>NC_050581.1:44429354-45176129 GCF_011100635.1 Trichosurus vulpecula | reverse complement strand
CCCTCCTTAAGAGACAAGCAATTCAATATAGGTTACACATGCATCATTATGCAAAACACTTCCATAGTAGTCATGTTGTTAAATACAACATCAACTATTTCCCTCCAGCCTAACCTGTCCCACTTTATTCAATTTTCTCCTTTGACCCTGTCCCTTTTCAAAAGTGTTTGCTTTTGACTACTTCCCCCAATCTGCCCTCCCTTCTATCATTTTCCCACCCTTGTCTCCTTCCCCCTACTTTCCTGTAGGGTAAGATACCCAATTGAGTATGTGTGTTATTCCCTCCTTAAGTCAACTCCGATGAGAGCAAGATTCATTCATTCCCTTTCACCTATCCCCTCTTCCCTTCCATTACAACAGTTTTTTCTTGCCACTTTTATGTGAGATAATCTACTCCATTCTATCTCTGCCTTTCTCCTTCTCCCAAATATTCCTTCCTCACCTCTTAATTTTATTTTTAGATATCATTCTTTCATATTCAACTCACCCTGTGCCCTCTGTCCATATATGTGTGTGTGTGTGTGTGTGTGTGTGTGTGTGTGTGTGTGTGTGTGTATTCCCTTCAACTACCCTAATACTGAGTGAGAATGGTCTCATGAGTTACAATATCATCTTTCATGTAGGAATGTAAACATAATAGTTCAACTTTAGTAAGTCCCTTATGATTTCTTTTTCCTGTTTACACTTTTATGCAGCTCTTATTCTTGTGTTTGAAAGTCAAATTTTCTATTCAGCTCTAGTCTTTTCATCAATAATGCTTGAAAGTCCTCTATTTCATTGAAAATCCATATTTTACCCTGCAGTATTATACTCAGTTTTGCTGGGTAGGTGATTCTTTGTTTTAATCCTAATTCCTTTGACCTCCAGAAGATCATATTCCAAGCCCTTTGATCCCTTAATGTAGAAGCTTCTAGATCTTCTGTTATCTTGATTGTGTTTCCACAATACTCAAATTGTTTCTTTCTGGCTGCTTACAATATTTTCTCCTTGACCTGAAATTTGGCTACAATATTCCTAGGAGTTTTCTTTTTGGGATCTTTTTTCAAAGGCAATTGGTGGATTCTTTCAATTTCTTTTATCCTCTGGTTCTAGAATATCAGGGAAGTTTTCCTTGACAATTTCTTGAAAGATGATGTCTAGGCTCTGTTTTGATCATGGCTTTTAGGTAGTCCAATAATTTTATAATAATCTCTCTTGGATCTGCTCTCCAGGTCAGTGGTTTTTCCAATGAGTTATTTCACATTGTCTTCCATTTTCTTCATTCCTTTGGTTGTGTTTTATAGTTTATTGATTTCTAATAAAGTCACTAGCATCCACTTGCTCCATTCTAATTTTTAAGGCAGTATTTTCTTCAGTGTTCTTTTGGACCTATTTTCCATTTGGCTACTCTGCCTTTGAAGGCATTCTTCTCCTCATTGGCTTTTTGGAGCTCTTTTGCTATTTGAGTTACTCTATTTTTAAAGGTGTTATTATCTTCGGTATTTTTTGAGTCTCCTTTAGCAAGTCATTGACTTGTTTTCATGATTTTCTTGCATCACTCTCATTTCTCTTCCTATCTTTCCTCTACTTCTCTTACTTGATTTTCCAAATCCTTTTTGAGGGCTTCCATGGCCTGAGACAAATTCATATTTTTTTGGAGGCTTTTGACATGGGCTCTTTAACTTTGTTGACTTCTTCTGGCTGTATGTTTTGATCTTCTTTGTCACTAAAGAAAGATTCTACAGTATGAGTCCTTTTATGCTGCCTGCTCGCCTTCCCAGTCAATTACTTGACTTTTGATTTCTTTGTCAGTGTATGACTACTTTCAGAGTGGAGAGTGCTATGTCCCAAGCTTCAGGGGTTTTGCATTGCTGTTTTCAGAGTTACTTTTATTTTGAGGTGGTATGAGATTCCTCTCCTGGTCTGTGCTCTGTTCTGTGAGTGCAAGTACTCCTTTCTGCCATGTAACTACCAGGAGGACTCCCCCTCCATAGCCACCACAAGCTCTGCCAAACCAGCTCTCCTCCTCACCCCAGGACCACCAATCAGGACTGTGACCCAGATCCAAGCAGGCAAAGCAAGAGAATACTGCCTTAGCACCAGCAATGAGATCCCTGCACTCCAGCTATGATTAGTTGCTTGATTTCCTCATTGTCTGTGGGCCTGGAGCTGTGGAAGCAGCTCCTCACTGTTGCTGCTACTGATGCTGCCACCTCTGCTGCCCCAGGGCTAGGGCAGAACCATGTGCTTCTCTCACCTAGGTCAAACAGTTTTCCCACTGACCTGCTCAGTTGTCTTTGGTGTTTGTGGGTTGGGAAATCTGGAAAATGCCACAGCTCAGTGATTCAGGGCCCTGAGGCCTGCTCTGTCAGGTCTGCTCTGGCCTGGTCTCTTCTACCCTGACCCACACTGGGATGTGCTTCACTCCCAGCATGGTGTGATAGACCCTTCCCAGAGACCATCCAGGCTGTCTTGGGCTGGAGACTTGTTTCCCTCTGTCATTTTGTGGGTGGTGTGGCTCAAGAATTTGTTTAGAGTCATTTTTTTACAGGTGTTTGGAGGGATTTGGGAGAGAGCTCAAGCGAGTCCCTGTTTTTATGCAGCCATCTTGTCTCCACTCCCCTGTACCACTTACTAATTGTGTAACATTGAGTGGACTACATGATCTCTGTATGGTACTTCTAGCTCTAAATCCCATGACTATATGATTTATTAGAATAATAATCACTACTATATTATTACAAAGACAAGTTTAGCATGAATTTATGTGGTTGTCTACCAAATTAAAAATAGAAGCCACCTGTTTCATGTCCCAAAATATCTCTCACCTGTCTGCCATGGTGCTAGAAATTCCATTAAAGTTGTTTACTTAGATATGGATTTGTCCTCAGGGATGCTGAGGGTATTAAAATGCAATACCTCCCTTGAGTAACACATTAAACTGTAAACAGTTTGCCTATATTATTTTGTCACATAATCACATAAATTCTAGACAAAAGAACCCCAGAGCAATTAGATACTAGACCAGTCCGGGCTTTTTTGAAGGGGGAGGTGGAGTGACAAATCAAATCAAAGGAGAAGAATATTACTAGAGAGGTAAGGGTCTATTTATTGGGTTGCCCCAGACAAGCCTGGAAATGGCAGCAGGATGTCACTGGAAATACTTAAGGTAGTGGCAAGAGATGGGGTAAATGAGATGGGGGAGAAGACCTGTATAAAACTATTCTTCACATCCGTTCAACCACCTACCCAGGATATCTTGTCATCTCAGCTGCTGATGCCTCCCTTCTCCCCACCTGGGACAGCAACTTCCTGATGAGATATCCTGAGACTATGCCCCACCACCTTGGGGGGAATTAGTCTTTTCTGCGTTGCAACCCTACTCTTGGGTGGGCTGAAGTGTCCAGATTTGTAAGCGCAAACTCACCTAATTCACCATACCTAGTTGATCACAGACCATGCTATATTTCTCATCCAGTTATTTACCCTGGAATCTGGAATCTGATCATTTGCCTTGTCATGTGCTTTCTTCCCCCTCCCCACCTCCTGCCCCACACTTCCTGCCCTCAGAAATTCTATCAGTGTTATTGCTTTCAGAAAGAATGGGACAACTGATTGCTCTATCGATCTGTTCAACATCTTGTGACTCAAATTCCCTTTCCTTCTCCTGTAAGTGTTGTCTCCCCCAATTAAATGTGAGTTCAATGAAGGCAGGGACTATTTCATTTTTGAATATATATCCTTGGCACTTAACAAACAGTGCCTGGCACATAGCAGGTACTTAACAAATGCTTTTTTTTTACTTTCTCCCTTTCTTTTTCATCCTTTCTGTTTTCTCTTCTTTTTCTACTCTTTTCATCTTTTTCTCTTCCTTTCCATTTCTTTCCATTCTTTTATTTTTCATCTTCTTTCTTTCCTTCTTTTTGTTTCTTTCCTTTCCTTTATTTTTCATCCTCTTTATTTCATAAAATTTAGATCAGAGCTTGCAGGGGCGGAGCCAAGATGGCCACGTGAAAACAGCATCTTACCAGAGCTCTCTCACAAGTTCTGTCAGATTCCTATAAAAAAGTGAATCTGAGCAGATTTAAGAGAGTTAGAAGCCCCTAGTAGTCTGAGTGGGGCAAATTTCCAAGCCAGGAGAGTCCAAAAGCTCAATGGGACAGATCTGTAGGCTCACACAGAGCTGCACTGGACAGCACCAAAGCAGAAGCAGCTGTGGAAACCAACCAGTGAGACAGGCTGGGACAAAGCTGGGCCCTTTGATCAAAGCAGACTATTTGGTCTCTTTTTTTGTTTTGTCTTGTTTCTTCTTTCTTGTGGTTCATTACATTGGTTATAATTCTTCTTTACAACATGACTAATGTGTAAATATGCTTAATATAATATGACTGTAGACACTATAAAATATTTAGGAGTCTATCTGCCAAGATGGACCCAGGGACTATATGAACATAATTATGAAACAGTTTTCATGCAAATAAAGTCAGATCTAAATAAATGGAAAAATGTCAGTTGCTCATGGTTAGGCCGAGCCAATATAATAAAAATGACAATTTTACCTAAATTAATCTATCTATTCAGTGCCATACCAATTGAACTACCAAAAATTATTTTACGAAGCTGGTTAAAATAATAATAAAATTCATCTGGAAGAACAAGAGGTCTAGAATATCTAGGGTATTAATGAAAAGAAATGCTAGGGAAGGTGGCCTCGCCATACCAGATATTAAACTGTACTACAGAGCAGCAGTCATCAAAACTACCAGGTACTGGCTAAGAAACATCAGTGGAATAGGATAGGTACACAAGATGGAGAAGTCAACAACTATAGCAATCTACCCTTTGATAAACCCAAAGAATCCTGCTTCTGGGTTAAGAATTCACTATTTCACAAAAAATGCTGGGAAAACTGGAAAATGGTAAGGCAGAAACTGGGCATAGATCAATATCTTACACTGTATACCAAAATAAATTCAAAATGAGTTCATGATTTAGGAATAAAGACTGATACTATAAGCAATTTGGGAGAACAAGGTATAGTTTACCTATCAGATTTATGGAAAAGAAAAGAATTCTTGATACAAAAAGGGATAGAGAGCATTACAAAATGCAAAATGGATAATGTTGATTATGTTAAATTGAAATGTTTTTGTATACAAAAGCCAATGCAACAAAGATTAGGAGGGAAGCAGAAAATTTGGAGAAAATCTTTACAACCAGTCTCTGATAAAGGCCTCATCTCTAAAATATACAGGGAACTGAGCCAAATTTATAGGAATACAAGTCATTCCCCAATTGAGAATGGTCAAAGGATATGAACAGGCAATTTTCAGAGGAACAAATTAAAGATATCTATAGGCATATGAAAAAAATGCTCTAAATCACTACTGATTAGAGAAATGAAAATCAAAATAACTCTTAGGTACCACATCTCTCCTGTCAGATTGGCTAAAATGACAAAACAGAAAAATGATAAATGCTGGAGAGGATGTGGGAAAATTGGAACATTGTAACATTGCTGGTGGAGTTGTGAACTGATCCAGCCATTTTGGAGAGTGATTTGGAACTATGCCCAAAAGGCTATAAAATGTTCATACCCTTTGACCCAGCAATACCACTTCTAGGGTTGTATCCCAAAGAGATCACACAAGTGGGAAAAGGACCCATATGTACAAAAATATTTATAGCAGCTCTTTCTGTAGTAGCAAAGAATTGGAAATCAAGGGGGTGCCCATCAATTGGGGAATGGCTGAACAAGTTGTGGTATATGAAGGTAATGGAATACTATTGTGCTATAAGAAATGGGAATAATACGGACTTCTTAACAAATTGTAATAACCTACACGATATAATGCCGACTGAGCAGAGCAGAACCAGGAGAACATTATACACAACCACAGATATGGACTCTTTGAGGATTAACCCTGATAGACTTTGCTCTTCTCAGCAACACAAGGTGCAAAGACAGCTCCAAAGAACTCACGATGAATGCTATCTACATCCAGAGAAAGAACTGTGAAGTATGAATGCAGATTGAGGCACACTTTATGCTTGCCTTTTTTTCTCTCTTTTGTTTTGTTTTTTGGGGGGGATTGATTCTATTTCTTCTTTCTCATGATTCATTCCATTGGTCATAATTCTTCTTCACAACCTGACTAGTATGTAAATAAGTTCAATGTGAAGTTATAAGTAGAAGATATATCAGATTCCATGCCGTCTTGGGGAGGGAGGGGGGAAGGGGGGGAAGAAAATCTGGAACTCAAAATTATGTAGAACTGAGTGTTGTAAACTAAAAAAAAAATCTCTAAATGAAAAAAATTGTGGATCAGTATGGATAGTAGCAATGAAGTCAGCATATGCTGACTGCTCCCCTCCCTCTCTTCATCCCATGGTCAACTTATCCCTAACCTTTCTCCTCTATCCTTACCCTCCTCTACCCTCCCTTTCCCTATGTCACTGAAACTGTTATTGGAGAGCAAAGACAAACTTCCTTCTTTGAAATTACACATCAGGCTGCCTTTACTGACAACACCTAATGATTTTCCATTGGGCCAGTTAATGTGAATGGTGTTTCTGAAAAGAAGAGCACAGCAGCCAGCCTCTATTTGGGGTTAGCACTGATAAGGCTAATTTGCTTATAATCACACCTGGTGACCTGTTCCTTATTTAGGCCAAGAGGGGATTGGTACCAAAGCTAATTACCTTTTCCTCTCAACCCTTATTAGGGAGGACTCTTAAATCAGTACTCCCCATCAATAGCAATTCTGTTTTCCTAAACTCAGCTTCAAACGGATATGCTGAAGTCAGCCATTCTGAGAGAATGGGAGAGAAGGCTATGAAAATGAGAAGTCACTTTAGAACGGCACTCACCCTTCATCCCTATCTCTGCATTCAATGTTCTCCAATCAGCTCTTTAAACCATTGGAGCTGTGAGAAGTGGGTGGGGGGAGAACAAGAAAACACAAGTACAGACATGCACACAGATATGAGATGTATCTTCTTGTCCTAAATTTCTAAGAATTTTTGCAAGAAACTCCCACACTGTTTGGCATGCTCAGCCTGCCCACTAATCATCCTGAGGTTGATATTAATCCCATTCATTTTAGGCTTATAGCATAACAAGACCAGGGTATTTCTTGTCTGGTGATTGACAACTTGTGTCAAGCAACATTTGTTTAAAGGGTGGCTCAGCTGCTGAATTCCTTTAGGTCTAAACTGTGAAGAGAACCTCTGCTCTTATCACTACAAGCTGAACGAGTGTCAGGAGCTCCCACCTGCCTTGACTGATTTAATTAATACCTCTGTGTCCCTTGGTTATCTACCTGCCACCTTCCAGTCTGTTGTCATTTATTCATTATTAAATCTGCTTGGCGAAACGCCTGCCGGTTAGACATGCCAGTTCTGAAGCTCCTGGCAGACACCCATTCCCTAAGATCTGAAGAAAAAGGACCTGAAAAAAAGTCATAAGAATCCTTTGATTTCTGAGACCAAGGAAGCCCTTCAAATCTGATCCAAGGATTGTTGGTGACAGATGAATCTGTGCTGCACTATCTCAGATCTGGTGATTTCCTTTGTAAACTGACTTCTAGATTTTTTGAAGCCATTTTCTGGTGAGATGATTTTAATTTCAACTGTAAGTGGTCCTTTAAGAAACACACATTATAGTCAAAGTGTTATTCATGAGACATTCAACTCAAAAAGCCAATCAAATCCAGAGGATCTAGATTCTTTATTGACCTAGAGCAGGGGTCAACCAACTCTGGTCAAATGAGTGGGTGTGGTACATGTTTTTATATCATCTCCAGCTAAGAATGGTTTTTCCATTATAAAAATGACAAGCAAACTGGATCTATGACCATAGTTTGCTGACCCTTGGCCTAGAAGAAAGAATATAGCTAATTTGCTTATTGCCAGTGCCATGACTAGGAATTATGGTGCTTAGGGCTAGATTCATGACCTCAAGGATGACCATGAACATGCCTGAATGGTTTGGAATCTCAAAATATAGGTAGAAGCAGACAAAGTATAACATTTATTTAGACATGAGAGAATTCAATCCTAGGACCAGTAATTCCAATTCTATATAGTAGTAATAATCTTCCAAAGCCAGTAAGCCCACCCCAATTCAGCAACAAGGAAATTGTAACACAATATTATAGCAAGGAGCCAAGTCATCCTGTAACTTCCCCCCTGCTAGGGCCTTCCTATAAGCAATCACTCACAAAGCCTAACTCTCTACTCAGCACTGGTTGGCCTTACAAGGGCAAATTCAGTTGGGTGAGGGGTTGTCCAGCATATGATTAAAATAGACCAGGACAACAGTCATAGGAATTAGGAAGCCTAAAAAAACCTGGGAGGCCAAAGAGTTTGAAGCGTACAGGAGATGAGCTGGAGAAGACTGTAAGTCAGATGGTAGACTTATTGGAAAGGAAGGTAAGTGGTCTGGCTGCCCCTAGACAAGAGCAAATGGGGATCTTGACAGAATAAAGTGAATTTTAGAAGATGAGGGGTGGCTACTTATCTGTGTACTTAGTGGGAGAGTCTGAAACAGGCATTGGGGAGCAGGAAGTATGCCAATTCCTCCTCCTGGCCCTAAGTATCAGGCAGAGGATGTGAGAGAAAGAACTTGGAGTAGGTACCAAGAGTTGTGGTGTCTGTAGGTGAAATCTAGGTTTCAGCGAGCACCAGAAAACGAAGAGGTGAGAAGTGGTCAAAGATGAAGAGAAATGGGTTTTTTTTTGGTGGTGGGGAGCAGGGTTAAAAATAGAGGAGGGTTTATGCAGACCCAGTAAAAAAAAGAGGGAAGAGAAGAATAGGGCTGGGGAAGGCTAGTATTGAGTTTACTACAAAGAGAGGGAGAGGCTAGCTAGTACACATTACATTCACTTCTTATCTCTCTGCTGATTTCAGGTATCATGGTGTAGGTCCCAGGGCCAGGTGCCAGTGGTAAGGCAAGTTCTGGGAAAGAAACCTAATAACCATGGGAAGGTGGGGCATATCAGACTAAAGGTCGTGATCCAACTGGGAAGGAAGCTTATCCTCTGAGGAGATGAGGTACACCGCACCGCACCCACCCCCCCTCCATTTTGACAACTCAGACAAAGCCCTAGTAGTTCTGGCTTTGCTTACTGCCAGAGGGCTTTAATGTCTACAATTCTGTTTCCTATAGTATTGGCTCCCATGACAGTATTGGCTCGCTCCTCAAGTGTCACACCAAAATAATCTGACCTTTCTGGATATACCTCTATGCTGCAGATATGCCCCTTTCCCTTGCAATGGACTTGTCTTACGTCTCATTCATTCGAGGTCTTCCTGTTTATCTGTCAGAGTGACAGTTCATTTGACATGTGCCATAGAGTTATCTCCAGGTTGTCAAAGGCTACATCAGCAAAAAACAATCCCACGAGCTGGAAAATCTTTGAGAATGAGTTCCATGTTGGACTGTTCATCATTCAAGGACCAGCCTAGATAAGTTCAGAGCCTCATCCCCAGAAGGTTGGCCACTACATGATGATTTTCTTTGGGACACAGATACTTATGGAACTTCTACTAAGGCTGGGTTGGGGAGGGTGGTGATCTATTTTAGAGAAGTGGCAGTAAATATGAGAATGAAACTCTGTATCTTCTGAAGTATTAAAATATTAGTCATCAAATGTCACCATGTTGGACAATAATAATAGCCAAGTGCCAAGCACTTCACAAGTATTATCTAATTTGATCCTCACAACAACCCGAGGAAGTAAGTATTATTGTTATCTGCATTTTACAGATGAGGAAACAGGGGCAAACAGAGGTTAAGTGACTTGCCCAGGGTCACACAACTACTAATAAGTGTCTGAAGTCACTTTGAACTCAGATCTTCCTCACTCTAGGCTCAGCAAATTCACTATACCTCCTAGCTCCCTAGGGTAGGGATTACCATATTCAGGCATTCTTTCCCAGTATCATCCAAACCCAATGAGGTTACCAGATTTTGTTCTGTAATTGATAGCTCTTAAGTCCTATTCCAGAAAGTGGGGTAATAAGACAACATCCTATGTGACTTTCTGGAGGAAGGAATTCTCTTCCAGAGATGTTCTTTGCCATGAAAAGGAATTCTGAACTCACTGTATTTCTCATGCTCTTCTCCCCCAACACCTTCAGCCAAGGGTCCAAGGTATAAAGATCTCCACAAGTTCAGATCAATTAAGATTCATATTTTGAGATCTAGACTCACAATTTCTTCCCTATGAGAAACTCCTGTTGTGGAAATTCCCTCTACCAGTGCAGAGAAGCAACTTGTCTATAGCTTAGACCCTCCATCTCCTGACTCCTGGTATTTTCACCAGTTGTCTCCCATGTCTGGAATGCTTTCCCTCCTCATCTCTGCTTCCTGCCTTCCCTGGACTCCTTTAACTCCCAGTAAAATCCTACCTTCCTGATCCCTTTTGCCTCTACCCCCACTCTACTCCTCACCCTCTCTCTATTGATAACTTCCAATTTATCCTATATGTACCTTAATTGTACATAGTTGTTCACATGTTTTCTCCTCCATTAGACTGTGAGCTCTGAGATCAATATTTTTCTTTGTATTCCAGCACAGTGCTGGTGCATAGTAGGTGCTTAATAATGACTGCAATATGGATTGGACTAGACGACTGCTGAGGTCTCTTTCAACTTTGAGATTCTGTAAATCATTGTGATTATCTTTCCCAAACCAAATCTACCATTTAGTAATATTACTACAGCATTGAAGAAGGTAGGGCTGTAGCCTGGGGAATACTGCAGTGATGAGATGAACAGAACACTTGATAAGGAGTTATAAGACCTGAATTCTGATCCCAGCTCTGCTATTTACTAGCTTTACCACTTTGGGCAAGTCATTTCAACTCTCTGAGACTCAATTTTCTCATCTATGAAATGGGAATAATAATGCAGGCTCTATCTACCTTCAATGTTGTAATTCAATGGCTATTATTCACTTTCAAACTGTAATGTGCTTTTCAGACTGTAAAATGCAACCCACATTTCAAGCATTATTATGAATTTCTCATTAAAGTGATCAACATTTATAATGAAGTTATTATATTGTTATCACTATCTTTTTATAAGAAATTAATACTAGTTGATATCTATTGCTTGGGTACCATCTACCTATTCAATATAGTATTATAAAAACAATTCACATATTTTTGCTGTTTCCTCATCTTTATAATCATTCATCAGAAGTCCACCATTACTGTGAAAACAATTACAATGATCTTCATTCAATGCTTGAAAGTCCCACCATCATTAAAGCAATACAATCCCTTCTGGTCTTTTTAATATCTAAGGATTCTGAAATCTACCATTTTTGTGTCTTCTTGGGGAAAACCTGTTTAAACATTCTTTGTTTTATAGTGACTTAAATTGATGTCTGGCATTTTCTTTGCAAAGAGCTTTGAGATTTTGGAAGAAACACTGCAAATAAAATGCTATGGTGAGACTTTTCAAGAATGAGCCTATATAGATGGGCATAAAATTGTGTTGTTCCTCATTCTCAAGAAACTACAGTCACATTTGATTATAAATTGTGAGAAGCTTCAAGGTCACTGAAGTTAGCAATTTTTCCACTCAGTCATCTGTCTATCCATCTTCCCCAGACCACTATAGTACATGCATCCATACGCGTACATACACATACACACACACCCACACACAAGCACACACAAACCCCACACACATACACATATACACACATGCCTCTAAAAGCTGGAAA
Source organism: Trichosurus vulpecula (assembly GCF_011100635.1). Taxonomy (NCBI): domain Eukaryota; kingdom Metazoa; phylum Chordata; class Mammalia; order Diprotodontia; family Phalangeridae; genus Trichosurus; species Trichosurus vulpecula. The sequence continues at coordinate 45,164,413 of NC_050581.1, read as the reverse complement.
TCCTTGGCTAACCAAAATGCATAGAGAATGGGATTGAGTTTATTTATTCAAATAAGAATCGAAAAACACTACTTGGTAGAGAGAAGATCACAGCTAATGGTGGGAATCTTTCTGAAATGTAACAAGCATGTATGTATGCATGCGTGCCAGGGGATTTCATGGTGCAATACTAATGTTTTTCTTCCTTAACACCATATATAAAGGCCTATCCCAGGCACTGAGGAGGATATAAAGGAAAATAAGGCAAAGTTCTCCTTCTCAAGGAACTTAGTACAGGGTTGGGGAGACAAATCAGAAATGCATGAAAGTTAAATAATAGGAGCTGAATGATAGTTCCACATTTTGATGGATCTGTGATCTTGTCAGTGTGGCCACCAGCATCAGTGATAGATAACAGCCCTTACATACCTACTCATCCTTTTGACTTTGGAAGTGTGACTCAGTGGAAAAAACACTGAATAGATAGAGTGTTACATGCCCTGGGTTCATATGTCAGCTCTTGAACTTGCTATCTCTGTGAATTCGGAAAAATCACTTAAACTCTCTGTGCCTTGGTATCCTCATCTGTAAAATGAGAGGGCTGGATTGTGGACATGTTACTGTGTTCTAAAGCCCCTTCTAATTCTAGATTGGTGATCCTTTGATCCTGTCACATGTTTGCCATAGGAAGGAATATATTGAGGGTCTTCCTTTAGATTTTTCTAGGCATTATATGGATACCAATGGAACCCATGACCAATGTTCATTGACATTCCTTGCTTTCACTATAAGTATGCCACTTTTTATTTTTTATTTTTTAAATAGTGTTTTTTTTTTCCAGTTACATGTCAAGAAAATTTTTAGCACTCATTTTTATAAGATTTTGAGTTTCAAATTTTCTCCCTCCCTGCCTTCTTTCCTTTTCCCTCTTCTGAAAATGGCAGGCAGTTTGATATGGTTTGTACATGTGCTATCAGGTAAAATATTTCCATATTAGTCACAGTTGTGGAAGAACAAACAGATCAAAATGAAAAAAAAAACACAAGAAAGAATAAAGTGGGTGAAAAAACTATACTTCCATCTGCATTCAGAGTACATCAGTTCTTTATCTGGATATGGATAGCACTTTCCTTCATGAGTCCTTTGGATTTGTCTTGGATCATTGTGTTGCTGAGAAGAGATGAGTCATCCATAGTTAATCATCACACAATGTTGCTGATACTGTGTACGATGTTGTCCTGGTTCTGCTCATTTCATTTTGCATCAGTTCATAAAAGTCTTTCCAGTTCTTTTCTGAAATCTACCTGTTCATCATTTCTTATTGCACAATAGTATTTCATTACATTCATATACTACAGCTTGTTCAGCCCTTCCTCAATTGATGGTTATCCCTCCATTTCCAATATTTTGACACTACAAAAAGAGCTTCTGTAAATATTATTGTACATGTAGGTCCTTTTCCTTTCATGATTCTTCGGGATACAGACCTAGTACTGGACTACACAATTTTTAAAAATAATCTTATACATATTAGCAAAAAGGTTGCAGCTACTTATCAAGAGAATAATACATTATGACAAGGTAGGATTTATTCCAGGAATACGAGGCTGGTTCAATATTAGGAAAACTATCAACATAATTGATCATATCAACAACAAAACTAGCAGAAATCATATGATTTTCTCAATAGATGCAGAAAAAGCTTTTGACAAAATGCAACACCCTTCCTCTCAAAAACACTAGAAAGCATAGGAATAAATGGAGTCTTCTGTAAAATCATAAGTAGCATCTACCTAAAACAATCATCAAGCATATGTAATGGGGATAAGCTAGATGCACTCCTAATAAGATCGGGGATGAAACAAGGATGTCCATTATCACCCCTATTATTCAATTTGGTACTAGAAATGTTAGCTTTAGCAATAAGAGAAGAAAAAGAAATTGAATGAATTAGAATAGGCAAAAAAGAAACTAGGTTATCACTTTTCACAGATGATATGACTATTTACTTAGAGAATCCTAGAGAAGTAAGTAAAAAATGACTTGAAATAATAAATAACTTTAGCAAAGTTGCAATATATAAAATAAACCCACATAAATCCTTGGCCTTCCTATATATTATTAACAAAGCCCAACAGCAAGAGATAGAAAAAGATATTCCATTCAAAGTTACTGTAGACACTATAAAATATTTGGGAGTCTACCTGCCAAGACAAACCCAGGATCTATATTGAACATAATTACAAAACATTTTTTCACACAAATAAAACCAGATCCAAATAAATGGAAAAAACATCAGTTGCTCATGGTTAAGCCCAACTAATATAATAAAAATGAAAATTTTACCTAAATTAATTTATTTATTCGGTGCCATACCAATCAAACTACTAAAAAATTATTTTAAAAAGATGGATAAAATAACAACAAAATTCATCTGGAAGAACAAAAGCTCCAGAATATCAAGGGAATTAAGGAAAAGAAATGCTAGGGAAGGTTGCCTAGCCATACCAGATATTAAACTGTACTATAAAGCAGTAGTCATCAAAACTACTTGGTACTAGCTAAGAAACAGAGTGGTGGATCAGTGGAAAAGGTTAGGTACACAAGACACAGTAGTCAATGACTAAAGCAATCTACTCTTTGATAAACCCAAAGAATCCTGCTTCTGGGTTAAGAATTCACTATTTCACAAAAAATGCTGGGAAAACTGGAAAACGGTAAGGCAGAAACTGGGCATAGATCAATATCTTACACTGTATACCAAATAAATTCAAAATGAGTTCATGATTTAGAAATAAAGGCTGAAACTATAAGCAATTGAGAGAGCAAGGAACAGTTTACCTATCAGATTTATGGAAAAGCAAAGAATTCATGACCAACAAGAGATAGAGAGCATTACAAAATGCAAAATGGATATAATTTTGATTGTGTTAAATTGAAAAGGTTTGTATAAAGCCAATGCAACAAAGATTAGGAGGGAAGCAGAAAATTGAGAAAGAATCTTTACAACCAGTGTCCTCTGATAAAGGGCCTATATATCTAAAATATACAGGGAATTGAGTCAAATATATAGGAATACAGTCATTCCCCAATTGAAAATGGTCAAAGGATATGACAGGCAGTTTTCAGAGGAAGAAATTAAAGATATCTATAGGCATATGAAAAATGCTCGAAATCACTGTTGATTAGGAAATGAAATCAAAATGACTCTTAGGTACTACCTCTCTCCTGTCAGGTTAGCTAACATGACAACACAGGAAAATGGATAAATGCTGGATAGACATGGGGAAATTGAAACATTATTACATTGTTGGTGGAGTTGTGAACTGATCCAGCCATTCTGGAGAACAATTTGGAACTATGCCCAAAGGGCTATAAAAATGTGCATACCCTTTGAACCAGTAATACCACTTTTAGGGCTGTATCCCAAGGAGATCACACAAGTGGGAAATGGACCAGTATGTACAAAATATTTATAGCAGTTTTCTGTGGTGGCAAAGAATTGGAAATCAGGGGATGCCCATCAATTGGGGAATGGCTAAACAAATCGTAGTATATGAATGTAATGGAATACTATTGTGCTATGAAGAAATAAGGAGCAGATGGACTTCATTACAACCTGAAAAGACTTATGTGAAGTGATGCTGAGTGAGGGGAACAGAACCGGGAAATCATTATACATGATTACAGACACATGGTATCTGTTAGGACTAACTTTGATAGACTTGGCTCCTCTCATCAATTCAAGGTTCAAAGACAGCTCTAAAAGACTCATGATGGAAAAAAGCTATGCACATGGAGAGAAAGAATTATGGAGTCTGAATGCAGATTGAGGCAAACTATTTGCTGTCTCTTTTTTTCTTCATTTTTGGTTTCATTTCTTCTTTTCTTGTGATTCATTCCATTGGTTATAATTCTTCTTTACAATTGGACTATTATGTAAATAATCAATGTGAAGGTATATGTAGAATCTACATTGAATTATATGCCATCTTGGGGGGGTGTGTGGAGGAGAGGGAGGGAGAGAAAATTTGGAACCCCAAAACTTGTTGGAACTGAGTGTTGTAAACTAAAAATAAAAAATAAATTTATTTTAAAAATCTATATTTCTTCTTATGATATTCTTCCATGCTTCTACTTATATGCAATTCCTTATTTATAATGGGTTGTAAACCTGATCATGCCTACCATACACCTCTTCATTACCCTTCGAGTGATACTTAACTTCAGTTCTTCAGAGACTATGGAAGCCCTGACTCACAGTCAGGGATGTGCTAGTAAATGTTTAACAACCAGCTATCCACCCCACCCCCCAAATACATGTGGTATGTTTTAAGTTTAATCTGTTTCTCCATCACTTTCTTTAGTATAGAAAATCAACAGAATATAAATCGTCAAGATTTGTAACACTGATTGTGTGAAAGCTCAGACTGAAAAGCTAACAATCAGCTCTTCAACCCTATACAAGCTGGCTCCAACATGCCCTTGCACGACCACACAATATCATTCAAAAAAATGTTGGTGTTTCAAAGATGGGCCTTTACTTAAAGGAGAAGCTTCGGAGTCATAAAAAGAAGTAAATAACTTTCTAAAGGGCATCTAGCCCACTCCTCTTTTTCAATTCTGGGCCCAGCTCTTTGTCCATCAATGTAGCTACCCAATATTTAGCTACTGACTAACATCCTGCTTGATGGTGAGTTTTACAACGATGTGCAGACTTATAGATGTAAGGGACCTTAGAGGTCCTCTATCCAGTCATGTCAAACTCAAATAAACATGGCCCCTAGAGTAAAGATCCCTGCAGAGGGCATGTTGACTTATAAAACCACATATTAATATTATCTATGTTCTAATGTATCTTAATTTATCATGCTAAATATTTCCCAATTACATTTTAATCTTGTTTGGCCTTCATTTGTAGCTACCATTTGACATTTCTGATCTAGTCTCAATCCCCTTGTTTTATAGATTAGGAAATGGAGGACCAGAGAGATTAAGTCACTTGCTCAAGGACCTCCAGGATATAACTCTATCCAACTACATCATCATCATCATCACCATCACCATCATCATCATCGTCATCGTCATCACCATCATAATCAGATTTATATAGTGCTTTAAGGCTTGTGAAGCTCTTCACAAATATTATTTTATGCTCACAACCACACTAGGAGGTAGGTGCTATTTATTAACCCCATTTTACGGAGTCTGAGTGATAAGAAGCATGTAATTAGGTGCCAAAGTAATTGTATTAATAATAGTAGTGGTATAATAGATAGAGAACAGGTCTCTTTACAGTCAGGGTCCTATGTAGATTAGAGTTCTATCTCTGACAGGGAGGCACAAAGTTTAAGAGTTGAGAGTAGTTATCCAATCCATTAGAAGGGATTCTCCACTCTAACATGACTAACAAATGGTCCTCCATCCCCTGCTTAAAGATTTCCAAGGCAAAGGAGGTTTTTTAAGGCAGCCTGTTTCACTTTTTATTTTTTTTTTCCTATCATCAAGTCTAGATTTTCTTCTTTGCCGTTTCTGCCCATTCATCCTGGTTCTGCCCTCTGGGAACATATAAAATTAATCTAATCTCTCTTTCATGTAACAAGATTCCAAGTACTTGAAACAGCAATCATGTCTATCCTTACATCTTTTCTTCTGTAGGCTAAATGCCCAATTCCTTCAGCTGCTCCTGATATAACAAGGCCTTTCTCCATCCTGATTTCCCTCTTCTGGATACTTACTAGCTTATTAATATCCTTCCTAAATCATAATGTCCAGAACAACAGAGATGGGGATCTGGGATTTCTTTGCTAAAGGGATCTCCCAGGTGACACAACTCTTTTACCAGTATAGTTCAACACTCTGCAACTTAGCCTTAGAGAGTTGTCTAGTGCCCTAAGGATTCAATGACTTCTCAGGTCACAGAGTCAATACATGTCAAAGACGAGACTTGAAAGTGACTTTCTGGCTTCATGGCTGACTCTCTATCAACTACACCAGTGCTGTTAATCCAAACAGAAAAGATCACTGTGGGCAGTATATTGGCTTGGTGGTGGTGGTGGCGATGGTGGTATTCAGTTGTGTTCAACTCTTCATGACCCTATTTGGAGTTTTCTTGGCAGAAATACTGGAGTGGTTCACCATTTCCTTCTATCTTTTTTATTTTAATTTTTACATTTTAGAAAAATTTTTAAATTTATTTTATTTTTAATTTATGGAATAAAAATAAGCATTTCCATAACACTGTATAATAAAAAAGATAATTGCACTTGCAAGTGCAAATCTATTATGTAAAACTTGCTATTCCTTTTAAATATGTAATAAAGTTATGATGTAAATTTCTTTTTTTCTTTTTTTTCTTTCCCACCCTAAAATAGCTACTGTTAGACACACATATATACATATATACATATATGTGTGTGTATACATATATATGTAAAATTATTCTATACATAATTCTATTTATCAGTTCTTTCTCTGAATGCAGATAACATCTTTCTTCACAGGTCCTGCATTTTTAGTTTGTGTAGTTATAATAGTCAAAATGACTTATTTGCTTAAAGTTGTTCTTAAAACAATATTGCTGTTACTACATACAATGTTTTTTTGGTTCTGTTCACTTCACTCTTCACCATTTTGTACAAATCTTTCCATGCTTTTCTAAGATCACTGAGGTCACCATTTCTTATAGGACAGTAGTATTCCATCACAACTGTACACTGTAACTTGTTGAGTCATTCCCCACTAATGGAAAGCTATTTCCCTCTCCAGCTCATTTTTCAGATGAAAACTGAGGCTAAAGGTGAAATGACTTACCCATGGTCACACAGCTAGTAAGTGTCTGAGGACAGATTTGAACTCAGTTCTTCCTGATGAAAGGCCCAGTGCTCTATTCTCTGTGCCACCTATACTATCTATGTTTTATTGTATTTTTATTTATTTTGTTAAACATTCTCATTACAATTAAATCTGGTTCAGGGCACCTTGAGTTTGACACCTATGCATTACACCATGCTTCCTCCACAGCAAGCAGAACTGAATACAACATGACATCTAAATCAAGGAAGAATACAGTGGAGCTACCACCTCCTTCTCCCTGTAAACTGTTCCCTCTCTAAATGGCAGCCCAAGATTGAATTAAGTTTTTTGGCTACCACATCATACTGCTGACTCAAAATTGTAGTCCATTAAAAAAAACAAAAAACAAAAAAAAACATGCAAACACAGATCTTCTTCAGAATAGTTCTTATCTATCCATGCCTCCTCCATCTTATACTTGTGAAGTCGATTTTGGTAGCCAAGTACAAGAATTTACATTTATAGTTTTGAAATTTCATCTTATCACATTCATCCCGTGCTCTATCTGGTCAGGATATTTTGGGATGTGTGTTAGCTATCCCTTCGAACTTTGCAAATTTGACAAGCATCCATCTATGCCTTTATCCACGTCATTGATTAAAATGTTAAACTGCATAGGGCTAAACAAAGATCCCTGCAGGACTCCACCAGAGACCTTCTGCAACATTGACATCATACCATTAAGAACTAACTACTCTCTAAGTTAAACCATTCAATCAGTTATGAGTTCAACTAACTTTATCACCACCTAGTCTACATCTCTCCATCTTCTCTATAAGAACAGTATGAGATACATATTCATTTTGTAACTCTGAACATGTGCCTTAATTTCTCAGTGTTCCGGGCAACTCTTTAAGTTGCAAAAAGAGTAATGATAATCTGCATTGGTAAAAGGAGTTAACTTGCAGGGAGTTACCTATATCAATGAAATTATAGCTATCATCCAAAAAATGTGTTTATTATAGGAGTCCACTTTAACTTACCATGGCCACACACACACACACACACACACACACACACCCTTTCTTTCCCTGTCTTGTCAACTAACCTCTCTCCTCTCTTTTCCACTGTCACCTCCACTCACATGGTAAACAATTGGCCAGGTGGAGCAGGGAAGAATAGGATGTCTTGATCCACTGAAAATAATAGCTAAGAAACAGTGACAGACAAAGGGGGCAATGGATCTCCATATTCAATTTTTCTCTTTCCTATTTTGTTATGCAAATTTAATTCTTTCCTTCAACAAGCACTAATTAAATGCTTACTAGGTACAAGGCATTATGCTAGGCAGAGGAATAACTAGAAGTTTGGGGATCTTGGGGCAAATATCACCAAACATATTGTCAAATCAATCTTTATCACACATTTAGTTAAAAAATTGGAGTAACATTGGGATCTTGCCCCACAGAAGGCAAATACCCTGGGATATTGTAAGGCCACCGCTAAGGAGGCTAGGGCAGAGAAATTAGGGGGTGAATAGGCTAGGATGAGCTCATGTAGGATGTGTTTTTTAGGGAAGAAGGAGAATAGACATGTTGATTCCAATTTAAACTAATTATTTTTCATAACTTTCTGAGAGAAACAATGTAGCATAGTAGACAGACTGTTCACCACAGAGTCAGGAAGACCTCTCTTCAAGTCTTAACCTCTAATAAATACTGTATAACCAGGAGCAGTTGGCCTTTTGTCTTGGTAGAGGGAAACAGTATGGCACAGTGGAAGACTGCTAGATTTTAAATCAAAGGTCTTAGATTCAAATTCTGGTTCTGCTTCTTACTACATGTATGACATGGGGCAAGTCAACTAACCTCTCTAAAATTGGGGCCAGGGGCGGGGCAGGGGGAGGGGTGGAGACTCGATGGCCTCTGTTCCCTCTTCCAGCTTTCAATCTGCGATTCGTACAGAGAAGCATCAGAGCTGCATTTGCAGAGTTTCTTCTCTGGGAGTTCAGCATGTCTGATTTAAAAACAAAAACAAAAAAATATTCTTGCTAGCAGAGGTTCACCTCAGCCCAGCCGTTTCTACCTGCCAGAGTATTAATACTGCCACCTTTTAAATTTCAGTACCCTTGGTGATAGCCCTATTCTCCCATCTCCAGGCACAGTTCTAGTGCTAGGTACTATGGATAAGTTAGACTGAGACAGTGAGTTATCATTTGGGCAATAGCCACAGGGTGTTCTGGGGAAAAGAGCAACAAGCCAGTGCCCTTCTTACTATAGAGAACCCCAAGGGAAGAATAAAGACAAACTTCCTTAGAAGCCAAGGACTGGGCTACTGCATCCCAAATCATACTGAGCTCTCAGCATCTCCAGCCTGACTGCCATGAGCAGGGAAAAGAAATGCTCTGTGGCTCTGCCACATACACACAACATAGTAATCACAAAAGGTAGAGCTATGAGATGCTCTTCTGTTCCATTATATTAAATCATCGACCACAAGATGTAAAGAGAAATCAATTTGCTCCCCCTCCCCAGGTTTATTCTCTATTATTGTTAGAACTGGTTATTAATTCAGAGACCTAATATACAAACACATGGGCTCTTCCTGGATCCTGCCCTTCTCTGTCCTTGGCCTGATGATCTCAGCTACATTTGCCCATTTCTGAAATGGTAGATTTTCTAATCTGATACGCATACCATCACCCCCTACCTCACCATTCTTTCTGGGCAATTTCTTATCTGTCTTGGACATGGAGTAGGGCAACTAGGGAATTCATCTCATCATTTCCAATCTGGATGACATCCTGGATTTTATGATCTCCAAAAATGCATAATCCTGCAAGATGAGATCAACTCTGAAACTCATATCTCCTTCACAGTCACTTCCCACTGTAGCTCCTCCCTCCCTCTGCCTAGAGGTGATGGAGGTTTTACATTGGAGAGCTATTCCCTAAACCTCTACTATTTAAGGAAGGTATTCAGGGAATTCACTCCATCACTTCTCACCCAGATAACCTCCTGGGTTTCACAATCTCCAGAAACTCATCATTCTGCAAGATAAAATCAAAGCTGAAACTCATATTTCCCGCAATCATTTCCCACCCCAGCCCTCAGTAACCTGACCCCATCCATTCAGCTTCTTTTTAATGTGTTGTCTTCCCACATTAGATTGGGGGCTTCTTGAGGGCAGGGACTATGTTATACCCTTCTTTGTATTCTAGCACTTAATACAGTTCCTAGCACATAGTAGGCTCTTAATAATTATTTATGGACTATTGTTGACTATCATGGTAAATACCAAACTAAAGAATGAAGTCTATACCTGACATCAATGCAGTTGAGATCCAAGGCAAGAGAGCTTCACAGTACCCCTTCTGTCCCCCTAATGCTCAGTCTCAGACTGCAAAGCAAGAAGACAATCATCACAAGCTTATGTTCATACAGTTTCCTATGCATGAGATATACTAACCACTACCTGTTGAATCTTTCAAAGCCCAGCTCAAACAATACCTCCACAATGCCTTCTCTGATCTCCACCAATAAGGACTGATGTCCATCAGACTCATGGAATACTTGCAATAATTTGCAATGTCCAAATATTTTATATCATGTAACATTATCTTTTGCAATCTGACGTTTGAACACATCGCTCCCCTGAAACTTCTCTCTCCAAAGTTACCAAGGATATCTTCATGTCAAATCTGATGGTCTTTTCTCAGTCCTCAACCTTCTTGACATTCCTACAGCACTTGGCACTGTGGTCTACCCCCTTCTCCTGAAAACTCTCTCCTCTCTGGGTTTTCATGTCACTACCATTTCTTGGTTATTCTGTCTGTAGGCTCTTTCTCTGGCTCTTTTCTGGGTTTATCATCCTTATTGCTACCCTGAATAGGGAGTGTTCCCTAAGGTTCTATCCTGAGCCCTTTCCACTTTTCTCTCTACACCCTCTATCTGTATGATCTTATTAGCTCACATAGGTTTAATCTTTATCCCAAATTTAGATAGCCAGTCCTTGTCCCAAATCTTGTTTAGAGAGAGAAAGTCCATGTGATACCCTGTTAATTCATTGATGTACTTCTGGTGCCGTTGAACCCATTTTAGAGGACTCTGCGAAAGAAATTTTACAGAGCTCTGCATGACTAAGCCACTATGTTTTTTGCCCAGTCCACTAAAAATCTTTGGTTCTTGCTGTACAAATGTATCTGAGTAAGCACAAAAGCTAAGTTAAGAAAGCAAAGTGATTGTTTTCTTTCTGAAGAAAACATTTCATTCTTTCTGTTTCATGAGAGCTCCTATGCACATGTTATACTGCATAGAATTCTGGATTTGGAACTTATATGAAATGATGCTGAGTGAAGTGAGCAGAACCAGGAGAACATTGTACACAGTAACAGCCACAGTGTGCTATGACTGACTTTGCTAGACTTAGCTCTTCTCAGCAATGCAAGGACCTAAAACAATTCCAAAGGACTCATGATGGAAAATGCCATGCACATTTGGAGAAAGAACCATGGAGTCTGAATGCAGAGTAAAGCAGGCTATTTTCTTTTTTGGTTTGTTTGTTTTATTTTGTTTTGTTTCTCATGGTTCCTCTCATCCATTTTCTAGTTCTTCTATACAACTTGACTAAAGTGAAAGTACGTTTAATAGGAATGTATATGTAGAGCCTATATCAGATTGCACTACATCTTGGGGATGGGGAAGGGAAGGAGGGGGAGAAAATTTAAAACTTATGGAAGTAAATGTTGAAAGCTAAAAACAACTAAATTAACTTTAAAAAAAGAATTCCGGACTTGGAGTCAGGAAGAACAAAGTTCAAATTCCACCTTTGATACTTGGGTTAAATGACCATGGGCAAAAGAATTAACTTCTTTCAGCCTCTGTTACCACTATTTTTTTTTTAAAAATTAAGCAGCTGAAAATTTATTTTAAATTTTTTTTTTTAATTTTGAGCTCCAAATTCTCTCCCTCCCCACCCCTTGAGAGAGCAATATTGCACCACCTAGCTGCCCCTAAAACTGTTCCACTTTACTAACTCCCTTATGACTTCTCTTTCCTGTTTACCTTTTCATGCTTCTCTTGATTCTTGTATTTGAAAGTAAGATTTTCTATTCAGCTCTTGTCCTTTCATTGAGAATGCTTGAAAGTCCTCTATTTTATTGAAAATCCATATTTTGCCCTGAAATATTATATTCAGTTTTGCTGAGTAGGTGATTCTTGGTTTTAATCCTAGCTCCTTTGACCTCCAGAAGATCATATTCCAAGCCCTTGGGTCCCTTAAAGTAGAAGCTGTTAGATCATGTGTTATCTTGATTGTGGTTCCACAATACTCAAATTGTTTCTTTCTGGCTGATTTCAATATTTTCTCTTTGACCTGGGAACTCTGGAATTTGGCTACAATATTCCTAGGATTTTTCTTTTGGAGATGTTTTTTTAAGAAGTGATCAGTGGATTCTTTCCACTTCTATTTTACCCTCCAGTTCTAAAATATCAGGGCAGTTTTCCTTGATAATTTCTTGAAAGATGATGTCTAGGCCCTTTTTTTGATCGTGGCTTTTAGGTAGTCCAATAATTTTTAAATTATCTCTCCTCGATCTATTCTCCAGGTCAGTGGTTTTTCCAAAGAGATATTTCACATTGTCTTCCATTTTTTTTTCATTCTTTTGGTTCTGTTTTATAATTTCTTGATTTCTCATAGAGTCACTAGCTTCCACTTGCTCCATTCTAATTTTTAAGGTAGTATTTTCTTCAGTGGTCTTTTGGACCCCCTTTTCCATTTGGCTAATTCTGCCTTTCAAGGTATTCTTCTCCTCATTGGCTTTTTGGAGCTCTTATGCCATTTGAGTTAGTCTATTTTTAAGGTATTATTTTCTTCAGTATTTTTGGGGATCCTTTAGCAAGTTGTTGACTTGTTTTTCATGATGTTCTTGCATCACTCTCATTTCTCTTCCCAATTTTTCTTCTACTTCTCTTACTTGCTTTTCCAAATCCTTTTTGAGCCCTTCCATGGCCTGAGACCAACTCATATTTTTCTTAGAGGCTTTTGGTGTAGGATCTTTGCCTTTGTTGACTTTTTCTAGCTGTATATTTTTATACAGCTAGATTCTATAGTCTGAGTCCTTTTATGCTGCTTGCTCATTTTCCCAGCCAATTACTTGACTTTTGAGCTTTTTGTCAGGGTATGACTGCTTTCAGGGTAGAGAGTGTTTTGTCCCAAACTTCAGGGATTTTGCATTGCTGTTTTCAGAGCTACTTCTATTCTGAGGTGGTATGAGACTCCTCTCCTGTCCTGTGCTCTGGTCTGTGAGTGCAAGCATTCCTTTCTGCTGCGTAACTACCAGGAGGACTCCCTCTCCCCAGCCACCACAAGCTCTGCCACAGCAAAGCTCCTTCTCCCCCAAGGACCAGGACTGAAACCCTGATCCAAGGAGGGCAAAAGCAAGAGAGCACTGCATTAGTGCCAGCAAAGCAATCCCTGCACTCCTGCTCTGATCTGCTGCTTGATTCACTCTTCCATTTGGGCCTGGGGCTCTGGAAGCAGCTGCTGTTGCTGCTGCTGTTGCTGCTGCTACCACCTCTGCTGCCCTGGAGCTGAGGCCAACCACAAATTTCTCTCACCCAGGTCCAACAGTTTTCCCACTGACCTGCTCAGTTGTCTTTGGAGTTTATGAGTTGAGAAGTCTGGAAACTGCCACAGCTGCCAGTAATTCAATGCCCTGAGGCCTTCTCCACCTGGGCTACTCTGGCCTGGTCTCTCCTGGCAAGGCCCATGTTAGGCTGTGCTCCGCTCCCAGCATGGTGCGATAGACCCTTCCCAGGGAACATCCAGGCTGTTTTGGGTTGGAGACTTGTTTCACTCCACTATTTTATGGGTTCTGTAGCTATATGATTTGTTTAGAGTCATTTTTGCAGGTGTTTGGAGGGATTTGGTGGAGAGCTTAAGTAAGTTTCTGTTTTCAAGCCACCATCTTGGTTCTGCCCCCTACTTTCCTTCTTTTTAAAATGGATATAATAACAAAGCAGCTCTGGTACATGGCCCTCTGGAAGTTTTCATCCATTCAGTACTGTAAAGCAATGGTGAAGAATAAATGAAGCAATTGCCCAGGTTCTTATGTCTCCCACAGCCCAAAGAGTGTTTCTTTATGGCAAAAGGCCCTGTCAGTAAGATCAAGCAGGAGTCAATTTTGAGGAAGTCTCACCTCTGAAAGGATATGTGTGTGTGTCAATTTTCTTCTCATATTTATTATGCCCTCAACCATAATCCAGGAAAAATGTTGTTAAATAAAGCTTACTGATGGCTCATATCTAGGTTCTCCTCAAAAGGAATTAGGTGTCCCTTCTAGAAAAGCCACTCAATTTGCAAAGTAGTTGACATCAGGTATAGAACTGCTGTTTAGTTCCTCTACCATGAAAAAAAATATTTAAGACAAAAAAAGACTCAAAATGCACATTGACAAACACTTAAAATATAAAACAATAACCCATAATTCCTGTTCTAGTCTCCTTGAAGGTAGGAAATATTCCTGGGGAGACTTGTGAGATAGATGAGTAGGTTATCCCTTTCACCTGGGATCTGACTTATCTAAGTAATTCACTCAAGGTGAGTTTGGCCAGCCAGAATGTGACATTTTCCTATTGATATCACGCCACTGGACCCAGATGGCTCTGGAGGAGAAAATGAGGCTAGTGACTTTGCATGACCCTCCCTCACTCAAATCAAAGTCAACTGCCAAGTCATGTCATCATCTCCCTGACATCAGGGTCCTCTTCGAGAACGAAGGACAAACACAACATTTTCCAGTTGATGATCATCTTCTCTGGAAAGGATATAGTTACAGGGATTCACTCCTGTTGAACACCCAGCATTCAGTTCAAGGACTCCAGACCCCTTGAATTTATAATGGAATCACTAAGACTGGAAATACCTATTTCTCAAGATCACTTTTGGTCACGTTTGCTCAGGGCAAGAAACACGAAGCAGAAGAGGCAGCCAGGGACCTGGGATCAGTCTCAGGTTCATCTAAGCAAGCACATTTTATTACTGGCATGGGCTCATAGTCACCATAACTGCAGCCAGAGAGACAGTGAAGAAAGAAATCCTGTTGCACCAGTCAGAAATCCAAGGAAGAGCTGGCAGAGTCCCAAGAGACATACTCAATAAAGAAAAGCAAGAGGATTAGAGACTGTCTTCTTTTCAAGTCTACTGAGTAGCTCATTATCATAGAGTATTCAATCCTCTTTGACTTAGCCCCTAGACACAGACACCAATAAAAGATTCCCGAGTCATCCCAAAGCACGAGTACTTCAGCATTAAGTACCCCAGCCATGGGGACGAAAAAGGAATTTCTGGTCATGTATATATCCTTTAGTAAGAGAACAGAGCATGTTGGAAGGGGAGAGAATAAGGGCCCGTCCCCTTACATGTTATTGGGAAAACTGACCACTACAACTGAAATTTTATTCATACTTTTCATCTTGATAGTCTTCTTGGAAATATATCCAGGCTTTGTGGGTTGTTGCTCTTCACCTACAATTCACCTATATTCCCATATACTGGGAAAGAACATTTTCCTCATAATCCCTGAGATGACCATGATGATTACTACTACTACTACCACCACCACCACTACCACTACCACCACTACTACTACCACCACTACCACTACTACTACTACTACCACTACTACTACTACTACTACTGCTGTCTCTACAGATGTGGAATCATGCCCAGAGAGGCTAATTAATTGCCTAAGGTTGCGAAGTTGATTTATGACCCAAACTGACAACAGAATTTAGACCTGATTATTCCTAATTCAGTACACCATTTACTAGTAACAGATTGTTTTTTATAGCTTATAAAATAGTTTTAAATGTGCTGTCTCATTGGAACTTTACAATAGCTCTTTGAGGTAATGACAGTTCAAACGTTATCATTTTATCATCTCCATTTTACACATGAGGAACCCTGAAATTCAGTTCTGAGCTAAGGCAACCTGCAGGTCCCTTTGCCTTCAGTTGTGATTCAAGGAAAAGTAATAATCCCTTGATCCAGGAGTCCGGAAGGGCTTGAACCCCGAAGGTCATGTAAGGGACAAACAATACTTGCTAGGCCACTGGCAAGCCTGAAGTAAAGGAAGGGGAAAAGGACAAAATAGAGAGGAAATATGAAAAGCATAGAAGAGTGAAATGAAGGGAGGAGGCAGAAAAGGAAGAGAAAGTGAATAGGAACAGGGGCATGCGGCAAAAAATGGCCCCTAATAATTGCCTCGGGACTGTCCTTTCTTATGGGAGCTGTTTGGTATCACAGGCACTGGGCTCATTATGTTTAGATCATAGGCACTTATTCCACTCTGGAGACTCCATCCTTCTCCTGATACCCCCTTTAGAGATGCACTAGTGCAAGGATCCATTACTAGTCCATTGTGCCCCCAGGCATTCCCTGTCTGCATGATAACTAGCATTTAAGGAGCATAGACTCCTAGGATCTGAGAGCTCAGAGGAACCCTTGGAGATTGGCAGAAACTCTCCTGTGAATACTGAAGCATACGTACGTTCTGACACCCTTTGCTTGCAGGCCAACCATTCAATATTAGCTTCACAAGCCGCCTACTTGGCCAGGTTTAATGTCAGATGAGGAGTTAAAGAGAAAGAATTTGTCTCTGATATCTTCTTTCCACTCCCAGAGGGAGAGATAATTAGCTTTTACTGACAGGCACCAATCCCTGAAGATAGTCATGGCTAGAACTGACAGCCCTCAGCTCTCTGGAGGAGTTCGGAAATAATAAAATGGAAGCATAAGCAAAAAAATAGGCTATTCTTGAGACTGCAGGCCATCACTAAAACGACCAAATTAAGTGTCTGCCAGGCTCTTGGGACAGCAAAATCTTATTGCCCACTGCCTTCCTTCATCTGGAGCCCAAAGGGCGCCAAGGTTTGGAATATTAAAGGCAGTGTAGTGCCTGAGTCAGAATCTGGGTTTCGATGCTTACTGGATTACTCATTATTCCAGATTACCCATCTGGAGCACTTTACTTAACCCTCCTCAGCCTCAGTTTCCTCATCTATAAAATGCAAATAATAATACCTTTACTGACTTCCTTACAGTGTTATTGTGAATAAAGTGTTTTGTCAGCCTTAAAGTCCTATATGACTGTGTAATCATTATTATTATTATTTATCAATAAAATTTGTGATGGCAAAGAATTGGAAATTGAAGGGATGTTCATCAGTTGGGGAATGGCTGAACAAGTTGTGGTATATGAATGGAATGGAATGCTATGCTTCTATAAGAAATGATGAGCTGGCGGATTTCAGAAAAACTTGGAAAGACTCACATGAACTGATGCTGAGTGAAATGAGCAGAACCAGGTGGACATTGGACACAACAAAAGCATCGTTGTACAATGGCCACCTTTGATAGACTTAGCTCTTCGCAGCAACACAATGATCTAAGATAATTCAAAAAGGCTTATGATGGAAAATGTTATCCACATCTAGAGAAAGAACCATGGAGTCTTAATGCAGACCTAAGCATATTATTTTCTCTTTTTGTTGTTTTTTTTTTCTTTCTTGTAGTTTTCCCCTTTTGTTCTGATTCTTCTTTCACAACATGACTAAGGTAGAAATATGTTTTAAATGTACATGTATAACCTATATTAGATTTCATACTGTCTTGGGGAGGGAGAGGAAATTTTGGAAATCTTATAAAAGTGAATATTGAAAAATAAAAATAACTTTTAAAAATCAAAAAGAAAAAGAAAGAAAAAGGTTCCATACGTACATACATACATACAGAGTGGATGCTATTGATCAGAGATTGGCTGAACAAACCACAGAACACGAATACAATGTGATATTATGTTCACAGAAAAAACACTAAAATTCACCCCAAGGCAGCAAGGCATAGAGGATAGAGAGCCCCACCTTTGAGTTGGGAAGATCTAGGTTCAAGTCCTGCCTCTGATACCTCCTGCCTGTGTAACCATGGACAAGTCACTTCACCATTCAGAGTCCCAGGCAGCTCTCTAAGATCAGCCAGTCACCTTTTCTGGATGTCATTTTTCTCATTTGTAAAAATAAGTGGGATTTATTGGATGTCCTTTGAGACCTTTTTCTATGAACCTAATCTATGATCTATGATCCTAAATTACCAACGAGCGGCCAATATGCATTAGTGGAGGAACTTTCCATCCTGAGAAATATCAATATTTTATATTAATGAATTCACAAATTCAAACCAAAATATCTCAAAATGATTCGCAAAAAAAAAAAAAAAATATAATGGAAACAGTCTAGCTAAGTTCAGAGGAGCTCCGCTTCCAAAAGTTGTCACCAAGGGATAATCGTTTTTGACCACAACCTCTGGAAAGGGGCTACTTCCTGTCTACTGAGATATAGAGGGATTAAGATCAAAGCTGAAAGAGGGAAAATCCATTACAGTGTTAAGGATATTTTCAAATACTCAAGAACAATATATTATAGAATTATCATATCTTGATTTGAATATTTCAAAATATTAATAACACACATCAAAAATTTTACATTTATTATCTCGTTTTATTCTCATGAGAACCCTATGAGGAAGGTAGCATAAATTCTATTCATAGGACTTGAGTTCAGTTCTCAGTTCTTTTACTGAAGTCCTGTGTGACCATGGGTGATTACCATATACTTCTGTACCTCAGTTTCCTCATCTGTAAAATGAGGGCTTTGGGTTAGATGGTATCTAAGGTCCCTTCTAGATATTAAGGAATGGAACAAATATACATTTTACAGATGAAAATCAGAAAGGTAGAGTAATTTTCATATAGAGCAATAGCAGAGCCATGATTCAAACCCATGTCTTCTTAGACTCCAAGTTCAAAGCTGGCTTACAGGAATTTGAAACCGACCCAAGTTCCCCATTGAAAATGCTGAGTGTGGTTGACTGTTGTACCAGAATAAATGCAAAATATCTTATTTCTTTGTTCTGCAATTCCTGAGGACCACAGTAGACTTCTAATGGAATCCAAATGTAGACATCTACTCCATCACACAAGATTGGCAGCTTGAAAAAAAGGGAGAGGGTGGGGACTAAGTTCTGAAGAATACAGAGGAAATGTGCAGTGGCACTAATTAGAATTCTCATTAACTTCAGATAATGAGAAATGTGCGAGAAGACACTTCCAATCTCCAAAGGGAGAAGGCAAAGCCAGAGAGTGGCTTTCAATGGCATCTAATTTGTGTCTCTTTTTTATCTTGGCAAGCATTTAAAGAGAAATGAAATGAGATCTCACCTCAAAGGTAACATCAAAAATCTCTTCTTGCCAATGTTTTCTGGTCCTCTGTGGGTGTTTCGTAATAATATTAACAAAATAATGACCAGCATTTATAGGATTATCCTCCCCACCTCTCAGACTTATAGAATTGTGTGAAGATATATTGACATTTTTCTTAGCTGATAATCTTCCAGTTGATATTAGAATTATAAATCATCATAGCTTGACTGGGCCCTTAGGGATCATTGATTCCAGCACATTGTTTTTACAGGTAAAGTTACCTGCCCAAGGTCATACAACTAGTTACTGAAAGAATGAGGATTTGAACTTGGGTCTCCTGACTTTTGCTAGCCACATGTTCTTCATATTGCACTACAGTTGGTAACTCAGTTTCCTCATCTGTAAAACGTGGGCAGCTACATAGCACAGTGGATAGAGCACTGGCCTTGGGATCAGGAAGACTCATCTTCATGAATTCAAGTCGCTCCTCAAACAACAGCTGTGTGACCCTGGGCAAGTCATTTAACCCTGTTTGCCTCAGTTTACTCATCTGCAAAATGATCTGGAAAAGGAAATGGCAGATTGCTCCAGTATCTTTGCCAATAAAATCCCTAAAATGGTCATAAAGAGTTGGACATGACTGAAAAATGACTGAATAATAGAGAAAAATGAGGGAACTGGATTAGATCACCTGTGAGGTCATTTCCAGTTCTAAATCTTAGATCCTAAATTGTGTAGAATGATTTTCCACATCAGAAATGCCCCCATAATGATGGAAAAGATGGTAACTGATTTGGTTTGCAAATTCCTTTTTTTTTTTCAGTCAAAGACAGGGTTGATTAAAACACCTAGATTGAAACACCCGGGCAAGATTTTAAGAATCCATGATGTTGGCCAGATTTTAAGAATCTGAGCATTGGCCACACTCTTAAGGAATCTGAGCATTTTTAACGGAGGCAAGATGGACTTTTATACAGAAGACTGTGGGAAGATCTGGATGTGACCTAGGAATGGCCAAATAGTGTAGAGTGACTGGAAGGTAGCAGAAGGGGTCTAGATGGAATTAAGGAGTGGTGGTCTAGAGTGGGGCCAGGTGCAGATAATGAGGGCCACAATGAAAGGGCAGTTGAAAGGATTAACTGGGAAGGGTCAGGTGCCCCAGATAAATACCAGGGACTTGCTTTGTGTGGGAAAGAACAGGGCCTTTTAGGAGTCCATTATCAGTGCCCCATCATTCCCCTTCAAACAAATGGGACCCAAATTCTTTGGGGGTAAGGGTGAAGGTCTAGGTTTCTGAAACTGCTTCCTGCTGGCAATGGGCATAGAGCTGTCCCTTCCTTGAGGGAGTCTCAGAGAGGAGATTGACTGGAACCAAGCACAGGCTACATCCAAGGGACAATGGGTGGGCATAGGCTGGTACCCACTGTTTGCTACCAACCATAGGTGAATGGCCTGTAGTCTGGAAAACATAAATCTGACAAACAAGTCTGCAGGGCCAAAATTCCTTTAGGAGGATCAGATGCTACTGAGAAGTAACACTTTTCTAGGCAGAAGTTTTCCACCCTTGGTCAGGGACTTTTACTCCAATTATAACAAAAGACTAGGGATGATACTTAAGTAATGATTAGGTCAAATAGGTTACTTCCCTCAAAGAAAATTTACTGCACTGAAATTTTCTTCCCCAAACGAAAGCGAAGATGTTTCTGATTTAGTATCAGTTGTTTGGGGCATGGAATGACTACACATTCAGGTCAAAACAGCAAGATCTCACACACTTACATTGTGCTTAATTTTTTACTGTCTCTTTGCTCTGACTATAGAAATTTTCTATAAAAGGATAAAGCAGGGACAGGATTTAGGGCCCAAATATGACAGGATGAAACATCCTTAGCTCTGTTTGAATTCAGATAATTTGCAGTTTTCTAATCATGCAGTATCAATTCCACCTCACAGCCAGACTCAGGAATAGCTGGGTGGATAACATTCCTTTTCAAAGGAACACAATGAGGAAACTGAGTCAGGAGGATCCCATCTTAGACTGAGGCTAAAATTGTCCTCTCAGCTTTTCCCAGAAGCAGGCCTCCCACCTATATCACATCCTCTCTTGCGGCATTTCTCTCAGATGATGAATTATTGACTTGATTATGGATGGATTATTATGATCCATCAGACAACTCAAAATAAAATCACTTACTGTCCCATGAGTTTTCATCTCAAATAGCAAGTTTCACTAATCACAGTTTAGGGAAAAATTTTGCAAGATTTACGTCTCAAATTTAAATTTGTCCTCATGTAAAAGCCAATCATTAAGAGAGCACTTCTATATACTTGCAAATTCTCAGCAAGCCAAGTTCATTGTTTAGGAACTCCACAACCCAAACAGGGTTTTTAGGAAGTTTACAAAGTAAGGGGGTGAACAGGGACCTCAGAGAAGAGGCTTCCTCTCCACCCTATCTACCCTTAGAGCTAAGGACTGCTCTGAATGGGCAGAATCAATCTGGATGAGGCTTTTTACCTCATCTCCTTCTTTCCACACAGAGTAATCATTACCAGCTTTAGGCTTTAGCATTAAAACAATAACCAAAAATCTAACAATGTTAGTAAGCGATAGCCAAATTGTTTTAGCTATAACAAAATTAGGAAAAGTTGCTTGACATAACTGATACAAAGGTTTACCAATTTGAGACTTGAAACAAACCCATTGCCAATCAGGTGACTTCAATTTTGTTGAATGCATTTCCAAATTAATTTACACAGAAAATCGGCATCCCAAGTTCAGAGGCTGTCTGGCTTTTTACTTCATACTGCCTTGATAAGATTGTTATCATCTCTCCCCATGGCTGCTGGGTGACTGGGGAGGGGAGTGGGGGTGGAGGAAGCAGGATGTGCTGAACCTGGGTGATATTTCCAGGCTTTTGCCAATGGGGCCCATCTTATATCTGTTGCCCCTTCCTCCTTTTTGAGAGAGGTTAACAGGAAAAACCTGGGGCTGTCTGCAATCCTACACTGAGATACCCTTTTGACTCAAGAGAAGGGAGTGGGGAAAGGGAGTGACCAGGGTTATAAGGAGGTATTTCACAACCCCTTGATGATCAATTCCAAAACCTCCAGAATCTGCTAAGATGTTTTTAGCTGTCCTAACTTTTCACTGTAGTTCTAACTTTTTAAAGCCTGGTCAGAGCCAAGACTACAGGAAGAAGAATCTCAATTTTTCTTTGAACTTTTACAATTTATCTTGGTCCTCTAGATCACAGAAACCAGACACAAAGTTGCTTTTGCAATGTCTTGGAGACTTTTCCAGTTCTAACCTACAGGCAAATCTCAGGGAAGTCCCATTCAGTCCAGCTTCCAGGATCAGTGGCCAGGAAGAGGGAAGAGAAGGGGGATCCTGCAGGCATGGGCATGGGGAAGAGGAGTCCTGGGGTGTAGAGGAAAGGGAATAAGTAAGATTCAAGAAAACCAAAAAGTACCTGCAGTTTTCCCAATTCCCTAGCATCAGAAAGAATTGAAAGAATTAACATAATTGGGCATATGATCCTGGATAGGAAATCCATCCTCATCCTCTATGCTGCAGAAAATGTGCCCAGGTCTATGGTCTCGAACCAAACCACCAGACCAAAAGCCTGAGAGCATCAGGCCCAAAAAGTACCTCCCAGCCTTCCTGGGTGCTTGGAGAGCAACCCCAACTGGAGGGATAGGGAGAGAGGAGAGGCTTACATACCTTACAGTCTTGGCTGGAGAACAACTTGAGATTAAGCAGTTTCCCGGTGTCAGAGAACCATAATGTTGAGGTCTAGGGGTGCTGGGAACCCAAAAATTCAAGGGCAATTCAACCCAAGCCTTCTTTCAGTCACGAACAGGGTTTATTAAAACACCAACTGGGGTGGGTGAGATTTTAAGAATCCATGATATTGGCCAGATTTTAAGAATCTGAGCATTGGTCAGACTCTTAAGGAAACTGAGCCTGGTTTGCATGTCTACCAGTATAGCAATTACACTGTGACATTTGGATGTTTTGCACCATGTAGGCGGGGGTTATTATTGGGGGAGTGGAGGTGGAGAGGATTAAAATATTTTTATAACTGTATTTTGACATAACTGATCTCTTTTGTGATTGATCCTTAGTATTTATTTTATGCATTCAAAAACACTATTCTAAAAAATCTGTTTCATCTTCCCCCCACACCTTTGAAGAAGTCTGTAGGCTGTCAAAGGGGTGCATGATATAAGAAAATTTTGATATAGAGTCAGCTTGATCCCCGCCAGAAGTCCTACACCCCCACCCACCCACTATCTACCCAATTGCTTATAAGGTATCATACTTTTGTGTGCTATTTTATGGTTTCTACAATTCCGTGAGAACAAAATATCTTCAAATACCCCTGAAGGCCTCTCATTGTACAGAGAGTGTAAAAAGAGTCACATACGGAAAAAGAAATTCACAACTTCTGAATTTTCCCAAGCACTGCTTCTGACTTCTGCATTTCCTTGGGTGCAACTCCCAAAAGTCTCAGCAGAGCTATTATGGTACCACAGGAGGCAGCAATACTTTAATCTTCATGAAGACACTAGTAGAAAAAGCACTAGATTTGGCAGCAGCAGACACATGTTCAAATCTTTGCTCTGCCACTTATACCTGAGTGTCCTTGGGTAAGTCATAGCTTCAGAGACTCTAGTTTTAAGTTTAAAATTGGGAAATGAATTTCTACTCTGCCTACTATTTGTGGTTTTGTGAGGATTGAATGAGGTAACAGATATAACCTCATTTATGCTTTATAAACCATAAAGTCCTGCATGAATGTAAGCAGTTACTATTTTCTTTAAAGGAACTTGGTTAACCTCATTGACTGGTGACCTTCCCAAATCCTGTGACTGTTCATGCTCTATAAAGTCAAATCTAACTGCAACTCTCCACGCCTCCCCCTCCCCATCATTTCATTGTGGTACTTTCTCTAACTGTAGAAATAGAACATTTAAGTCCCTAGCTGGCTTGAAATAGCCCAGGGCAATGCCAGCAATAGAAAAGTTAGAGACTTAAAGCCCAAGTGACTAATTCCCAAGATGGTGGAGGGGTATAAAGTTGGGATCTAAAAAAAAAGTAAAATAATTCCAAATACCTAAGCTCAAATATTTGAGCTGCATTGGGTCAGTTGTATCAATAGAGATTTTTATTACCTTTGACATGCTTTCTATATTAATAGTGCCAATTATTAGGTGCTCTGGTTGTAAATTGTTTTCTATATTGTCTTTCCTATAATGAGATGATGCTACCAACACACCCTTAGTAATGACTTTTAAGTTGTTTTTCAAGTACTAGAAATCTGAGTATGCCAATTCATCCTCTCTTATCTGTTCCTCCTTATCAGTGACATAAATTAGACCAGAGGTTCTAGAGGGGAGAGACTACATCTTATATGTCATTGTATTACCATGGGTCCTTGCACAAAGTTCTTATTCCAATGAATCTATGGTCCCACTTTAGTGGTATAGTTTGCAACCCACCTTCCTCATTCTGGATTATTCTTAATCACATCCCCCAAAAAGTCCTCCACACAGTATCACAATATTCCTCTAAGTCTTTTGGTAGGTTCAGTTCAATTGTTCTTTAGTTGTGCCCAACTCTTTGTGACCCTATTTGAGGTTTTCTTGTCAAGATACTGGATTGGTTTGCCATTTCCTCCTCCAGCTCATTTTATAGACCAGGACCTGAGACCAAGAGGGTGAAGTTATTTGCCCAGGGTCACACAGATATTACATGTCCAAGGCTGGATTTGAACTTAAGAAGATGAGTCTTCCTGACTCCAGCCCTGGTACTCTATCCACTGTGCCACCTAGATGCCTATTTTTGGTGGGTATCTGAAGAATTTAGGCTGTCCATCCATTACCCTTAACTGTCACAATGTTGATTGCCTATGTGTCTTTCCGACATTTCCTGAATGATTCATTTTATGTCAATTCTTATGATAAGGGTATCATCGGTAATGTGTTTCAGCCTATTTGTGCCCATTGTATAACTATTCATTATTCCACTGGGTTGCCTGCAAATTTGATTCTTCAGAGATTGTGGAACTCCATTATTGGTAGTCATATTGTATCACTAGGTGAAAAAAAGAGGTATAAAATGTGCATTTGGGGGTTAGGAAACTGTGCTTGAATTTTTTGGGAGCTCTCAAACTATGCAACTTTCCAGAAGCAATCCAGTTTGCTCTCTGGCATCCTCAGTGACAATGGTAAAGATCTGAGGTTGTATGACTGACTTGACACAGGTAACAAGAATATTATTAACCAGCTTATCTCTGCTTTCACCTGTTAAACGATCTTGTATGATCTTAGCATATTCATGGAAGACATTTTCTTGGAGAAGAGACATTAAAACTAAATTTTAATTCTACCAGGTTTTTATGCACACACACACACATACACAATCACACACATATACACACACATATATACATACACATATATACGCACATGCATATACATACATGTGTATATATACATATGTTGTGTTCTATGCTTGTGCATTCACATATATGCATATGCATGAATATGCATATATTTATGTAGGCATGTGTGTATTTGGGTATACGCATATATAGATGATGATTTGACCAG
This sequence comes from Trichosurus vulpecula, assembly GCF_011100635.1. Lineage (NCBI taxonomy): Eukaryota > Metazoa > Chordata > Mammalia > Diprotodontia > Phalangeridae > Trichosurus > Trichosurus vulpecula. The sequence continues at coordinate 45,138,768 of NC_050581.1, read as the reverse complement.
GTAAACATATTGTATGTGTGTATATATGTAGGTATGTATATACACACATATATATGTATATATGTGTATAATGTGTATATATTTTTGCCCAGATCTCTAATTTTGTCTATGTGTGGAACTCCCTTTCATGATATTTTTTTTTAAAAAATCACAGCAGATAGGCATGCTTTGCAACTTATAGTCTTAGAGATTTTCATGGCACACATATGTCCAGGGTCACATAGATAGTATGTAACAGATCGAAGGCTTGAATCCAGGTCTTGTTGCACTCAAGGTCATCTTTTGACCCACTGTGTCACATGACCCATTTTCTACCTCAAACATCAAATGCCAGATCTTAATAATTAATACCTATGGTAGAACTTGTCAACCCCCGTCATATCATATGATAGTTCTTTTTCTTTAAAAGTATTTAAAAAAAGATTCTTGAGGCTTAATTGGCACAGGAGGTAAAAGCTTAGGTTGCTAATGTAGCTTCCTGGTTGGCTGTATGGAAAAAAATAATACAAGGAGTTTCACTAGCTGCCTGAGGATTGGCTGAAGGACCTCCAAGGATAACACACTAGTAGAGAAACCATGAACAATTAAATCAACAGTTATCCTTCACTAAATATGCTTCCCTTCCTCTGACTTCCCTTACTATACTTACTTCCCTTTCCCTTCCCTTACTATAACTAAGTAAAATTGCTTTTGTTAACCACGAGAGACCAGTGACTTGAAGGTCCTTAACAAAAGAAAGGTTCTATACATACCAAATTTATTATAGAAGCACCTTTTTATAGCAAAAAAATGGAAACAAAGTACATACCCATCTACTGGGGAATAGTTAAACCAACTGTGGTACACGAATGGAATGGAATATTACTGTGCTATAAGATGAATGTATGTGATGAATACAGAGAAATGAGTACAGATATATATGAACTGAAGCAAAGGGAGGTATGTAGAGTCAAGGAAACAATATATACAATAATTAAATCAATGTAAGTGGAAGGAATATCAATCACAACACAATCAAAGATGAATGCTGCGAAAGGATAAAGAATAAGTTTGGCCTCCAAGGATAGACCACCCCCAACTCCTTTGCAGAGGAAAGGGATCCCTGGGTATGGAACCCTAATTATCACATCATATATTTTTAAAAATTATTTCCAATGTATTGATTGGTTTCACTAATTTTTTCTCCTCTTCCTCCTTTTTTATTTTAAAATTCTTTGTTTTGAATGAGAGTGCTATGAAGAGAGACGGAGAAGGGAGAATCTTGATAGCATAAAAATATGAGATACAAATAAAGACAATTTTTAAAAGAATGCTTTCACTACATGTGTAGACTTTTTATAAGAATTTGATAGTATTGGGGACAGCTAGGTGGTGCAGTGAGTAGAGGACCGACTCTGGAATCAGGAGGACCTGAATTCAAATCCAGCCTCAGACACTTGACACACTTACTAGCTGTGTAACCTTGGGCAAGTCACTTAACCCCTATTGCCCTGCTTTCCCCACTCCCAAAAAAAAGAATTTTATAGTGTTGAGAAAATGCCCTCCTTCTTTTCATGCACTTTTAATTTCCATAGTGGTGGTCTTAGAGGAGTGGAAAGGGGAGGAAATGGTACTAAAAATCACAAAGATTTTTAGACCACCAATGAACATTCATTTAACTCAGTCCTTTAAATGTGAAATTTTTATTAACCAACAAGTTGGTGTCATGCTAGTGGAAATGATTCTCATTAACTGATATTCTTGCTAAAACACAAATGAAACCAGAACACAGAAAGAAGTTGAAATTAAGTGGAAGGATGGCTTTCAGGTTTCCCTTGGAGAGATTAATGAAGAAGATGGCAGATCTTCCTTCAATATTTGCCCAAAGACTCTATATGATAGTCAGGTGCTCTGGGGAAGAGGGCAAAATAATGTGCATCATTGCATAAGGGTCCTTTAAGTCAAACAACAGAGAATCAATGAAGTGAAAGGTTGATAACTCTGCTTCTCATTGGTGCTACCAACAGCCTATATGTCATTGGTTCTCACACCTGAAATACTTCTAGACACCAATATCTCATACGTTAGTTTGTAGATGCGGAAGAAAAATACAATGTCTTCCATTTAGGATTCCATGTAGCTTTGAGACTAGATCTGTTTCTTAGGGGTCAGATCAGCAAAAAGATTATTCAAATGCACTAAGTCTCTTGATGGTGGTAATCTAAGTGAATTATCAAGACACAGAATTTTAGAACTCGAAGGGACCTTAGAGACAATCGTCTAGTCCAACCCCTTCCTGCTATGTATTGAGACAAACAGAAGTGACTTTCCCAAGATCATTCTGGTAGTTAGTGGGAAAGTTTTGTGATAGAATACAGGTTTCTTAACTCCCACTTCTGAATGCTTTCTAAGATATAACGCTGGGTCTTAACTCCAAAGATTTTCTCGTATTTCCCCTTGCTTGTCCCATATTTACTATGATTATATTGGAGATAACCAAAAGAACCTTTAGATAAACATAGCAGGAGAGGATTCTGAGAAGATGGTGGAATAGGTCAGAAAATTCTAAGCTCTCAAGATTTTCCTCCACAAAAGAGATAAAACAGTGCTTCAGGACAAACATATAGCAGTAAAAATAAATAAGACAAGAGGCAGAAAAGAGGTCCTCTTGGGACAATAGGAGAAGACCTGAAGAAAAATCCCAGGCTGAGGTTTGGTTCCTGAGAAGAGTAAACAACTCCAGACTAGGGACTGTTTAAACAACAAGCCAAGAGCCCTGGGGTTAACTGGGTTGGGAGGCTGCCTTGGCCCCAGCCACAGGAACTTTTACCCCTGGGATAGTGAAGGGATTTGGGAGTCAGAGCTAAGGAAGATCAAGGGAACCTCTGCTGACAAGAAACACCAGCCCCAGCTGTGCTACAGAGACTCAAAAGGTGGCAAGAAGGAGTCAGTACACTGGGTGACCAGTCAGTGCAGAAGCAGTGGGGTGGGGACACCACTGGCTGTGGGCACTTACAGGAGGCTAGAGGTCTTGGTTTGGGTTCAAGGTCAGAGGGAAGAACTCAAGGAGGATCTGAGAGCAGAGGCACCATCCTCCATACCCCAGGACTAGAGGTGATTATAACAATTAAGCTATTACCAAAAAAAATGCACAGGCAAAGGAGAAATAATCCAACCACAGAGAGTTACTATGGGAATAGAAAGACTGGGGTTCACATTCAAAGGAGGATACTGAAGCAAAGAAACCCTATTCTACCCCCAAAGAGTAATGTAAAATGGTCACCTGTCCAAAAAGAGTTCATGGAAGAACTTTAAAAAGACTTTAAAAATCAAATGAAAGAGACTGAGGAAAAACTGAAAAAATAAAAAAAAAACAATCCAAGAAAAACAAGAATATGAAAAGAAAGTCAACCAATTAGAAAAGGGGATCCAGAATCTTAAGGAGGAAAATGGCTCCTTGAAAATCAGAATTGGGCAAGGAGAAGTCAGTAAAGTTATAAGAGATCAAGAAATAATAAAACAAAACATAAAAAAATGAAAAATAGAAGAGAACGTGAAACACCTCATAAGAAAAACAACTGATTTGGAGAACAGATCAAGAAGAGAAAACATAAAAATAATCAGACTGCCTGAAAGCTATGATCAAAAAAAAAAGAATCTTGATACAATAATACAAGAAATAATTTAAAAATATGGTCCTGAAGCATTAGAACAAGAGGGAAAAGTAGAAATAGAAAAAATCCACTGATCACCACTTGAAAGAAATCCTAGGAGGGAAAATCCACAGGAATATTATAGCCAAATTCTGAAACCCCAAGCTCAAGGATAAAATATTACAAGCAACAAGGAAAAAACAATTTAAATATGGTGGTGCCACAATTAGAATCACACAAGACCTTGCAGTGGTGACACTAAAAGACTGCAGGTCTTGGAACACTATATATCAAAGAGCAAAAGAATTGGGCATCTGACCGAAAATATCATACCCAGAAAAGGTAAGCATGATTTTGAATGAAAAAAGGACATTTAATGAACTGTCAGACTTTCAGGACTTTGTTAAAAAAAACCTGAACTAAATAGAAGATTTGACATACAAGAGCCAAGAGAAACATAAGGTACATACCAAAGACCAATTACAAGAGACTCAATAAGGACAGACTGTTTACCTTTTATATATATAAAGCATAAAACGTGTGTCTAAGATTGTCATTAGTAACTGGATAGTTCATAAGAAAGATCGGGTTAGACCTGAGTTTGATATGACTTCTAAAAGCAAAACTGTTCAGGAACAGCTAAAAAGAGTAATTATACAAGTGAGGTACAAGAGGAAGAATTGATTCAGAGGAATTAGATGAGGGAGAAGGGCTGTTAGTTCTAGAAACCTACTTTCATCATGAATGGGTTCAAGAGGGAACAATGCATATATATCTAGAAGAGTATGAACGTCTTCTAAATTTAGAAAGCAATAAGAGGCCAAGGGGATAGGGAGGGGGTAGAGAATAAAGGAAGATTCTTTAGAGGGAAGGGTGAGGGAATAGGTTAAAGGGGGTATAAACAGGTGTTTATATTAAGGGGAATGGGAGGATAAAAGAAGGATTGTTGGGGCAGTAGGTTAAGTAATAGAAGGGCAAGGCAGAGGGTAGAAGTAAAATATAGGGGTCAGGAGGGACGAGACATAAGATATACACACAAACATAAAAAACAAAGAACAGGAGTAGAATTTTTAAGGAAAGTATACATTTATATATGTATGTATATGTATATATGTATACATGTTTGTAAATATCTATATATAAATATATCCATGTTTAATCATAGCCTGGGAAAGGAGGCGGGTGGAAAGGAGAAAAAAGAACAAAGTAAAAAGTGTACAGCAGAAAACAAAAGAAAATCTACAAAGAAGCAAAGAAAAGATGGACAGCTCTCAATACAATATGTAGTATTTAATATATAGGCTTTCTTGAAATGGAAATATATTGCTATATATTCAATCCTCTCTTAAATCATGTTTTTTTCTTTTCTCATTTTATTTTTAACATTTAAGTTTATAATACATTTATTTTTCTTTTCTTGTTATGTATCTAAGTTTTAGTATTTAAGTCTATAATTTTTAAAAAAGATTAAAAAAATAAACATAGCCAGGATCTTGGATGTACCCCTCCAATAACAGCCTTGGAAAGAATGAGAATTTGAATAATGGTTAGGAAAATATATATTTGGTATGAAAGCAAGAAGCTTATACTTTACCATAGACACTTGTAAATAGAAGCCATATTATTTATTTTGTTAATGCATATTTGTTTTTTAAAATGACCACCACTTCCCAATGATTTCACCTCTCCCACCTGAAACCAAGAGAATCTTTCTCTGTGACAAATAAATACTGTCAAGCAAATGATACAGCACATTGGCTAGATCTGAAATGAATGCCTCCTTCTGACCCTACAGTCTACCACCTCCCTGAAAAGAGATGAAAAGCTTGCTTCCCTATCAGTCTTCTGAGGCTACAATTAGACATTGCATAGACCAGAATTCTGAAGTCTTTCAATGTTGTTTTGCTTTATATTATTATGGTCATCAAATAAATCAGTCTGCTTACTTCATTCCTTATCAATTCATTGAATTCTTCACTTCATTTCTTATGGCATAATAATATTTCGTTACCTTAATTTGAAGAATTTTGTTTAGTCATTCTCCAATTGGTGGGTAGGCAACCACTTTCCTTCTAGTTCTTTGTTACTACAAAAAGTGCTTAAAAATGAGGCTCTCGATAAGTTTTACATTTATGAGATTGTTCCTTCTGTCTTTGACTTCTTCAGAATATATGTCTTGTAGGAGTATCATTGGGTCGAAGATTACATGTAGGAATTATTTTTAATATACCAATTCTGCTTTATTGAAGATGTATCTAGGCACCCCTACTATCTACCATGTTCATGGAACTGTCCTAGGTCCTGGGGGAGAAAAAAGTACTCAATATGTTATAACTCTTAGCTACTCGTGCATTTGCTTAACCCTTCCTTCCTGCCACCACCCCCACTAGACTGTAAATTCCATGAGCAGAGATTTTGTTATTTTTCATCTTTATATCTCTAGTGACTTTCTTGAACATTACAGGTATAGGGGTAGGAACTGGACCTGTGATTTCACTGGTATAAAGTCCTCTCTAATGAGGGAATTACTTTTACAATGCAGATTAGCACCTTCTCTGCAAGCCTTAGAGAGTTGTCTAGAGAACTGAGGTTTGTTTTAATATTTAAGTCCTAGTAGTTATTAATAGTCATAATTGTAGTAGTAGTAGTAGTAGTAGTAGTAATAGTAATAGTATTTATATAGTGTTTTCTATGTGTTAGGTACTATGTTTAGTACTTGACAGATATTATCTTGTTTGATCTTCACAATGCCCCTGGGAGACAGATGAAATTATTTCCCTCATTTTACAGATAAGGAAATTGAGGCAAACAGAGGGTCACACAGCTATTAAGTGTCTGAGGAAGGTTTTGAGCTCAGGTCTTCCTGACTCGAGGCCGAGAGCTCTATCCAATGAGCATCTATCACATTTCCCTTTAAAAATGACCATCACTTCCCAATGACTCCATTCTCTACCTCCCACCAATAGAACCCTCCTTTATAAATACTAAATACTATAATAATCACCAAGCATGGTTGATCCAGAATCACAGCCGATATGTGTCAGAGATGGCACATAGACCTGCTGTCTATACCTATGATGTTCATGTATGGGTTCTTAATAAATATTTTTTTGAGTTGAGATTGAATGTAATTGAATCTAACCCTATCTCTCCTTTGAAAGAAATTATAATCTGATTAGGGGATAAGGCAGGTACATAAATAAATATAAATAGGAATGTCATCTCCAATTCTTAGGCAAGCTTTGGATGACTTCTCATTATTTTTAAGCCACTTTCTGTCAGACCTGCGGTCTGGGACAAGTTCAATTCTTCCCTGCCCCCACCCCCTTCCCTCTCCCATCCTTTATTGTCTCTGGCAACCTTCACAAGTGGCCTTGAGAGAATAGCTGTCCAAGGCAGGAACTTCACAGGGCATAATTTTGAATTCATTCCAGTTTGTTCTGAAGCAAGCGGGATAGTAGAGGGATATCAAGAGAGGCTGGGGAGCTTTCAATGAACAGAATGTAAAGAACTAAGGGGACAACTGCTGCTGTCACAATGCCATGTTGGACTATAGCCCCCGTTGCAATGGCAAGACTGTGGGAACAGGGCCAACCTCCCATACTGCCAAAATAGCCCAGGTATCCGGCCTGAGCAATGTCTCTCTGGCACACATAGAGGAAGATAACACACTGCAAATGGCAAGCCCCTGTACTGATGTCTTCATTATGCCCACTGACCACAAAGGACATAGGATGCCCAAGATCACTCCATTCCCTTGGAGGCCTTTCTCTGGCTCAGGGGTTCTTGATCTTTTCCTTATACCACAGAGCCTTTTTTTGTTATTTATTTATTTAATATTTTTAGTTCTCAGCATTTATTTTCACAAGAGTTTGCATTACAAATTTTCTCCCCATTTCTACCCTCCCTCTACTCCAAGATGGCATATATTCTGATTGCCCCATTCCCTAGTCAGCCCTCCCTTCTGGCACTCCACTCCTTCCCCTTTCCATTTTCCCTTACTTTCTTGTAAGGCAAGATAAATTTCTATGCCCCATTGTCTGTATATCTTATTGGCTAGGTGCATGCAAAAACTTTTTTTTGAACATCTGTTTTTAAAACTTTGAGTTCCAAATTCTCTCCCCTCTTGCCTCCGCACCCACCCTCCCTAAGAAGACAAGCAATTCAACATAGGCCACATGCGTATCATTATGTAAAACCTTTCCACAATAACCATGTTGTGAAAGACTAACAACTATATTTTGCTCCTTCCTATCCTATCCCGCTTTATTCAGTTTTCTCCCTTAACCCTGTCCCTTTTCAAAAGTGTTTGCTTTTGGTTACCTCCTCCCCCATCTACCCTCCCTTCTGTCGTCTGCCCCCTTTTTACCTCCTTCCTCCTTCTTTCCTGTGGGGTAAGATACCCAATTGAGTGTGTATGTTATTCCCTCCTCAGGTCAAATCTGATGAGAGCAAGATTCACTCATTCCCCCTCATCCTCTTCCCTTCCTACAGAACTACTTTTTCTTGCCACTTTTATGTGAGATAATCTACCCCATTCTATCTCTCCCTTTCTCCCTCTCTCAATATATTCCTCTCTCATCCCTTAATTTGATTTTATTTTTTTAGATAACATCCCTTCATATTCAACTCACCCTGTGCCCTCTCTCTCTCTCTCTCTCTCTCTCTCTCTCTCTCTCTCTCTCTCTCTTTCTCTGTATATATATATATATATATATATATATATATATACACACACACACACACACACACACATATATATATATACTCCCTTCAGCTACCCTAATACCGAGATCTCATGAATTATACACATCATCTTTCCATGTACAAATGTAAACAAAACAGTTCAACTTTGGTAAGTCCCTTGTGATTTCTCTTTCTTGTTAACCTTTTCATGCTTCTCTTGATTCTTGTGTTTGAAAGTCAAATTTTCCATTAAGCTTTGGTCTTTTCACTGAGAAACCATGAACCTCCTCTATTTTATTGAAAATCCATATTTTGCCTTGGAGCATGATACTCAGTTTTCCTAGGTAGGTGATTTTTGGTTTTAATCCTAGCTCCATTGACCTCCGGAATATCATATTCCCAGACCTTAAATCCCTTAATGTAGAAGCTGCTAGATCTTGTATTATTTTGATTGTGTTTCCACAATATTCAAATTGTTTCTTTCTGGCTGCTTGAAGTATTTTCTCCTTGATTTGGGAGCTCTGGAATTTGGCGACAATATTCTAGGAGTTTTCTTTTTGGGATTTTTTTCAAGAGGTGATCAGTGGATTCTTTCAATTTCTGTTTTACCCTCTAGGATATCAGGGAGATTTTCCTTGATAATTTCTTGAAATATGGTATCTAGGCTCTTTTTTTGATCATGGCTTTCAGGTAGTCCAATAATTTTTAAATTCTCTCTCCTGGATCTATTCTCCAGGTCAGTGGTTTTTCCAATGAGATATTTCACATTGTCATCCATTTTTTCATTCCTTTGGTTCTGTTTTATAATATCTTGATTTCTCATAAAGTCACTAGCTTCTACTTGCTCCAATCTAATTTTTAAAGTAGTATTTTCTTCAGTGGTCTTTTGGACCTCTTTTTCCATTTGGGTAATTCTGCCTTTCAAGGCATTCTTCTCCTCATTGGCTTTTTGGAGCTCTTTTGCCATTTGAGTTAGTCTATTTTTTAAGGTGTTATTTTCTTCAGTATTTTTTGGGTCTCCTTTAGCCAGTCATTGACTTGTTTCTCATGGTTTTCTTGCATCACTTTCATTTCTCTTCCCAATTTTTCCTCTACTTCTCTAATTTCCAAATCCTTTTTGAACTCTTCCATGGCCTGAGACCAGTTCATGTTTTTCTTGGAGACTTTTGATGTAGGCTCTTTGACTTTGTTGACTTCTTCTGGCTGTATGTTTTGGTCTTCTTTGTCACTAAAGAAAAATTCCAAAGTCTGAGTCTGAATCTGAATCCATTTTCGCTGCCTGGTCATGTTCCCAGCCAACTACCTGACCCTTGAGTTTTTCATCAGGGTATGGCTGCTTGTAGAGTGGGGAGTACTTTGTTCCAAGCTTGAGGGGCTGTGCTGTTGTTTTCAGAGCTTTTTCTACACAGTGAGCTCTGCCACACCAGTGCTACTCCTCCCCCAAGAACTGCCAACCCAGACCTTGACTCATATCTAAGCAGGCTCTGCATTCCTGCTCTGATCTGCCATTTAATTCCCCCCACCAACTGGGCCCGGGACCACAAGCAATTGCAGCTGTAGTTCTGTAGCTGCACCACCCCTGCTGCCCCCGGGGTGGTGGGTGAACCATGAACTCCTTTCACTCTGTCCCTTGAAATTTTTCCCACTAACCTTCTCTGTTGTCTTTAATGTTTGTGGGTTGAGAAGTCTGGTAACTGCCATAGTGAATTGATTCAGGATGCTAGGGTCTGTTCCACCTGGCTCCTGGTCTGGTTGGTCCGGGTGCAGCCCATGCTGGGCTCTGCTCTGCTGCACTCCCAGCTCCATGCTATAGACCCTACCCAGCGACCATCCAGGCTGTCCTGGCCTGGAGCCCTCTTCCCTCTGCTATTCCATGGGTTCTGCAGTTCTAGAATTTGTTCGGAGCCATTTTTATAGGTGTTTGGAGGGTCCTGGGGGAGAGCCCTAGGCAAGTCCCTGCTTTCCAGCTGCCATCTTGGCTCTGCTCCCCACTCCCCCCATAGAGCCTTTTTAAAAGAATAATGCTTTTAAATGCATAAAATAAAATACATAGGATTACAAAGGACAACAACTACATTAACCGTTATCAAAATATTTTTAAAAAACAAGTTCAAGAAACACCGATTAAGAACTCTTATATTATAGGTCTTTATTCCTCATGATGGTACCAGTAAATTATTTAGGCTGTTACCTTGGGTCCTCCATTCAACCTTCATTCCTCTCCTGGCTGTGCTTTTGACTTCCTGGATTTCAATGTTATGCTTTTTTTTATATTTCTTTCCATTCAGATAGCTGTTTTATCCTTATTTATCATCACTGCTTTCTTTGTCTCCATCACTTTCATTGCAGTTCAAGGAACACTGGGTATCATTTATATATAATATATTTTATAATTTATATCAATTTATAAATCATATTAATTTATAATAATTTATAATTTATGCATTTATATGATCTTTATATATAATATTTATTTATTTATGTTACATATAATAATCATTTTTATAAGCCAGATTGAGGAGAAAATTCAAAGTGATCCATGGTAAGAATTTCAGGACTCAAAGAAAATTGGTAGAAAGAAATGAATACACTTCCCATTGAGGAGTCCCATTAAAAGGGGATCCCAGGGAAGACCTAGGGTACCTATCCAACTTCATTTGTTGCCTTTTCTCTCAGCTAATGTCACCCAGAATTCTACGGATGGTACAACCTTTAAACCCCATGATCTGACCTCATCACCTCTTGAGACACTGCCTTGTTCTCGTTTTCTGGATTGGCAGAGGACTCTCCATATCGGTTCCTGAAAACCAGCTCGCCTAATGAAATGTCTGCTCCCATTAATGTGAAATAATATCTACCTTTTAGCACAGAGGTGAACAATATCGCTAGGCAGATGATGGGAATGATGATTCAAAGCACAAAGAAGAAAAGCCAGGCCTCCACCCCTGGGGACAAATATGTAAGTCACTTTGCTAGAAGAAATGGATTCCTCTAAGCTAGCTACTATTTGTCAGAATTAGCACTTAGAAGTGTCGGGTTATGGCATCTTCCCAAATAGCCATTTTCCATGGAATTCAATGTTCAGAATATGTCCACAGTCAAAAATCCCCTTGGATGATTAAAAGCTTACCTTTCCCAGTTTCTTAGGGTGAAATACAGATTTTGACTACTGTTTTATTACAAAAAAATATAGCAGTAAGGTACAAGCTATGGTTTTCTCTGTTGCCCAAATAGCAATAGCTAATGGAAAGGAAGGCTGGTCTGTAGAATTAAATAATCATAGCACATGCAAGTTGGAGGAGACCTCAAAGAGCATGCAGTCCTCTCCTTTTACAGATAAGGAAACTGAGGTGCAGAGAAGTTAACCCCCAAAGTAGTGAGTAGCAGATCCTGTAATGGCAAATCTAGCACTCTTCACTCCACTAAGTGAATTGATTCTCCTTTGTCACATAGGTAAAATTGATCAATCAGTTATTCAGTCAACAAGCATCTGTTAAGCATTTACTTTGTGCCAGGTACTGAGCTGGGTAATGGAGATCCAAAGACATAAATGAAATTGTTTCTGCCTAATGGGGTCTATGGCACAAACAAAGCTTAAGAAACCCTGTCCTAGTGACAAGGAGGAAGTCAGGAAATGGAGACAGTATCAAAGCTACACCAATCAACTGCTATCCAACTAGATTTCAACCAATGGGGATTAAACCTCCACAATGAAACTTCTACAGACATTTTTCTGGCTACCATGATGCATTCACCTATTCTCTAGTCTGGCTTCAAGTGGGGAGGGTGCAGAAGGGGGATGACTTTGAGTTATTCTGACCTATGAAATAATAAATGGGCCCTGAAAGCACAGTGGTATGTTCTTGTTAGTAAAGCAGAGGACCACACAATAGATAGAGATGCCTGCCTGGCTTTACTGTTGGGGGTTTGGAACCCTGAATCCGAAACTGTCCACTGAACCTGCAACTCATACATGGGACCTGACTCTCAGAATAGCAGGACCATTGTTCAATTGCTTTTTAGAAGTCTGCAGAGGAATGTGAAAAAAATAGAAAGGACCAAAAAAACAAGCATCTTCACTTCATAAATCATCTGTTTAGATTCTGCACATTTTATGCTTTCCAGGGGGAATGAAAATAAAAGTGTTCTTGTTTTTCACAAAAACAAAGAACAGTATTATACATATATACATACATGTATATACATACGCACATATATGAAAAGCATTATAAAATCCTGAATCTGATTGAAACCTTTGGATTAGCCCAGAAGGAAAATCGAAGGGAATAAGACAAAATTATTTCCAACAACCATGACATTTCTTGATGTGAAATGCTTTATTTAAACTTAGCTGCATCTCCCAGTCTAGAAATTAGAATCTGACAAGGGAAAGAGTGAGGCTCCAAGTCTTAGAATTTATATGCTATTCTTTCACAGAGATTTTTCTCCATCTTTGCCTACTCCACAGCTAGAAAGCAAACTTGCAGAGGGGGGTGGGCAGCCACAGAATCTTAGTGCTTCAGAGTTGGAAGGGACCTAAACAGCTATCTGGTCCAACCCAAACCTAAAGAAGAAACTATTCTCCAAAATACATAGCAAGGGGTCATCTAGCCTTTTTGTTAAGATAGTCAGAAGGGAACCATTCAATCATCCTTCACTCGAATCCAATTCAGTGTAAGTCATGTCATCATCCTCCTGATGTCATGGTCCTCTTCGAGAATGAAGGACAACCACATTGCAAGGCAACTCATTTCACTTTTGGATACCTTTTCCTACTAAACTTTTCCTGACATCAAGCCTAAATTTGCTGCTTTTCAATTTCTCCCCATTTCTCCCCATTCTGCCTTCCAGGGAAAAATAGAACAAGACTAATTCCCCTTTCTCAAGACAAGCTTTAAAAATGTGAAGGTAGCAGTCACGGTCCCCTGAGTATTCTCTAGGCTGAGCATTCCTACTTCATTCAGTCAGTCAATAAACATTTATTGAGCATCTACTATGTCCCAGTCACTGTGCTAAGTGATGGGGAGATAAAGAAAGACAAAGACAGTCCCTGATCTCAAGGAGCTCAGAGTCTAATGGCTGGGGGTGGGAGGTGGGATAACATACAAATAGCTATATATAAACAAGATACATACAGGATAAATTGAAGATAATCAGCAGAAGGAAGGGACTAGAATTAATTGATCCTCACATGGTAGGAACTCAGGGCTGGTCATGATCCTCATTTCCCTCCTCAGCTTACCAATGTCCTTCCTAAATTGTGTAACCAGAACTTATCATAGTATTCCACATGTGGTCTGACTAGGGCAGAGTACAATAAATGAATACTACCCTATTTGGAGAAGCTATGTATGTCTCCATTAATGTAGTCTCAGATCACATTCATTTTTGCCTGTCTTATTATACTGTTGATTCCTATTGCATTTTTAATCCACTAACACTTTAACCTCTCAAAAAGATTTTAGACAAACTGTGTAACTCTCACATGCCATGTATCTAGATTAATACCTGGAATTCATCCCCCCCTCCAAAAAATGGAAAGTCAGAGAAAAAAGAGAGTGATGCTTTTATGAAAATTTGTGAAATACGTTTCCCCTTCCCTCCACCTAAGAAAATTCAAAAAAGACTGAGAAGTAATTTAACCAGACCTGCATCATTGATAACTCATCAATAAACAAATGGAAGTAAATAAAGAACACAGTAAATTGAATTTCTCCATAGCAGGAATCCATTAAAAAGCAATAGCTTTTTACACCAGAAGGGTTATAATATTGATGGGTCAGCTAATTGAAGCAGATTATCCCTTGGCCTAAGCTATTCACTCCCTGTCATGAGAAGTGCTCTTTCAGACGCTAAACAAAACTTCCAGACTTTGGGGGTTGGGAGGAGGGAAGGATGTATTGCCCTTAAACAAGAGTTGACTAAATATAGTCAGCTTCCAATTATCCACACTAACAGAAAAGTTTTCTAGCTTGGGTAACACAAAATACTAGAAAATGTGTTTAAAATTATATTTGATGTAGAAGTGAACTAAGTGTTGCTATTTTCTTTCTGATGACAGATTTGCCTTCCCTATTACACTTATCTTGGGTTTACTTTCTCTGGTATTAGCTAAATTGCCAAAGGGGAGACAGGACTATTGGTTCAGCAGGAATAAGCAAGCTCAAAATAAAACATTCACCACATGTAATACAAAGAGTATATCATGCAGATTCTGACAATCTAGATTTAAAAGCACTACCCTCAGGATGGTAATGACATCTCCCAAATTATTTACCTCACTATGAGGGAGTAGGAGACTTACCATGCCAATCTTTATACCAATCAGTCAATGAATAAACATTTATTAAGAGCCTACTATGTGCCAGGCACAGAAGATTCAAAGAAAGGCAAGCGGATCATGCCTGACCTCAAGAAGCTCCCAATCTAATGGGGGAAAGGGCATGCAAACAGCTATGTACAAATTATATGCAGAATAAAAAGGAAATAATCAAAAAAGGGAAGGGATTAAGAGGGATTGGGAAAAACTTCCTGTGGAGGATGGGATTTTATCTGTGAATTAAAGGAAGCCAGGGAGGCCAGGAGGTAGATATGAGGAAAGACAGCATTGATGAGAGATGGCCAGTGAAACTGCCCAAAGATAGTGTCTAGTTCAAGGAACAGACAGCAAAGAGGCAGGTGTCAATGTATCGAAGAGTATATAGGGTGAAAGGAGGGGCAAGAAGCCTAGAAAAGGGAAGAGACTATGAAGGGCTTAAAATACCAAATAGAAGACTTTATATTTAATCCTGGAGGTGACAGGGAGTCATTAGAGTTTATTGAATAGGGCAGTGACTTGGTCAAACTTGTGCTTTAGGAAAATCACTTTAGCAGCTGAGAGGAGGATCCCATGCCTTATCTTGCCCTTTACTTGGTTCCTACTTTCAGCCTTTGACTCTGGTAAGAGTACTTAAATAGTTATGACTATTCCTACGAAGAATCAATTACCCTATGTCTCTACTGACCAACTTTGTGACCTCCCAGACCAAAACACCACACCCCTGTCCATCACTCCCCTAAATAAGTTGCCTTCTTTTATTGGAACATATACTCCTTAAGGTCAGGAACTGTCTTAATTTGTGTTTATGTATCCCTGACACTTAAAAAACATTGCTTAGCACATATAACCACTTAATAACTGCTTTTCTTTTCATTCCTATTCTAAGTACATATAATAGCTGTTCTGTACATTGAGGGCCCCTTCCTCTGACTTCTACAAGTCTGAATTCCTAGAACCTATTATCAGAATGCACTCCTTCACATAGGAATACACCAGATCCTTGCCGTAGCACATATTCCAAATGGGTGTGTACATAAAACTGCTATTGATAATGGAGATACTCTTAGAAATAATACAGATCCGGAGCGAGACGGACAAGAGTCATTTGCTCATCCCTGCTTTCTACCAGGGACTTCCGAGACATTAGACTATTCATCTCAGCTCCAGTTGGTTAATAAAAATATTCCCTTCCGTTGAATTTCTTTGGACAATCGAATAAGTTTGATCAACAACGTAATACTTGAGTATATATGGTGTATATATATATATATATATATATATAATATAAATATATTTATAGAGTATATATACATATAAACACACACATATACACATACATATACATGGCTACGTGTGTGTACATAAATAAAGAAATCAAATTCCAAACCCTTGTGTCCTAGCACCTATAGTAGTAGTAGTAATAGCGTTAGTAGTAGTGGTGGTGGTGGTGGTGGTGGTGGTGGTGGTATTAACAGTAGTTGTCTTAGGAGCAATAATAAAACAGTAGTAGTAGCAGTAATAGTAGAAGAAGTAGTAGTGATATCAGTAGTAGCCTGCAGCATTCTTATTATCCTTATTCTAAAAATGAGAAAACTGAGGCTGAGAGAGGTTCAGTGATTTGTCTAGAGTCACAGAGCTAGTAAACATCAGAAGCAGGATTGAACTCAAATCTCCCTGACCCCAGGCCCAGCCCTATCCATTATGCCCACTGAAGACCATGCCTAGAAATATAGAACTCACTTGACCAACTGAGGAAAGCATATAGAAAAATGTTCCTCAGGTAACCAGAGTTTCAGGCAAAGCGAACTGGGCCTGAATCATCTAAGGACATACAATATCTGGATAAACTGAGTCATACAAGGATATACGGATATAGGTGGCCTAGCTTCTTTCCAGCTGGACCTCAGTCTTGGCTCTGGTGTCTGGTGGCCTTTGGGAAGTCAGCAGCGTAACTTTAGTGGGCTGTGAATCCCTGGTGAGTGTGGAATACCTCCTATGCTACACATTTCAGAAAGACATTTTTGAGGTAAAGGTACTTGATATGAAACCATTAGCTAAGGTCACGATCCTGAAATCTAGACACCAGGGCCAGGTGAGCTAGCATTCAATCTAATCCTGGTTCAATTGCTGCCTTTGTGAGTGGTCCCATGCCTGCTTCTCTGGGAACATCCCAGTGATTAAGTGTATTTCTCCTGCCAGGGTTAAGTGAACAGATTTAAGGTTAAGAAAGTCATATGCAGACTTGGCAGTGTCTAACCATCTGTGCCCTTGGACAAAGGAATTAGATTGACCTCACCACAGGATTGGAGGGAGTCCATATTTAATGGACATACAAAAAATGTTGATTCATTAGAACCAGATTGTTAGACGCGGGCAAAGGGCAAAAATGCCAGATGTTGGAAGTGAAGGAAAGCTGTGGATTCTGCCAACTACATTTAGGGCTGACAAATCCAAGCTTTGAAAAAAATTAAAAATGGATCATGAAACAACATATCGATAAGAGTAATACTCTTACTGTGTCTTTCCATTCTACCGCCATTCCATCACCACCATTGCTACTTCCATCCTTTTACACATGCGCGCGCGCGCGCACACACACACACACACACACACACACACACACTACCACAGAATCCCAGAGCCAGAAGTACAATTAGGAGGCTACCTTGTTCAACCCATACCCAGTAAAGAATCTTCTTTATAACATGACTGACAAATGATCATCTAGCCTTTGCTTAAGGACCTCAAGTAAGGGGAAACCCACTAACTACTCAGTCTACTTGCTGTATATGGAACTGGGGCAATCCATCCCCTACCTCCATGGCTTTGACCCCCACCTTTTCTAGGATGCATCATTGCCTTCTCATCTTTGCCTCATAGAATCCTCAGTTTCCTTCAGGACCTAGCCCAGGTGCCAGCTCATTACTGCTGATACACTCCTAGCCTATCTTGATAGACTGACCCCGATGACATAGTAGCAGTAGCAGAAATAATATCAGTAGTAGCAGTAATTGTAGTAATAGTAGTACTGGTTCTCTCTCCCTACTCAAATAATCCTGTATTGATAAGTTGTATCCCCTAGAAGAGCACTTCTCTATACAAAATGTTATATCGCTTAGAGTAGCGTATGATCCATATGCCACCTTTGAAGGCTTCAAGCTATTTAAATTGAATATGAGAAATTCCAAGTGGTATCTGAACTTCAGTAATGGTCTATATTGACTGAAAGAAGTCCACCATGTAGCACTACAGTGGAGTTAACTGTGAGTCCAGTGAGTGAAGTGAATGGCTGCCATTTTTCAGATTGTGTTGTTGCACATAATGTTATGACATCTGTAGTACCACCACTTCTTGGATATACACTAGAGTCCCCAAAATAAAAGCAGCATTTATTTTACTTTATAATTCATATTATAGAAATGGATATTCCTATGTAGACTGACTCAAGACTGGTCACAGAGGCAGTGTGCCATAGTGGATAGAGAGGGCTTGCTTCAGAATCAGGAAAATCTGATTTGTAGCCCCACCTCTGATACATACTGGCTGTGTGACATTAGACAAGTTTTTAACCTGTCAGTACAACCAGGTAACTCTTTAAGATTATAAGTCATGAGGAAGGTGCCAGCCTGTATTGGCAGAATTGGAATTTTCTTATCCAGGAGTGCCCTATATCAACGAAATAACAGTTCCAGTTTCTATCTCCATAGCTCCCTCCTAACATCTGGCTTCTCTGACCAAATATCTGGCAAATAATAGCCAGTTATCAACAATAACTCATTCTATATGTTAGGAGTCAATGGTGACAACCTGCTGACCTAGAATCAGAGAATTTTAGAGTGGCTAAAAATCATCTTGTTCGAACTCTGCATTTTAGAGATGAGCAAAATGAGACCCTCAGAAGGAATTTATCTAACATCATATAGCCAGGTAGTGAGTATCAGAACAAAGATTAGAAACCATGCTTCCTGACTCCTAGTTCTATGGTTCTATCCATTACACTACCCTGCCTTATTATTCAAGCAATGAGAGAAAGGAAGTGTTGGGGGTGGGGGTAGGGAAAGGACGCAAAGTTTCTCTGGATGAACACATGCAGATAGCATGGTTTTCCAAGCCACGAAGATAGTAAAATAGCTGGCTTGGGTTACTCAAGAGTCTACTGTTTTTGAACCATTGACTTGTCTCAGTCCTTGCTTTGTCATAGGAATCTACTTTCCTTAGGCTTCATCCTCTGTTCTGTGATCCAAACATTCAGTTCCTTTAATAGCCCCCAACACTTTTGTCGAAGTACCTCTGCTAGCCCTAACATCTCTGAGCTCCATGGTTCAATGAAATGGTTTGACAGCATGATTCAATGAAAAAAGGACAGGATTTGGAGTTGGAAGAACTGTGTTTGAACTCTAGCTCTCCCTCTCAATACCTGTGTGGCCCTGGGCAAGTCATATCTCCTTGGAACTCAGTTTGTTTATGAAGAATGAAGGGGTTGGACTGGATGGCCTCTTGAGAACTGTCCCTTCCAGTTCTAAGTCTATGATTCTATGGTCCAAGAGGCACCCTGAGACCCTTATCTTTGAATAACACCATATTCATATAATCATATACCCTAAATGCTGCTTAAGCACTGATATCCTTATATCTGTAATTTGACTCCAGAAGAGCATGATTCTTTTGTGTGGTCAGAAAGTTCATGTAAATGGCTGAAGTGTCCAAGCACCAGAGACAGGATAATAGCTCACCATGAAAAGTCTTCACTTTCCCTTTCTTGCTTAGATTTGTACATCTTATTAGAGTTTTCCTAGGGAGTAGAAATTTGATTTCTACAAGGCCTCAGGCTTCCTTCCATCCCTGGCTTCCATTTATATGTGGGGATCCTAGAAGCCTATGACCACTATTTCTCAGTTAGATGCAAACATTTTTCTGTGGATCAGATTTTTTAGGATATATTGGTAAATATATATTGGCAAACATCACTGAAACTAGCTGATATTAGGCCTTGAGTCCAAGAAAAATGACCAACTTTCAATTCGGAAATTCAGGTCACATTCAGTATAATTTTATACAACTTACCTACCATCCTGTGTAGTAATCATTGATCTTCAAAAGATTCACTTATTTTCTCTGGACTTTGTATATATTTCCTAAGGCACTAGAATGAACTCAGATCTCTAAGAAGACTTTAAGAATGAAGGTTCAGGCAGGTAGGTGGTGCAGTTCATGTAGTGCTGAGCTAGGAGTCAGGAAGACCTGAATTCTAATTCTATCTCAGATAACTGTGTGACCCTGAGCAAACGTCTTAATCTCTGTCAGTCTCAGTTTCCTCATTATTTAATAGGGATAATAACAGCACTTACCTTATTGGGTTGTGAGAATCAACAAGAAAAATTTTATGTATGTAATGCGCTTTATAAACCTCAAAATGCTATATAAATAAATATTACTATTATTATAATCGTTAAATTACTCATCAAAGATATGAGGGACTACAGGGATGTTGGGTTACATACAGTGTCATGTATGGTTATTGTGTTGGTTGCTTTTACTTATTAGCTGTTTTCCTTTGTTTTGGGGATTCAATGATAATATGCGTGTGTTTCTGTGCACATGTGCACACACATGCATGTGTATTGGTGGAGAGTTATCTGGAAATAATTGGCCTAAAAACACAAAAAACCAAAGACATCAATAAAATCATTTCTATAAAAATAAAAGTTCAAACAAAAAAAGATCTCCTTCTCCTCTTTGTACTAGCAAAGAACTAGAAACAAAGTAGATGCCCGCTGATTATAGAATGATTAAATAAATTGTGGGTACATGGATATAATAGGCTATTACTATGCCATAAGAAATTGCGACTATTAAGAATAAAGAGAACTATGGGGAAATTTCTATGAGCTTATTCAATAAACCAAGAAAAAATATATACAATGACTGCAAAATAAATGGGAAACAAACAAAATATCCAAAACTGAATAATGTTGTATTATAAGGTCCAAGCCTGACCCCAAAGAAAAGTAAGAGAAGTCACCTCCCTCTCTTAATTGCAGATGTAGCGGAACACTACATCTAATGTCAGATAGAGTTGATGTGCTGGCTAGTTTTGCTTAAAACTTTTTTCTTTTCTCTTTTTTATTCTTTTGCAATAAGGGATGGTGCTCTGGGGCTGGGGGTTGGGGCGGAGATAAAATGGGAAATGAAGGTGAGGTAAAAATAAAACACTAAAAATATGTTTAAAGACTTTTGCTTAATTTTCAGTTGAGTAGAAAATTCAAGTAACCACAACCCTCTCATTCACAAAGTATTCCAGCTAACAGAGATTTGATTGCTGCCGACAAATGCTGTTTCTCTCTCTCCTGTTTGTGTTGTTGTTTTTTTTCTGAAGTTAAATGAAGAATATAAGGAAGGGGAAGACACAGATGGGACAGAATCATCACATATAATCCAGTTTTATTGCCAGGTAAGAAATTCTTATTAATATAGTGAATACATATGTTTACAAAGAAACATTCTTAGAAAACAAACAAACGTTTTGTCTTTATTGTAGGAAGTGTTATTGGTATCATAAACTCTGCAGTTGTTAACAAGTATTAACACGGGGTTACTTACAGAACATACAGTTACTAAAATATTTGCACATAAAATATGCTCAAGTACACAAAAACCTGGGTGGGGGAGAGACTTGGGTGCAGTTGCCAGGTGTAGCCCAAAGTTAATGATTTTAATAGACCTTCAGTCCCAGCAGAACAAGGAGCCAGACAGCCTGTTTGGGATGGCAGTCAGGACTAAATGAAAGGCAAGTGGAATAGGAAGGGGAAACTGGCCTGTCACATCAACCTTTAATTCTCTCTCCTAGCTAGCATTGCCCCACCCTCCTACCCCCCAATAGGATCTTAGTCATTCTATCTATCTGCCTTAGACCCCAAACATCCAGCTTGCCTCCTGCTATATAGCAGCAGGTTTTCAGAGCAAGGCCTGGGGCCTCCATCTGGAGACATCTCAGCCAAGAGCCCTTCCTTGGAGAAGCTCCAGTTATTAGCCTAGCTTCAGGAAGGGAAGGCATGGTCAGAGCTGGCCTTAGGCAAAGAGGCCAGTCTGTTGACTCTCCATCCTATATCTCCAGTAACTCGTTTGGTGCCAGCATTGCCCACACTTCATTGAAAGTTGTTTTCAGGCTCCTAAGGTTCAGATCTCTTGACGTGAGTGAGATTGCAGACTCAGAGGGCTCAGGTCTCCACTTACATTATTACAACTCCTCAGAAGGAAAGTGACAGGCAGGGAGTAGGACAATGTTGGCTGTTTGAGGCAACCATGAACAGATAGCCCTTTAGGCTAAAAATCAGGAAAGGGAATTCAGGGAAGAGAAATTTTTGGAGAGAAAAAGGTGAGTTAGAAGACAGAAGCTGGTGTAGAAAGAGACAGGGTTGAATTGAAAGAAAGGGAGGGTTTTGGGTCAGAAGGAGCTACTTGGGGAAAGAAAAGGTTGTGTTGGATGATAGAGGGAATAAGTTGAATAGAGAAGAGAGGGAAGAATTTGAGGGAGAGACTAAGGGCAAATAAGATAACTATGATCATAGAATATTAGAACTGACCTTAGAGATCATTTAGTCTGATTCCCTCATTTTTGCCAATGAGGAAACAGGCCTGGGTAGATGAAGAGATTTGCCCAAGGCCACACAAGTAACATGGGACAGGCTCAGGACTAGAACCTTGGTCTCCTGACACCCCATACAATGTTCTTTCCACTACACTATGAGGGAGAAATGAAAGAAAAGAATGAGGGAAAGAGGAGAAATTTTGGCACTGGGAGTAGGAAAATCTGAAGAGAAACTGAAAACATGAGCTGGTACCAGGAAGCTGTTCAGCAGGCTTCCCTTTGTATCCAGGGGATGTCAAGACACTACGGTGCTGTTCTTTTTGGGTCTGAACATTTGGTGGAAACCAGGCAAGATACCCAAGCAGCACTGAATCCCTTGGTGGCTGCTTCATTACCAGCTAAAAAGGGGGTGGGAAACCTGGGATAGAGTGGCAGATTTAAAGTTGGTCATTTAGCAAATTTGAAAGACTTTAAACCTCTGATGAATGCAGTGACCAATCAAGATTGAAGACCTATAATAAAGCATGCTACAGATCTCCTGACACAGAGGTAATGGACTCAGGGTGCAGAATAAGACATCCATTTTTTTACATGGTCAATGTGGAATTTATTTTGCTTGACTATGCACATTTCCTACAAAAGTTTTTATTTTGTTTTTCCTTTTTAATGGGGATGATTGGGAAGAAGAGGAAATAAATGCTTTTTAATTGAAAAAACAATTTTTAAAAATTAAGTCATTTGTATTGGAAACCACCTCTTCTCAATTTTTTCTTCTCTCTCACTCTCTCTCTCTCTCTCTCTCTCTCTCTCTCTCTCTCTTTCTCTCTCTCTCAACAGGGCCAAGCAAAACAATACAAGAGATCCATGTGTCTTCTAACATATCATTGGTCTAAGGAGATGTTAGGCTTGAAAGCCAATTCTGATGAACAAATTTGGGAATTCCCACTGAGGAAAGTGTGGTCCAGAAGAACTCTGGGAAGAGAATGAGTAACAACAGCACATAGGGCTTGAGGGTTGTTGGGTGGGAAGCATGGAGAGGCTGTCTTCTTACCTACATACCCCTAGCATTGCAGCCACTTGGTGGATGGGGGGAAGGGAATGGTGAGGGAGGAGGGGGAAGGGATGGAACAGGACTTGTTAACAAAAGGAGGTATGAAAACAACTTCTACTACTTGAGTAAAACAGAAGGAAATAAGCCTAAAGGAACACAGGTTGCACTTGGAAAACAAGACTGTCATTGAACACCAGTGACACATTGAAGGCACCACCCACGCTTAAGTCATTTTCAGTCCAAAGCAGTTGGAGTTCAGCAGCACGCTTATGGTGAAGGGAAGTCAGAAACAGACAGTTAAGTGAGACTCGATTCTGTTCTTGGGAGAAGACAGCCTTTTCAAAGTGGGGGGCATAAACCCAGGGTGGAGTGGCAGCTACTCCCCTTTGCCCCCTCCTATAAACCTGTCCTTTTGTTGATTGGTTTGCTATTTATTTGTTTTTAAGTGTCAAAGTCTTTCTTATTTTGGAGATTGTGGAAGGAAAAGGTAGATGTTTTTTCTTTGCAGTTTTATATAGAGATTTAAAAAAAAATGTTGAGTACTCTCTAAACCACTGTCCCCCCTGCCCATCAGTTCACCCTTTTACTTGAGTTGCAACAGTTTTTATGGATATCACAGGAAATAGTCTCTTTTTTCTTTTTCTTTTCCTTTTCATTAGCAATTGGTGGGTTCAGGGTCTGTTTGTTTTTTGCTTCCAACAGTGATGATATGAAAGTATAGTAAGCGTGAGGGCTGGGGCTGAGTTCCTTTGCCCTGGGCTTGTCACAGGTACGTGTGTCCTGATCATCAGTTATTAGGATTGGCCAACAACTTAGATCCTTGATGTAAAATTCCTGGCTGAAACAATGCATTGTTATCTATTTTCTCCTCTGCCCTACATGAGAGTGATCCAGTGCTCGCTCTCTCTCTCTCTCTCTCTCTCTCTCTGTTTTTTTTTCCTCTTTTACTCTCACAAGCAGGATCAGATAGCTTGTAGCAAATGGTTTACATGGATGGAAAGTCTGGATTGTGCTACTTCTCATCAAAAATTCCAATTTCAAGTTAAAAAAAGAAGAAAAAAATGTCACACGGGTCGGGCTTGTGAGTTTGCCACTGCCTAGGTTGTGAAATCCACATGGAATTTCTCAATTTCTCTTTCGATGTATTGCTAAATGCCCCTGTCTTGGTTTTCCTCAGCTGCTCATTGACTGCATGCCAGTTGTAACCCAGGAGAAGCAAGTTTCCAAGTCATCAGTCAGTGGGTTGTCAGTTTTGATTGTAAATGTTGTGTGTGAGGGTGCGTGGAGGAAGGTGGGAGGGGAGCGGTTCTTTAGATTTTGCTTTTTTGCCTCTCTCAGTTGAGTGTGCTCTCCAGGACACTCCCTGCAATGCAAATTTCAGACAGTCACCTCCGTTTTGCTGTTGGTGATGAAGTATGGCTGTGAGGGCACAAAGTGCTGGCTCCTCGTTGCCAGTGGCTCACTGGAGGTTGGTTCTGCTGTACCATGCTTGCCCTTGTTGCCATAGGCCTGACGCCGGAGGGATGGTTCATTGGGGTCCCAGCTCTTGAAGTTGGTGGTAGAATTGTAGGCCAAGGGGTGTGTGTGGAGTTTGTTGACCCGGGACTTTTGTCCATTCTGCTTGGCAGGGCCATGCTCAGGACTAAAAGCCCTTGGTGGATCCTCCTCCACCCGCACTGGATGAAGTGGTAGGCTTCCCTTGGCTGCCAACTCAGCCAGGTGTCGTCGTTTGGAGTAGAAGTCATCATTGACCTTGTCAGCTGCATAAGCCAGAAGGATGGGCCGGGAAAGGGAGGGGTGGAAGGGAAGAGAGAAAAAAGAGAAAAAAGAAAAGAAGCAGTTAATGAAACTGGCAGAGAAACCAACCTGCAACACAGAAATTAAGAAATTCAAGACAAGACACACATTAGAAAACCAACCAGGGCTTGGGAACGAGGTCATGGTTCTTTCTCAAACATAGCCAGAGCCCTAATAGGACAGGTCTAAAATTGTTATTCAGGGAAAGTATTGATTTGGGTGCTGCTGCAAGAATGCAGAATGAACTCTCTAGTCTTGCTAAATGAATCTCCATAGTTTTGTCCTAGTACCTGACACCTGAGGCATAATGGGAGTTGAAAGTAACTTATTCACCTCAACTCAAACATTAAGCAGGCATGAACAAAGTGCATACACCCAGCCAACACAGCAAGAGTCCATCAGATCAGATAGATCCCTTTAAATGTCTTTGCTTTCCCTGCACCAGGGCAACTCCTAAAGGCCCATCTGATGTTTGGGTTAGGGTGAGTAAATGACTTTCAACTCCCATAATGCCCCTGGAGGCTAGCAGCAGGGAAAGCAGACTAAACTCCTGAAGTTTCATTTAGCAAGACCAGAGGGAGCTGGATGGAACTGAAGACCCTTTGGTGTCCAACAGCTTCACCCAAATTACTGCTTGGTTAAAGAATTATATCTTACACTTGAATGAAAAACAGTCTAGCATCTTATAACTATGATGAGGCTTGATAAAGAGCCATGGAGACATTGTCATGAGCATCTCTATTTTGTAGATGAAGAAACTGAAACTCAGGAAGAAGTGACTGAACCATAGTAACATAAGTGTTTTCTGACAAAGTCAGTACTAGAACCCAGATCTATTGATTTCTCACATAATGACATACAAAAAGGTGATAAAACACCATTTGAGGATTGTCATCAACAAAAGGCCATAGAGCAACAACTCTAGAATGCAGTAAGGCCCTAGAACAAGGATTTGTTTTTACCTAGGTGACAGAGAAGTAGGTGGGGTTGGTTTACAGTCATTCAGTCAACAAACCAAGCATTGTGTTTGGAGATGTATAGCAAAGTATCAGACAACCCCTGTCCACAGGGAGCTTACATTCTAATAGGTGAGAGAACATGTAGTTTTACTTATAGTCAGTCAAAGTCAACAAGCCAGGCATTGTGCTTAGAAGTACATACAAAGGCATAAACCAGTCCATCCCCAAAAGAAATGTATATTCTAATGATGGAGAAAACATGTAACTAGGATATAAGTATATATATACATATTACATATATATGTATATATATATATATATATATATATATTACACATATACATACATACTTTTAGATAGATATTATGGTCCAGATAGATAAATAGTGATAGATATATCTCTATGATATTCTCTCTCTGTCTCTCTCTGTCTCTGTCTCTCTCTCTCTCTCTCTCTAAATATATATATATATATACACACACACACACACACACACACACACACACATACCCACATACACACACACACACACACACACACGCACACACGCACAGAATAGGTAAAGGTAGAAGGAAAAGGCATTAGCAGATAGGGAGACTGGGAAAGCCCCATCATAGAAGGTGGGATTTAACTGTCTTTGTCTTGAAGGACTCCAAAGAAACTAAGAGTTATGGGTGTGGGATCTATGCATTCCAGGAATAGGGCACAGTAAACTTCAGTGACAGGGAGGTCCACTCCAAGAGGGAGAGCAAGAGGTCCGAGAAACTCTGACGTTTGGACCCCTCCCCACCAACTTGGTTTCTCAACAGCTACCCTAGAAACACATGTATATGTGTCACTATATATGATGTGTCTATGTGTACATATGTATATACATATATAAGCATGTGTATATATCCTATATATGTTTATATATCTACATCTATCATATATATCCCTGTATATCAGATATACAATCAATAGACCAATATATATTGATATGTATCAATATCAATATACACCAACATATATATCATTTATATCTATATCATATATGTACATATCCAAATAAACATATATTTTTATGTAATCACAGTGGATCTTCACAATAACCATATGAGGGAAGTGCTGCAGGTATTATTATGCCCATTTTACAGATTGGAACATAAAGTCAGAGAGTTTTAGTTACCTCATGGTGTCAGTAGGAGGCTTTGATCCCAGATCTCTCCTGATTTGAATTTCAATACCTTCTCCGCTATACTCTGCCCATTTGTTTCAACAATCTGGCTAGCAGCTGTTGTGGGGGTGAAAGACCAACACAAGCCCAACAACAAGAATGCTACCAGCATGCTGCAAAAGCCCAGGTTCTTTTGATCTGCTTTACTAGGGAAAGCAACATTAAGGGGTTGACAAGCTTACTTTAATTCAGCATACAAATATCATTCACTTAGTTCAGGGGAAAAAGCCAGCACCCTGAACTTCAGAGCAAAATACAAACAAACTACAAACATCGACAGACAGACCTTGTCTGATTCAAATCCCAATTCATAGTTACTGGAATTTAACAAAGTCCCAACATCTGGGTTTACTAGCTGGAGGGCTCTTAGCTACAGCTGCCCAGAGTCTCCTTGCCACCAAGAGTGAGAGCCCTGTGCAAATAACTCTGTCTTCTCTTCTTATGACGTTTTAGACATCATCAAACGTCATCTGAATGACAAGAACTTAGGCTGCTATGATTAGCTCTTGAGTTAGCACCTCCCCTTCATACCCTGGGAGCTTCACACCCATATAGGTTTAGCACCTAATAGGGGTTTGGGCCTGGGGCTTAGCACCTAGTAAGACTCAATGAAATACACTGAATTAATCAAAGGAAACAAAAGCCAAACTCTTCAAGGGCACTTGGTTGAACTGAGTGCTAAGAACCCATGTTGCTTACCAACACACCCTTCTACAAAGTATGCTCTAATGCTTGAGCCCCTATCATTGTGTGACTGCAGCAGTGATTCCACAGTATCCCATCGATTTGATTTTCACAGGTACAAACTATGGAAAGATTTGAAGCAGAAATATGAGTGGATCCAACATGCTTCTCCAGTTGTGCTCCAGGGTTTTATCCATGGTGATTGTCTTTCCCTTATACCTGATGCACTTCTTCCTGAGAAGGGCAACACATAAACTAGCTTTCCTCCTCTCAGCCAATCCTGAGCTGCCTCCTCTCCTTAGCCATAGCACCAGACTGCTCCTTGCCATGACCTGAAATAAATTTCTGTGTCTGTCTCTTTCTCCCTCTCTTCTCTGTCTCTCTCTCTGTCTCTGTCTCTCTATCTCTCTATGTGTGTGTCTCTGTCTCTCTGTCTGTCTCTCTGTCTCTGTCTCTCTGTCCCTCTCTATCTCTGTCTCTCTGTCTCTCTCTGTCTCTCTCTGTCTCTCTCTGTCTCTCTCTCTCTCTCTCTCTCTCTCTCTCTCTCTCTCTCTCTCTCTCTCTCTCTGTCCCTTCAGAACCATTTATCAGTCAGACATTTTCTCAGGGGGAGAAAAAGGGGGGAAGGCAATGCCTGAACCATTCCCTTTTCTACCAAATTAAACAAATTGCTTATTACACCAGGTACGAGCAGCTCCTAATTCTCAGCAGCTGGAAAAGATGTTGCATATTCAGGAAATCCTAAAGGGGAAACAGCTTCTGAGGCATCCAGCTGCTACTCCATGAAGACAGATGGGAATAGAAGCCCGCAGTGAGTGAAATCATCAGAGCACATATGCACACCCTACCTTACCCCCATTCCAGTCCATTTCTTGGCCTCCAGAGTGGTCTCCCTGGATCCCTCCTAACCTACCACTGCCTTTGCCAAATGCACTTTGACTATATGAAGAACACACACACACACACACACACACACACACACACACACGATGTGTGTCACCTCCCACAAACCGCACAGATAAGTGCAAAAAGTCCTCCCTGCAATTGGTCTTCCAAAAGGGCGGGGGGCTGAGTTAAGGCAGAATTTACCTCTAGGGCTTGATTTGGGGTTGAGTGTAGGGTGCTTTCATCTGGTGACTGTCAATTCATAGACCTTTTAGATCTAGAAAGGGTCTCAGACATTATCCTAGAGGGAGCATAATATTTTCTACTCTGTCCCAGAGTGGAAAAGTAACTTCCTATTTAGTGGCAAAGCTGGGATCAGAACTGAGATCTTCTGAATCTGTTAAGTGTTCGTTCCTTTATACTACGGCCACTGTTACACACAGAAAGAGTGAATGTTTGGGCAGTAGTAACGGAGAACAGGATCAGGACATCAGCCATAAAGCAGGGGTGTGTGTATGTATGTATAATAGTCAATCAACAGGCATTTGTTAAGGTGACAATTCTTTCATAAAAAGCTCCTTTTGTCTTATTATGATTCTTTAGTAACATCAGTGATTATTTTAGGAGGCAGCATGGTATATCCAAAAGGGGTAGAAGGTTTAGAATTAGAAGACCCAGTTCAAATCTCTGCTCTGCCACTGTTGTAACTTTAGGCAAGCTAGGTAACCACTAGGGCCCTCAGTTTCCTCATCTGAAGTAAGAGAGGGTCAGAACAGATGTCTTCCAAAGTAGTTGCCTTCCAGCTCTAAATAAATCTATAATTTTATGTCATTGAAGTCGATCATTACAGCTTTACAGTGAATTTCAAGATGTACAACATATATATGTATGTATGTATACACACACACACACACACACACACTCTTCAATTGTCTGATCTCTCCCTTACTTTCTTGTTTTCCCTCTTCCTCCCTCCCTGTCCCCTTTCTCTCCCCTATAGATTGTAAAGTCCATGGTGACTACCACAGTGTTCTGACTCAGGACAATGGTCAGCAAAGTGCCACACTCCAAGAGGGGTTTAATACAATCTTTCTTCCCCTCCAATATGCAGTAAAATCTTAATTAACCATGATCCCCTACTGCCATCCTGTTCCTCTCCCTACCTTTAATTCCCATCTGATATTAAAGAGAAGTAAATAACCTAGGTTTTATTCCCTGATCCAACTTTTACGGTATGTTCTAATTTTTTTTATTTTCATATTCAATCTAATAACTTAATCTTCTGCATCTACCATCTAGGATTGTGATATATCTTATTCATAATGATGAAAATCAAATGAAAATATATGCATGTGGGTATATATATACATATACATATATAGACACGTATATGTATATGTGTACATATACATTATACACATATTGCAATAACTTAAAGAACTAATATAAATGTCAGTTATTATTTTATGGCAAAAATAGTAAACTTAGTGGTTCTATAAAGACTTCCAACAAGAGTTGAAACAAAAAAGAGTTTTTAATTAACCCTGAATTCACCAGAAAAGGAAATTCACCAGAATTGTTCCTCTTCGTCCCCATTCCTCAGGCACCCCATGAGCAGAGATTTTACTTTATTTGTTGAGCTGAAGCTATTCAAAGTATCCTCCCTGGAGAAGAAAGGAGACTTTAAACCTTGGCTGTCGGCCTAGTTTCAGGGAATCCAGTCCAAAGGCTATTCTGGCTCCTTGTGGTGTTATTCTGTCTAAGTCTATTAAGAAGTTCCCAGTGAGGGAAATGAGAAATTCATTGAAGGGCCTATTAAGAACCATTAATGAATTCATTAACCTAATCAGCTCAGGGTGCCTCTTGGGCAGACAATTGACAAGATTAGACAAGTAATAGGTGCTCATGCCCTTTTAAGAGCAGTAGGCTTCCTAGGTCAGATCTTTCTTGGTTTAAACAAGTGGGGAAAGGAAAAAAAAAGGTTTCTCTTGGATGAGTCTAATTGCCTTGAAGGAGTCAGTGTTGTAAAATTAAACTGTACCTGCCACCATCTGTCTCTCCTTTAATTAGCAACACAGTACTTGCTGTAACATACAGGTGCAGAAAGGAATTTAGTGACACTTTCATTAAAATGGAGAATGCCAAGGTAATAACCAGTTTTCAAAATAAGATGCGCCTTGGAGGCACAAGGCCAAGTTCATGTGGTTTTCCTCAAGATAAACCTATCATTAAGTAATGACACTTATGGTTCACTGTCTTTGAGAGTCACATTTATCTGTCTTAGGTGATAGAATTCTATTCCATGAGTTAACTCCCCCAACCCAAATACTCCCATGTCTCAGTGTTCACTCACCATGTCTCATTTGCCTGAATTTTCAACCATCATATGGGAAGGATGCTTGGATTCCTCCCAGGAATCTCTAGAACTGTGATTTCATTGGTATGTAGAATTTTTGGGTGAGGAAACATTCTCTACCAATGTGGATTGACATCACTTCTGCAACTGATAAACATGAAATGTTACATATAGAGCCCTGATAGATTAAATGTCTTGCCCGGCGTTCTGCACTCAGGATGTATCAGAGCTAGGACCTGAAGCCAGGCCTCCTTGACTGGCTTTCTATCTGCTACTTATTGCCTCATTTATCTGTCTTAGGGGATGGAATCCCATTCATTAACTTCCCTAGCCCTTTCCCAAATATGCCCATCCCTCTCAACTCTCATTATGTCTTATTTGTCTCCATTTATAATCACCATGTGAGACTGGTGCCTGTGCTCTTCTCAGGCACAACTAAAATATATTACTATTTTAAAGCTCATTTTTGTTGGACTTAATGTTTCCAGCACTGTCTGTGAAGGGGCAGAGCTGCCCTCTTGGAAATAGAAAATGGTGTTTTCTCAGCCTTATTCTTAGAAGGCAGCAAGTCAGAGGGGCCAAAGGTGGGAGAGAAAGAGCTGGGTACTATCAATTCTAAAAAGAAGACCTCTATATTTCATTTCTACCCTTTCCATATTTCCATACATAACATACTTCCCCCACCCCCACAAGCATACAAAAGAATAATATGATAATCTGTTGCATTTATATTGAATGCTAACTTTAACCTACTCTCACCTGGGTAAAAAGGGACATGATGGTGGCTAGACCACTTCTCAGTATTTATTCGTCCTCATGGCAAAATTAGGTCAAAGACAGGTGCAGATGCAAAAAGAGACTCCTTTCATGCTTATCATTTTTCTGCTTTTTCCTGGACCAAACCTTTCCGCTACTTATATCCCAATTCGCCTCTGCCCCTGACTCTTTGGCTTTTTCTATAGAATAAGCTTTCAGAACATTCTCACCTTTATCGATGGTTTGACCCAAGACATGGGGCCAGGGCATGTTGGTTGGTAAGAAGTTATAGAAGCAAAAAAATAACTGCAGCCTATGTACATACTCTTCTGCTGCTCCATCCATCCCACACTATATATACAATGGACATCAGAAATCATGTATTCTAAACCATACTTAAGAGCATGAATTCCCTCTAAAATATCCCTATTACCACCCTCTCTAGATTATAGGGTAATAGATTTGGAGCTAGGAGAATCCTCTTGTGCAACACTCTCATTTTACAGCTGAGGAAACTGAGGCAGAGAGAGGTTGACTTGTTCAAAGTAACATAGCTAGTAAGTGGCAGAGCCAAAATTTGGAACCCAAGTCCTCTGACTCCAAATCCAATCCTCTATCCGTTGTACAACTCAAAGGCCTTCAGTGACAGAATTTTCTTTATGTCTTTTTGGACAATTCTAATTATTTTTCGTTCTATGGACCTTTCCTGTAACTTACACTCAGTGGTCCTAGTTTTATTCTCTAGGGCCAAGCGAGTCTACTCTTTCTTCCATTTGGCAGTCCTTCAAAGCTTGCAAAGAATCTTTTACAATTCTATATTTACAATTCTAGCATGTCTCCCCTAAATTATTCTTTTCTCCAGTCAAGTGACCCTAGAGTTCCTTCAATTGATGCTCATATGAAATAGTTTCAAATCCCTTTTCTATTCTATCACAAATTTAAAGATAAAGTATCACAGCTAGAAGAGGCCTTGATCACCTGGTTCACCACCCAACCCAGCCCCATTTTACTGATAATGACCAAATAATCAGGGTGAGATTTGTTTGAGTTCACACAAACAGGTGGGCCACGATGGGTACAAGGCTCTCGTCAAGCGCTTTATTAAAAAAAATTTAGAGTTTATTCATTCATTTATTTGGTCATTCTAAACGAAATAGTGTATTCTTCACTTGCCTATGCTAACTTTGCCCTCTACAATCCAGTACATAGTTTAAAGGGGCAAATAGAAGAGGCCTGTGTGCTTTTTCCACACTCCTTCCCTCCATATGCTCATTTTTAAACTTTTTTATTCTGTGTCCTCTCCCAAGGTGGGTACTATGAGGCACAAATATGTATATGAGTGTGTATGTGTATGCATGTATGTTTGTATGTATATATGTGTATTTGTATGTGTGTGTATGTAAAACCACTCTACACATACTTCTATTTATCATTTTTCTCTGGATGCAGACAGCTTCTTCCTTCATATGTCTTTTGTAGCTAATTTAGGTACTTATAATAGTCAAACACTCAAAATTACTTAGTCACCCAAAGTTGTTCTCAAGACCATATTGGTATTACTGTATACTACAAGGTTCTCTTGGTTCTGCTTACATCATTCTTAATTATTTTTGCAAGTCTAGCCATTTTTTTCTAAGATCACTGAACTCATCATTTCTTATAGTACCACAACTTGTTCGGCCATTCCCAATTTGATGGGTATCCCCTCCATTTCCAATTCCTTGTCTCCACAAAGAGAGTTGCTATAAAGGTTTTAGAACATATAGCTTCTTTTCCCTTTTCCATGGTCATCTTGAGAAACAGACCTAGTGGTGGTATTGCTGGATCAAAAGGTAACTCTTTGGGCATAATTCCGGGTTACTCTTCAAAATGGCTAGAAGAGCTCACAGATCCACCAACAGT
Source organism: Trichosurus vulpecula (assembly GCF_011100635.1). Taxonomy (NCBI): domain Eukaryota; kingdom Metazoa; phylum Chordata; class Mammalia; order Diprotodontia; family Phalangeridae; genus Trichosurus; species Trichosurus vulpecula. Next base: position 45,104,937 of record NC_050581.1, on the reverse strand, counting down.
GAATTAGAATGCCAATTTTCCCACATCCCTTCCAATATTTGTCTCATTCTCCTATCATTTTAGCCAATCTGATAGGTATAAAATATCTCAAGATTGTTTTAATTTGTATTTCTCTAATCAAAAATAATTTAGAGCAATTTTTCATATGACTATATATTGGTTTGATTTCTCCATAGGAAAGCTGCCTGTTCATATCCTTCAACCATTTATCAATTGGGCAATGACTTGTATCCTTTTTTTTGCAGGGGATAGGCAGGGCAATTGGGGTTAAGTGCTTTGCCCAAGGTCACACAGCTAGTACATGTGTCAAGTATCTGAAGCCGCATTTGAACTCAGGTCCTCCTGACTCCAGGGCCGGTGCTATACAACTCATATTCTTACAGCTTTGACAGAGTTCTTCATATATCTGAGAGATGAGACCTTTATATGAAAATCTGCCTATAAATTTTTCCCCCAGTTTTCTGCTTTGCTTCTGATCTTGGCTATATTTGTTTTATTTCTAGAAAACATTTTTAATTTAATGGAATCAAAATTATTCATTTTACACCTCATACTGCTCTCTCTCTCTCTCGTGTATTCATAAATTGTTTGCTTATCCATAAGTCCAATAGGTATTATATTCCATGTTCCTCAAATCTTCTTGTAATATCTCTTTATATCTAGGTCATGTATCCATTTTGTTCTTATCTTGGCAAATGGTGTAAGATATTGATCTATGCTCAATTTCTTTCAGATTGCTTTCCAGTCTTCCCAACAATTTTTACCAAATAATGAATTCTTATCCCCAAAACTTAAGTCTTTACACTTGTCAAATACAAGGTTCCTATATTTATTTGCTGCTGTAAATTGTATGTCTACTCTGTTCCATTGATCTGCCTTTATATTTCTTAACCAATACCAGATAGTTTTGATGATTACCGCCTCATAATACAGTTTAAGATCTCGCACTGTTAAACTTCCTTCCTTTACATTTTTTCATGAATTCTTTGATATACTTGACTTTTTATTCTTTCAAATGAATTTCATTACTGTTTTTTTTTCTAATTCAGTAGGATCAGGTGGAAAATGAGAATACCCACTGTCACCAATATTATTTAACATCACATTGGAAATCCTTAGCCTGGCACTTAAAATCCTCCATAATCTAGTCACTATCTATCTACCTTTCCAGTAAACACTAGAAAGTATTCAGTGATATTCCTTTTCATGCACTCTCCATTCCAGTCAATCTAGCTTTTCTCCATCTATGTCCTCTATACCTTTACACAGCTGGTCCCCTCTGTTTGGAATGCACTCTTTCCTCATGCTGAATAGAATCTCTAGCTTCCTCAAAGCCTAGCCCAGGTGCAATCTCCTGCTTCCATTTCCCCTGCTCCCCACCATTTAATAGTCTCTCTAGTTTTAGATTACTTTATAATTTCATATTATTTATTCATATTTATTTGTACATATTATATTCCTCCTTCCTTCCCCACCTCCTCCATAAATCCTGCCTGCCCCAGTAGAATATAAGCACCTTGAGGGCTGGCAGTGATTAATGTTACTTTATCCTTGGAGCTTAACACAGTGCCTTGCAATTAGTAGGCAATTAATATTATTACTCAGTTTCCTCGTTATAGACACCACACTTCTACATATGTATCCTGAGGTCACATTAGCTTTGGCATGGCGCCATGTGCAGAAAGCCCTTTTTGCAGAAAAGCTTACACAAGTAAATATGGTCTCTTCCTGGAGAAATGTCAAGATGTCAGGGCCAGACATTCCCTCTAGCTTAATCAAACTATCACTGGGTGGGGGCAGCGGTGGTGGGGGGAATCATAAAGCCAATCTTACTTTCCTTCTTTCTTTTGTAAAGTGCATCAATTTGTCAAACCACTAAGGGACTCCTATGGCATTTCTGTTCTAGGACTATCTGAGATACAGCTTATAATAAGGAGGTAGCTCTGGTTTCTACAAGAAGATTTCACAGACTGGCTCCTAAGTGGCTTTGCCAAGGGCTCAGTTTTCACTGGGAAGAGCAGAGTTCCCTCACAGAAAAGGATTAGGGCTGTCCATGCTCAGACCCCTGCTCCCTCTAGCTACATCTGATTTTATTATAATACTTGACATTCATATGGAATCCTGCGCTTCCTTCAAAGCATAACTTTGCAAAGCTCTTAAAGCCTTCTACATATATTATCTCATTTTAGCTTCACAACAACCTGGTGAAGTAGGCATTGGTGTTATTGACACTGGTATTATTATGCCCACTTTATGAAAGAAGAAACTTGCCCACGGACATACAGCTAATAGATGTACTAGGGGCAAGAGTCAAACCAAGAATTTCCCGACTCCAAGTCCAGCCCCCTGACCACCACTGACCACTGTCTCTGCACAGAAGAGACCACTAAACCAGAGGGACAGCTCTATTGAAATATTGCAATGTCAAAGGAGGGTTGGTTGAAGGAATGGCAGTCAAGAGTGGGGTAGAGAAATGAGGAGGAGCCAAGCCCAGTTCTTTATTTATTCACACATTCCTTCTCACCTTTTCCCTGATTCTTTGGCAAATGGATTGGAATCTGAATCTCCCAAAATGTCACCCTTCCTTCCAAAAGTGTTCCTGAAAAGTGCTATTTAAAGCAAAAGACTATGGTGAGATTGTTCAGTGGCTGCCCTGACTTGGTTTTTGGAGAGAAAGGTAGGATGGGGAGATTATTTGCAAGGCATTGAAGGGAGATCTATATTTAGGCATTTGTTTCTTTTCAATGCCGACAGACTCCTGGAACTTGTGTTAACATTTGGCTGTGACTGTTTATAAATAACATAATGGAAAATAGCCTCCTATTATAGGGTTCAAGGTGAATAAAATGCTGCTACAATTCCAAAAAGATCCCTGATCTGGCTTGGCCATAGGACTAATTAGGGCTCTTCAAGGGAAGAGTACAGCTTTGGTTCTCAAGCACTTCATTCCTGAGGGATACAGACCAGACAGCTCCTACAACCCCAACTTGCTGTTCTAACACACCCATTGTGTTGAAACGGCACTAGGGAACCAGATACCCTTGCAACCTGGGCTCAAAGGAGATAGGAAGGAGATGAATAAGGAGGACAACAGGCAACTTGGCAGGGCTAGATAATTAAGCACTAACTTGTTCTCCCCTCTTTTATGACTAGCCAGAGGCAAGCAGTGCACTGCTCTTTAAATTAAAGCTTCATTTGCTTGACAACAGACAAAGTCTGTTCTCCTTGGAACTTGCTGCCTTCACTGACTGTTGAAAAGAAAGAGTAGGTGGATAGGGGATGCCTAGGTTCTAATTCAAAGTAAGATAATCCATTTTTGGACATGGCCAGTATGGGAATTCGTTTTACCTGACATACACGTTTGTTACAAAGATTTTTTTCTTTGCTTTTTTTTTTTCTTTTTTGGTGGGGGGGAGGAAGACAGGGGTAGGAGAAAAAGAACAAATTGCTCATTAATTGGAAAAATATCTTTTAAAAATATTTTTTATTTAAAGTTTTGAGTTCCAAATTCTATCCCCCCTTCCTTCCTTCTTCCTTCTCTGAAACAACAAGCAATTGAATATAGGTTATTCATGTGCAATTATATAAAACATTTCTACATTTGTCATTTTGTACAAAAATAATTAAATAAAAGAAAAAATGAAAGAAAGAAATGAAGGAAAGAAGGGAGGAAGGAAGGAGGGAAGGAAGGAAGGAGGGAAAGAAGGAGGGAGGGAGGGAAGTAGGGAAGGAGGGAAAGAAGGAAGGAAGGAAGGAAGGAAGGAAGGAAGGAAGAAGGAAAGAAAGAAAGGAAAGAAGGGAGGAAGGAAGGAAGGAAGGAATGAAGGAAGGAAAGAAGGAAAGATGGAAGGAAGGAAGGAAGGAAGGAAGGAAGGAAGGAAGGAAGGATAGATGGAAGGAAGGAAGGAAGGAAGGAAGGAAGGAAGGAAGGAAGGAAGGAAGGAAGGAAAAAATAGCATGCTTTAGTCTGTATTCAAATAATATCAGTTCTTTCTCTGGAGGTGGAGAGTATGCTTCATCATTAGTCCTTTGGGATTGTCTTGTATCATTGTATTGCTGAGCATAGCTAAATCATTCACAGTTCTTCATTAAACAATATTGCTCTTACTGTATACAATATTCTCCTGGTTCTGTTCACTTCACTGTACATCAGTTCATGTAAGTCTTTCCAGGTTTTTCTGAAATCATCCTGTTTGTCATTTCTTATAGCATAATATTCCGTTACAATCATATACCACAGCCTGTTTAGCTATTTTCTAATTGATGGGTATCCCTTTGATTTCCAATTCTTAGTCACCACAAAAAAAGTTGCTATAAATATTTTGTACAAATGGGTCTTTTTCCTTTTTTTTGGATGTCTTTGGGATATAGGCCTAGCAGTGGTATTGTTGGATTGAAAGGTATGCACAGTTTTATAGCCCTTTGGGCATAGTTCCAAATTGCTCTCCAGAATGATTGGATCAGTTCACAACTCTGCCAACAGTGCATTATTAGACTCCCAGTTTTCCGACATCCCCTCCAACATCTAACATTTTCCTTTGTTGTTATATTAGGCAATCTGATAGGTGTGAGGTGGTACCTCAGAGTTGTTTTAGTTTGCATTTCTCTAATCAGTAGTGATTTAGAGCATTTTTTCATGACTATTATGAAACTGGCACATTGATTTCTTTGTCTGAAAATTGCCTGTTCATATCCTTAAAAATATCTTTAATATAAAAAAGTGAGTCAGTCCATTTCAGGAGCAAGAAGGGACCACCATTAAAAGTAAGCCTCATGGTTTCAAACTTTCTCCCTTTCTTTGACTATTCCAGTTTTGCACACCCAATCCATTTTCCTGATGTTTTGACCTTAACTTATTTGTAGGATCCCAGAACCAGAGATGTCAGGGACCTTAACACCTCCTCATTCTACAGATGAGAAAACTGAGACCTTAAGTGCATAGGTCACTGAATTAGTCAATAAATATTTATTAAGTATCTAATATGTGCCAGGCACTGCGCTAAGTGATGAGAATATGAAGAAAGGCAAAAATCAGTCCTTGCTCTCAAGGAGTTTACAATCTAATAGGAGAAACAAGGTCACACTGGTAGTAAGTGGCAGAACCGGTCCTCTGATTGCAAACAGAGCACTTTTTGCATTATACCAAGTTGCTCTTAACTTCTAGGATCTCATCAACAAATATTAACAACAAGCAAATAAAGGAACTCTCACTAGCCCAGAAATAATAGATACAATGGGGTAAAAGCACAGAGAAACTGGTTATACTTAGCTCCATGACCCATCAAGAAAGTTCCTGACCACTTTTTGCTTTCTTTTTATCCTTTCTGTTCACAAGTCAGAGACCTGAGACCTAAGAGTGAACTTTCCCAACTGAAAAGCTGGCAGCATCTGGTGCTGCTGGTAGAGTAACCTGGAAAAGCACATAGTAGTCACATTTGCTATCCATGTCATCTGAAAAGGGAATTCAAAGACAATATTTTTCAGTTCCTGGTTCCTAATTAGGGAAGGGATTTTTCTAGGCAGTATTTTTCTGGAATTTAGTCATCTAGTCAAAGAAGGGAAATTTCTCTTCTTTTCATCCATGGATTTTGCCTCTGTAACAACCCCAAATTTCACAAGCAGTATTTCTCTTGGAGAGAGAAGACGATAGTGTATATCAGAAATGTTAAACACATGTCCAGGCATAGGCTTCATGCAGCCCATAACACTCCCAAGCACAGCTTGAACCAGATTAAAGTGTAATTGGGAAATAAATAAAAATGCAATAAAATATAGATAATATCACATTTTCAAACTAAGTCAATATGTGGCCCACAGAGATACTTATGTATGGATTAGTGGCCCCTATATCTATTTCAATTTGACATTACTGGTTTATATGGCCCCAAAATTGGAAAAACAGTAAGGGACTAACGTCACACATTCAGGAGCAAAGGGTCTACCTCTTTACTCCTCCCTACCCTCCTGCTATTACAGAGCAGATCCAATGGAGTTGGGGGTGGATGTTGGAGTGAGTTGCTTACCTAGAAGCTCTGAAGAATGTTTTCCTTATGACAGAAAATCCAAATTACAGGATGGTCCATGAGTAAAAAGATTCTCTGGGGTAGAAGGATTCACTGGAGTGTCATGGTGTTGCCTTACTGCAATCTCAAGCTTGGTTCCCTTCTGAGGGAAATATAAACTAAGGGGTTTCCCTGGGTTGAAAGAACTTTGAACCCATAGTGAAATGTGGGACGCAATAGAGAAGGGAAAGAATTATGTTAGTTGTTTATTGGCTATTGAGAGTCTTTTTAAGCATTTTCAGTATTTTAATGGATTCCTGATCCTTGCCATTTTATGTGGGATAAAATAAAGGCTGTACTGTACCTGATACATATATGGAGACTGAGATACAATCTACATATAATCTAGATGCAGTGATTTTCCCAGAGTAAACTCTGGGTGAAACTAATAGCCAGTTGCAGAAATGTTGGCCTTTCAGGGCCAAAACCTAAGGTCAAATACAGTCCATGTAGGTTCAAATCTGGGGGCTCTATGCCTTGAATTACCCAAATAAGTGTGGTGTTATCCTGAGGAAACAATAAGAGGTGAGGGACAGAAGTAATCCTTTCCCCTAGCTTAATAAACAAAGAAACTCAAAATATATTGTAAACCTCACACTCCCTCTTCCTCTTTTCTCAAGTGAAATTGAAAAGATAAAGGTATGAGTGCCTATTTGGGGGAGGAAGGGGTACAGCGTCAAAATCCTAATCTGTCAGAGTTCTAGATGCTCTGGATGCACTTGTAGATATTTTAAGAGAGTTGCCTTTAGGCTGCTGAAAAGCATGTTAACATTTGCCTGTGAATGCTTACAAGTAACACAGTAAAAAACATTCTCCTGCCATAGGGCTTGAGGTGAATAAAATTCTTTTATACCTCCTAAAAGGCCTCTGATCTCAGTTGCACATAGAGGTGATAAGGGCACTCCAGGGAAAGGCAGCCTTTCTGGGGAGTGGGTTTTTTTTTCATTGCAACTTTATGGATAGGCGATTAAGAACTAGACCAGTAGGTTCTAAGGCAAAAAATGTCCCAGCCTCTCTGTCTCTGTCTCTGTGTCTGTTTCTCTCTGTGTCTCTGTGTCTCTCTCTCTCTCCCTCTCTCTCTCTCTCTCTCTCTCTCCCTCTCTCTCTCTCTCTCTCTCTCTCTCTCTCTCTCTCTCTCTCTCTCTCTCTCTCTCTCTCTCTCTCTTACTGTGTGTGTCCTTTTTTAGAAACGTGATTTAAGGCAGGTAGTGTTCCTGGGGTTTTGCATCCTCAGCAGACAGAAACTAGGAAGTCAAAAGAACTGCAAGTCTTCCAAATGCAATAGGAAGCCTGTGGAGGAAACCAGAAGACCTGCCTTTGTGATGAATGAGCCCCCTTTTTGGTTGGATCCCGGCCAGTGAAATAAAAATGGGAAATTGAACTTGCGCTTAATCAGGCAAAACTCTCAGCCAGCCATGCAGGGATTCCCACATGTGCTAAAGGCTTTCTTAGCTTTTTCAGGAGAAAAACTGGGAAAAGTGAGCCAGGAGGCTGAATTCTTCTTGTCTCCCTTTTATCCTGTTCCAGAGAGTTTGGTTCTAAAGAGAGTTCCTGACACTTGTCCCCAAAAGATTCAAATGTAATAGAAAATGACTGTGGCTTCAGGTTTCCACCGAAGTTTCAAGGCTGCCTAGAACTCTGCCTTTATTCCTGGAGGTCCGCCAAACCATAGAGGTCCTGCTGTTGACATTATAGTGACAGTTGAGTTTTTTTGGGAGTCTTTTGAAAAACCCAGTCCTTTGTCTCTTTCCTCAGTCAATTCTGATTTTGAAGGAGGATCCAGGCTTGTCTGGCTATAGTGCCTTGCACATTCAATTCGACCCAAACCAATCCAATTGCACTCAACCAACATTTATTGGGCTTGTCCATCAGTATGTTTATGCTGTAAAGATAGTACAGATGGACAAGAGTTGGAGTGAGAGTTGAAGAGGAGGAAGGGAGTAGGTTAGATTGACTTTAGGAACTGGAAAAGTTTCTTTAATGACCCTAAGCTTCCAACAAAAGCACAAAAATTAAAATCTTTTTAATACCAGCATCTTCCTGGTGAAACTATATAGCAGCAAGGGAAGGAATACAATAGTTCCCCCCCCAAAAAAAAATTAAAGTGGATATCACACATAGAGAGTAATGGAGAGGCTCATGATGATGGTGAGCAGGCAACAACATGGAACCAATGAAGGACCCTAAAGAAGAACAAGAGGAAATGCTATCACTGAGGAATTATATGATTGGAGGATAACATGGCCAGGTCACGTGGCAAGGGTGAAGGATGAACAGCCAGAGTGCTTCCTTAGCACCCATATGGTGGCAGGAGCAAACAAGGAAGGCCTTCAGCCTATTGAGTGGCAAGCATTCACAAAGCTTTCATTAATAACCACTGAGTGTCAGAAGTAGATGAAAGCAAAGGATCAGGATGAGAGCTGTGAGGGACTTTAGTCAGTCAATTTGTAAACATTTATTAAGCACCTACTATGTGCCAAGCACTGGACATAAAGAAGCAAAAGAAAGTCCCTTGCCTCAAGAGTTCCTCATGGGCCCTTAAAGACAATCTAGTTCTATACCTTCATTTAACAGATTTGGAAATTGAGACCCAGAGAGGATATAGATTCATGGTTTTGGAGCTAGAAGGAATCTACTCTAAAGATTATCTACTTCAATGCCCTCATTTTTCAGATGAGAGAAATGAGGCCCGGGGAATTTAAGTGACTTTGCCTAAGGTCCTATAGCTACTAAATGACTGGGCCAAGATTCAAACCTAAGTCCTCTGACTCTAAATCCAATGTTTCTCCTTATTTGTGTAGAAGAGAATGACATAAATAATCAGTCAGGCATTCAATAAATATTTATTAAGTGCCTACTATGTACCAGAAGCTGCGCTATGCATTAGAAATGTAAAGAGGATAGACCAGGGAAGTTTCTGATCAAATTGAGAATTCTCCAGTAGACCTGTTAGATAGTTTGGGTATGGGCCATTATTAATTCCTGATCAAGTCCCCAAATAAAATTAATGAGACATGGGGCACTCCTAGTGACTGGGTGAAGTTCAGCCACACCCCTAATAGGAAGCTTGCCCCACTCTTTGAAAGTCTCCGTGACTAAAGGCTTAATCTTCAAAGTCTTTATTTTTTTTTTTCCTTTGCACATTCTTCCAAAGTGCAGCAAAGTGGGGAAAGCCATTTCTCTCTCCATGTTCCTGTGATCACCAGGAATAGCAATGTCAACTTGTAGTTCAAACACATGGCGTTGGAAAGTATTATGTATTGCATATGCCCTGAAAGAGGAGTTCAAAACCACAGTTCCTGAAGCCCAACCTCCTATATTTATATAAAGGAAGAGGCATTCTGAATTCCCTAGACAGCATTATCTTAAAATCCACCTTTCTAGAAGGGAGATTCCCTGAGCAGTACTAGCTTTGAGAGTTGCCTTGTGGGTAACTGCAAGTTTAGCACCGAAAGAAAACATGATGGGATTTCCAAGTTCCCTGACCCAGTTTGGAATGACCTCAATCCACTGGGCTCGAGCTTTTCTGGGCTCTTCATTTAAACTAATGAAATTTTACTTGTGACTTCATTTCAGCAGTTCTCCAGAAGCGAGTGAGCGAGTTAGCAAGGGATCTCTGCGGCAGCTCATTTTTACCACCTGTACACTCCCAAGACGGCTCATCAAAAGTTGCATAGCTTAATAGGTTCAATTGTTTGCTTTGTGTTTTTCAAAGAGTATTGAGCTCCATTGCTTATGGGATTGGACTTTTATTAAAAATGTCTCCCTTTCCTCCCCCTTCCGCCTCTCCCTCCTCCCCCCTCTGTACACTTCCAGGGCCAGAAGGAAGACCGCCCACTGCCAAACCAATAAGGAAAAAGAGAATATTAAAAAGTCAGATTTCCATGAAGTAATACTTCAAGGTAGCTTTCATGTGGAAGCTTTTCCCTGGGATTCCAAGTGGCCTCATCACATGCAGGGCTCAGCTTCAGCTGAATTCAGGCACAAATTAAGGGTTTTCTCTTTCATTTTGCATCCTGTGAAACTCTCCTGGGATGAAAACTTCTGACTTGAGGCTCTGACATTTTGCTTTTCTGAACCAATTCTCATCTTTAAAACATCCTGTAGTTTTCCAACTCTCTCCACTGCCCCCACCTCCACCAACAACATACAGCACAAAGTCATATTTAACTTGAGCTTCTGCTGACTTTAAATCAACAACTCAACTCTGCCACATTTATGAGAATGTCCAAATTCCAAGGAGCCTCACTAGGCCAGCTTGGTTTTCTGAGCAATGTAATAAAAACTTGGGTTTTTAGCATTTTACAAAGTTTTGTTCTCTCTCTCTCTCTCTCCCTCCCTCTCCCTCCCTCTCTCTCTCTGTCTCTCCCCTCCTGTCCTCTCTCTCATTCTCTCTCCTGTCTCTCTCCCTCTCCTTTCTTCTCTCATTTTCTCTCCTCTCTTTCTCTGTCATTCTCTCTCCTCTGTCTCTTTCTCATTCTTCATCTCTCTTCCCTTCCCTTCCCTTCCCTTCCCTTCCCTTCCCTTCCCTTCCCTTCCCTTTCCTTGCCTTCTCTTCTCTCATCTCTCTCTCATTCTCTCTCCACTGTCTCTATCTTCTCCTGTCCTCTCTCATTCTTTGTCCTGTCACTTTATCTAGCTCTCTCTCTTCTGTCTCATTCTGTCTGTTCTCTCCTCTCTTACTCTCCCTCCTTTCATCTTGTCCCCCCATCTCTCATTCCCTCTTCCCTGTCTGTCATTCTCTCTCTTCTGTCTCTTTTGCTCTCTATCATTCTCTTTCCCTCTCTCTCTCTCTCTTCCCTCCTCCTCCTCCTCTCCTTTCTCTCTCTCTCTCTCTCTCTCTCTCTCTCTCTCTCTCTCTCTCTCTCTCTCTCTCTCTCTCCTGTATCTCTAGGTCTCTTTCTCTATATCTGTTTCACTCTCTCATACCTTTGAGAGAAGGATACATCATTGAAGTTTTATCTTTACAGTTGAGGAAACTCAAAGAGACTAAATGAATTGAAGGCTCAGAGAGAGGAAATGAATTTCCTAAGTCACATAGATAATGGCATAGCCAGGACTTGAACCCAGATCTTGATGCAAGTCCAGGGCACCTTCCACTACACTATGCTGGTTATAGTCAGGGCTGGGCTCCATAAAAATGAAATAGATAAGTCATGTGACCAGCAATCTCCTCACTTATCTTATAGCCCTTTCTCTGATAACATGACAACCTCCCTTCTAGGTACCCTATATTGCTCAGGACCTCTAATCCTGGTTAGTCCTTCCCTAGCTGTGGGTTCTTGATGTCTTTCCCTGATCTCCTCCCTAAGGAAATGCGTTCCCTGCCAGCTGGCACATGAAAGGATTTAGTAAATGAATTCACACTAGGTTATTCCTGACTGATAATGACTTCATACATTACCCCTAGGAGATATAATTGCATATTAACAAGGGAATAATGCCTTAATCTCATAATAATAGCTAACATTTTATAGCGCTTTTTATTTGCAAGATATAATCATAAGCATCATCTCATTTCATCTTCACAGCCTCCTTTATTCAATATATTGTCACTGTTTTACAGATGAGGAAACTCAGGCTTGAAAAGGTTAAGTGATTTCACCATGGTCATGTGGCTAGTAGGTGTCAGGGGCAAAATTCAAACCCAGGTCTCTCCTGACTAGGTTCTACATTCTTTCCATCACACTCTGATGACCTTTCTAGAACAGAGGTTCTTTATCACTTTTTGTGACATGAATCCTTTTGGCAAGTCTAATGAAGCCTGGGAACCCCATGGAATGCATAAAATAAAGTACAAAGGATTATGAAGGAAACCAATTATATTGAAATACAGTCATCAGCACATTTTTTAAAGTTCATGGACCCTAGATTAAGAAACACTGATCTAAAAAATAAATCTGTGATCGAGACATGGTGGTATAGAGGAGAGAATTTGAGATTCAGAGGTAGGTGATGACTGTGTTTGAATCCTGCTTCTGATGTTTACTAGTTATATGATCATGGCCCAGTATTTTTAACACATTCATGTTTCAGTTTCCTAATTTGCAAAATAGAGAAAATATCTATGAGACTTTCCTTATTTGGTTTTTGTGGTAATTAGATGAGACAACATATATAAAGTATTGTGTGAATTTTAAAGTGCTACGTATCAGCTCTCATGGTCATTCTTAATAATGAAATTTTAGATACCATGCCATGCCAACAAAAGAGATAGTTCTGTGCCAGTAGGGCATGGAGAAAACATAACAAAACAAATCTGAGGACCATAGTTTGGCATACCCCTTTCCATCTCAATTCTAGAACTAACCTTGTTTTTTAACTTTCTTTTTTTTAAATTAACCAAACATCAATAAATATGAATATTTTAATAAATAAAAAACAACAGAAAAGAGTACTATATTTGAAACTGAATTTCAACCAATAAGTCTGTATTAAATGCTTACTGGGTACTATGCTAAGCACTGGGGATAAAAGGAAAAGGCAAAAATTCCCTGCCCTCAAGAAGCTTACATTCTAATGAGGGAGATGACATGAACATATGTAATTATATAAAATCTCTACATTTAGGTATACATAGTAAATAAAAGATAGCCTTCAAAGGAAAAGGCACTAGCAGTTGGGGAGACCAGGAAAGGTCTTGTGCAGAAGAGGGCACTTGAACTTCATCTTGAAAGAAGCCATGGATTTTAAGAAACAAACAAAAAGGGAGAACTTTCCAGACATGCACTTCCCAGTGCAAAGACATGGAGAGAGTACCATGTGTGAGGAATGGTAAGCATGGCCAGACCATAGAGTGCATGGAAGGCAATAATATGTAAGACTGAAAAGATAGAAAAGGGACAATTTATGACGAGTCTCAAATGCCAAACATTATATTTCATCTTACAGGTAATAGAGAATGACTGGATTTTATTAAATGGGGCAGGTAACATGGTCAGAGAGAAGAGACTTGAAGCAAGAAGACTCTCACAATTGTCAAGGTGAGAGATTATGAAAGCCTGAAATAGGATGGTAGCTTTTTGAGTGGAGATAAGGGGATATATGCATATACATTGTGTGTATATATATAATGTATATATGCAAATGTATGTATATGTGCTTATGTATATATGTGTTATGTATATGCATATACAATATATCTATATATATATGTATGTGAGTATTTATGTGTGCATATATATATATATATATATATATGTATGTATGTATGTATGAGGTTTGTTGCAGAGGTAGGAACAAGATTTGGCTCCTGAGGATATGTGGGATAGAAGTGAAGAGTCAAGGGTGGCACCGAGAAGGATGACTGGAAGGATGATCATACCTTTGTCAAAAATTCAGAAGTCTGTAAGAGAGGTCTATTAGTGGGAGAAAGATAATGAATTCTGTTCTGGACATGTTGAGTATGAGATGTCTAGGGGATATACAGTTCAAAATGCCTAGCAGGCTTGTTAGTGACACAGGAATGGTGCTCAGGATTTAGACTAGGGCTAGCTCTATAGATCTGTGAGTTATGTATACAGAAATCATAATTAAAACCAGGGGAGCAGAAGCAGTCACTAATCAGAAACAGCCCATTGATAAGCCCATATTCAAAAGCTTGGTAGAAATTGTCAGAGCTTGGGTTCCATTGGTATAGTCTTCAAGACACCATGGTCACCTCTATCCCCTTATGAGGCATTGAACTAGGACTTTGGTAAATACATTCTGTATTTTTTCTACCATGATATAGGAAACTATCATCAATGACCCCTGACACCATAATAGTTATGTCCTGATTAGTGTGAACAATGAATCATATGAAGTGATAACAAATTCATGCTGTATGTTTACATTGGGCTGTAACCAGTTGCCATGATTTATATAGCTATATTTTGAAATAGTGAGAATCTGAATACAGAAGACCACTTAACGGGATTTATTGTTCATACATTGGGACTTCACTGTTTTCATATTTTTCCTTCAGCATTCTCTTCTCTAAAGAATCCCAGTTTCTTTAGCTTCTCCTAAGAGAGGTAATCTTTTTAAGCAATCCATGATCCCGAGGCAAATATTTCCGTAAGTAATAAACATCACAATCTTAGCCAGAACATCATTCAAAGATGCAATTCTAAAAATACACCTGCTCTTTATTGTTCCAAATTAGAATTTTGGAGCTGTGATGGACCTGAGAGATCATGCGCCCTAACCTTTCATTTTATAACTAAGGAAACTAAAATCAACAGATGTCATACCACTAACTAATAGAAGAGCCCTAACTAGAACCTGGGCCTCTTAACCCTAGGAGCTAACGACCTTTCTCCTTTTCCTCGCAAAAATAAGACCAACAAAAAAAGAAACCAAACTGAGCCGGTTTCTCACCAGTTCAATCCCCCTAAATAAGCTTTAGCATAGTATCTTCCATACACTGAAGCAACTGAAATAAGAAAGCTCGGAGTTTCATTTCATAAAATGAACAGAATCCCAGAACTGCAGGCATTTCTTGATCATGGTAGGTTGGTAGGCTTGAGGCAGTTTCTTTCATCATGAATTATAAACAAATATCAGGTAAATGGTGGGAAATAAGGGTACCAGGAGTGAACTGATCATAGTCAGCTAAGTCTTGGAGTGTGTGTGTGTGTGTGTGTGTGTGTGTGTGTGTGTGTGTGAGATGCATATTACCCAGTGTGTGTGTGTGTGTATGTGTGTGTGTATGTGTGTGAGAGAGAGAGGGAGAGAGAGAGGGGGGGGGGGAGAGAGAGAGAGAGAGAGAGAGAGAGAGAGAGAGAGAGAGAGGGAGGGAGAGAGAGAGAGAGAGAGAGAGAGAGAGAGAGAGAGAGGGAGAGAGAGAGATAGGGAGAGGGAGGGAGAAGAGAGAGAAGGAGGAGGGAGAGAGGAGAGAAGACAGAGAGAGGAGAGGGGGGAAGACAGTTTAAATCTTCCTGACTACAGTTCTAATGCCTTATCCACAGCTCCATAGGTCTATTCAGCCTAGTATAGCATTAGCTTTTTTTGGCTATTATAGCACACTGTATACTTACATTGTACTTTCTGGATCCACGAAATCCTTCAGGTTATTTTTTTTAATAAGAACTTTAACTAGCTATGTGACTTCCCAATCCTAAACTTAGGAAGTTGTTTTTTAATTAAGTATAATGAGTGACTGGCCATTGAGTCCAGTTCTTAGTATAATATGTATGTGTGTGTACCAAAATATGGTGCCTTTTGTCTCCTTCCTGCTTGTGTTTGATTAAGGAGGAGATGTAGATAGATAGATAGATAGATAGATAGATAGATAGATAAATAGACAGATAACCAAGTATTATATATTTGTCTCTCCAAAGTGCTTCCCATACAAGGATCTCCAAAGCCCTTTATGGGGGGTTATTATGAGATGTCGATCATGTATTCCAATAGGTACTTGAACAAGAATCAACCTCTGTAAAACATCCTCAATAGGTGGCCACTTAACCTCCATTTGAAGACCTCTCTTTAGTGGGGTAGGAAGAGGGACCCACTATCTCTGGAAGAAACTCATTTCTCTTTTGAACAGCTCAAATTATAAAAAGTGTGTGTGTGTGTGTGTGTGTGTGTGTATAAAACCTGATTCTACTTCTCTGCAATTTCCAGTCATTACTTCCAGTTTTGTCCTTTGAAGTCAAGAAAAACAAGGTTAATTCCTGATCCACATGATAATCCTTCACAAGCTATAATTTCCCCTTTAAGTTTTCTCTTCTTCTAGTTAAGCCTTCCTATTCTCTCAAACCAATCCTCTTATGGCATGCCCTTGAGGTCCTTCAGCACCACAGTTAACTTTTTTCTGGAGATCAGCTTACATGCTGTTGTTATTTAGTCATGGATGACTCTCCGTGACCCCATTTGGGTTTCTTTGGCAAAGATATTGGAGTGGCTTTGCCATTTTCTTCTCCAGCTCATTGTACAGATGGGGAAACTGAAGCAAACCGGGTTAAGTGACTTGCCCAGGGCCACGCAGCTGGTAAGCATCTGAGGCTAGATTTGAACTCAGGAATATGAGTCTTCCTTATTTCAAGCCCAATGCTCTATCCACTGAAACCTGGATGCCTGACAGCTTAGATGTATCTTTCCTAAAATGTGGCACTTAGAACTAAGCACAGTAGTCCAGACAGACTGACCAAGGTAGAGTATATTTTATCTTGGTTCTGATATATGCAGTCCTGGATACCATATTATCCTAGCAAATGAATAAACATAATATTTATCATTGCTGTTCAGTTGTTTCAGTCGTGTCAGATTCTTCGTGACCCCATCTGGGATTTTCGTGGCAAAAATATTGGAGTTGTTTGCCATTTCCTTCTCCAGCTCATTTTACAAATGAGGAAACTGAGGCAAACAGAGGTAAGTGACGTGCCCAGCCTTACATAGCTAGTAAGTGTCTGAAGCCAGATTTGTACTCAGGAAAAGAAATCTGCCTGACTCCCAGCCCAGTGCTCTGTCTGCTGAGCCACCTAGCTGCCCTAAACATAATTGTAATAACTAGCATTTAAACAGCACTTTAAGTTTTGAAAAGTACTTTAAAAATAGTATCTCATTTTATCCTCACAACAACCTTGAGAAGTAGGTATTTTTATTATCTTCATTTACAAAATGAAGAAACTGAGGCAGACACAGGTAAGTGACAAGCCCAGGTCACATAACTCAATAAGTGTCTGAGGCAGGATTTGAACTTACTTCTTCCTGACTCCAATTCCAATGCTTTATCCACCCCCCAGTAGCTGACTAATTAATATGGCCTCATAGAGCATTAGTATTTTGGCTTTTAGATCATGCTATATACTAATATTATACTTTCGGTCAATAAAATCCTTCAGTTTTTTGGTGTGTTTTTTTTTTTAACTTCTGTCTAGACATGCCTCCCCAATCCTAAACTTACGACGTTTGGTTTTTGAAATTAAGTGTAATGAGGGACTGGCCAATGAGGCCAGACTTTATGAGCATGTGCAGTGTTCTCTGTTGATACATTTCCTTTGTGGAACTGAGCATGCATAGATATTATTTCTGGTTTGCTTGAGTGAAGAAGAGAGCCTTTTTGAGTGGCTGCTTAGCCAGGACTGGGTAGGCATCCGAAAGTACTTAATGGCCAAAATATGGTGCCCTTCCTCTCCTTCCTGCTTGTGTTTGAATAAGGAGGCAATGATGCCATAAACTTCCAATTGGAGAGGGCACCTCAGGCATTTGTCTCCCCACCCAAACCACCATCATACATTCCATGAGCCCACAACCCTATGGTTTTTTCTGCTGCTGATGTAGCTATCCTTTCCTGCCTTGGGATGAAGGAGTATTAGAAATGACTACCACACTGTAATCTTCAACAAGATAGGAGAGCAAGACACCAGAGATATGAGTTTTGCAGACAGATGGCGAGGAAGAAAGTCTCAAAAGACCTCTTTGACCCAGTAAAGGCAGCCAGGAGGGAACTATAGCAGTTCATCTGTTGACTATGGCAAATTTGGAAGTAAACTTGCTACAGGCTCTTGGTGGAGGATGAAAATACTATATATAAACTTCTATAAGTTTGAGCCTAGACTCCTGAGGGCCTGGGGTATTAGGCAAAGCATGCCCCCAGGTACTAAGGGTGAATCAGTGAAGAGTAGTGAATGCTTTGTAACTTCAGTTCTTACTGTATCTTCGCAGAAAAAAAAAACTCTTTATAAAAGCTCTTTGATATTAATTCATTATATAAAACAAATAATCACTGATGGTTTACCTTGAGCAGAAAACATCAGGATGGGGACTTGAGCTGATAGTATTAAAGAATGATACCTCATTGTCCCTAAGGGACACCCTTAGAGCCCCAAGATGGAGAGAGGTAGCCTTGCTCAGGAACCCAGCTCCTCTTTGATAGTAGGAGTTGGGCTGAGGATGCCCCAAAATGTTATATGGGTTATATAAGTATAGAACTTTGTGCAGAAAGTATGAACCCAGTTAGCCCTTTCCCCTGTTCAGGATGGGAGGGAAGTCCAAAAGCATATTTGATGTGGGAGAACAGAGTTTCTCAGTCCATAACTATGTTGGATAAAAGGGATTTAGGATGGCCAGCAAGAGAAATGTATCAGAAGAAAAACAGAGTGAGAGGATACAGAAATGAGGTCAGGAATGGCTGTTAGTCAAAGGGGATACTATGGATCACTGGATCCATGTCCATTTCTCAGGAGATGGGGAGAAGCACCAGGTAGAAACTTGTTTCAGCCTTGAGACCTGCAAATATACTTTTTACTAAGGACTCATTTGTGGGTTTTCACTGTAGAGAAAAAGTAAGATCACTGTGATAAACGCTCAACTGTTTTGCAAGGGGCTCATATGAGTCCTTTCTGGGTTCTTTACTCACTGAAACAAACTAGGTTTATGTTTAACACCTTTGCTAACCTGACTGCTTACAGGGTTACTGAGGACCATTTGAAAGATACGAGTCAGATTCGTTTTTTTCTCTTGGTGGAGTCCTACATGGATGTGTGAGCTATCGAGATTATTTTTAAGGACACCCCCAAGACTGAACCTTGTTTATTGTGTCATTAGTCACAGTTTGACCCACAAGTTATATTTAGATTTATCCTTATTAAGTTACATACATGATCTGCTCACATGTAAATTTATTTTTTGGATCCCAATTTTGTCATCTAGCATGGTTTATTTTTTTTTTGCTTCCCAGCTTTGTGTCATTTCTAAGTTTGACAAGCATACCTTTTACATTTTCATCCAGAACAATTATAAAAATGCTCAAAAAAAGGTCAAGGGCATATCTCTAGGACATTTCATTAGACTGGAGACTTCCCTCTTCCACCTCCCCACTCCCAAAAAAATAACTATTGAAGAAGGCCTATTAATGACTGTTCTTTGGACCTATCATTCAGCCAGCTAACTGTACTATAATCTTAAACACATCTCTCCACTTTATCCATAAAGACTGCATGAAACATTATGTAAAATGCTTTGCTAGGTAAAATACGTATCTAGTATTCCCTTAACATACCCGTCTAGTTACCCTGTCGACAAAGGAAATGATGTTGGCTTGACATGATATATTCTTGACGAAGTCATGCTGGTTTTTAGTGATAACCACATTTCTTTCTAAATGCCCACAAACCATCTTTTAATAATGCAATCAGAAATTTTGCTAGGAATATAAATCAAGGTTACTAGCCCATAATTTTCAGATTCTACCCTCTTCCTTACTTTGAAAATCAGGACAGCACCTGGCTTTCTCTAGTCCTACAGCACTTTTCCTGTTCATCTGGTTCTTTCAAAGATTACCAGCAAGGCCTCAATGATCACAGCTGTTAGTTTTACGATTGCCCTAGGATGTGATTTGTTCTGGTCTACTGTGTTGAATTCACTGAGGGCAAGTAGGCTTTCTCTTCTCCTCTCCTCTCCTCATTTACCTCCAGTTTCAACTTACATTTACCTATTTTTGTTCTATCCTTGCTAGAACAAAGATCATTTTCCTTGAGGGAAAGGGGAAAAAACAAACACCAAAGCAAGACAAGAGTTAGGTAGTTTGGTCATCTCACCAACGTCTGCTATCATCATCCCATCTATCCTACTCTGGGCAGCAGTGTATACCTTTTATGGAATATCTCTGGACTTGAACATAATTAAACAAACACAATCCATTTTTTGTCCTTAACATTCATCATCAACTCACTCTGGGTTTTAGCACTCTTAACACAATTTTTTTACAAGACTATGCTAATCTTTCATATCCATGCTGAGTTACTTGCCTTTGCGTGTATTTTCTATAAATGTCTTTGTAAAATCTAAGCTGGCCAATGAGTTCCTTAAATGGTCCTATTGGTCTCTTTAGGAAGCTCTCCTGCCTCCTGCCAATAGGACCCATTTCTCTTTACGTCTTCAGAATTTCATTCTTGAGAGCTTCCTATCCAGCCTCTATTGGATTCTACAGAATTTTACTTTTTCATTTTTTAAATTAAATTTAATTATACAATTGTACATCTATAGCCTACATCAGATTCCTTGCATCTTGGGGAGGGGAGCGGGGAGGGAAGAAAAAAAAATTGGAACTCAAAATATTATAGAAGTGAACATTGAAAACTAGAAAATAAAGAAATACATTTTAGAACAATAATTAATTAAATTTTATTATTTTCCAACTAACAAGCATTTGTCTTCTCTTTTGCTTTCCAGCCTGCTGATGAAAGTTAACAGATAGATACCTTTTATGTAGCACTTTAAGGTTTGCAAGTCTTTCAGGCTTTATATACATTATGACTATCAGACCTTCTGGCAGCTAGGTGGCACAGTGGATAGAGTGCCAAGCTTGGAGTCAGGAAGACTCATCTTCCTGAGTTCAAATCCAGCCTCAGACACTTATTAGCCACATGGTCCTGGGCAAGTTACTTAACCCTGTTTGCCTCAGTTTCCTCATCTGTAAAATGAGCTGGAAAAGGAAATGGCAAACCACTCCAGTATCTTTGCCAAGAAAACCCAAATGGGGACATAAAGAAATACGACTGAAACAAATGGACAACAAAATGACATAGTTGCAACCACCCTGTGAGGTAGGGACTATGGCTATGATTATCTCCATTTTCCAGGTAAAGAAACTGAGGCTTAGTGAGCCTATCTTGAATACAACTAGTAAGTTTCAGAGGTGGGATTCAAAACTGGGTGTTTCTTGATTCTAGGTCCAGCATCCTTTTCACTACCCTGTGCTGCCTCTCACAGAGGTGAAGGAATTCTCCTATTGTTCTTATTCTTAATTCTGCTTAGCTCTTCCTTAAAGTGCTTTTTTCACCAACCTGTAAAGATATATTCTCCCAGACCTTTCACTTTCTTTTTTAGGATGAGTACAAGTTTTCATTTTGTACACACATAAAAATTACTTGGTACTGAAAGAAACACAAACACTTCTTAAGGTCACTGCAGAAGTCATCCTGCCCTCTATATTTTGGTTGAAAGCCAAAATCTTGGCCCTTTGTATTATTTTTGGCAGTTCTCTTGACTAATCCTTCTGGCTAAGGACATTTCCTTATGCACCCTCCTGGAGGGCTCCAGAGACAGGTTTAATTTTTTTTAGAGTAGTCTTCCTCTTCCACAGATAGAATGATGGTTTCTGCTTGACTTCTTTTTTCTCACTCTGAGACATCAAAACCGAAACAATGAGCAAGTGAGGCTTGGGAAGGGCCCTATTATGGGCCAATCAGTGAAAACCAGAGTGATTTGGGTTTAAAGGTATAGTCAAGCAACTCCCTTTAAATCACAATGGACTTTAACAAAGCCTGGTTTTCCAGAGCTATATTTCAAGAAATCATAAATGAAAAACTACTTGAGACAAAAGAGTTAATTGTCACCTGGCACAAAGTAAGAGCTTAATGACTGCTTGTTACTGCCTGCCTGTCTGAATAAAAGCTGCCTCCTCTCTCAGGATCGTTACAGTCAAATATCCTCCTCAAGTTCCATCTCTGTTATATCAAAAAAAAGAGGTAAAGGTGGAAAAAGTCAATAAAGTCAAATAAACATCCAGTTTATTCATCTTGCTTAGACAACCACAATTAAACTTGAGTGATTTTTGTCTGATTTAAGATAACATTTGAGTTCATAGTCTCAGAAATCATATACTTCTAGTTACCTGTTCTCCAGTCACTTCTGTCCTCAGTCAGGGGGAAGGACCATAGGCAGATGAAGAAGCAACAATGGATCCTAGACCCTATATGTACGGTTCCCCCTGCTACCTTTAACCCCTGATTTTTAAATCCTCAATCTCAGCCCCAATTCCTCCCTCCTTTCCCATTTCTGCCTAATCTGAAAAAAAAAAAAACTAGTGCGGTGAATAGGACATGGAAGAGCTAAGTCCAAATCTGGCCTCAGACGCTTACTAATTATATGAGCCTAGGTAAGTCACTTAACTACTCTGTGCCTCAGTTTCCCTGGTATCCCATAAAATGAGGGCATTGTACTCAAAGGATTCTGGGGTCTATTGCAGTTCTAAATCTATGATGCCTGATCCTATGAAGCGGTTTAGGGATCTGAGCCTTTTCATGTAGATTCTCAAGGAATGTTAATACTCAAGTGTGTTATGCTCAGCATGTATGTAATTAGGAATTCTAAACCTGGGGCAAATTCAGTTGATTAAAGGTCTAACATATCAAAGGTCTTTTGCATAATGGAAGTAGACTGAAGAGAGAGGGGTAATGGGAGGTGGAGAGGCTAAGAAACTCCGAATGTAGCAAGGAGCTGGGGTGTTAAAGAAGGACCTTACAGAAGACTGTAAGCCAAGTACCAAGCTTATGGTGGAGGGGGGGAAATAATCTGAATAACTAACAAACATTGGAACAGGATGGTGAGAACTTTAAAGGAGGAGAGGTGATGCTGAATGAAAGTGGTAAAAGGAGGGCCCAAAAGTGACAGAAGAGAGAGCAAGATGTGTGCCAACCCTTCCTCTGGGTCCTGTGTGTGAAAGAAGGTGCAGCCAGCCTTTCATCAAGTGCCAAGAGATGTGTGGTCTTTAGGAGAATTGTAGGTTTCATTAAGCACCAGGAGATGGAAGAAATACTAAGGAAGGGTTTCTATAGTTACCAGAGAAAAGGAGAATAGAGAATCACACAAACTATGGGAGGCATAAAGCTGTTTATAATGGTAGGAGATCGCAGATAATGTCATGCTCAACTTGCACTATTCCAAGTATCTTACCTGATAAAAGTCTCCAGGTCAGATGGAACATTGGAGGCAGTCTATACTGGTAAAATTTCAGGCCAGAGGAAGACTACCACTTTCATAAGAATCTGGGATGGGATAGAAGTCAAACTACCTAGGAAGGTCATAGACAGCTAAGCTACTGTACAAGGGGACATGTCCCTACCCATATCAGCACCTGAGGCAAAGCCCCAGTTGATTTTTAGAAAAACATAGATTTGCATGAATAATGAAGAATGAAATTAGCAGAACCAAAACAATGTTATAAACAGTAACAGCAATATTGTTTTAAGAATAACTTTGAGCAACTAAATCATTTTGATTACTATAAATACCCAGATTAACTACAAAGGATCTATGAAGGAAGTCGCTACCTACATCCTGAGAAAGAACAGATAAATAAAAAGAACATATATATATATGTGTATATATATATATATATATATACATACATACATTCATAATCGTGTCTAATAGTAGCCACCTCTAGGGTGGATGGAGGAGAGAAGAAAAAAGGAAATAAAAAGAAAATTACATGATAACTTTAGTGTACATTTAAAAGAAATAGTAACGTGCATAATATATTTGCAGTTTTGTGTACAATCATCTTTTTTATTCTACTATGTTATCAAAATAATTGTTTTATTTCATGTATTAAAAATAAATACTTTTTTTAAGGAAGACAGTGGTTGAGCCAAGAAGGCAAACAGTAAAATTTTCTCAGGTTTGGTTGAAAGGGAAAGGATCATAGGGTTTGGGGCAAGAAGGGAAATTAAAGGTCATCTAGGCCAGAGGGGTTAAACGTTTAGCCCAAGGGGCCATATGTAGCCAACAACACTCCTGAGTATGGTCTAAACCATATTAAGATCCTGATTTTAACATACCGATGTAGTAATAAAAAAGAAATATTTAAACATGTGTAGTTTTCTAAGGCAATATGCACCCCATAAAGATCCTCATGTACAGTTTAACGAACCATGTTTCTATTTGAATTTGACACCACTAATCTAGTTCAACCCATTCATTTTTGTTTTTTAGCCTAGACCCTAGACCTATAATTTCATTGCACAGCTAGATGGCTCAGTGGAGAGGGCACTGATCTAAAGTCAAATATGGCCTCAGACATTCATTAGTTGTGTGACCCTGAACCAGTCAAACAATCCTATTTGCCTTGGTTTCCTCATCTGTAAAATAAGCTGGAGAAGGAAACGGCAAATCGCTCTAGTATCTCTGTCAAGAAAATTCTGGGTCCCAAAGAATAGGACACAACTGAAATAACTGAACGATAGTTTCATCAGTATAAGGAACTCCCAATGTGATAACTTCCTCTACAGATGAGCAATGGCTTTGCAATTTATAGGCTTAAAGAGTTGTTTGGAGTAATAGTCGTAGTAGTAATTATGATCACTATCATCATTATCATTATAACAACCACTTATATAGCACTTACCGTGTGCCAGGCATTGTGCTTTGCAAGTACTATCTAATTTGATCCTCACAACAACTTTGGTAAGTAAGTTCAGTAGATGAGGGAGCTGAGACAACCAAGATTACATGTCTTGCCCAGGGTTGCACAGCTAATAGGTGTCTGAGGCAGATGTGAAAAGTTAATTGGCTAAGGTCCAGAGGCACTAAGGGTCTGAGGTAGGATTCAAATCTGAGTAATCCTGACTCTAAGCCCTCTCTTTGTCAGCCCCATCACACCATCTCTTCATTTTACAAATGAGAAAAATGAGGCCCAGAGTGGGAATACGACTTCACCGAAATCACACAGGCAGTAAGTATGACTCGTACCCTGGTCTTCTGTCTCCAAATCCACTACCCTTTTTGCTCTGCTATATTTTGTCTTCCACACCAACATTCCCACTCTATCTTCAAGGGCTTCCTAAACTCTTCTAGAGAACAGCAGGCTATAACAAAAGGAGATAACTGACTGCATCAAAATACTGTCATAACTATTATAATGGCATTGTTTTCCACAAGAAAAAAAATGAGCCTCAAATTAGTAGGTCTGTCATGTTCCAAATTGTTTTTATTTCTAAAAATGTACTTTGACATGTGGACAGCTTTTATCTAACTCAAGACCAAAAAAATGTGGCTTTCCTCAAAACAATAATGATGATAGTTCACATTTATACAGAGCTTTAAAGTGGCAAGGTGCTTTGCAAATATCCTTTCATTTTATCTTCACGACACTCCTGTGAGGTAGATGCTTGTATTATTTCCATTTTATAGATGAAAACACGGAGGGTCAAGGGAGTTAAATGACTCCAAGGTCACACAATTGTCTGAGACAGGATTTGAACTCAAGTCTTCTTGACTCCAAGTCCAGAACTCTAACCACCATGCAACACTATCTTCAATTCAATAAACATTTTTAAGTGCCTACTATGCTCCAGGCATTGTGCTAAGCACTAGGGATACAGAAAGAGGTGATAGACAACCCCTGACTTCAAGGAGTGTATAATCAGGGAGCAACCACTTTCTTAGGAAGAGAATACTTTCTAGTTGGTTATACTTTTACTTAGGTTCTACTCCAGTCTCATCTCTCCTGTGGATTTAGGAACGATCACTCCTGGAACCCAGGTTCAATAGGAGACTCTCAGAAACCTTTATCAAGACTTCATAACACTGATCACCAATTACCCAACTGCGCATCAGCCTTCCCCAACCTGAGGAAAGTTGGAGGAAAAATCATCTTCTGTTGTCACCTCTCTTTATGAAGATTCCTATGGTATGCTAGTAATGCACGGTAAATTTTTCCATCCTTAGTCTTCTAAAGCCATTCAGTCTTGGCAGTAACCCACAAGTTATTTTTTTAAGGTTTAGAACACCTCAACAGGAAGTGTGGCAAGTCACTAGTAACTTGTTTCCGGAGGCTGAGGATGGCAGATCCCAGAATAAAACAGTATTATACAGCATACACCTTCACATACCGTGCCATCATTGATATTTCCAGAGGTTAGGTCTTTCCAAGAAAAAAAGATTACCTAGAACATGAATGAGCCCTATATATCCTGTAGGGGGATATTTCATCCCCTTTCCTAATCGGTCTTTGTTTTGTTTGTGTAGATATGTCAGAAAAAGAATTTTTTTTGGACTTCTTACCTGTTTTCCTTTCTGTTGTCTACATGTGCTCTCCTTAAATATGAGCCTTGGGAAGTGTCCATGGGCAGAGGAATCATCAGGGATTACAGCCCATCACTGATGCCTCAGTGAGGCTGGACAGATCACATTTGCCAGCTGGTAGGTACATACACAGATGTACAGTTCCACATGTACACACGTGAACTTGGACATACTCACACGTGTTACTGTACTGTATACATGCGTGCAGTTGGACAGGCACAAACACTAGAACTTTTCTGTACTTTTCAAAAAAATTTTTCCAAGACATCCAAACAAAGGATCAAGAAAAGCCATACAGTACCTTTGGGTGACTTAAGTGTTGCCCAGTCACCATCACAACTTCCTAAAAAAATAATAATCGAAAGATGCTCAACTGTCAATTGTATTTCCCCCTTCCACCCAGTGCTCACCAGGTCCTCAAATCCAAGTGCCACCCCAAATCCTGTGGGATGACATAAACCTGCAGGACACCTTAGCTGAGCACCCCAGGGTTAAACTGTAAACTCCTGGAGGTCAAGATTGGGTCTGTGAATTTAGATCCAAACCAGTAATCCACACATGTGAATGTTTGATAACATGGATCTGCATAGATTAGGATCTGCATGCTATTTACTTCTCAAAAGAATTGGGCAGATGGCTGATTTATACCAGTGCAAGATAAAACATTTAAGGGTAAAACAGAAGAAATCATCTAAATGGAGTGGAAGAAATAGATGCTTTGGGGCACATGACTTTGCAGACCACAGAACTTCATTGATTTCAAAGTTTTCCAACAGCAAAAGAAAAAGGGTAACATACTGAATCATAGTTTTCATATTGTAAAATATGAAACCTAGGCATTGATCAATTTTCTTTGCTGATATTGATGACTAAAGAATAAAGTTGGCAACTTTTCACAAGTGAGATAGCAAGTTGCTGAGCCATGTTATTCATTCAAGGAGGGGAGGGAGAGGAAATAATGTATAATAGGCATGAAGAAGGTGGATCCCAATTTCTCCCCCACATCTCCTTCCTATTATAAATTCATTACAAGTTCCTCTTTTAAAGTGTAATTGTTCCTGGGAGGTATCAGTCATTCACATCGTATAGAGAATTTAAATTAGATCATCAGACAACACGTATTTCAGATTGACAATGAAGGAATGGTAATTTTAATTGTGGAAGGCAAGACGTATAATTTTTGGAGTATGAAAAATTTCTTAGCTCTTCTGCAGACCCAAATGAAGGGTCTCTAGATAGCATAAGGAGAAGGGATGAGAAAAGGGGAGAAGGGTAGAAAAAAGAGGTGGGAGAGTGTCAAAGGCAAATACTGCCCTACTTTGTTCTTCTCCCTAAGTCCTTAGGGTCATTCTTCTACTGAAAATCATTTGAGGTTTTGCCTCTTGTTGCTAAGGCCTTAATAATTAAAGGAAATCAGGTGTGATACATGGGGCCTCAGTTTCCCAGGGTCTAGTTACCCTCCCCCCAAAAAGGTTAGGTAAAGTTCCCATGATTGTAAGCTATCAGGTAGCCTGTCTACAGGTAACCACTTCCTGACCCTCACCATTTACCATCCCCTAATGCAGGTGACCCTCTAGACTCCCCAGCGTATATCTGTTGGCATTCTGAAGGAAAGCTGCCCTGAACCTTTCCCTAAGAATCACTGCTTTTGACACCCCCAGAGAAACCATTTTGCTAGTGCCCCCCCGAAATCCCGTTATATGTATGCTGTATCTGTATGTTCTTATCTCTATACATGTTGTTTAGCCCTTATTAAATGCTTGTTGAATTGGATTAGGCAAACCCTGTCCCACAAAGAGCAATCTGGCAGTGGCCAAGGCCCCCTGTGCCTCTGGATGTAGCATGACATAAAAAAGCTTGCCAAAGCTTCCTCAGTGGCCCAGGAAGATCTAGAAATCTGGAAGGGAAAAGATTTTAAAGAGAAGCCCAGATCCTCAGACGAACTCATGAAACTGCCTGGATTTGATATCCTAAGAGCCATCAGGGGCCAGGCTAAAAGAAATGATTAACCAAGCCAAGGTCCGGGGGATGAGGAGCAGCAAATCAGTCTGCTGTCTGAGGGCCAACCGCTGTGGCACTCATCCTGGGGCAAGGCTGGTTTTTTAATCTGGTGTATAGTGACAACTTATGGAAGTAACAACCTTGATTGTCATTCAGTGGGCTCCTGAAAACAACAGAACATACTCTTGCAGAGTACACCCAGTGAAACGAGCTCTCTGCTACTTTATCTATGGCTTAAAATGAACAGCACTGCAGAGGTTTCAGGGGGATGCAATTATGTGTGGAGTGCTGACTTCCTAACACTTTATTAGTGCAGAGTAAAATACAACTAGTGAAGGGTACTTATAAGGGACTTTCCATCACCTTAGTCAAGGTCAAGGACCAAGGATGAAGAAGGCTATATGCTTCCTGACATAGAGGGGAAGGGAACTAAACATGCAAAATGAGACACATTTTTGGACATGACCAATGTGGTGATTTATTTTCTTTGACTCTGCATACATGTTTCATTTTGTTTTCTGCGGCAGGGGGGAGGGAGAGAGGATTTTTTAAATAAAGAATCTATAGGAACATTTTTTAAAAATTATGTAGACATTACAGACCTCCCAAGAAAATATTTTGGGGGGTAATGTGCCTCCTACTAAAAGCCATTAGTTAGAAAGTAAGAATGGGCTCATTATCCATTTATGACTTAAACTAATAGAGATGAAGTTGTTAGACCAGGATCTTTTACATCGTGGGTTGGGAGTGGGGGTGGGGAGGGGAAGCATCAGGTCGAGCTCAGGGTTTGGTTACTTACATGGTGAATATTGCCTTGCAAGCATTTTCCCTTCCTAGTTTTGAGACAGTTCCTATGTGTCTCATCTGAGTACTCACTTCTGAGCTGGGGGCCAGTATTCTGGCTAGAACACTCACTGCCTCTGGCCTCTATGACAGCTATCAGTGGCAGACAGGCTTAGGAAAGAATATGGCTATTTAAGCCAAGAGAAAAGCAAATCTGGTAAACTGGGAAGATTTGGGCAGACTTACCAAAAACAAAAGAAAACAACTGCCTAGTATGCTTTGGTGCTCAGCTAATAAACTTTTGGGAAGGACTCAATGTCATGATATTGAGACCTCAAGAGAATCAGAAAACGTGAATAGGGAAAGATAAAATGTTTTAGACACTTCTGAAATCAGTGGACAGCAGAAAAGGAAAAGAAAAGGTGATCGATTTAGCATGCATGTGATCCTCAAGGGGTGCTTTTCTCATAGGAAAACAGATACTTTCAGGGATTTGTTCATATCAGACTGCAAAGGGCTCCACTGATAGATGCTCTGCTGTGGACAGGAACTCTGACTGCAGCAAGAAAAGATTACAGGAGGGAAAAAAGTGGAGACAATATAAATAAAATGTTTTAATTTTCCTAGTCAGTACTGCAGAACTCCACTATAAGATGGTCATTATCATATGAATTTGGAGGCAGTGTGGGTTAAATAATCATAGGTTCATAGATCTGGATCTGGAAGGGATCTCAAAGATCAGTTAGCTCCAAACCTCCCCCCGCCCACATTTTACAGAGGAGGAAACTGAGACCTGGTGAAGTTAGTGATTTGCCCAGTATCCAACGAGTAACATCATTGAAGCCATCATACTTTGCCACTGGTTCTACCTAAATTGTTGCTCACTCTAGGCAGGTGAATATGGCTCAGGAGACTAAGACACAGCCTCAAACAAAAAAATAAAACACCGTTAACATAGCTACTCATGCATGGAAAGTGAATGTGGGCTGAGGCTGTATGTTTTACATTGTGACAGACTTTTTTTTTCAACTTGGGATGATCTCCAGTTGGGATAGAGATCACAGGGCATCAGAGGGAACAAACTCTGAGTAATCTCAACTCCTCTAGTGACTCAGAGGTGAGGAATGATGTCATCAGGAGCAAAAGAACATGTATGCATAAGGCAGGAATCACCGCTATTGATCTAATCAGTGTCCTGTCATCAGGGTGGGGAAGCAGGGAGACTAATTGGAGAAAAGGATCAGCTGTATCAGTGGAGAGGAGGAGACTGATGAAGTCCAAGAAAGAAAGAAGATTCATAGGACCATAAATTTAGAACCGAACGAAATCTCGAAAAATCATAGGACCTTAGATTTAGTACATCTAGCCTAGTAGCTAGTTCTTCCGGAGAGTTCAAATCGGGACTCAGACACTTAACTTTGAAACCCCGAGCAAGTCATTTACCCCTGTTTGCCTCAGTTTCCTCATCTATAAAAAATGAGCTAGAGAAGGAAATGGCAAGCCACTCCAGTAACTTTGCCAAGAAAACCCCAAATGAGATCACAAAGAACAGCAGCAGTCTAGGGATAGGAACTGTAATTTCATTGCTATAGAGCAGAGCTTCTTAAAATGTGGGTCATGACCCCATGGGGATCAGAAAAATTTGGCAATAGTACAAGGTTTCTGAACATGCAACAACCAAAAATTAATTCAAAATCAAACACATAATGAATCTGAGGTGTTTCTGGCAGCACTGGTCAGTGTTGGATCATGCAACTTCACAGCAGCCTTGGCTCTGAACACAAAGCATGCGCACTTTGCACTGTGTGCCCTCAGGCCACGAAATGCCAACGAATGTTGTGGAAACATGAAAAGGGGTCACAAGTGGATAAAGTTTAAGAAGCCCTGCTCTAGAGTACAGAGAATTTAAATGACCTTCCCAAGGTTACATGGCCAGCGTATGTCAGAGGAGGGTCAAGTCTTCCTGGTTTCCAGGCCAGCTCTCTATCCATTATGCCACTCTCTCTCGTTAGTTTGACCCTCTCATTTTACAGACGAGGAAATGGATGCCCCAGAGGTTGAGTGCTGCCCGAGCTCAGACACTGACATCCAGAGAAGGAGTATCTTCTCAGAAGTGAAGGGGCAAATACTTTAATAACTAAGTCTGCTTAGGACCAAGGTTCCCACCAATGACCTTTGGTTCTTTAACTGAAGTCTTCATCTTGACTAATAAATGCCTTGTTTTAACATAAGAGAGGTGTTTCCAGAAAAATATAAATATGTTTAACTGCTACCTTTTAAATGCCCTAGAACAACCCTGTGTTCTTTATTATTAAAATCAGAAGTTTCTAACCTGGGGTGCACAGACCCCAGATTTTGAGGGTCCACAAACTTGGAGGGGGGAAATATATCTTTATTTCCACTAACCTATAATTGAAATATAGCATTTCTTTGCTATGGATAGAGTGTTGGACTTAGGATTCAGAAAGATTTAAATTCAAGTCCTGCCTTGGACACTTACTAGCTGTGTAACCCTGGGTAAGTCACTTAACTCTCTAAGCCTTAATTCCTTCATCTGTAAAATGGGCATAATGATAGCACCTATCTCACAGAATTTTTGTGAAGATCCAATGAATCAACATATATAAATCACTTTGCAAACTTTATAGAGCTACATAAATATTAGTTATTATTTTATTGATAATATATGTGTATATATATAAAGAGATAGATATATATGTACACATATACATTGTTGTTGCTGTTGCTTGTCCTTTGTTCTCAAGAGGACCAAAGACATCAGGAGGGTGACGTCTTGACTTGCAAGAAGGATGAACAATAATCTGTGAGTAGTAGTGGCTGCCCTCCCCCAGGGACCCAAATGGCCAGTTCCAGTTGGGCAATGCTGATCATGTGTTTGTGTGTGTGTGTGTGTATTATTTTGAGAAGGTATCTCTAAGGATTTATCAGATTGCTAAAAATGTCCGTGAGTGTTAACAATGTTAATAACTCTTGATTTAGAGGGATCCTACAGTGAATCCTTTTATAAAGTCATTGTGAGAATGATTCTCTACATTCTAAGTTAATTAAACTGTCAGATTTTATAAATCCAGACTTTTATAAAGGGGATCTATTTAAACTAAAGCCTATGTGCATTAGAATCTCTCAACAACTATCGTGTTCCTTTCTCAATTGGCCAAAGGTTGACCAGTTACACTGCTACTATTTACTGCCTTTCTTTGGGGGGGTGGGGAATCAAAACTATCTTCTACATTTCCAGCTCTGTTTTATACCCTAGCCTCTAGCAGGCAATGGGAAGGAGCTATTGGGAACAGTCGGTAATCAAACTGACAAAATCTCAGAGATTCAGCTACGCTTGGATACCTCTGGTTGGTGTCTAGGCACTACAGATAAGGAACACACTAATTACCACATGCCTGCTTCAGGTAGTGGGGCTGATGCTTGTCACCCATCACAGTGAGAAAATTAAAGTGATGGGACAAGAGTGATGAGAACCTATGAGAGCTGATTGTTAAGCATAACTGGTTGCAATTCTTACTGCCTCTCCCTTTGCACTTGGTCATGGGCCATGTCCAGAATTACTATTGTTAGCATAGGAAGCTATGGGATGAAGGCAACTGGGTAGGAAAAAAAACTCATTAAGATGTAGAAAAGTATCTTATATTCAAACTCTTAAGATCTTTCCCTAAGGAACTGACTAAATTTATCATTCAAGATAAACTGCAAGGGAGTGAAGCAGAAACTAGAGGGGAAAATGATCAAGACTTCAAAATAATTTCCTTTTCTTATAAGAGAAACAAATAGCATAATTCTCTGCTGTGTCTAGCTGAGTGGGATTCCTCAAGATCAAAGAGGTGTTTTCAGGGATCTTTTCAACTAAGCCAGGCATGTTCAATGAATGACCCTTCAGAGCCTGATTGGTGACCCTTAAAGCAAGCATGAAGAAGAAAATAAAATGTCTTGTGAATTGTGCTGCTCCTGTGGTTAGAAGTAATAACATGTTCTTTGAAAGACCTAAAACATTAGAATGTGGAGGTACATAAAAATACTAAAACCTGCCAGCCATAGAAAAATTATTTGGATAGCAACTTATATAAAGTTTAGGGAGAGAAATGTATTGCTGCCCTTTGTTGATGATACAGAATTCTATCTTCTCCTCTTATCAGTTTTTCCATCCTTTTCTCAAATCATTAAAATTGCATATCATCATGAAACTCTAGACACCCAAGGAATCTTTTCACTCAGCTTAGGAGAATGAGTAATGTGTTGCCAACAGAAGGTAAATTGCAGCGTTCATGAACTCTGAGGCCTCTTGTAATGTTGAGATTCTAGGTTTCTATAATAGGGATAAATTTCCATTTGTAAAAAACAGGGTCAAACAGGTAAGGAATGGATGCTTTTCTAATGGCTAGAGTTTGGTTTGCTGAGCCTAAAGTACTTCTTCCTCTGGGTGCGGGAGCAATTTATACTGTAGCTCCCTGGTGATTTTTAATTGTTTAGTAAACCTTAAAACACAGCAGATGATGAGTTATGTCTCAGTACAACGTTTTGATTAAAAGAAATGGCTTGGGAAACAAAATTTCTGTTTCAAATGTTATTGGAAATTTTTTTTTAATGCCTGCGTTTACTTTTATTGCCTTATTAAATAAAAATAGAGAATGGCAGATAGGCTTAGAAGAGAATGTGGCTTGAATCTGATCATGGATGATCACACAGAGCCATGTTGTCATCATTCTGTACCCCAGTTCTTTTTTTTTGAGGAGGAAGGCAGGGCAATTGGGGTTAAGTGACTTGCCCAGGGTCACACAGCTAGTACATGTGTCAAGTGTCTGAATCCAGTTTTGAACTCAGGTCCTCCTGACTCCAGGGCCAGTGCTCTACTCACTGTACCATCTAGCTGCCCTGCACCTTAGTTCTTAATATCCAGGATTATAGGCATAGAAAATTGGGATAGATATGTGACAATTCTGGGACGCTTTTGAAATTTAATGTTTTTTTAATAGTATGTAATTACCAGATTTCTTTGGTTGATTGAGTCATTTGCTTGCTTAGCCAAAACATACTAGTATTGAAAAAAAATTTCAGAACTACTGCCTAGTGTCTAGGAGTACCTAGAGAGGGACCTAGAGAAGAGACTAGAACTACAAAGATGGAAGTACATAGAGGCATGCCTTACCTAACATTACTTGATTTCATGAAAATGTGGTGTTGGGTGAAACAACATTACGGGGGCAGTTAGTCCATAAACATAAGGGGAAGCTGAAGCCTAATGGCAGGGAGCACTAAACTACAAAAGGAAGATGATGAGAAATAAGCATCAAGATATAGAAACTGTCAGGCAGGGAATGGGAGCCTTTAAGCCAGGAAAACTAATGATGTTAACATCCCCTTACCATAACAGCCTGAGCAAATAGGTCGATTCAACTCAATTTGATAAGCAATTAGTAAGCATTTACTCTGTTTCAGGTACTGTACCCAGTACTGGATCCAGATCATTAAAGTGGGGTGGTTTTAATGCCTTAATAGCATTATTGAAAAAATGGTGTGCATCTGGGCGGCATTATTCTGGGCATGCCTATAATGAAAAAAAGTGAATCTCTTCATCGACTTAACTGGGGTTGGGTTCTCCTCATTTGTTTCAGTCAATGCTATGGAAAAGAAAGTTATCAAATGCTTGAAAAGGATTTTTTCAAAGCACCTGGAAAGTCTGTCTTTTTATTTAGAATATGAACCAGTGCATGCAACACATTCATTCAAAAGAGAAAACAAGCATGGCATTTTCAGGGCTTACCCACAGCTTTTAGGGAGGCATACTTGTTCAGTTCCTTGCCAGGAGGCTGCTGTTCATATGGATTGGAGATCTGCCCCAAGCTGGGATAGGAATGGGGGTGAGACATCTGTGGGAGGAGAGGGGAGGTTGGCACTGCATTGTTCAGTTGAGTGGCATCTGTAACAAACAATAAAGAGAGAAAGACGGTCAAAGACAGGACTGACAGATTCCTACACCAAGCCAAATTCTTTCTCCTTGTCCAATCAGAACACCTATTCAGTCAGTCAGCAAGCATTTCTTAAGCAGTTACCATGTGACAGGCACCGACCTAAGCGGTGGGGATAAAAAGAAAAAGAAAACATAGTCCCTGCCTTCAGAGAGCTCACATTCTCTTGGGGGAAGAATATGCAAATAACTAGGCATATAAACGATATGTACACAGTAAAAATGGAAGTTAATCTTAGCAAGAAGGGGCTGGCAGTGGGTAGGATTGGGACATACCTACTATATAAATTGGGATTTGGGCCAAGTCTTAAAAAGGAGCTAGGAAACGTAAGAGTCAGAGGTCATGGGGGAGTATATTCTAGGCATGACAGCCAATGTAGAGATTGGAAGATGAGTAACGGCAAGATCAGTGTGGCTAAATGATAGATGGCATGGAGGGGACAAAGCATGAGAAAACTGGAAAGCTAGGAAGAGGCCAAGTTTTGAAGGACTTTGAGTGCCAAGATGAGGACCCAACAGCAAGAGTTGTTTTTACTCAAAAAAAGCATCCAATTCCTCAAATATTCATCAAATACTTATTATGTGCAGCTATATCTACAATGTGCTAGTAATATGAGGAATTAGAGAAGTGGAATATGGTCTCTGCCTTTTATGAACTTAGATTGTCACTGGGGAGTCAAGATTAATGCACATGAAACACTTAGAAATGCATGGGAATAAGAACTGAGGCAGTGATTTTACCGGTAAAGGGAAATCACAATTAAGGAAATTCTCCCTACCAATGCAAGTTAGCACTTTCTCTATAACTTATAGTCATAGAGAACTGCCTAGAACATGGAGAGGCTAAGGGACTTGGCCAGGGTTATACAGTTAATATATCAAAGGCAGGATTTGAACCTGGGTCATTCTGGCTTTGAGGCCAGATCTCTTTCTTCTATGTTATACCACCTCTCAAACAATACATAATATAGAATTATATAATAAATTGTGTGTGTGTCTGACTTGAAGGTCTGTAGAAGTTCAGACAAGATGGCCAGTGAGTGTTGAAAGGGTTTTATGTGGGGGAGAGAAATGGCAGAAAAAGGGATAGATGTATATTTATTCCTTATTTTTTATCTTTCCTTTGTTTGGGGGTAGCATGACATAGTGGGTTAAGTACTGGATTTGAAGTCAGAAAGTCCTGAATTTTAAATCCTATCCCTAAGTGGTTGGGGGGGAAGGAGGGGGATAATGGCTTAGACTTAAACTGGCATGTGCGAGGCAATTAACTGGCATAATGGATAGACCAATGGACTCAGAATCAGGAAGACCTAGTTTCAAATCCTGCCTCAGACACATACTAGCTGTGTGACCCTGGCAAATCACTTAACCCAGATACAATTTCCTCATCTGTGAAATTGGTTTAATAATGATACTTCTACCTTACGGAGCTGCTGTGAGGATCAGATGAGACGATATATTGAAGCACTGTGCAAACCTTAAAGTGCTATAAAATGTTAGTTATTATGAATTATTATGAATTATTAACATCACTATTATTTGCTGGTCTTTGAAGGATGGGCAGGGTCTGGAGAAGTGAAGTATTTTCAGGCCAGGGGCACATATGAACTCAGGCATAGAAGCGGGATTAAACCTAGCATGTATGGGGGAATCATGTGGAGATAGCCTCAGAGGAAAGGTGAATGTTCAGTGAATGCCAGCAGCGTAAACAGGAAGTAGCTGGCACTGAACTTGTCGTCCCCATCAGCAAGCCGAAGGAGCCCGGGGTGACCTGATGGCTTTCACTTTTGCAGTGGGTCACCATCTAATTACCACCGGGTGATGAGCAGTAATGAGGGTGAATCTGCCTCCTCCCTCCTTCTCACTCTGAAGACAGATGTATTTACAAAAAGGTCAAAGGCCCTGCATTACTTTATTCCTCCCACACCACAACAGGTTTCAGGGCCAAAGATGCAGCTGCTCGTAAGATACGAGTTTGTGGCATAATCTTAATTTTCTTTTTATTTTCAGTCCTTTATTAAATTCCTACCACAAGCCAGGTACCTCGTTAGATGTTGGGGATACAAAGTCCAAAACAAAAAATATAGTCCTTGCCTCCAAAGACCTTACATTCTAATGGGTGAGTGAGGCTTTTTTTTTTTTTTTGCATTTTGTCCTAATGCACTAGAATAAGTTTAAAGTATTTGACATAGTGGAAACAGAATTTGCTCCCAAGACAGAGGACACAGGTTCGTATCACACCTGTAACACTTATTACCTGTGTTACCTTAGCCAAGTCACTTGAATTCCCTAGGCCTCGGTTTTCTCATCTGTAAAATGGAGCTGGGCTACGATGGCCTCTGAAAGTCCTTCTAGCTCCTAATCTATGATCCTATATAACTCATTATAGCTTCCAAAGCACTTTATATGTGTTATCTATAAAGTAGCGACTGTGGGCATTATTATCTAGATTTTATACATAAAGAAAATTGAGGGTACAATAACATGATTGACTTACCCAATGCCACATAGAAAGAAATTGAAGCAATTTTTTGAACCTCGGTCTTCTTGACCCCACCAACTTCAACGCTACTGTCATCTGTGGACCTCTGAATCACTCTGCCTCCCCCAACACCCAAACAAGAAGTTCAATACCTGATTCACAGTCTTTACCTTATAACCCCTCCTGCCTTCAAATACTCTGGCCTCCAAGCCCTTCCAAATCTTCACATCCCATGATCTCTCTCGGTAGACCGCACAGAAGAGGAATCATACCTTCGAACACCCTCTCTCCCCAACTGAATTTGCCCTGGTGCTAGACAGCTTAATTCCACCTTTGCCTTGAACCAAAAAAAGCCCATCCTCTTCACATCTGCAATGGCAGTAACAAGGAAAAACTACCCTGGTAGAGCTGGGGTAACTTCCTGTTTTATTGAGTCTCCGGAACCCAAACTAATAATTAGAGACCAGACATATCAAAGTGAGAAAATTCTCTACCAATTGGTCCTGAATCTAAAAATGATAGAAAGCTTCCAAACAAAACT
This sequence comes from Trichosurus vulpecula, assembly GCF_011100635.1. Taxonomy (NCBI): domain Eukaryota; kingdom Metazoa; phylum Chordata; class Mammalia; order Diprotodontia; family Phalangeridae; genus Trichosurus; species Trichosurus vulpecula. The sequence continues at coordinate 45,067,276 of NC_050581.1, read as the reverse complement.
AATTTTCACTTTCCTAATAATAAAGACTTCCCTTTCCTCCATTCAAATTAAGAGCATGGATTTAGAGATGGCAAAAACTTCTGAGATCACCTATTCCAAACCCCATCGTGTTATTTTTTTCTGCTTTTCCCCCCCATCATTTCATATGTAACATCCTGTTATAATAATGAGCTCCTTAAAGACTGGAGCAAAATAATGGCCACTAAGAACTACCTGATTCTTTCCTCTTTGTTTTTTTGGGAATTTATTTTAAATGAAAAAAGTTCTGACTTCATTCACAATTGCTTCAAGCCCCCATTTAGGAAAATTTCTATCATTAGGCAGAGGTTACATTCTTTGCCTAACTTTACATTTCTAACTTATTCCTAGTTAATTTTTGGTCTGTTTATGGATAAAACAAAAATTAAGTTTTCTGGAAATGTTTTTGCAAGGATATGGAAAATTACATTACAGTGTCTATGGAAAGACAGGTATTGGGAGGGGAAGCTGAGGAAAGTGCTGAGGTCTTGAGGCTTCTCTCAGTCTTGGGTTTCTGCTCTGAAATGCCAATAAAGCCAATGAATCCTCAATTTCTCCTTTCCCTGTCAGAACTCAGTGCAAGCTTTGTTCCTGAAAGGAATGCTGGACATGCCAGTTTGTTCCAATCTCTTGAATCCAGACATTTAGAAGCTCTCCCTGAAATAGCTTCTTCCTTTTATACAAATTCCTTAGGAGAGAAGGGTAAAACACCACTGTCTGTGCCCCACAATACCCTGAAGTGCTGGCCTGAATCAAATTAAAATGTAATCAGGAAATATTTAAGAAAATAAAAAAATTTAAAAGCAGTACAACCAGATAATGTTACTTTGAGGGCTTCCAAATCAATAAGCAACCTGAGGGATCTATTTCTATTTGTGTTTGATTACACTGGCTTAGAGCATTACCCAGTCTCACACATAATGGATCTGATTGATTCAAGGAGGTGTACAGGTCCTATCAATATTCTATTCTAATTGTTTAATTCAATCAGAAAAAGACTTCCTGCCTAGTTAAGGCAGAGCAGCTAGGTGGTACGATGGATAGAGTGCCAGGCCTGAAGTCCAAGAGATTCATCTTCCTGAGTTCAAATCCGGTTTCAGATAGTTACTAGCTGTGCAACTCTGGGCAAGTCATTTAACCCTGTTTGCCTCAGTTTCCTCATCTGTACAATGAGCTGGAGAAGGAAATGACAAGCCACTCCAGTGTCTTTGCCAAGAAAAGTGCAAATGGGGTCACAGAGAGTCAGACATTGCTGAAAACAACTGAACAAGAACTTGTTCAGGTATCGAAGATAAAAGAGGGTTGGTTTCAACCCCACAGTTACAGAAAAGACAAGGAAACCTGCCCTCACAGAAGGTGGGACTGGTGATTCAAGGAGCAGGGACAGCATCCAAACACAACTGTCTGACGTCAGGCCTCTCTCTCTAGAGCCTATCCAGCTCTCTCCACTACACCCAGAGCCCTAGCTCAGGTTACACAGTACTTAAGTGGAATTGGATGGCCCTGTTAACTCCATAGGCATTTCCATAGCAACTGATCTGTTTCACCACCCAGATTAGAACCTCATTCAAAATGAAGATTGTCTGTGGGAAAAGTATATTTCTGAGGCTTGGAGATTCATTAGACTCATAAACTGATCTAAGAATCAACTCCATCCAATTGAATAAAAGTTTAGTAAGTACCTACTATGTGCAGAGCATGGTCTCTACCTTTGCTAGATTGCTAGATTATAATTGAGTAGTACAGGACATAAACAAGCAGTTAACATTGCTATCACACTTCAAGATTTACAAGCGCTTATCATCTCATTTGGTCCTCACCACAACTCGATGAGATAGGAGTTATTATTATTATTCTGCCCATTTTATAGCTAAGGAAGCTGAGGCCCAGAGAGGTTAAATGGTCACACACCTAATAGTCAATCAATAAAAAATTGTTAAATGCCCACTATAGGCCAGGCTCTGAGCTAAGCGATAGGAATGCAAAAAGAGGTAAAGGGCCTTCTGGCCTCAAGGAGCTTACAAACTAATAGGGAAGATGATATGCAAATAAATACATACAAAGCAAGCTATAAACAGGATAAATCAGAAATAATTAACAGAGGGAAGGTGCTAGAATTAAAGATTGGTTGTGGAAGGCTTGCTGTAGGAGGTGGGATTTTAGCTGGCAATTAAAGAAAGGTCAGCAGTGGGAGCAGAAGAGGGAGAACATTCCAGGCACAGACATGGGGTAACAGCCAGAGAAAACACCTGGAGCCAAGAGATGGACTGTCTCCTCTGTGGAACAACTAGAACCAGTATCACTAAGACAAAGAATAGGTGTGAAGGAGTAAGGTATGAGAAGATTGGGGAGGTTGGAGGGGGCTAGGTTGTGAAGTACTTTGAACGATAAACAGAGCCTTTTGTAATTGATTCTGGAAGCAATAGGGAGCCACTGGAGTTCATTGAGTATTGGAGTGGCATGACCAGACCTGTGCTTTAGGAAAATCACTTTAGTGGCTGAATAGAGGATGGATTAAGGAGAGACTTGTGACAGCCCAACCCTGCAGCAGGCTATTATGTCTAAGGCAGGATTTGAGCTTAGGTCTAGCTTGTGAGATCTATGTTTGTGGCATAATCTTAACTCTCATTTTTTAAATCAAATCCAACAATCATTTATTAAGTGCCTACTATGAGTCACAACTACTACTCATTACACTATCCTACCCTGGAGCCATTGGATGATGAAAAATAAGGAATGTCTCTCTCTGCCTTTCTCTCTTTCCTTTCTCTCTCCCCCTCCCCCCCCCCCCTCTCTCTCTCTCCCCTTGTCTCTGTCTCTCTGCCTCCCTGCCTCTCTGTCTCTCTGCCTCTCTCTCTATCTCTTTCTCTCTCTGCGTGTGTGTCTCTTTCCATCTCTCTCTGTCTCTCTCTCTGTCTGTCTGTCTCTGTCTGTGTCTCCACCCCTGGACCCCATCTCCTTCTCCTCATTTCTCTTCCTTTCCCTCCTGCTATTGCAACTCTATGAAGGTAGGTGACATCAATATCCCCACTTTAAATCGGGGAAACTGAAGCCCAGAGGGGTTTACTAGATAATAATTAGTGCATAAGAGAAGCACATGCAGCCTAGAAGCCTCTTTAGATCTAATTTTCATCACTTTGTGTTCCTAACTCATCCCTGTAGCACTTATGTATTGCTTACACTGTTTTCCTTAGCCCTTGCTTGAATATGCATTATTAAAAGTTCTTTTTCTAAGGGGTTTCCTCAGCTAGACTTTACATGACTCTGAAGGGCAGAGCCACTGGTTTTCTCTTTCCTTCATTTTCTCCCTAAGTAGTATGTGCAATGAATATAGGGTTCACTCAAGGTTGTTGAGCTGACTCTGATGCAGGTGGATGTTCCTTTCATCCATGGAGACAGGGAAAAGGAGGAGGAAAAAAATAGAGAGGACTTAGAAAGCAAATGGTGGGTCGGTGTTGTACAATGGGAAAAGTGATGGCTTAGGAGTCAGAGAATTCAGGGTCAAATTCTGGCCTGGCTTTTTACTACCTAGAGATCCTTGGGCAAATAATTAACTTCTCTAAGCTTCAGATTTCTCATTTGTAAAGAGCATGAAATAAATGGTTTCTAAAGTTAATTTCAGCTCTAAATTTATGATCCTATAAAAAACAAGCGAGCTCAATGTAATCCTATAAACTAAGGATGGTTTCAATGGCCAACTAAGCTCTGAAAACTTTTAAGAGTTAGGCATTATCTCTTCTCTTCCTTTGGTGAAGAAAAAAATCAACCTGTCTAATTTTTATTGAGAACGCGAGTAGAGCCAGAAATACACACAGTGTAAGCACCTATATATAAACTGATAGGCTACATATAAAGAAGCATACTATAGTTAATGCTGGAGTGACGTTTGAGTATATTTTTGCTACTGCATATGCCCCATCACACACACATACACATACGCATGCAGTACTTAACTGGGAATGTGGGTAAATATAGTTAGAGGGACCTAGTCTCTGGTGGGAGTCCAAGTAAGTGGGAGTGGACTTCTGTTCCCACAGTTGGCACTTTGGCCAGGATTCTATTGGAAGATGAAGGAAAAAGGGGTGGAGAAAGGGATCTTTTGAACAAATCAGCCCCCAAAGCTAAGACTCTTACTGTTTTTACTTCCACTTATTCCTCCACGTCACTCTGGCCCAAGGATTGTGCAAGGACCTGCTTTCACTGGGAACGTACCCAACTGAAGGTTGAACCCTTCCCAAGGGTTGGATGCCAATTATGCTGTACATCTCCAGAGAGAGCTTGAGATTTAAAGAGCTGAGCATCAAAAAGATGTTACCATCCTTAGATGAGTCAGAACTAAAAAGTAGTTGTGAAGAGATGACATAACTACTTGTTTCAATGGAGAGGAAAGCAGTACCAAAACAGGGATATATAATCATTCCTTACTCTTTGTCATCCCATTGCTAGAGGACGACATGATCTAGTAAATAGAGTGTTGGACTTGGAATGAAGAATGCCTGGGTTTCAATCCCACCTTAGTTACTCGCTGGTTATGTGTCTTGGGCAAGCCATTTATTTACCTTCTCTGAGTCTTGTTTCCCTCATCTATAAAATGAAAGGATTGAGCTCCATGATCTCTAATCAGAGTGACTACTATGTGCCACGCACAGTGCTAGACTATGAAGATAAACGACCTCTCCTCAAAAGGAGTTAACATCCCTTCCAATTCTAAATCCATGATCCTATCATCTCTGACCCTATGACTCCCAAACAAGGCTGACTCTTGATCATAGGGTCTTCCTATACACTGCTGGAGGAATTTCCTCCCCCCCCCCCCACATCTGAAAGAGGAGATAAGCTTTATTTTTCACGGTCCATTATAACCCTGGCCAATATATCTATGAGGAATAACAAAGACCTTGTTACAATACAGTTTTAGTTAATGGCAATTTATGTTCCTATATTAATAAAGGAAGACGCAATCACATCTATCTATTCTACTTACTATGGCAGGAAGTGAGACAGAAGAATTTTAGAAATATTTTCCAGAAGTTGAAACTAAATTAGTATAATCCAAGTATCCTAGCAGATGGAAGGTTTCTATTGAGGAAGGCAGAGTACAAATATGGTATTTATGAGAACCAGTTTGTCACTAAATAGAGAAATATAATGGAGCAGTTGAGTAATAATTGTAACTGGCATGTATAAATATAGAGCGCTTTAACATTTTGCATATGCTATCTTATTTGACTCTCAAAGAAGACCCTATAGATATTATTGTTCCCCATTGTACAAACAAGAAAACCAAGGCTTAAACAAGTTAGTGACTTGTCTATGTGCACAAAGTTGGAAGGCATAATTTAAACCCAAGTCTTCATGACTCCAATCCCAGGGCTATTTTCACTCTACCATGCTCTATCTGCATAAGGCAAGGCAAGATAAAAGCTACCCTGTCAGAAATGCTATAGGAAAATTCTTGTATTCAGCACACCCTATTGTAGGGAGGGCAGATCCGACCATTTCAGTCCTCAACTGAATGGTTTTCTATTGTCACTAGGATAAAATATAAACTCTTCTGTTTATCTTTTAAAGCCCAATACAAGCTGGCCCCAACTGAACCATTCTGTCTCATTAGACATTAAACCCTCTCACTCACTGTTCAATGCAGCCAAACTGACCTTTTCTCTGTTCCTCATACATAACACTGTCTCCATGGCTCCTGTTACTATGCCTTTGCACTAGCTGTCTCCCATTCCTGAAACGAACTCCTCCCTTACTTCCACTTTGCAGATTTCCTCTCTTCCTTCAAGCTATAATTCTAGTTCCATCTTCTGCTTGAATTAATTTCTGAAATCTCCAACTGCTAGGACTCTCCATCCAGAAAAACCTTGTATACATTTGTATTTATTAACCTTATATTTATGCTGTATATATATATATATATATATATATATATATATATATATATATATATATATATATGTAGTAGATTGTTATTTATATCTCTTGTTTTTATTTTTTAATTTATTTAATTTTTTATTTATGGGATAAAACAAGCATTTATATAACATAGTAGAATTTAAAAAAAAAAGATGATTGCACAAGAAACTGTGAATTTATTATGTACGACTTGCTATTCCTTTTAAATTTGTAATGTTATCATGTAAATTTGTTTTTTTCTTTCTTCTCTTTAAATCTCCTGTTTTTAAATTAATAAATTTAATAAATTAAATTAATTTAAAATTGAAATTAAATTAAATTAAATTCAACAAAACCCATTAATATGTTGAAAAAATCTAATTTTATATGCAAAGTTCCACAACCATACTTCCCCTACTCTACAAAAGAGGGAGGGGGGCTAAGGGAAGGGAGTGTCATCTTAAATCTCTTGTTTGGGGTCAAGGTTGTTCTTTATAATTTTGTAAAGTTCATTTTCTATTGTTTTGTAGTTTCTGTTCTTTTCATTTACATTGATGTAGTCATTGTGCATATTGTTTTCATTGCTATTTCTGTGCAGTTCACTTTGCATCAAGTCATGTAAACCTTTCCATAATTCTCTGTATTCATCATCATAGTCTTGTTTCACTGGAGGGGAGAATTACTGCTCTCCCTTTGCTGTAATTTCTTACGGCACAGTTATATTTCATTTTACATTCATCTATCAATTGTGTTTAGCTATTCTCCAATCAGGGCACATCTATTTGGCTACCAGCTCTTTCCTACCACAAAACTGTGGCCCTATATGTAGCCCTTCTTTTTATCAGTGGATAGAGTGTTGGACTTGGAGTCAAGAAAACCTGAGTTTAAATACAGCCTCAGACACTTACTAGCTGTGTGTGATCCTGGGTGAATCCATTAAATTCTACTGTCCTCAGCTTCCTCGTCTATAGAATGGGGATCACGACAGCACCAATCTCCCTGAGTTATTGTAAAGAAAACAAAGGTATGTTTCAAGTGCTTTACAAACCTTAAAGTGCAACGTAGATGCTATTTATTATTATCTTCAGCATTTATTGCTGTTGTTAGGGTATGTGCCTACCAGTCTCTAGGTCAAAGGGCATGGACTTTTTAGCCATTTTATTAGTATAATTACAAATTGTTTTTCAGAATCGTTGCACTAATTCTCTGCTTCACTAACAATGATTATTATGCCTGTCTTTCCACAATCCCTATAATATAGACTATTCCCTATCTCTTGTCATCTTTGATGATTTCCTGGATGCAAGGTGAAATCAGAGTTCTTTTGACTCGTACTTCTCTTATTAGTGACTTGGAGCACCACTTTATGAAGTTGTTAATAGCTTGCAATTGTTTGAAGAACTGTTTGTTCTTATCCTTTGACTACTTGACTATTAGGGAATTGCTTTTGGTCTTAGAATTTTTTCCCCAGACAACAATTCCCTTTTTATCCTAGATGCACCTAATTTTGTTTGTGCAAAAGTTGATTCTTTACTTTCATGTAACCAAAATAATCTATATTAGCTTTGGCAATTGCCTCAATCCCTTGTTTGGTTAAGAATCTATCACTTACTCATAACTGTGAAAGATACATTATCTGATTGTCTTCCATTTTTTTAACATTATGATCCTTAATACCATGTCATATATCCATTTTGATTGATTGTGGAATATGGTGTAAGATATTTTCATCTGAGCCTAATTTTTGCCAGATTGCTTTCCAATTTTCCCAGAAGTTTTCCTTCTTGTCACTGACATAACCACCACCTTGGTTGAGATAATCACCTTACACATACACTGTTACAACAGCCTCCTAATTGGTCTCCTTGACTCTTACCTCTCCAGTCAATCCTACACACTACTGCTACAGTAATTTTCCTTAAGCACAGATCTGATCATGTGAACCTTCTATTCAATCCACTCCCACAGTTTCGTATTATCTCTAATGCAAAATATAAACTCTTCTAGTTATCTTTTAAAAACTTACACAACCTGACTCCAATTTAACTCCACAACCTCATTGGACATGATTTCTCCACCCATACTCTAAGATGCTGCCAAAGTATCATTCTCACTATTCCTTACACGGGACACACCATATTTTATTTCTGCTTTTGCATTGGTTGTCCCACATGTCTGGAATATACTTCCTCTCCTTACTCAGGACCTCTCTTTGAACATACAACTCAAGTGCTACTTTCTGTACGAAGCCCTCTCTGAGCCCGTTAACTGCTAATGCCCTCCCTCCCAAACTATCTTGTATTTAACTGTTCTGTACATATATTTATTTGTTCACCTTATGTTTATATTATATATATTCTATATGTGCTTATTGTCTCTTCCCTTAGAATATAAACTCCTTAGGGGTAGGGTTTGTTTCATTATTTGTACTTATATCTCTAGTGCCTAACATAGTGCCTGGAACATAGTATACACTTTAAAATACTTACTGATTGATTGCTAAATTCCTAGAAAGAATAATCTACACTTCCTCACCATCTAGTCACTGCTCAGCCTTATGAAAAATTTGGTCTTGACCTCACTCCCCTACTGAATTTGCTCTCTCAAAGAATGCAAATGATCTTAAATACCAAATCCTTGGACCTTTTATTCTCATCAACTCTGACCTTTCCACAATTTTAAACACTTTTGACCATCTTTTCTCCTAGATACTCTCTTTTGGTGGTTTCTATGACACTGTTCTCTTCTGGTTCTCCTCTTACCCATTTTATCTGTATTTCCTCTGTTTCCTTTTCTGCATCATCATACATCTCCCATTGCCTAAGTTTGGGTGTTCCCCTAGCCCTCTTTCCTGGGACTGTTTTCTATCTACATTCTATTTCTTTGCAATCTCAAATGCATCTATTGGTTGAATTATCAAATCTAAATAGGTGTTTCTGAATTCTTTATTCAGTTTTAATCTTTCTACTGAGCTCTAATCTTGTAGCACTACAGGCATATCTCCATTTGGATGTACCACCAGAATCTTAAATTCAGCATATCCAAAATAAAATTACTTATCTTCTCTCTTAAACCCTCCCCTCCACCAGACTTCTCTATTTCCATTATGGATACTACTATCTTATCATTTGTTGCTGTTTAATCCTTTCAGTTTTGGGGGGTGGAGCCAAGATGGCAGCTGGAAAGCAGGGACTTGTGTGAGCTCCCTGCCAGGTCCCTCCAAAAACCTATAAAAATGACTCTGAACAAATTCTAGAACTGCAGAACCCACAAAATAGCAGAGGGAAGCAGGGATCCAGCCCAGGACAGCCCTGATGGTCGCTGGATGAGGTCTATCACCCACTGAGTGGAGGGGAGCAGAGCCCGGAGGGGAGCAGAGCTCAGCGTGGGCCCTGTGGACCAACCAGACCAGGAGCTGGGCAGAGCGGTCCTTAGTGCCCTGAATCAGTGAGCTGTGGCAGTCGCCACACTTCTCAACCCACAAACACCAAAGACAATAGAGAAGAACTGCAGAACCCATGAAATAGTGAAGGGAAGCAGTGCTCCAGCCCAGGAGATCCTGGATAGTCGCTGGGTGTGGTCTATCGTTCACGGAGCTGGGAGCTGAGCCTGGAGGGGAGCAAAGCCCAGTGTGGGTGGCAGCAGAACCAACCAGACTAGGAGCTGGGCAAAACAGGCCCTAGCACCCTGAATCAGTGAGCTGTGGCAGTTACCAGACTTCTCAACCCACAAACACCAAAGACAACAGAGAAAGTAAGTGGGAAAAGCTGCTGGGACAGAGGGAAAAGAGTTTGCAATTCAGCCACAACCCCGGGGCAGCAGGGGTGGTGCAGCTAAAGAACTACAGCTGCAGTTGCATCTGGCCCCAGGCCCACCTGGTGGGAGGAATTAAGTGGTGGATCAGAGCAGGAGTGCAGAACCTGCTTAAGATTTTCATCAGTTCCAGGTTGGTGGTTCTTGGGGAAGGAGAAGTGCTGGTGTGGCAGAGCTGGCTGTATAGAAATAGCTCTGAAATCAACAGCACATACCCTCAAGCTTGGAACAAAGTACTCTTTACTCTAAAAGCAGTCATACCCTGCTGAAAAACTCAAGGGTCAAGTAAGTTGGCTGGGAACATGGCCAGGCAGTGAAAACTCACTCAGAGTCAGCCTCAGACTTTAAAATCTTTCTTTGGTGACAAAGAAGACCAAAACATATAGCCAGAAGAAGTCAACAAAGTCAAAGAGACTTCAACAAAAGCCTCCAAGAAAAACATGAACTGGTCTCAGGCCATGGAAGAGCTCAAAAAGGATTTGGAAAAGCAAGTTAGACAACTAGAGGACAAATTGGGACAAGAAATGAGAATGACGCAAGAAAGCCATGAAAAACAAGTCAATGAATTGCTAAAGGAGACTCCCCAAAATACTGAAAAAATATTGAAGAAAACAACACCTTAAAAAATAGACTAACTCAAATGGCAAAAGAGCTCCAAGAAGCCAATGAGGAGAAGAATGCCTTGAAAGGCAGAATTAGCCAAATGGAAAAGGAGGTCCAAAAGACCACTGAAGAAAATATTACCTTAAAAATTAGATTGGAGCAAGTGGAAGCTAGTGACTTTATGAGAAATCAAGATATTATAAAACAGAACCAAAGGAATGAAAAAGTGGAAGACAATGTGAAATATCTCATAGGAAAAACCACTGACCTGGAAAATAGATCCAGGAGAGATAATTTAAAAATTATTGGACTATCTGAAAGCCATGATCAAAAAAGAGCCTAGATATCATCTTTCAAGAAATTATCAAGGAGAACTGCCCTGATATTCTAGAGCCACAGGGCAAAATAGAAACTGAAAGAATCCACAGATCACCTCCTCAAAAAGATCCCAAAAAGAAAACTTCTAGGAATATTGTTGCCAAATTCCAGAGATCCCAGGTCAAGGAGAAAATACTGCAAGCATCCAGAAGTAAACAATTTGAGTATTGTGGAAAAATAATTAGGATAATACAGGATCTAGCAGCTTCCACATTAAGGGACTGGAGGGCTTAGAATACGATATTCTGGAGGTCTATGGAGCTAGGCTTAAAACCAAGAATCACCTACCCAGCAAAACTGAGTATCATGCTCTAAGGCAAAATTTGGATTTTCAACAAAATAGAGGACTTTCAAGCTTTCTCAGTGAAAATACCAGAGCTGAATAGAAAATTTGACTTTCAAACACAAGAATCAAGAGAAGGTAAACAAGAAAGAGAAATCATAAAGGACTTACTAAAGTTGAACTCTTTTGTTTACATTCCTACATGGAAAGATGATGTGTATGATTCATGAGACCTCAGTATCACAGTAGCTGAAAGGAATATGCATATATATGTGTATGTATATATATATATACATATGTGTGTGTCTAGGTATGTATATATGTATATATATATATATATATATATATTTAAAGAGAGAGAGAGAGAGAGAGAGAGAGAGAGAGAGAGAGAAAGACAGAGGGCACAGTGTGTGTTGAATATGAAGGGATGATATCTAAAAAAATAAAATCAATTTAAGAGAGGAATATATTGAGAGAGGGAGAAAGGGAGAGATAGAATGGGGTAAATTATCTTACATAAAAGTGGCAAGAAAAAGTGGTTCTCTAGGAAGAGAAGAGGGGGCAGATGAGGAAGAATGAGTAAATCTTGCTCTCATTGGATTTGACCTGAGGAGGGAATACCATACACAGTCAATTGGGTATCTTACCCACAGGAAAGAAGGAGGAAGGAGATAAAAAAGAGGGAATGATAGAAGGGAGGGCAGACAGGGGGAGGAGGTAATCAAAAACAAATACTTTCAAAAAGGGACAGGGTCAAGGGAGAAAATTCAATAAAGGGGGATAGATTAGAAAGGAGCAAAACCTAGTTAATCTTTCACAATATGAGTAGTGTGGAAGGGTTTTACATAATGATATGCATGTGGCCTATGTTGAATTGCTTGCCTTCTTAAGGAGGGTGGGTGGGGAGGGAAGAGGGGAGAGAATTTGGAACTCAAAGTTTTAAAAACAGACGTTCAAAAACAAAAAAAAAAAGTTTTTGAATGCAACTAGGAAATAAGATACACGGTACACAGGCAATGGGGCATAGAAATTTATCTTGCCCTACAAGCGAAGAAGGGAAAGTGGGATGGGAGGGGAGTAGGGTGACAGAAGGGAGGTCTGAGTGGGGAATGGAGTGACCAGAATATATGCCATCTTGGAGTGGGCGGGAGGGTAGAAATGGGGAGAAAATTCGTAATTCAAACTCTTGTGAAAATCAATGCTGAAAACTAAATATATTAAATGAATTTTAAAAAAAATAAAAGAAAAATCCTTTCAGTTGTGTCTGACTCTTCCTGACCCCATTTGGAGCTTTACTGGCAAAGATCCAAATGTAGTTTGCCATTTCCTTCTCTTGCTCATTTTACAGATGAGGAACTGAGGCAAAAAGAGTTATTTGCCCAAGATCATGCAGCTTATAAATATCTAAGGCCAGATTTGAACTCAGGAAGGTTAATCTCCCTGACTTTAAGCATGGCACTCTAACTACTGCACCATCTAGCTGCATATCTTAGCATTCACTCAAGTTCTAAATTTCAATTATCTATTACTTTTTCTTCATCTTCTCTACTATAATAGTTTACAATAACCTGTTGATACTACCTACTCCCAACATCTCTTATATCTGTACTTTTCTATTCATGTGGCCATCACTCAATATTCCGTGCTCATAGCTACGCCATGCCAATATAATAAAAATGACAATACTACCAAAATTAATTTACATTTTAATACTATACCAATTAAATTACCAAGGGCATAATTTATATCACTTGATAAAATAATAACAAAATTTATTTGGAAAAAAAAGATCTAGAATATCACAAGAAATAATGAAAAGAGGTAGGGATGAAAAGAGAATAATCTCTCCAGATACCAAACTATATTTTAAAGCAGGAGTCATAAAAACCATCTGGTATTGACATAGAAAGATAGATTAATGGAACAGAAAAATTAGGAAGAATCAGAAACAATGGAACTCAATCATCTCAGTATTTGATAGAGTGAAAAAAAATAAATCACCTAGGAAAAGAATGTCTTATTTTATAAAAATAAGGGAAAATTGGAAAGTAGTCTGGCAGAAATCAGGCTTAGACCACCACCTTACACCATAACCCACAATACACTTTAAATGGATATGTGACCACAATATTAAAGATCATATTTTGGTAAATTGTGTGGCTAACATTCTAGTTAAGGCCTTCATTACCTCCCACCTAAACCACTGTAATAGTCTCCTGCTCAGTCGTTCTGTCTCAAAACCTATACTCTCCCATTCAAACTTTATATGGTTGCCAGAATAATCTTTCTAAGCCATGGATGTGATGATGTTACATCTCTGTTCAAGAATCTTCAGTGGTTTCCAGTCTCCTCAGTGATAAAACACAAATATGCAGGTTTTGCCAATCTTTTACCTCATTACGCGGCTGCATAGACAGAAAGCCAGAGACAAATATACAAAAAGACATGATTGTGGCTGCCTACAACCCTTCAGAAAACTTTTTCGGGATATCTGAGTGCCCTAAGTAGTTGAAGATTTACCACTTTAAGAACCAACATTTTTATATTTTAATAATTTTGTAGGCACTTTTTCTAAAGAATGTGACACACTTTCCTGCCTTCTTAAACACCGAACAGAATTTAACCTTTTCTTGATGACTCAGGATGATCATTATGAGCATCGGTTATTCTGCTCTGATATCGTGATTCCCTTAGGATCTATTAAGGTGTGCAGTGCTATTTATCCATAAGCAAAATTGTCCCAGCGTGCCATGCTTTTAAAATTCTTGTGTCTGTTTTCTATAATTTTCTTTCTCCTCTCTTGCTATTAGGCTGTCATTTGGAAATGCCATCAGTATTTCTTGCTTGTACCAACCCCTCTCCCACTTCTAATGTGCTGCTCCTTACTTTATGTGGTTTGGAAAACATAACTCAGCTTGTTAGAACTGTATGTAAAGCAAAAATAAATATACTCCAAGTAAGGGCCAGAAAAGGCTCTCCTATAAGGAATGTGTACATGTTTTGTCAAATAGATGTATGACATCTACTTTCATGACCTTTCTTTTTCCTAATTCTTAATTCCTAACTCTGCCAGATAAGAGAGATGCATTTTTACTAATTGCTAAATATGTGGATCATTACTTTAGTCAGGAACAGATAATAGAGGGATTCTGTGTTTTAATTTTGTGCCATTCTCTACGCTGTCCAGGGCAGAAGAGTGCCACATGCCAGAAAGTTTGGCTCAGCTTGACCAGCTGACGTGTCTTGGACTTTCCTGATTTTCTTGGGACAATAAAAATGCTGTATTTTTTCAATGCTAAATGGAGGATGAAATTTATATCTATCCAAGTCTCCAATAAAAGCTGCCTCTCAGCAGGAGTTGCCCCAGCCTCCAGACATGCCCATTTTGTAAGTTGTTTTAGAAAATTTTCAATTTACACCAAAAAGAGCTTTAAATGATTCCATCTCAATTTGGAAAGTTTCATACTGTAGATTCACAGCTGCAGTCTTTTCCTGTAATTTCCCCATTAAACCTCTGTTTTATCTGTTCACAAATGCACTCACGTTTGAGTTCGTCTCCTCCCTTACTAGGATGAAGTTCCATTTTTAAAGGCCCCTCTACCAAGGGCAGGAGTGAATGGTGCTAGGAGCCAGAGAGGAGACATTCCAGTTAATATTTCCTTTTGTGATCCTGCATCAGTGTCCCCAAATGTTCTTTTTCTTTATGCTCAGGAACATCACTTTCCCTCTTTTTAAATTTTTTAAAATTTTATTTATTTTTTAATTTATGACATAAAACATGAATTTTTATAACATAGTAGAATATTTTTAAAAAAAGATGATTGCACATGAAACTGCAAATCTATTTTGTACAGCTTGCTATTTTTTAAATACATAATGGAATTATCATGTAACTACAAACGGTCTATGAAGGAAGACCTTATCTGTATCCATAGAAAGAACGGAGAAATAGAAGTATATAAAAATGATTTTACATATATATGTGTATGTATATATGTATACATATACACATACATTTATGTGTGTATCTGTGTATACATATATGCACACATACATTTATATGTGTATATAAACACATGTGTACATACACACATATACACACATATACATAGTTATGTCTAATGGTAGACCTCTTGGGGAGGGGGCAGAGGGAAGAAAATAAGGGGAAAAAAGAAACTTATACTTTCCCTCTTTTAAACTACAGTCAGGATCCATAGATCTGGAGCTGGAAGCAAACACAGATGTTCTCTAGTACAATGCTCTAATTTTACAGAAGAGGAAACTGATACACAGGAAAGTAAATAGTTCACCCAAGGTCCCATAGGTATTAAGTGCAATCAATCTATAAGCATTAATTAAGTGACCACTACATTCTAGGCACTGGGGATGCAAAACAAACATTAAATGGTTCTCACACCCAAGGAGATTACATCAAACTTCAATAGTTTAATTACCGATCATTTAAAATTTGTGATAATTCAAGTCCATGCTATGTGATTTTTCCCTAAGTACTTAAAACTACTTTCTCCCTCTTAATTGCCAGGTTCTTCACCCTTGTGTGAAGAGAATGAAGTTAAATTCAGTGTGATTTTCTTCTTTAGAAACCAAAGGCTAAAGAAATTAAGGCTCTCTTCAACATGCTTTCAATTTCTGATGGGACCAATGTATTAATGGAATCAAGCATCGCAGAGTGGGAATTGATTTCAAAAATTATTCCATTTAGTCCTAACTAAAATACAAACCCCCTACTAAGAAGCGAAGGCAATTGTGAGATGACTATGTAGCTATATAGTTCCCATAATTACCTGCCCAACTGAAGGTAGCAAGGATGGGGATGGAAGCATATTCTAAAATAGAACATAATAGACAAATGTAAACTGGATAGATTCCTAAGGAAATCTACCCTGTCCCCTCTCTCCCCACAGATTTTCCTTAGAGAGGCAGCAAGAGATAATTAGTAGAGCATTGGAATTTGTAAGCCTAGGGTTGGTACTTACCACCTGTGTAAACTTAAGCAAGTCATCCATTTCCTCATTTCTAAACTGAGGATAGCAATAATTTTAGTACCTGAATCATAGGTTATTGAGAGGATCAGATTAGAAAGTTTTGCAAACTTTGGTGGTTGTCTTTTGTTCTGAAAGAGGACCAAAATGACATCATTATGCTAGAGTCAAGTTTCAATGTGTCCTACTGTGACTGATCAGATCAATATGAGCTCAGAAGACTCTCACACAGGTCGGGCACAAATAGTCAATGTGAACATTTAAGGGGATTCTCTAAATTTGCCCATCTCACATTTCTTTTGAGCTACTTCAATTCTGCTTTGCTCATAGAGCACAGTACCTTCTCTGATGAGGGCACATCATGCTGGGCGGTCCTATGCCATTTTCTGTCATGTTACACAATCAGTTCCAAAGTTCTTAAGAGAGACCTTGAGACTGTCCATGTATCACTTTTTCTGACCACCATGTAAGCACTTGCCCTCTGTAAGTTCTCCATGAGACAATCTTTTTGGCAAGCATATATTTGGCATTTGAACAACATGGCCAGCCCATAGAAGTTGCACTCTATAGTAGAGTTTGAATGTTTGGCAGTTAAGTTCAAGAAAGGACCTCAGTGTCTGGTATTTTATCTTGCCAGGTGATCTTCAGAATCTTCCTAAGAAGTTCAAATGGAAGCAATTCAGTTTCCCTGGCATGGTGCTGGTAGACTGTCCAGGTTTCACATGCATACAACAATGAAGTCAGCACCTTCAGTCTGATAATCAGTCTAATACCTCCTCTTTCCCACACTTTCCTTCACAGCCTCCCAGACACTGAGCTCTGGTGATGCTTGTGTCAACCTCCTTATCAATGTGTACATCCTAGGAAAGTATACTGCCAAGGTATGTGACCTTATGCACAGGATTCAAAGCTTCTCCATTTGCTACAACCAATGGTTCCACTATGGATAGTATGGTGCTGGCTGATGGAGCACCTGTGTTTCTTGGTGTTAATTGTTGGCCAAAATTATCATAAGCAGCAGAGAATTGATGCCTACTTTGGTGTATCTCAGCTTCAGAAGCTGAATTGAGTGCACAATCATCTGCAAACAGAAAATCATGCGCCAACACTCCATGCAGTGTAGTCTTGGCTTGTAGCCTTTTCAAGTTAAAAAATTTACCATCAGTGCGATAGATGACCTTGATTCTGTGTTCATCTTCATTGAAAGTGTTTGACAATATGGCTGAAAACATGCTAAACAGCATGGGAGCCAGCATACAGTCTTGTTTCATTCCATCAGTGACTGGGAAAGTACAAGAGCATCCTCCATTACTCAGAACAACATTATTCAGGCAAGCATGCCATCATCAAATTGATGTTCAATGCTGAAGAACTCCTCTGGGCAACCAAATTTTGACCTAGTTTTCCATTAGCCCTAGCAACTGACATTATCAAAAGCTTTGGTCACATCAACAAACATTGTATACAGACCTCTGTTCTGCTCCTGGCATTTCTCTTGAAGTTGTCAGACAGCAAACATCGTATTGATCACATAGTGGTTATGGTTGCATTGTGGTTGCAGCAACCTTGGTTTGAGTCTGAGTCATGGCAAGAGGAATTCTAATACAAACTTTAAGGCCTATTAAACATCAGTTATTATTGTTTCCTGCTATAAGACATCTCATTCCCTGTTCATGGAGGATTTCTAGATCTAAAGCAAAGCTCCAATGCCAAAGAGATCACTGGCAATGATTTTGTTGAAGTTTTTAAAAATCTGTGAAACTCATTTAGCCATTTTGGAGTGGGCACCAAAGGGATGGGGAAGGAAAGGAATGAGAATATAGCAGCATAATATAACGGGAAAGAAGCTTCAGTCTGGAATCAGAGGATCTGGGACTAAATCTTAGTTTTGTTACTTACTACCCAGTAGGTGACTCCACCTCTCTAGTTCTTAATTTCTTCTCTAAAATTAGGTTAGACCAAAAATCCTCTAGGATAGCTTCTAGTTCTATAGTTCTATATATCAACTGAAATAGCTTTCTCAACCTGGAAGATGTCTCTGCCCTGGTGGCTCCTTCTTTTGATTGCTCAGTTTTTCCCAGGACTTCCATTTTAAGGGAGTGTTCAGGACAACTATGTTTATTCCTTTATTCTGCTCCAAACCTCTATAAATGTACTTTCTTCTTCTCTTCTCTCTCTCCCCACCCCAACCTCCAACTTTTCAACTTTCTTTTATGTGTTGTCTTCTCCCACTAGAATGTAAATTCTTTAAGGGTAAGAACTGTCATTCTTTTTGCTTATACAGATATTCCCAGAACTTAGCACAGGGCTTGACACATAATGAACATTTTTTAATCTGACAACCTAGAATTCACAGAAGGGGGGCTGTCCATTCTTTATCAGCTTGAAATCATGAGTCTATTGGCATTCAGAGGACTCCGTAGACTCAATAGAATACAACCTCTTTACCATACTATTACATGTGGGTTTCATTTATTGGTTATCTTGGTTCAAGACAAACTAACTCCTGAAGCTTCTTTTCAAGGGTGTCCTGGACTTTTCATGCATTAATATGTAATGAAAATTTAATGTAAATTTTACTACTTAATTATATTTATTACCATTCATTTGGATACTCATTTATAATATGTAATGTGCTTGAAAGTGCATTTTGTCCAGACATTCCATATTTCAAACTTTTCCAGAAACCAGATTAGACTCATTATTTGCAGATGTACAGTTTTACAATATATTTCATCATTTAGAAGATAGGTACAAAATAAAATTCAAAAATACATTCCTGGGTTAGACAGGATCTGGATTTTGAAAGCATTGATGAGAAATATTTCTCCACATATTATTGAGTTGTTTTTGCCAGATAGATGAATTCCACTGCCAAGAATGAAATGTGATCTAAATTCATAGCCTTAACATGCATAAAACTCTGCTCATACTTATTTTGTATGGTATTTATATATTTGTATATACTTATATGTGAATATATTGTTTCCTGGGGTAGAATATTGGCTCCTAAAGGGAAGAGGCTATTTCTGTTTTTGATTTTCTGTCTCAAGAATGGATCACAGTGCCAGGCACATAGTAGGAGCTTAATAAGGGTTTGCTGATTGATTGATTCCCCATCCCCAATATGGAAGCTCTTAAATGCCTCTCCATTGTTCTAGTTTCTGTGTGTTTTGCAGGACCAATTTAAAAATTTATTTTTTTATTTTTAGTTTTCAACATTCACTTCCGTAATATTGTGAGTTTTTAATTTTCTCCCCCTTCACTTCCCCCTCCCCAAGATGGTGTGCAATCTGATATAGGCTCTGCATAGACATTCATATAAAACATATTTTCACATTAATTATGTTGTAAAGAAGAATTAGAATCAATGGAAGGAACCACGAGAAAGAAGCAGCAAAACAAAACAACAAACGAATTAGAGCAAATAGTATGCTTCCATCTGCTTTCAACTCCAAAGTTCTTTCTCTGGATGAGGATAGCATTTGCAAGGCCACTTTTTAACAATGTTAGCTTCATCCAAGTAGGTATAGGTTCCTTGTAATAATAAAAAACACCTTTCAAGAGGATTCTATTACATGGGGGAAAATAAAATAATTTCAGCTCATGGCTGAAAATAAAAATCAGGTAAGCAGAAGATGCTTAAATATTCTCAAAGTTTCTAAGCAAGTTATGCCAGAAATCAAAGACATAAGCAAAAAATCTAATATATACTAAAAATATTCATAGTAACAGTTTTTGTGGTCACAAAGAACTGGTAACTAAGGGTTCATTAGCTGGGAAATGACTGAAAAAACTAACATGAGTGTAATGAAATATTATTGTTCAGTAAGAAGTAAAAATAGCAAATTCAGAGAAGCATGGAAAGATTTGAATTGATAGTTAATGAAATAAGCAGGAGTTAAAGAACAGTATACCCCATTACTACAATGTAAATGAAAAGATTACTAAATGCAAGTAAAATTCTGAGAAAACTAAAAATCAATAAGAATCAATAATGAGAGCCAATGATGAAACATACCTCATGAGATGAGGGACTTCTAGGATGGAATGAGATAGATAGATAGATAGACAGACAGACAGACAGATATATAGTCAGTGAATCTGCTCCTAACAGCTCTTAAGAGACAAATGTTAACATTCACTGTGAGCATTTAAACCTTGGAAAATGGCAAAAGCTACAAATTCGGTCTTGATTTATTGTTTTCTTGATTGTCTAGACTTTAAAAAGTAATAGAAAAATGTTAATAAGGCAGGGTGATTTTAAAAGTTTATCATGTGTAAATTGTTAAGAGATCCAAGTTTAGTTGATTCTACTTTCAATGATTTCTCTACTTTCACATTCATTCTCTTAACTTAAATCACTTGGTCACTACTTCAGTTCATGTCTTCATCATTTCACATTTGGATGATTGCATGAGCTGCCTAACTGTACTCTTGACTTCCATTCTCTCATTTCTCCAATCTATCTTCCACATAGCTTCCAGCAGTCTTCTGAAAGCACATATCTGACATCACACCCCTGCTCAAGAACTGGTGTTGGTTAATTGCTGGCTCTAAGACAAAATACAAACTCCTCTGTTTGGCATGTGAATACTCCATGAATAGGCTCTAGCTGACCTTTACAATTCTATTTCACTTTACATCCCTTGATATACTCTATGTCCCAGCATTAAGTGGCTTCTTTGCTGTTCCTTCCAGTTGACATTTTGACTCCTTGTAATGTAAATGGAATAGGAAGATCTTCCCTTTCCATTAATAGGCAAATGTGACCACGTGTGTTTAGCTCCCAGCTGTGATACATCCTGAATCACATGGAACCCATTGGGAGGGTAACTTGCTTAAAGGGGAAGCTTGCTTATGAGGAGGCTTGCTTTCAGGAAGGCTTTCACACCTTTTGGTAATTAGGCACTAAGTGACAAGGATTGTGATGCCTTCTGGCTCTAAGCCTATTAGCCAAAAGGGTATATATACTCTGAAGTGGTATTTTCCTTTAGGGGGTTTGCTTGTGAGAAGGATCTTTTGATTCCCTGGACAGGACTCTGAGTGGAAATGTGTTAGGAGCTCCCCGGACCACTCAGATGTCATTGATGCTCCCCTGATCCAGTGGTATATGTAGGTGGTTGTATTACTTTGTTCAGACGATTGGGAGCCCTGTCTGTTGATTTGTGCTAATTTTTCTGCTTGTATTTTCTCACATTCAGGGTGCTGCTGACTTTTCCCCTGAACTAGTGAATGCAATTAAAGTAAGATTCTTAACCCTTTTAAAAGCTATCTTTCCTTTAAAAGCAGATCAATGAACCTGTGATAGCAGGCCATCCTGAGTATGCTAGGGTGCTTACTGTTACACTCCTACCTCCATCCACATCCTTAAATAGACTACTATCCATTCTTGGAATGCACTCCCAGGTCAGCTCTACTTGTTTGAATCCTTAGAGTCAGGTCCAGTGCATCTCCTTCAGGAAGGTTTTTCTAATTCCCTTAGAGCTCAATGCTTTCTCCAGTCTCAGGTTATTGTGTATTTATATTCACTTGTCTATACATCATGTACCCCAATAGAATGTACGTTTCTTAAGGGATGGGTATGGGGTTTTTTTTTGTTTTGTTTTGTTTTTTGTCTTTGTTTCTCCAGCTCCTATCATATAGCTATAAAAGCAGTAGGTACTACAAAATTGAATGAATTGGATAAACTGGGAACACTGTGCACAAAGTCAGTGAAACGAGAAAATAAATTTTAAGGTAGTGATTAGATTTAATTTACCATTTAGCTGACAAGGGGAGAGTATGTATTGAGAAGAAATGTGGGATGAAATTATTAAATTCAATTCTCCAAATGAACATTTATTCAGTAACTATTCAGGGTGGATCTTTCTTCTAGGTATAAAGGAGATATATAGTTTATAAAAGATATTATCTCTGCCCTCATAAAGCTTCAATCTACTCTGTCAGTCTCCCACAAAACAGACATACCTGCAAGAATAGGGAAGAAATTAGAAGCCATTGTCAAGGAAGCAGATGTTGCTAACCTCAGGGCACATTGTCATCTTTATTCATCCCCTTTTGTGTAGTCTGTATCTCAGACCTCAGAGAGTTTGAAACACAACCCAATGCACAAGACTGCCCCCAGAGGTAATTCAACACAGGGCAAGACAAATATAGATACTCAGAGAAACCCACATAGTAACAAGAATCCCCAGACCATATCTGACAACATAAGATTTGGCTTGACTTTCTTGCTTTCTCTCTATCGTCAATCCATTCAGTTCCATGGCTATGGCATAAGGGAAAGTTAAAGGAATGCCAACCAAAAGGCATAATTGACCTTGATATTGACCATCATAATTCCTTTGACATAAACTGTTACATTCCTGTTTTCTTAACTCAGCCCCCTTCTCTAATTGCGATAACATAGTAAACACTACATCAACAACTATAATACACAATAGTACATGATAAGTGCATTAAATCAGAGGTAGCATAGTCTTAGATCCAGGGTGGATGGTCCCAGTGCTGTGCTGATACCTGTAAAATGTTAAAAGACATAGGGAAAGTCCTTTATCATGTTATATGAATAGTCTATGAAGGATTTTTAAAAATAATATCTTGTTTTTCCCAATTACATGTAAAAATAATTTTTAACATTCATTTTTTAAAATTTTGAGTTCCAATTTCTCTTCCTCTTTCCCTCCCCCTCCCCCTTCTCTGAGACAGTAATTTGATATAGGATATATATGTGCAATCATGCCAAATATATTTCTATATTAGTGATGTTGTGAAAGAACCAGAGAAACTAGACCAAGAAAAAACCATGAAACAATAAATTGAAAAATAGTATGTTTCGATCTGCATTCAGATTCCATCAGTTCTTTCTCTGCATGTGGATAGCATTTTTCATCATGAGTCTTTTGGAATTTTCTTGGATCATTGTATTGCTGAGAATAGCTAAGTCATTCTCAGCTGATCATCACCCAATATTGCTATTACTTTGTACAGTGTTTTCCTGGTTCTGTTTACTTCTCTTTGCATCAGTTCATGTAAGTTTTCCAAGGTTTTTTTAAATCATCCTGTTTATCATTTCTTATAGCACAATAGTATTCTATTACAATCATATACTACAGCTTGCTCAACCATTCCCCAATTGATGGACATCCCCTCAATTTCCAATTCTTCACTACCACAGAAAAAGACCAAATATGAACATTTTTGTACAAATGGGTCCTTTTCCCTTTTTTAAAAATCTCTTTAGGATATACACCTAGTAGTGGTATTGCCAGATCAAAGGGTATGCACAGTTTGATAGCCTTTTAGGCGTGGTGGCAGACCTTTTTTGGAAGAATTTAAAGAAGAACTGTGTAGGGATGAACAGACTGTGCACTTGTGAGATGTGCCCATATCAACAAGATCATTGCAATATAAGGGCAGGAACATGCAAAATAAAATACATGAAATCTGAAGGTTAGGTCATTGCCAACAGGATGAATCATAAATGACTTCAAGGACAAGGTGGCATATGAGCAGCGCCTTAAAGAATGGGCATGAATTCAGTAGGCAAGAACAGAAAGGGAAGACATGCTAGTCACAGGGAATAATAACATACGCAAAATCACAAAGCCAAGAATATATAGGATATGTTTGGAGAACAGGATGGCTGGAGCGTAGAGTTAACAGAAAGGAGTAACATAATGTAAAGCTGAAAAAAATAGGATAACATTTTGTAGAGGGCTACTAAGCTAAGCAGTTTGGATTTCATCCGGTAGTAATAGGGACCCATTGAAGAGGTTCAAAAGAAAGGACACAGAATCAGAGGATGTTTATTTCAATTCCAGCTCTGCCACTTATTGACTCCTTGTATGATCACTTAATATCTCAGAGACTCAGTTTCTCCATGTGTAAAATGAATGGTTTGAACAAGATGATTTCTAAGGTCCCTGGTAACTCTAAAACTTATGACTAGATGATCTTAGAGGTCTCTTCCAGTCCCCTTCTTTTCAAAAAGGTTCCCCCTCCCTGGGAAGGGAACTCTCACAGGTTCTGTAAACCTATGACCCTATGAAAAAATTTTGAGGTAATGAATGATATTACCAGTGCGACATTATTACCTAACCTCAAATGGTCGCAGCTTCCTCATATGTAAAATAAGAGTATTAAATTAGTTAACCTCTAAAGTCACTTCCAGTTCCAAATCTATGACCTTATGGTTATCTTGTGATTAATCTGGTATGCAGTACAGACTTAGCCAATAGGCTCAAAGAAAGGAGTCCATTTACGTATAGGCAATCCCCAAATTATGAACAACCAACACTTCAACATCTCTTAATATGGATAGCCAGTTTCACCTTACATAGGGGTGACATTCAAAATGTACTTTCTGGGTCAAGGGCAGGTGGCAGGTTTGAGGGACTATCAGATCAAACAATTCTTCCCTAACACCATCTTTATTTCCATAAAGGGGTTCATGCACACATCATACTCTTCCCATTTACTCTGTCTTCTATCACACATTCCCTCTGACTTGCTTCTTCCTTCCTTTCCTTCTTTGAATGCTTATCCCGTTGCCTTAGGAAAATTTGTCTCCTTTTCTTTCCCTCTTTATTCCATTTATGAGCTCCAAATGACCTTTGTCATAAAGATAAGCATAAAAGTAGTACTCATTATACCATTGCATTAAGGAAAAAAGGCCCTCAGTTTTGAAGTGAAATTAGACATAATAAAAAGCCAATGTCACCAACCTCTAGTGCCCATAAATCCCCATCAGAATCTCTATAGAAGTCACTTATCTTTGACTAATTAAACTAGCTTTTTCTTCAAGTACCAGCATTCAAGATTGATCTTTAAAACAACATTTCTTATGAAATCTTTGGATTTTTTAAAATTTCACCTAATTATTACACTGCAGCAATTTTTCTACCTATCTTTGTTGCAAATATTTTGGTTGCTTTCTGAATTACCTAGCCTTAGAACCTAATCATCACATTGTTTCTATAATATGTTCTGTTTCTCAACCAACCAACTCGCAAACTAACTTTTGGGACACAAACTATTAAGTTAAAAACTGCACATTTGTGTAAATAAAATAAACAAAACATCCCAAATTCATGACTCTCTCCCAGGTAGACCAAACTTCAAATCTCATCCAACCCATACCTAAATAGAAATCCTCTCTCCAATGTCCCTGACAAGTTTACTCAGTGATGAGAGCCCACTATCTCTCAAAGTAGTCTAGGGCCCTTTTGGACAGTGCACTTTGGAAGTTGTTTCTTATTATGAGCTGCAAGCCGTCCTTCTGCAACAACAATGAAATGTGATCAGGGATAGGGACACGGGTATAGGTGGACTAGAAGCTGAACTATTTGTCCTGTCAAGTATACTGGTATATATGGACCAAGCAGATGTGAGAAAGCAGTTCAAGAATTACTGGAGAACAGAATATCAATGACATATCAATTTTCCTTATAGGCTTAAAGCAAAGAAAAACATTTTTGTGGCCATAGACTACCACGTCCAACCCAACAAAACCAACCATTTTGCAAATGCAAGCATCACTCATGAGAGAGAATGAGGAAAATGGTTTACTGCATACCAAACCTTTCAAATTTACTGAAGTCATAAGTAACATACATGCACTAAAGATTGTGAATCAGCATTTCTACTAGATCTGATAAAGAACCATTTTGGTATGGATCAGAGGATCATACATTTATACATTCTTAGATCCGGAGAAGGAGTTCTCAAGTGGGGGCTTTTGAACTTATCTTTATAAATACTTTGATATGTTGATAAAATTGGTTTCCTTTGTAATCTTGCACATTAATTCTGAGGCAGGATCCATAGGCTTCACCAGACTGCCAAAGGGGTCTATGATGTAAAAAAGGTTAAGAATCCCTATCAATAGGATGTACCTTAAAGGTAATCAAGT
This sequence comes from Trichosurus vulpecula, assembly GCF_011100635.1. Lineage (NCBI taxonomy): Eukaryota > Metazoa > Chordata > Mammalia > Diprotodontia > Phalangeridae > Trichosurus > Trichosurus vulpecula. The sequence continues at coordinate 45,041,364 of NC_050581.1, read as the reverse complement.
CCTGCTCTCTCATATTATAAGAAAACTGATACCCAGAAAGTTTGTTACATGTTTTAGATCATACAGGCAGTGAGTGGCAGCACCAGCATTTTAATTCATCCTATGACTCCAAGATCAACACTTTTTCTACTTCCATGCTTATTCCCAAGGAATCTTTTCTGCCTATATGAAAATGGTCACCATAATGATTATGCCAGTGTATTTTCTCTAATTGTCTAGATACCAAACCTTGATTCACTGAAGTGTTTTTGGAAACTTCCAAAAGATGGTGAATTGAGGTGAGTATCATAATATTTATGCCAACCAGGAAGCCAGTGTGATTATAAGAATAGCTGGGATCTTCAGTATTCTAGCAACTAGAAATCTCTTATTGTTAACATTTCTGCACATTGGCAAGACTATGCTAATTGATGTCCATAATAATGACCCTGAAGCCCTACAAAAGCTAGTAGCATCTTCTGAGTCATAAAATATTAACACGTATACTGTCTATTTTATTGTATTCTAATTCTTTTAAGGGCAACTACGTGGCACAATGGATAGAGGGCTGGTTCTGGAGTCAGGAAAACTCTTCATGAGTTCATATGTGGCCTCATTTACTAGCTGTGTGACCCTGTGCAAGTCCCTTAAACTTGTTTGTTCAGTTTCTTCATCTGTAAAATGAGCTGTAGAAGGAAATGGCAAACCACTCCAGTATCTCTGCCAAGGAAACCCCAAATGGGGTCACAAGGAGTCAGACACAACAAAAACAATTCAATAATAAGAACAAATCTTTTAAATAGGTAATCTATGTATGATTTAAGTGGTGACTCCATATTAACCGACATGTTGGTGAGGTAGAATTTTTAAGTCCCCAGTTTGCACAGTTCCTGTTGATTCTAGCTCTGCCTCTGAACAGAGTGATGGTCAAAGCTTGTAAGGTCCATTGCACTAGTTGAAGCCTTCCTAAACTGGAGATGAAGTGGAATGATAGCCAAACAGTTACTATATAAATAAGGATCAAAAGTTTCATGTAGAATAAATTCTAAGTTGGTTTAACTGGCATAGATGCAGGATAGATTAGAGGCCAGAAGCAGAAAGCAGAAAGTTATATCCAGCACCGAAGAGAATCTGGGTCAAAACCAGGATCAAGCCAGAGGAAGCTATCAAGAAGCAGAGTCTGGGGTCAGGCTACAGGGATTTGTTACCTGGTAGAAAAGAAGGGTCTGAATTTAGCATAGAGTTCTAATTAGTGTAGTAGAAATAATATTGGATTTGGATTTAGGGGATATGAGTATGAATTTAATCTTTTGTTTTACTACCTGTGTAACTTTGGATTTGGATCAGATAGCTCTAATGTCCTTTCCAGCCCTAAATCTATGATCCCAGGAAGAAAAGCACTTAGTTCGAATATTCTGCTATTTACTGAATAAGTCTGTATTCACTATCCCTACTCTCATTGTGGGCTTATAAACTTAACTTATATCCCCTCTTTGATTTCTTTTGCCAGAATGAATAACAATTGTCTCTTAACTTTAACCTTATATAGAAACATTGCAATCTTGTTTTATAAGTGGAAAGAATTTTGGATATGGAGTCAAAAGGTATAAGTTCAAATGCCAGTTCTTCTGTTCACTACCTGTGTGACCTTAGGGAAAGTCATTATAGCACCTGGATCCTTATTTTCCTTATCTGTGAAATCTCTAGATGACTTCTAAGATCCTTTCCAGTTCTAAATCCATGATCATTTTAGTTGGCCTTTGAAATTATGATCCAATTTAAATCAAGAAACATTTATTCCATTCCTATCTTGTGCAAGGCACTAAGCCAGGTATTGGGAATACAGAGACAATTATGGAATCAAAGATTCACAGAATATCAGAGTTGGAAATGACTTCCATGGCCTTCTAGTCCAACTTATAGATAAAAAGAACCCCTTCTCCAGCATCCCCTAAAAGTGCTCAAAATGAAACAATCTCTGCCATCAGGGAGTGATGACCTTATAGAAGAGATAACCTATATGCAAAAAAAATCAACAAATGTAGGAGGGATTTCAGGAAAACAGACACATTATTGTTAGCAGAAACTATGAGATAATCTAGCCATTCTAAGAAGGAATTTGGAACTATATTCCCCCAAATTACTAAATTGCAATTCCTGCTGACCCAGCAATATTACTATTAGGCCTATACCAAAGGGATCAAAGAGAGGAAACAGAGACCTACAAAGACTTGTACGTACAAAAATATTTATGACAGCTTTATGTGGAGAAAAAGAACTGGAAATTAAGGGGAAATTAATTGGGGAATGACTCGACAAATTATGGAATATAAATATGATGGACTAAATGATGAAGAGAACGGGTGCAGAGAAACCTGAGAAAACTTGTATGGACTGATGCAAAGTAAAATAAGCAGAATGAGGAAGACAACTTATACTATGACAAGAACATTGTAAAGACAAATAACTTTGAAAGACTTAAAATCTCTGATGAACCACAATTCTAGAGGACTCATGATGAAACATGCTACTCATTTCCTGCCAGAAAGGTTGTTGATACAGGGTGCAAATTGAGACATAAATTTATATATATCTATATCTATATCTATATATATGTATATATATATTGGACATGGTCAATACAGGAATTGTTTTGCATGTGTACATCATCTCTTTGCCTCTGACCTTGCCATCACCCTGGGACATACTCTTATCAACCCACACATGGACCATTGAAACAGTCTGTTAATTGACCTCCTTTGAGTCTATCCCTACTCCAGTCTACCCTCCACTCAGCCATCGAATTGATCTCTCTGAAGGGCAAATCTTGACAATGTCTCTCTCTCTCTCTCTCTCTCTCTCTCTCTCTCTCTCTCTCTCTCTCTCTCTCTCCCTCTCTCCCCCTCTCTCTGTCTCTGTCTCTGTCTGTCTGACTCTGTCTCTGTCTGTCTCTGTCTCACACACATTCATACACACACACACACACACACACACACACACACACACACACACACACACCATCCAATCAGCTCCAATGGCTTCCAATTGCCCCCAGGATCAAATGAAAAACCCTCTTTGGTGCTTTTAAGGCCCTCCATAACCTTGCTTCTGCCTACCTTTTTAGTGTTCTTACCCCTTACACCCCTCCATGTACTCTGTGATCCTAACTCCAAGATGTTGTCCCCCATGCCTGGAACTCTCTCCTTCCTCATCTCTGCCTCCTGACATCCCTGGATTCCTTCAAGTCTCAGCTAAAGCCCCAGCTCCTAGAAGGAGCCTTTCCTGGTACTACTTAGTCTTAGCGCCTACCCTCTGAGATTGTCTTCATCTTATCCTGTATATATCCTAATTTGCACAGTTATTTGTATATTGCCTCCTGCTTTAGACTATGAGCTCCTTGAGAACAGGAAGTGTTTTTGCCTTTCCTTGTATCTTTGGTGCTTAACACAATGTTTGGCAATCAAAATCATGTGGAACTGTCGCAAACTAAAAATAAAAAAATCTTAATTAAATTAAAAAAAGAATTTATCTAGTCCATTTTACAGATGAGAAAACTAAGGCCTGGGGTAGTTAAATGACTTTCTCAAAGTCACACAAGTATTCAGTGGCAGAGCCAGGATTCGAACCCACCTCCTCACTCCAACTCCAGTGTTCTTTCCACCATGCCATGCTTTCTCCCTCAAAACCACTGCAGAGCTCCAAATTAAACTGCAAGCATGGTTCAAGGATCATGAACTGATAAAGATGAGCATCTGTCTAAAAGAAACCGGTCATTTTAACTGACCCCATTAGAGTCCAAAGAATTTGATTCTTTTAAAAAATAGCGATTAATTTTGTTTTAAGATCACCTTTATTTGCAAATATACCCTTCCTCCTCACCCACCCTATGAATGATTATTAGTGACAATAATAGCTATCATTTTTATACACCTTTTACAAGTATAAAATCATTTTAGCTTCACAAAAACTCGAGGAGGTAGGGGGTATTATTATCCCCATTTTATGCATGAGGATGCTGAGGCAGAAGGAGATTAAGTGACTTGCCCACAATCACACAGCTAGTAAGGGTCTGAGACTGGATATGAACTCAGGTCTAGTGCTCTAGCCATTGCACCACCTAATTCCTACTAGCTGAATTCTTTTTTGGTTTTTGGTGTTCTTGGAGGGAAGAAGGCAGGGCAATTGGGGTTAAGTGACTTGCCCAAGGTCACACAGCTAGTAAGTGTGTCAAGTGTCTGAGGCCAGATTTGAACTCAGGTCCACCTGACTCCAGGGCTGGTGCTCTACTCACTGCGCCACCTAGCACCGTGCACTAGCTGGATTCCTTACATTTTTTTTTAAGTCTGCAGAATTAACCAACTCATGAATAGATTCTAATAGTGAATGTCATGCAAAGAATTCTGTTCTAAGGGAAAAGGGCCGGTCAAGTATTCCTGAGGGATGAAGACCCCAGAAGGCCATTCTGTACAAGTTTCAGTGCATAAGGGTATAAGCTACTACTGAAAGAATCCTAAATTCAAGACAGAACACTGAGATCCAAATCCTAGCTCTTGGCAAGTAACCTAAAAATTATGAGCCTAATTTTCTCATCTATAAAGTAAGTGGGCTAGACTCAATCCGTAAGCTTGTAATCTCACTACGTGAAGTATGTAACACATCATATGGGCCTATCTTTGGTCAGTCAGTCAGTGAATCGATGAGCATTCATCAAGTTCGTAGTATTGTTGTTTTCGGCAACAAATATGTGCCAGGCACTTTGATAAGTTGTGGGGATACAACAAAAAGCAAAAACACAGTCCCTGTTCTCAAGAAACTCCTGTATATAAAAGAAGAGACAAAATGCAAATAACTATGTACAAATAGACATACATAGTGTGTGCTGAAGGTTATCTCTGAGGTTATGCACTAGTATTGGCAGGATCAAGAAAAGCCTCTGGAAGCTGAGTCATGAAGGAAGCCAGAGAAAATGTGAATTACAGGCAAGGAGGGAAAGCATTCCTGGTATGGGAATACAAATGCAAAGACACAGAATTAGGAAATGGACTGTTGAGTGTGGGGAATAAAAAGTAGGCCATTGTGATATTACTGGATTATAGAATTCAAGGAAAAGAGTAAAGTCTAAGATACAAAGTTAGGATATGGCCAGGTGGTGAAAAACTTTAAATGACAGAGTATTTTATATTTTATTCTGGAGTTACTAGGGAGCCACTATTGTTTATTGAGTTGAGGAGAGGTATGTGTGACATTGTCATTAAAGGATAGACTGGAGTTGGGAAGAAACTTTAGATAGGAAGATCAAGTAAAAATATATTAAAATTGTCCAGAAAAGAGGTGATAAGTGCACCATATTAGGGCGGTGGCTGTGCAAGTGGAGAGAAGGGATGCAGGAGATATTGGGAAGGCAGAAGCAAGATTTGGCAATAGGTCGGATATGTGGGGTGATTGAGAGCGAAAACTGGAGGATAACAATGATATTGCAAGCCTGGGTGACTAGGACAACAGTGGTGGTATCCTTAATAGTAACAGGAAATTCAGTAGGAGGGTAAGGTTTTGGGGGAAAGATAATGAATTCTGTTTTAGTTCCATGACTGCCTCTGCTTTACTCTACCTCAACTGTCCCACTACCCTGTCCCACTGCCATGCTAGAGAAAGGCTTTGGCTACTTTCTTAGCCTAGTCACCTTTAGCCAACTGGAACAGGCTCATGTCTGCTCCTCTTAGTCTCCCCTGCCTCCTGCCTCAGGGTTCCAACTTGGCGTATCTGGTACAGGCAGACTGAGCAGCCTAGAAGAATAATTACTCACCCTGTTGAGCAGCTTAACCATTCTCTCTCTTCCAGAGCTTTTTATTCCCTTTTCCAAACACAGCCATCAATTTTCCTCACATACAAGGGAAGCATCTCATCCTGAACCATAGGTAAGGACCAAGTGAAGAGCCAAGATGTCTTTATTTCTGCAATTTTCAGGCTTAAGCTGAAAAGACAACCACGAGTACCAAGTGCATGCAAGTGGCCATATTCATGTTCATGAGGAAGTCAGTAAGGCCCTTGATCTTATTATCTGGCCAAATTCTTGTTTGAGAACTACAAAAAGATGGTGCCGGGGACAAAGAGAAAAAGTGAACTGTTAAAAGTATGATAACCAAATTCTGACTACAAAGTCAAGATAATGAATAGATATTGGTTTGCCTACAGATTTCAAGTAAAGCCTGAGAGGACCAGATCCTATAGTTTTATGCAAGTGAGCAAATATTACCTTTCCAATGGCAAAAAGTCCCATTTCCTGAGTGAATTCTGCTGTGAGAACCAGAAATATATATTGATTATCATTTTTTAATCAACCCTGGCATCTGTCCTACTTTCTCAGAATGCCTTCTTTGCTTAGATCTAGCATTTTCTTTCTGGCATTTTTATTGTATCTTAGGGTTTGCCCCTTCTAGAGTTTGCTATTCAGTTAGGCCTGAGGTAGTAAGGTGTAACTGTAGGAGGCACTAAACTAGGAGTCAGAAAGACCTGAGTTCAAATTTCACCTTTGATAGTTACCAGCTGTAGAACCCTGGGCAAGTAACCTAACCTTTGTCAGCACCAATTTTACCAGCTGTAAAATAGAGGTGACAACGGGCCCTCTCTAACAGGGTCATTGTGAAGATTAAATGAGATTATATGGGAAAAAATGCCTTTACAACCTTAAAGTGCTATATAAATATATAAAGTGCTATTATCACTGATGTCTCTTTGTCTCTGTCTCTTCATATGTAAAACTAGGGGATTGAACTCAATGGCCTCTAATGTCCCTTCCAGTTTCAAATCTATTAAATTTATGATTCTGTCATCCTTCCTTGGTCACCTGTCCTGGAGACCAACAGATAGCTACACTGTGCTAAGTAAAAAAAAATTAAAAAAGGAAAAATAATTCAAAGTGAAATATTCCACTTACCAAGACAGGAGCTCACATAGGCATTTAGAATAACAGTGGAGAAAAAAAGGCAGGGAAGAAAGCCAGGACCAGGAAAATTATGATTAAGCTAAGTATGAAAGATAGAGGCCAGTCATAGAAGTAAGCTGAATCAAAAAATCTGGAAAGATTTACCTGAACTGATGAAAGTGAAATGAGCAGAACCAGGAGAACAGTGTACATGGCAAAAGCAATGTTGTACAATGAACAATTGTGAATAACTTAGCTTTTCTCAACAATACGATGCTCCAAGATAATCCCAAAAGATGCATAATGGAAAATGCTATCTGCCTCCAGAGAGAGAATTGATGTAATCTGAATACCGACTGAAGCATAATGTTTTTGTTTTTCCTTTTTATTTCTTTCTTTCTTCCTTCCTTCCCTTCTTTCTTTCTTTCTTTCTTCCTTCCCTTCTTTCTTTCTTTCTTCCTTCCTTTCTTTCTTTCTTTCTTTCCTTCTTTTCTTCTTTCTTTCTTTCTGGATTCTTTTCTTCCACAAAATTACTAATATGGAAATATGTTTTACATGATTATATATGTATAATTTATATCAGATTGCTTACTATCTCAGGGAGGGGGGAAGAAAGGGAGGGAGAGATAGAATATTGAATTCAAAATTCTAAAAATAATGTTAAAATCATTTTACATGTAATTGGGGAAAAAAGTTTTTTTCTTAAAAAATGAGCTGAAACCTTTGGAGAGTCCAGGTATAAGCTTGGCTGGAGTTTCAAGGAGCTTACTTGTCCCTTGAGGCAGGAACTATTTGCTAAGTTTGAGTCTCTGGGCACCTACCATAATACTTTGCACATGGATAGTGCTAAATATTTTTAATTGAATTGAAGGTATAGCTAGAGAGCAGAAACCAGAAAAGCAGTTAGGAACCAGGGACTCAATGTAAAGCAGTGAAATAGAAAGCAAGCAAGCAACCCAAAACAGACATGAGGAATCAACAACAAGAGACTTTGAAACCAAAATAACACCATTTATAGAGTGCTTTAAGATTATCAAAGTGCTCCACAAATATTATATCCTTTTATCCTAATGACAACCCTAGGAGGTATATAATCTCCATTTTACAGATGAGGAAACTGAGACAAAAGAGGTTAAGTGACTTGTTCAGGGCCCTACAGCTATTAAATGTCTGAGGACATAGTTGGATTCAGGACTTTGAGACTCCAAGTCCAATGGTCCATTCATTGTACCAGCTAGCTTCTCAGACAGAGAGTCTCATATACACTTCCTACTAAGGCAAGAGTCAATCTCACAGAATGATCACTTTAGAAAACCAATAGCAGGGATACAGTAAAAAGGTTAACCTGGTTGGTAGAAGGAACAGGGGAAGGGGGGATGTCAGAGATAACAGAATCTAGCACATGGTTCTGATAGACATAGATGTAGATATGGATATTTGTAGATATGGATACATATGCACACAAACACACAAATAGACATAGGCATCTATTTACCTATCTATCTTATCTATCCATGTCCCCCACCCTTTTCACCAATCATACCCAATAAAATAATTTTATTTTCTTAAAAATTTTTTTCAAGGCAATAAGGGGTTAAGTAACTTGCCCAAGGTCACACAGCTAGCAAGTGTCAAGTGTCTGAAGTCAGATTTGAGCTCAGGTCTTCCTGATTCCAAGGCTGGTGCTATATCCACTGTGCTACCTAGCTGCCCTTATATGTGAAATTTTATTAAGAATAGTGTTTGAGGCTTTAGAATCCTCTACTATACTTTCCTTGCAATAATAATCAAAAGTTGACAGAGTATATAACATGAAAGGTGAAAGAAATCCATTATGCTCAGTGTATAAGTGAAAGTGACAAGGAAAATAAAGTAGAGAATGGGACCCATTCCTGAATAGTAAAATAAAGTTTTTTTTCCTCCACATTGATTAAGATATACATGCATATTTCCGTGTGTGTGTGTGTGTGTGTGTGTGTGTGTGTGTGTGTATGAATCTTTTATGCACGTATATGCACCCATAGACAATAGCATCTCAAGAATTAACTAGCAAAAGGTAGCAGAAGCTTTTGCTATACAAGGTACAGGCAGCATGGAATAAAAGATCAGGGGCAGCTAGGCGATACAGTGGACAGAGTGCTGAGCCTGAAGTCAAGGACAACTGAGTTCAAATCCAGTCTCAGATGCTTACTAGCTGTATGACCCTGGGCAAGTCATTTGATTTCTGCTTACTTCAGTTTCCTCATGTGTAAAATGGGGATCATAATAGTACCTGCCTCCCAGAGTTGTTGAGGATCACATGGGATACTAACTGTAAAGTGCTTAGCATAATGACTGACATAGTAGATGCCATGTAAATGTTTATTCCTTCTTTGTTTGCTGTCTAACTTTGTTAGAAGGGATACTGACATGGGTTCTAGTCCAGGTTCTGCCACCATCAAATTCTTTGACCTTGGAACAATTAGTTTAAATCTCAGAGTTTCTGTCTCCTTATCCATAAAATGAGAGGGTTGGATTAGATGGACTCTAAGGTCCATTCCATATCTAGGGCAAGGATATTGTCATCCTATGATTCAATGAGCTCTACAGTTTGCTCCATCGGGTTTGAATTGCCAGAAATAACATTTTAGTCTAAGACAAGGAGAGGAAGACAAAGTAAGTCTCAATTCCTTCCATGAGAGGAAGAAGCAGAGGACTCAGCAATGTGGATAGGCTCCCACTGTGAGCAGTGCCTAGATAGGTAGGTAGATAGATAGATAGATAGATAGATAGATAGACAGATAGGTAGATATACAGATATAGATACACACACATATACGTATAATACATACATATGTGTGTGTGTGTGTGTGTGTGTGTAATCAAGTGGAAATGGGAACTCTACAGGAAATTCCATAAAGGAAAAGAAATAATGCTTTCCGCTTCCTCATTTAATCAGCTCTAGCTCCCTGGAAGGCATAGAGAATATGGGACTAGGAGGTCAAGGTACAAAAAAAACCCCACTGTTTTACCTTTTGACATTTTGTTATGATGAGTCAGCTCTCAGTATTTCTGAGAAAGCAGAATTTTTATTAAGACTACCAGGTACTACAGCAATAATTTCTAGGCACCACAACTTTTCGTAATGTCATCCTAGTCTGTAGTGTTTAATATTTTTCTCCTTGATGGTTGTGATTTGGCAATATGCATGCAATTTATATTTTAGGACAGAAGGGGCTTTACTGAATTATTATATAAATATCACCACTTGTCCTTTGCTTATCTGTAGGAGATATACAGCATGTTCTCTAAACTGGAAAAAAATCTAAAATGAGCAGAAATGAATGTTCATTAACTTATTTTTACAATTCTACTAGGTATATCCTAAGACAAGAATTACTTTTTCAGGAGTTAGAATGTTCCCAAAGTTTACTTTTCAAGAAAAGGATCTAATTCTTTGGGGTTCTTTTTCAATTCCTCTGAATAATACCAAGGTTGAGTAAACATGAACTAATGGTGATGATGGAATCAAGCATGAAAAATATTAAATAAATATACACTAAAGTGTATTTTCTGTTATACAAAGAAGTCTGGCAGATGCTATCATGCTTGCCACATATCTAAATGACTTTATAAAATCTTTGTTCAGCCATCTTCTCCATCTATCCAAATCCAAATTCTTCGGGTCTAACTTAAATCTCTCAAGACCTGTCTCGACAAACACAACCCATGTCAATCTCTCCTTCGCAAAACCACAGAATTTCAGAGCTAGAAGGGACCTCTGAGGTCATCTAATCACTTGTATCCATGTGTTATAGTGGGAGTTCCCTTTTAATGGACTGGCCATTGAGGTCTCTTTTATCTCTAAAATGATGTGATTGTGTGAACCCATATGTAAAAAAGAATACCCTCTATGACAAACATTAAAGAGAGTCATCCAGCCCAATGAGGGAATGCTACCTAATTAGAAAGTTTCTCCTTACATGGAGCCTAAGTTTGCCTTTTTGCCCCTTTCACCCACTGCTTCCAGTTCTACCATCCGGAGCCAACAAGAAAAAGGCTAATCTTTCCATGTGACAATCCTACAAATGCTTGAACACAGATATTTTGTCCCCATGAATACCCTCAGACTGAATACCCTCAGACTGAATACCCTCAGGTCCTTCAGCTCATCCTCATATGACACGAATTCCAGGCCCTTAACCACCATCAATTTCCTCCTTCCTAAAACATGCCAGTCTAAACAATGCAATTCTTCCTCTGAAATCCAATGGGATTTGTTGTCCTGTATCACAAATTTTGAACCTTAGCATATACTTTCTTGTCCTATTTGCTGGGAGGTAGCATGGAGTAGTGGATGGAGAATTGGTCTTAGAGTCAAAAAGACCTGGGCCTTTGATGCAAACTGGTTCTGTGACCCCGTTGACTTAAACCACTCAATCCTCTGTGTAACTCTAGACAATAAGTTCAGTTAGTAGAAGAAATTCTTCACTGAAGACTGCCTATGCCAATGAAATCACCAGCCACTATCTTGGTTAGCCAGCCTTTCATGTACGGATGTCTTCTCCCTCCCTAGCAAACTCCTTGAAGACAGAAAGCATGCCTTAGACTTCTTTTGTTGCCTACGGTGCCTAGAACATTGCTACATTACATAGCATGGGATAAATAAGGCTTTAATGATGTGTTCATTAACAAATTTTAAATATGTATGTATTATGTATATAATGTATACATATATAACATATATTATATGTATACACATATATACATAGAGAGCCAACTCTCTTGATTGTTCATGCTAATGAGGAAAGTAAAGACTGAAAATAATAGAAAATCCAAAAAAAGCCTTCTCAGTTTGAGTTTGGAAATACATTATATATAATTTTATTTCCAGAAAATTTACCATCTCAATTATGCTTGAATTGAGCTACTGTTAAAATGAGTGTATGTTCACTGAACACACACCATTTGTAGAGCCAGTGAGTGTGCCAGGCGGTAAGGGGAAAATCATCCTGGGACTGAAAAAATTGGATAATTGACCAAGCAAGGAAGTGGTTGCTACATAAAAACATTCCAAGGTCCAAACCTATTGCTCCTCTGCAGTTTTACAAATCCAAGGCCAAGAAACATGGATTTCTCTTTACTATACTCTCAAGTCTCTGAGGCACCATGTCTGGGGGTGTAGAGCAGTCAGCATCACTGGGAATATGAAGGGCTCTTCCACCATTGGAGGGGCTATGAATGTCTCTGCCAAATGGCTGAATGGTTAAATGATGAGGATTGTAAATGAGAGTCATCTGTCAATCGTAGGCGGGCATCAGCTCCATCTGTTCTGTCAGAAACTGAGAGAGTCTTTGGAGATGGCATTAAGTGAAATGTGAGATCTGTGATTGAGAAAGAAGCTCCAGAATGTCAAGGCTGGAAGGAATCTTAGAGTACTGGTTCAACTCCCAAATTTCACAGATGAAGAAACATCTCTAGACAGAGTAAAGGATTTACTCAAGGTCACACTGTTAGTAACAGACAGGGGGTAGAATCCTTGTCTCCCAACTCCTATCCCTGTGTTCTTTCTGCTAGATCATGATGTCTCTCATTAGAGGGACTCAGATTTGCCCTTGGCCTTTCCATAACCAAAGGAAATCCTCCAGTCAGTCCATAATAAGGTACATATTTACCCTGGGATATGTCCTATGTGAAATGGCATGTATGTGGGAGGGATAACTGGAGGGATAACATGGAGCATAGGATCATAGATCTAAAATTGGAAGAGACCTCAGAGGCCATAAAGTCCACCCTCTCATTTTACAAAGAGAGGAACCTGAGGCCCATGGAAGTTAAATAACTTGCCCAAGGTCATACAGGTAGGAGACATCAGAGAAAGAATTTGAACCTAGGTCTTCTGACTCCAGAACGCAATGATAATAGTAATATGGATGACAGTTAAATAAATGAGGTATTGCTGAGATAGTAAATTCTGGTTTAATCTGTGGTCTTAGCTCTTATTAAATTCCATTGGTAAATATTGCCTTCCCAAACCTAACAGCCATACAACCATAGTCTTCCTTTGCCTCTCTCCCTGTGCCTTCTTATATCCTGCTGAGGTAACCTTCTTGGGCCTCGATTTTCTCACCTGTAAAATGAGAAAGTTGGAAAAGCCTCTGAACTAATTTTTTAGCTCTAGATCAATGGTCAATGGTGAGGAAAAAACTCCACTGGACTTAGAATCAGAAAACATAGGTTCAAATCTTGGCCCTGCTACTTACCTAAATGACTTTGGGCATTTCATTTCTCTGGATCTCTCAGTTTCTTCATCTGTAAAATGTGGTATAACCATGTCAGTGTCTTGCTCCAAAAGTTCTAGTGTCTGGTTCATCATAATATGGTTCCAACTTAACTTTCCTATCTGATTATATACTACTCCTCATGCTCACTACATTCCAGGCCAACTGGCCCACTTGGTATTTCCATCTCTGCATGTGCCTTTGCACAGACTGTTCCCTCACCACCCCCTTACCTAGAACACTCTCTTTCCTCATCTCCAACTCTTGGAGTCCTTTGCTCTCTTACAGGTTTAGCTCAAGTTTTACCTGTTTCAAGAGGCTTTCCCTGATTCCCAGTTGTGGGAATTATGGGAAAGCTGTGTTAGTGCTCTCACCCCAATCACAACGTATTTACTGTGTATATAGCCATGAGTATTATGATGATTACTTAGTAATTGTCATATCAATAAATTTCTCTGGGAGAGGAAACTACTCCTTTAATAATTTCTGCTTTTTGTAATACAGAGGCTGTTGGTTCATCAGTCAATAGCTTTTATAAATGATTACTATGTATCAGGCTTTGGGCTAAGCTAGAGATACAAAGAAAGACCAAAACATGATTCATGCCCTCAAACAGCTCTTATTATAATGGGAAGACAACTTGTAAATTATAATGTATGTATAAGATACATATAGAATATATAGAAAAGAGTCTCAGAGGGAATGTACTGGGATGGGGAGGAGGGGCATAAAAGGCCTCTTGCAGAAGGTAGGATCTGAAGTGAGTCTTGAAGGAAGCCAGGGTGTAGAAGAGAGAAAGGTAAGCATTGTAGACATGAAGGATAGCCACTGAAAAGACAAGGATAGAGAAGATAGAATACCATGGGGGAGGAAAAGCAAGTAAACCAATGCCCCCAATTCTCCATCATTCTCTGACCCAACACCTACCTACCTTTCCAAAGATCTCTAACCTTCTCTCTTCCTCCTGGTCTTCCCCCTACCTTTTGTTTCTCCAGCTCTTGGAAGGTTTTCCAAGGTATTACTACTGTCTTCTGGGACTATGCTATAGTGTGAAGTGGGCAGGAGGGAATAATGTTTAGAAAGAAAGGAGATATGAGATTGTGAAGAGATTTAAGTGACAGATAATTTTATATTTAATCCCGGAGGTAATGGGGAGCCATTGGAGTTTATTGAGGTGGAGATAAGAGGTAGAGGTAGTAACATGATCAGACCTGTGCTTCAGAAAAATGATAGCAAAGACAAAAGGAGTTAGTTGGTAGGGGTTGTTCTTTCTATGACTTTAGCTAACCCTCCATTGTCTTTTCTACTTTAGCTCTCAGAAAGCTTAGAAGGATTAGATGAAGTGAATACATTAAGGAAACATCATATATAGTATAGCCATATGGATACTCTCCTGGAAGTCACTTGGCTCCAATTAACAGAACCTGAACATGGGAGCAGAACTACTTATCTGTGACTTCTTGGTTGGCTTCCTAGGATGTCTTTTAGCCTCTGGGTCCATGGGTCTTATAGGGGCTGTTTGGGCAATAGTCAAATTACTGATTAAGTCAGTAAGTAAGCTGGCAACAGTCCAAAAGTGGTCTGGTTATCTTCTTTGTACATAGCTGTTTTCATCTTGTCTCACAATCAGATAATGGATTCTTTGACAGCAGGGACTGTCTTTTGCCTTTCTTTGTATTCCCAGCATTTAGCACAATGCTTGTCACATAGTAGGTGTTAAATAAATGTTTTTTGACTGATTCTCCTACACAGATTGGTCTTAGAAGTAGGTGGTCCCCTGTGAAGTGTGATATCAGTGGTCCTGGGAAGTTACTGCACATCTCTTCTACCAGCTGTAGCCCTACCTGAAAATGTACCTTAACAGACTATCTTTAGGTCTTGAGGCTTTGGAGCATCCCAAAGACTCTGATTAAAACTCAAATATCCCTAGGAGGCAAAGCATTTTAAATCATTCATTACCAGCTGATACTTTAGCAAGAATTAGCAAGATATTAGCAAGAACAAGGTCCTAAGGGAATAGGACACAGGGCCCGCTGGGGTTGAAAAACAGGTACACGAGCATTAAAAAAGAATTTTGTCTTTCTTCACAGCAGTTTTTACCACAACATGTCCCTGCATCCCCTCCTCCTTTCTTCTTCTCTTAAAATTCCTTATGGGCTGAAGGTCTGACAAGTCACCCGGGCTATGGATGGAGAGTTCAGGACCAAGGACAGTGGCAGAATCCCTCCCCCAACACACCCACTCCAACCTCTTGGCACTTTCCTGCTTGACACAGACAACCAGAGCAGCACTCTGTTTCCTCATGTGATGCTAGCCTCCAGCCTCATACTCCCCAGCATTTCATAACGGCAAAATGAAGCATTACATTAAATGCTTATGTGTCTCAGCAGAGTCTCTAATTATTTATATTCTGTAATACTCAGGTCACCAACAGGCAGAAGAAACAAGCCATCCCTTGCCAGCCCTGACAATACAGGGCTAGATTTCATTAACTGCTGTGGAAGTTGCTCTTGTTACATGGAGTGAGTCATACTGTGTAAAAGGTAAGGAATTTAGCATACATGGAGGAAGGTGTGAATACAAACAACAGCTCTTCACAAATAGGGGTGACAGAGAGAGTTAGCATATGAAAATTCTCTGAGTTGTCGAATTTTAGAGCTCTTCACTGTCATCTCTTCTGACCCCCTCCCCCACTCTCACCCATTTTACAGGTGAGGAAATTGAAAAGTCAAGGAACTTGTCCAAAGTCACATGATTCTAGAGGTGCTGGAGCTAGAATTCAGGTCTCCTAACTTGCTGGCTCTGGACAATATTCAGACAATATCCTCTTTCCATTTTGCTCCCTCAGTTTTTTTGGTTTTTTGTTTTTGCTTCTACCAGCCCCTCTTACAATGCCTATAAGGGAGCATGCGAGTGTCAGGTCCAAATACCTCACTTACTCCTTTTCCTTCAGACTGAAGTGATGATACTAGTGTACAGTGATAGGGCTGTGTCACCCGTTGAGTTGCTCTAATACACACAAAAGTGCAAAATGAGAAGATAATAAAAATAGCTAGCATTTATATAGTACTTTAAGGTTTACAAAGTGCTTTACAAATATTATTTCATTTCATCCTTATAAGAACTCTGGAGAGTAGGTGCTATTTTATACTCATTTTACAGATGAGAAAACTGAGTTTAAGTGACTTGCCCAAGATCATAGTTAAATGTCTAAGGCTGGATTTGAATTCAGATCTATTCTCTGAGATACTTGCCCTAAGAAGTTTACAATGTAGCTGGGGAAAACAGGTGTAAAGACAGTTAATGATAGGAAGCAGTTAATGATAACTCCCAAATGACTGGTACAAAAGTATGTAGCATCAATATTTAAAAGAAGGAGAAATCTTTGAAGACTGATACAGTATGGAAATCGTCGTGGAAGATGCCTTTTTCTATACTGACAAAAATGAAGTGAGAAGGCATCCCACATCAAGAAATAATATGATTAAATGTGCAAACATAGGCCTATATTGTGTGTGTGCATGAGTGTGAGAGACAGAGACAGAGATGAGATAGAGACAGAGACAGAGAGAGACAGAGAGAGAGAGAGAGACAGAGAGACAGAGAGAGACAGAGAGAGAGAGAGAGAGACAGAGAGAGAGAGAGAGACAGAGAGAGAGAGAGAGAGAGAGAGACAGAGAGAGACAGAGACAGAGAGACAGAGACAGAGAGAGAGAGAGAGAGAGAGAGAGAGAGAGAGAGAGAGACAGAGACAGAGAGAGACAGAGACAGAGAGACAGAGACAGAGACAGAGAGAGAGAGAGAGAGAGAGAGAGAGAGAGAGAGAGAGAGAGAGGTTAAGACATTGTCCTTCTTGTCATGGAGTTTACAATATAACAGGAAACAATCCTTATTCCCAGGAACTCATCTATAAAATGAAGGGTTGAACTAGATAATTTCTCTGCAAGAAAGTGATATTGATAGAATTTCAGGCATTTGGGAAAAGAAAGAGAGACACAGAGAGACATAGAGAGAAGATAGAGACAGAGAGAGACAGAGACACAATTTTCACCTCTTATCTTGCTAACTAGACTGTATGCTTCTTGAAAACAATCACTGATTACATTTCTTCAATTCATGGACAGTGCCTGCACATAGTTGACATTTGATTCATATTTGTTGATTGAGAAAGAGGTATTTATTGAACCTCACTGTGCATACAGTCCTATGGAGGACACAAAGAAGATACAAAAAATGGTTCATTCTTTTGAAGATCTTACCAGTGTTATAGAGGAAGAAAGATTTATAAACATGAAACAGCCACCAAAGGTCTGCAAGTGAGGAACATAGTGATGAAGTACTTCTATGGGCAGGTAAATAAACCCTGGTGATTCTTCCTGCTTGGATAGAATAAAGAGAGATCCAAATGGATGAACTAAAATGACAATGCAGCCCTTTGCAATTACTGACATGTGGACTATTCAGTCTGGGAATTACTTGAAGATTTGTTTTAAACCCAGACTGGCTTCCCTCTGCCTGCCTTAGCACATTTCTGTCCCTGGGTGATGCCCCTGTACCCTTGTCACTTTATCTATGCATAGAAAAGACAAATTCATTCCATTCAGCATGTGAACCAGATCCAAAGTCCCAAAAAGAATGATGAGCACTGAATGAGTCCTAGAGTGGGAGTTCATACAGCTGAGTTCTAGCTCTGACTTCCTCATTAATTATTAATCTATGTGATCTTGGACAAGTAACTTTACATATCTGGACCTGCTTCGTCATCCATAAAATGAAGAAGTTAGACTAAAGCCTCTCTATGATCCTCTTTCGCTTCCTACTCTAAAATTCCACATTGTATTTCCTACTGGTTGGAATTTTCCATGCCCTTTTTTCTATACTAATTGAGAATTGATTTCACATGAGTTTTTCTAGGGTTTTACACTTCTTATCTTGTGACTGGTTGATCAGGGTGCCCTTTCCCTTTCCCATTTTCCTCAGGGTCTAAACAGAGACATCAACGGCACCCCTAGCATTCATTATACCCACAGCTGATCAGGGAGCTTCAGCGGAACTTGTCTGACCTTTATCAGCTATAAAGAGAAAACACAAATATGATATGGTAGTTTGGAATTTCGTATTTTGTTAAGTGGCTGTTTCAGTTATGCTAGATGTCAGTAACATACCAGCTCCTCTCCATCAAGGATGGTAGGTCCCCACCGCCTCTTCACAATTCAGTACAACAAGCATTTCTTAAGCCAAGCTTATGGTTTAGCAAGCTATGACCTGCCAGTCATTATTATGATCACTAAAAAAACATGTATTGAACAGCAACTAGGTGTAAAGGACTTTTCACTGCAATTAAAAATCACATAAAATGAAAATTACCTCATAGGAAAGATACCAACCCAATGTGCCTAGGGAGTATATACATAATGGGACCATAGATTTAGAACTGGAAGGGAACTTAGAACTCCCTCCCCCACTACCATTTTACACATTAGGAAATAAACCCAGCAGCATGAAGTGACATGCTCAGGATCATGTGACCAGTATGTCAGAAACAAGATTTGAACAAGACTCCGAATCCATGCTGTACTGTACATTTCATACCATCCACCTTCACATAAGAAAAGTAGGCAACCACCTACATGTTGTGATTTAATAGGCTTTAGAAAGTCCTCAGCCAAATTTCTACACATGCACACATACATGTGCATAAACATACAATTGATAAATAGATAGAATATATACTATTGTACTAGTAATGCCAGAAAGGACTTAAAAGATCATTGAGTCACACCTCCTCATCTTCCAGGTAGGTTCTGTTAAGCATTGCTTTCTTCTAGAATGTAAGTTCTTCAATAGGGAAAATGTTTTAATTATTGCAGAGGCAGATAGGTGGCAAAGTGGAGAGACCCTTGGATTTGGAGTCAGGGGAACCCAAGATCAAATCCAAACTTAAATACTTACTTGCTCTGTGACCCTTGGCAAGTCACTTAACTTCTGTCTGCCTCAATTTCCCAATCTGTAAAATGGGAATAATACTGATAGTATTTACCTCCTAGGGTTTGTGAAGTTGAGAAAATATCTGTAAAACCCTTAGCACAGTACCTGGTACACAATAAGGACTTAATAAGTGTTGGTTAAAATTTAAAAACAAAATTTTTAGTTATCTTTGAATCACCCCAACCCCTAGAATAGTATTTTGTACACAGGAGGCACCTAATAAAAAGTTACCAAATGAATGAGCAAATGAATTAATGAAGGAATGCAAGCTTCTTTTTTTTTAAAATCCATAAATACCTTAGGAAGAATCACAAATGAAATCCTTAATATTTTAGCAATGAATGACTATACTGGAGTTTTCTGCTATGCCAAGAGAGATCAAAGTATTTCAAAGTACTGGCCCTCTGGTGAGAAATGGACACTAAAAAAGCAGCGGGGATGACACTAGAAATAGGTAGTGACAAAAGCTTCTTCCTTATAACTTTAAAAGGACTTGGTACTTTTATACACAAGCACACATATACATATGTGTGTATGTGTGTGTACGCATGTGCATAACGGCCAAGGGGATGGGCCATCCTAGTGATAGAGAAGCTAGGGTTTAGTCACAATCAAAGCCTTCAGTTCCAAGGGATCTTCACCCAGCTCTCGTATTTTCTCACTGTGTGCCCCAGCTTTCTATTTTTCAGGTCCTGTCCTTGGTGGTAAAGTGAATCTATCTACCTCTGATTCTTTCTGAATTAAATCATTATATTGTTACTTTGAAAGTGATAGTTTTTTTTATTCTTATTGGGAACAGTCTTAGAATTCTTGGTGGTTTAGGGCCCGAATGGGGAAAATCCAAACCTCTAGGTTTCCTGGTTCCCCATCAAGCAGGAGACCAGGATCTCAAGTGAATTCTAAAATTGCAAAAATGAGTCCTCCTGCCTAATGAGTAACTATGTGCGGTAATACTATTAAAACAGCACTGGGTCTATCAATTTCCCAATATCAGGAAAAATAAAGGATAATACTCCAGTGACTCCAAAGCTACAGTAGTTTAAGGCCATGATCTGTCTTTAGCTGTGAACCACCCAACCACCCACTCCTCTGTTTGAGGTTATAATATAATAGTAAGCCTGTAATTATATTTTATTTCTAAAAAGAAGAAAGAAAAGAAAGAATGGTGAGTCAAAGTGCCAGCTCACAGATGTATTTTCCTCTATTATATAACTGGGCAGAAGATGAACCACTGAAGAAGAGACCAAAGACCAACCTTTGGAGCAAGCTGTACCAACTCAGAACAGGAACTAGAAATCCTGGGAGTCCCTCTTTCTAACCTCAGTCTGCTAAGGCCCCAGAAGTTTTTTGTCTCCATCTTTTTCTCTCTTTCTGTCCTCTCTGTCTCTGTCTCTGTATGTCTCAGACTCTCTCTGTCTCTTTCTCTGCTTCTCTCTCTTTCTCTGTCTTTGTCTTTGTCTCTATATCTCTCTGTCTCTCTGTGTCTGTCTCTGTGTGACTCTGTTTATCTCTGTCTCTCTCTCTTCCTCCCCACCCCCCACATTCCCTCCTACTCTTCTTGCTTCAATACAACAAGAAGCTAGGGACCATAGGATCATAGGTTTAGCTCCTGAAAAGCCTGGAAAAAGAAAGAGCTTGAAGGCCTTACAGTCCAACTTCCTTCATTTTATGGATAAAGAAACTGAAAACCAGAGAGGTCAAATGATTTGTGCAAGATCACACAACCACTAAGGCAGAATTTGACCTTATGCTAATTCTAATTCAGATTCTCTACCCCTAAATCACAAGGGAAGGTGAAGGCAGGTCATCTATAGGCAGCTGAAGAGAAAGAGGGGAATATATTTTAAGGTGTGTGACTATGCCCACCCTAACCCTAGTGCATCTGCCCCACATATCTAGAATTAGGAAAAGCATTTGTTTATAAGAAACATTTCCAGGGAAGCAAATGGAACCATAATATCAGAGAAAAGAAAATTCTTAACCATTGCAGTTGACATCAAAAAGGATGATTGTGTGAGAAACTGGGGCTTCCCAAAACTGATGTGCAGAGTAAGGACAGGGTGCATTAAGCATATCACTGTCATGAAAGACTATTATCTTGGTGCACACAATTGCATGATGGGAAACAGCATGGTACAGTGAGAAAAGGATTAAATGTGGAAGCAGGAAAACTTGGTTCAGATTCTGGCTGTACCACTAACTACCTGTGTGACCTTGGGCAAATCATTGCACCACTCTCAACCAGTTTCCTTATCTGCAAAATGTAGTAGAGATTGGACTGGACAATCTCAAGGTTGCGTTCAACCCTAAATCTATTATCCTAGGTTCCTAAAACAGTCATTTTGGTGATACCTACTACTTCTCTTTGGAGTGTTATTGGTTCTTGCTAACTCCCCTGCTTTTTAAATATATTTTATTTGCATTAATCAGCCAAGACCTGCCTTCCCACCCTCCCACTCTAACCTTCCCTTTGTTCCCAGTTAAGAACATAAGAAAAACAAAACCGATTATGCACACATATAGTTAGTCAAAACAAATTTCCACTTTGGCCATGTCCCCCTCCTCCCCCCCCCAAAAAAGTCTCATTCTACATTCTGAGTCATTCACCTCTATATCAGGAGGTTGGTAGCATCATTAGTCCTCTGGAATCCTGGTTGGTTATTACACTGAAAAGAGTTTGGCACAATAGTACTCCATCACATTTATATTCTATAACTTATTCATCTCTTCCTCTATTTATGAGTTCCCCACCCCAATTCCATTTATTTCCACCTCAAAAAGACCTATAAATGTTTTTGTTCTTTCTTAGGCTTTATTCTGTTTAGGATTAAACCCTCCCATAATTTACTCTCCCTATAATTTCCCTTCCCTCTCTTTTCCCCTTTCCTCCCGATTTTTCTGTTGAGTGAAACGTATTTCTGTATCTGGCTGTGTATGTATATTCTTCCTTCTTTTGACCAATTCATATGACAGCAAGGTTTCAGTGTCAACCACTTCACCCACCCTCTCCTTCTGTTTGTACAAATTTTTATTTGTGATGATTACAGACACACAGTATCTGTAAGGACTAACTGCAATAGACTTGATTCCTCTCATCAATACAGGGTTCAAAGACAGCTCCAAAAGACTCATGATGGAAAAAGCTATGCACATCCAGAGAAAGAATTATGGAGTGTAAATGCAGTTGGAGACAAACTATTTGCTCCTTTTTTCCTTCTTTTTTGGTTTCATTTCTCCTTTCTCATGATTCATTCCATTGGTTATAATTCTTCTTTACAACTGGACTATTATGTAAATAAGTTCAAGGTGAAGGTAAATGTAGAACCTACATTGGATTACATGCCACCTTGGGAGGGAGGTGGAAGGAGAAGGAGAGGGAGGGAGAGAAAATTTGGAACCCAAAACCTTGTGGAACTGAATGTTGTAAACTAAAAATAAAAAAATAAATTTAAATAAATTTCTACTTGTGAACTATGATTATGTAAGATAATTTTTCCTAACCTTCCTTTCTCTTGACACCCCACCCCCTTTCCCCTTGTAGATGATTTGAAGTCATTCTCTTCTGCATTTGTATTTTGAGTGTCCCTGCTACCATAATAGCTCATTATGGTGGGGTTCTTTTTTTGTTTGCCCTTTCTTTCGGCTCACTTCCTGAGTTTGTACCTGATGTTAAGGACAGGCTCTGTCACACTTTTTGAGGGAAGGCCTGGACCTGTCCTGTTGCTGCTTATTGAATTTTGTATTATTCCAGGATCTCAGGGACAGGCTAAGGACTGCAAGCTTTCAGTAATCCTAGAGTGATCTGACCTGGGGAAGTTTTAATTGTTGCCCTCTTGGTCTGAGATCTGGAAGTTCCTCACTTGGGCTTGGGTCTATGCAAGAGCAGATACTACTAGACTCTACCTCTATCAGCCGGCTGGAATGCTCTTTTGTTTCAGAGTGGCAGAATTGTAGGCTCCCCTTTGATTTAGGATTCCTGCCTCAGTTATTGCTCTGCAGACCAGGCTAGACTGTAGAAGTGAAACTCTGCTCTGATTCTGGGTCTGAGCCATATCACTGCTGCTGCTGACTTCTGAATTTCCTCCTTTCTCATAACAAGTACACTCCTCAGACAGGCAACCCCTATTGTAATTTCCCTTCTTACTCCACTCTGGCGATCTATAGCCCAGAATTAAGTAATAGGTGACAAAGCTAACAGTTGTCACCTGCGCTCACTGGTGGAGCCCTGGTATGATCTGTCACCTCCTCTGGCCCTGGTGCCCAACCTCTCCACAGATCATGTGCTGTTGCCCCCAACCATGTTCCCAGTGTCCTCAGACTTCCTTGTTTGTTGCCCGATGCCAAGCTGGGATGACTCAGTACAACTTCTTCCGGATTTCCCCATTAGGATGTTGTCTGGTGCATTTTCTAGATCTGTTTGGAGGATTTTGTGGCAGGGATCCCACCATGCTGGTTCTTATCACTCCATCATCTTGCTTCCACCCCACTCCTCTGGATTTAGACACTTGCTTCAGACCCTGTTCCCACCACCTACCTTACTCAATGAATTTGACATTTCCAAGAACTTTTTTTTGACCTGGAAAGACTCTAGTTTACTCAATCTCGTAAATAATTGCTTGGTTCCCATTCCTCGAAGGTTTTTCCTGCTCCGCTTAGCTGCTAGTGCTTCTTCTCTGAGAATATTTTCCATCTATCCTTTATATATCTTGAATGTACCTAATGATTTCCATGTGGTCTCACTCCTCCCCATTAGTATATAAGCTCCTTGGAGTTAGGGACTCTTTATTGCCTTTATTTTGATCCTTAGCACTGAGCACAAAATTTGGCTCTTAATAAGCACTTAATGAATACTTTTTGATGGATTTGCTTGGAGACATCATGGTGCCATTGAGGAGTTCAGGATTTGGAGTAAGAGGACATGGATCTGAATCTTACTTAGCTCTTCCATTTACTCCCTATGTCACCTTGGATAAGTAACTTAACCTCAATGGGCCTCAGTTTCCTCATCTTTAAAATGAGGTGTTTGAACTGAGTGACATTTAAGGTCTCTTCTAGCTCTAAATCTGTGATCCTATGATTGGGATATTTGCCCAATAGTAGTCTTCTTTCAAGCCCTTATGACTTCTCTTATTCACTAGTATATATCAGTCCCAGTCCCCTCCTCCATCCCAATCTAGACAGCAGGGATTTGACAAATCCTCATTCATCTCATTTACAACCCATTCTAAAATATCCTTGTCAGAGACATAATTCTCTCCTGAATCATTTTTGTATTTTTCCTAGTCTAGAGATG
Source organism: Trichosurus vulpecula (assembly GCF_011100635.1). Lineage (NCBI taxonomy): Eukaryota > Metazoa > Chordata > Mammalia > Diprotodontia > Phalangeridae > Trichosurus > Trichosurus vulpecula. Next base: position 45,016,922 of record NC_050581.1, on the reverse strand, counting down.
TATATGCTGCTTCATCCCGGAGACAGTGTTATAACACTAGCATGGCCTAATGGAAAGAACCCTACACTACAAGTCAGGAGACCAAAGTATTAGTCCTGACTCTGCCACTATTTCACTACATGACCTTGGGCAAGTCACTTCATATGATACGGTTCAGTTTCTTCATCTGTAACTCAGTTCAACCTAGTAAGCATTTTAAATGCCCCTAAATTCCAGGTACTATACTAGGATATAAACACTAAAAGGAAAATAGTCCTTGCCCTCAAGAAGAGTTTATTCTATTGGTACACAGACAAATAAATACAAAACATATACTATAAAATAAATTAAAAGTGGTTATGGAGGGAAGGGTTGGGAGGGGAAAGGAGGTGTTAACTAGGAGAGGAATCAGGAAAGGTATTTTCTATAGGTGATAATATTTAAACTGAATCTTGAAGAAAGCTAAGGATTCCAGGAGGTGGAAGTGGAGATGAGGAAAGAAAGTATTCCCAGGGGGAGGGAGAGATAGTTGCAAAAAAAAACAGAAAAGGGAGATGGAATCTATGAATGGGAAACAGCAAGTATGTTAGTTTAGCTGGAACACAGAAAGCATGAAGAGGAGTAATGTGAAATCAGTCTGCAAAGATAAATTGGAGCCATATCATGAAGGACTTTAAATGCCAAACAGAGGAGTGTGAACAGAGGAGTGTGTATTTTATCCCAGTGGCAAAAGTGCTTGGACTAGATTTCTCTCTAAGGTCTTTTCAAAGTCTAAAAAAATCTAGGTGTCTCCACAACCCATTTGACACCACCATTATAGGTAATTATAACACTTGAAACAAAATTCCTTGACCCTTTAGGTAAAGTCATTCCCATCCCTAGAATCGCTCAGGAAAATAACTTGGAATATGACTCTAGAAATGTGAAAGGCTATGTTTAGCCAATCCCATCTACCTTAGGATGTCAGGAATCATTCAGGTACCCTGCTATAACAGTGATAAGTAAATGTCTTTGGGGATGAGGAGAGAGTATAATATTGAATGTATTATATCTGGTCATACAGTCTAAATAAACTTTAGGTCACCATCCTGACATGGTATCCTCAACTAGATTTTACAAAGTTCAAAGGATCTGGCTCTTCTAGACCCATCATAAGATATACTTGAAACTATTGGACTTCTGACTTCCTTTCCAATGGGAAGGATGGAAATACAGGATCATAATGGATTTCATCTGAAAAAGAGCTTAGAGTTCAATTAATTCAACCCCCATTATTTTCCATATGAAAGCACTAAGATCTGGAGAATTTAAATGATTTGCCCAAGATCCCTCAGGTAATAATTGGCAGAGGTGGTCTGACTTCAAACTTTTTTGACTACTCTATGTAGCCTTATAAGATCAGAGAACAAGGATGGTTGTCCAATGAGAAGGCAAAGCCACCAGGGTATGAGAATTATTCTCCACTGATCTCCTACTACCTGCATTATTAAAAATAGCATCAGAAAATTGTTCTAGGCCAAGCCACACTCAGAGGAAAAATGACCAGCTGAGAGATCTATGCATCAGTGACAGATGGGGAGAAAGGTAAGCTCAGGGTTCAGTTTTGTCCTATACCAGCACCAGCCTCAGCCTAATTTGGTTCTTATTAACCCTCCATCCTTCATGTTTCCTTGACGAGGATAAGTGAGGGAGAAAATGGTATTCAAATTTAATAATGTCCACGCCACCATTCAGACAAAGAGCCAACGAATGCTACTCAAGAATACCAGTCACTAGAACCAACAAAAATGTCTGTGTGTAGACTTTAAACTGCCCTAAGGTCAGCTGAGTTTGCTGAATGGACTTGGGGCTCAAATATCTAAATTATCCAACTAAAATCCAGATCTACTCAGATGAGTAAAAAATATTTTTTCGATAACACTTGATAAGTGAGATGCGACTGGAAAAAGAATGGATATATCAAAATCCCAGTGTATCCTAGGGAGAAGTGGCATTGAAGAAGAGTTTGAGAGAACCGAACTTGGAGTCAGAAAGAGCTGGGTTCATGCCCCATCTCTGGCAGATGCCTAGGCAAGTCACTTCTCTGTGCTCTATACTCTTAAACTGCAGAGCAGGTGTTTCCTCACCAGGGATTTCCCTATACCAATGAAACTATGGGCACGGATCCCAAAATCAACACATAGATAATTATGCACATTTCACAACAATTCTTCACTTTATAAAAACTAAGTAGTTTCACTGCTGGGCCTCCTCTGTTAGGTAGCAAAATGCCCAAATGCATTTCAATACAACCCAATTTGCTTCCCAACCCTCCAGCCCTGCCCCTGGAATAGTTGAAGTCAGATAGACCTGGACACATATTCTAAGCATCCATTTCCATGTTGTTGTCATTTTTTATGTTCACATGCAATGTGATAATGAGTCAACTCTTGGGTCTATCAGGCCTAAGTTTTTCTGAGAAGGCAACAAAGGGTGGTTTTATCCACCAACTTTTCTGAACTTTCCTTAATAATCAAATTTAGGTTGGCCTGAAGAGTCTACTAGCTCTAGAATCAGAGGACCTGGATGTTCCCATGTTGCAGTCCTGGAACAACCTAATGAAAAGACCCTTGGACTAGAAGTCAGAATCACAGGATCATGAGAGAAAGGTAGAAGAAATCTTAGAAGCCATTGAATCCAACCACATTATTTTCAGATGGATAAACTGAGGCTGAAGGTGATTAAGTGACTTGTGTAGGGTCACACAGCTAGTGTTTTGGGTAAAGTTTGAATTCAGGTCTTCCTGACTCCACCCCCAGCACTCTATCCACTGGACCACCTAAAGATTATTTGTATTAGTATTAGTCCTGGTTTCACCATTAATTCATTCTACAATCTTAGAGATGTCACATCACATCTTAGGGTTTTAATTTGCTCATCTTTAATTTATTTCAATCCAAAGAGCATTTATTTAAAATTCTTATGATGTGCATTGTCAGATTTGCTAAATCCATCACCTTTTAAACACTATGGTTTCATATTCCGCTTCTAGCTATTACCACCCAACTTATCTTAAGCAAATTACTTCCTATCTCTGAGCCTCAATTGCCTCCTCTGTAATGCCAGGTTGCACTAGATGGCTTCTGAAGTGCCTTCCATATGGATATTTGTGATTTTTTGATTGGATAGATTTCACTAAATCCCTTTTAAGGCTACTCAGAATTTCAGCCTTTTTTCATGAGGTAGTGTAGTGCAATGGAAAGAGCCATGCACTGAGAGTTAGGAAACTAAACTCTGCCCTAACCATCATTATGACCATGGGCAAGTCATCAGGTTGTTGTGCTTGTCCCTCATTCTTGAAGAGGACCATGGATGGCATCAGGGAAATGATGACATGACTTGCAGTTAACTTTGATTTGAGTGAGGGAGGGCAGTGCAAGGTCACCAGCCTCACTTTTTCCTTTGGAGCCATCTGGATCCAGTGACCTGGTATTGATCAGGACGACTGGAGATGGCCCAGGATGCAAGGGGAGACCCTGGCCCTTTTAGGCTAAGGCCTTTTCATGCACTCAGAGTGAGGTAACACCCATTCAGTGAATAGGTCTTTTAGGGAATGTTACTTCATTGAACAAATGATGGGAGCTGGATGAAATAAACTCTGATATCTCTGTCAGGTTTGACATTCTAAGATTCTACCTGATTTAAAAAAACTTAATGACCTCCATAATAAATTCCCTAAGTTTTCAAAAAGATACATTAAGTAGATTTTCTTTTTATTTGTTCTTCCAAAGGATACAGCCCTCAGCCTTAGGCTATGGTGATCTCAGGCAGATTCCCAGGGATCCCAGTGCTTGGCCCACAGATCTTCTGATGAATCATGGCAAGAAGACTCAAGAAGCTGGAGGGTATTGGGGAAGAAAGTGCATGCTGCCATATTGAAAATGCAGAGTTTTGGGTGTTGGGTGGGGGTGGGAGAGCAGATTGATTCATATAAACTGTCCCCTTTCTGATATTTTCTGTCTTTTTTCTCTTGATCTGGTATTGGCATTCTACCTTGAATCTATACTCCTATACCTGGCTTCCAGTTTCTATCTCAGTCCTTCAGATTTTGGAACTGAGAATTCACTAATCCTTAATTAGCAATCATTGTAACTGTCCCAACTTATCATATCTCCTTTCATTGGAGACAATCTTACAGATGTTGATTCAGGACAATCATTTGGACTAGAGTGGGGAAAACTCCTTCCTAGAGAAAGAAAGATATGATATATATTAGAATCTATGTAAATGTCAGACCAGGTCAAGGAACATGGGTATCTCTGGAGTACAGATAAACTGAGATGAGAAAGAAATCAAGTTCAGTAGCAGAGATTCAAGCCAGAAAGGTCAGAACTGAATCATGAAACAAGATTCAGAGAATGTTGGTAAGCTGACCACCCTGCCTCCTCAAAGCCTTTTATGAGAACTGCACCCGTTACTAACTCTATGCTGATTGTGTCAGGATGTCTAAAGATGAGGTCTACATTTTCTTCCCTAACTCAGCTGTACTTACCAGCTATGTGACTCTAGGCTAGTCACATAACCTCTCTCTGCCTCAGTCCACTCATCTGTAAAATGGAGATAATAGCACTTACTTTCCAGGAGTGTTATAAGGATAAAATGAGATATTTGCAAATTTGTAAACCTTAAAGAGCTATATGTAAAGGTTATTATTTATGATTATTATACTGATAAGGTCATGGATTCATAGACAGACCCAGTGGTTGTCCTAATCACTAACAAGTGTTAACGTCCCCTTCAGGGAGACACGACAGTATTGTCTGATTCCAAAAATAAACAGTCTGCGGGGGAAAGGGACAGATCAAAAAAAGCTACAACAGCCATTGAAGCAGACCTCTAGGGAGAGCTGGAAATACTCAGAATTTCACTTGGCTCCTTGCAGGAAATAAACTTCCAGCTCAGGAAGTGAAGTTAACTTGCCTTCGAAAAGACAGCATGTGGGGATGTTTTGGGGAAGGGGATTGGGAGGTAGGGATTAGGTAGTAGGAAAGGAAGGGTCAATGAAATTCTCGAGATTCCTGGCCAAGTCCAAGTTGTTCACAAATCTTGACCATAAGGATTCCCCATTGCTCAGGAAGCATGGCATATTAACCTAACCATGACACTACCACCTACTTCATAGAAAACAACTATATCTTGGACAACGTATAAGGGTTCCTTTAGGAACTTAAGAAAGTCTTTGGTATCCACCTCCTCTCCCTGCAATGAGGTTGCTAATCATCATATTCAACAACTCCAACAAGAGCAAAAGATTATGGCAGAATATACCAACTCCTTCTAGATATTAAGCTAGCATTTAGCATAACATGTCTCTGCTTTGGTGAATCAATTTTGGGGGGCTTGACTGTACCAATCCACAGTTAACTTGACCAAGTAGACATCATTATCACCCTGTCCATGTTTAAACAGTGATGTTTAGTCAATGAGTCATACCTTCAACTGGAACTTAAGTTGTAATGGACCTTGCGTCACTTCCTCAGATTTCCCACCCAGAACATAGTGTATAATGTGTGGTGCAGGGAAATTGATGCAGCTTGTGACATTCTGGGTTGTGTGTTCCCTTTGTCCTAGCTATGTGGTGCTCTCCATTCAGGGGGCTAAGGGATCAGTGGCTACGGGAATGTAACCTCAGTGAGGCCCTCCCTCTCCTTGCCCATTCCTAGACTAAATAATCCTTATATTCTGTCCCATGTTCTACCTACTCCTGACCCTTGAAATTGAACTGCTAGGCTTCATAAGTTCCAGCAATTAGATTCAGAAACCTCTGAGAACTTTATGGAATCAATCCAAATCCAGAGAGGGAGAGCTAGTGTCCCAGAAATCCCATGACACTACAGTGTTAATTGAAACAATCAATGGGCAATGACTTTAGTAAGAATTCAAGGACACCAAGCTCCTATAGGTCTAAGTGAGAAAACTCCATTAGATACTCAGCCTTAATAAAGGCCTCTTTCCATTTCTTCCACACGCTGCTGGGGATTATGCTACATAATCTAGCAATCCAGCATGATTTGAGGAATGTCACAGTCTGCTCTCCGTTCTGCTAGGTGATTGTACAGATTTTTATATTAATGCCATATCTAGCCATATTCCCAAGACCAAATCTCTCCAAATAAAAGGACTTGCAGGAATGTAGTAAAGACAGAAAAGTTACTACTGTACAATTATGTAGTCAACTTAGACTCAGGGGTTCCAATTCCAAATGGCGGACTCTGCTTATTGAACAAGTCAGAGACAGTGGCCTTGCATGAATTACTGAACAGAAAGAGGTTCTTCTAGGCTTGTACTTCTGCAGGAGTGCCACTGCCATTCACTAAACAGACAAATATGGAATTAAGACTGCCAACACCATCACTATCCAGAACCAGTACCACCCACCCCTACCCTTGCTCCTTGACCTGATAGGCCAGTTAGCCAATATAGTAACATTCAGCAAATTTAGACCCTTTGGGGGAAGGGTTATATAACCTGATCCAGATACACAGAAATGATATATGGAAGACATTTTTCCAAGCTTATTAGAGGATTTACGAACATTGAACTATGATGTTTCGTTTGTATAAAACCCCTGCTACTTTTCAAAGTGCTGTTTCTTCAAAGTGTTTCTTCATCATACCCTCATACACCTAGCATAACTCCTAGCATATAGTAGACAATGAATGCATGATTGTTGAATGACTATAGTGCTAGGCATATTAGAGAGAATGTTGGACCTGGAGTCAGAAAAATTTCAATTCAAAACTGGCATCAGACAGTTACTAGCTGTGTAGACTTGGGCAAGTGACTTAAACTCTGCCTCAGTTTCTTCATTTGTTAAATAGAGATGATAGTAGTTGTTGTGAAGATCAAATTAGATGATAATTATAAAGCACTGAGTACAGTGCCTGGCGCATAGTTAAGTTCTATATAAATGTTAGCTATTATTTGCCATTAAAATTATGAATGAATGGACTTAAGCTGTCCATCCTTCAGCACACTGACTGGCTATTGGGGCAATGCTCATTTGAGAAGAAGCTAGAGTTATGAGGGCACATAATAGGTCATCAGAGTCTATGATAATTCACATAAGGTAGAGACTATGCTGCAGTGGGGGACCCTCTGTGTCTGGATAAAAAAGAAACCAGTACCATTTTGCCATCCCAAAGGATAGTACTTCCACTTTATCCCCAGCTTCTTTGCCCTGAAGGTACCTCTGCCTGATCTACTGAAGCATCATAAGTCTTTCCAATGGATTAAAGGTAGGAGGCACATTGAATAGCCTGAATAACTAAACAACCTCAGCCCCTCTCTTAATCCGTGGAAATAATCCATCATGGTGACTTATATATGGCCAAGAGGATGGCAACCTCTTACAGACCACAGCAACCTCCACCACATCCCATCCCTGAGCTCATTTCTCCTATGAGTTAGCCTGATAAAGAAAATAACCTGGCAATGCAGAAAGGGGATGCTCTCACTCAAAGATTATAAAAAATATAGCCTGGAAATGTCATCTTGAGGCAACGTGAGACCTCCTGCTCTTCTTCCTTCTCATCATCCTCCTCCTCTTCATCAAATTAAAAATAAAAAACCTAGGTAGCTAGGTTGAGTTACCTAGAAGCTCAATGGAGTCAGTCAGTCAGTCAAGTAACAAGCATTTAAGCACTTACTATGTACCAGATACTGGGTGGGGCGGGGTGGGGGGGGTGAGGAGGGAGAACAAAAGAGACTATGCATTTATATAGCACCAACTATGTGTCAGGCATATTTTTACTTTGGTCAGGTGCAATTTTCTTTTGATCCTCACAATAATCTTGCAATGTAAGTTGTATTATTACCCCCATTTTACACTTGAAGAAACCTGAGGCAAATAGAGGTTAAGTGACTTGCCTAAGGTCACACAGTTAATAAGTATCTGAGGCTGAATTTGAACACAGGTCTTCCTGACTCCAGGCCCTAGCTGCCTCACTAGGCTAAGTGCTGGAGATACAAAGTAAGGCAAAAAACAAAGGAAAAGTGGCATCTAGGTGGTGCAGTGAATATAGCACCAGCACTGGAGTCCGGAGGACATGTGTTCAAATTCAGCCTCAGACACTTGACACATTGACTAGCTTGACCTTGGGCAAGTCACTTAACCTTAATTGCCTTGCCTTCCCCCCTCCAAAAAAATTTAAAAAAAATAAAAAACAAAACAAAAACCTGTTCCTGCTCTCAAGGAGTCCATAATCTAATTGAGGAGACGGCAGGCAGACAACTATCTTCAAACAAGATATATACAGGGTAAACCAGGGTTAGCCTTTTTTTTTCACTGTTCATCCAATTTATTTCTAAACCACATGATCTTTGAAAAATGATTGCTACAAAGGATACATGACATACATTCTATTAGCATTTACTCCCATTCTCAAAGAATGAAGTTTCACATATATTTAGTAAATTCTCACATTTCAGAATCATTCCAATGAAAACTAGCTTTTGTTCCCCAATTCTGTACCTAGACTAAAACATATTGTAACTTTTTGAAAAATTGGTCTTTGTCTTTTGGACTTTAATGTTCTAACTATATATTATTTTCAAGGATAACACATTTTACAGTTCAAATATTGACATTACTGATGTAATCTGTAGAACAAAAAACTGTCTAAAAGATTTCCCTCTTGTGGTCTTTTGTACATAACAGGTATAACTGAGTTCAAGGTAATTTTTCCCACCACACACACATTATAAAGATTTTGATTTCCACAATCACATATAATATACATAAAATGAAATTATATTGCTTTTTAAAAAAACATTAGAAAAGGTAGTTCAGTTTCAATTTATTTTTTTTTGCATGATCCAGAGATTTAAAAATGCAATGAAAATCTAACTTCCATGATATTGTTGTTGACTGGGAAAAAAATTCAAACTGTGAAAATTCATTATGCAAATGAAAATATCAAATGTTGGTACAATTATCAAAATGAAAGCAGTCAATATTTTAATTCTAAAATTACACACTTGTTTGTACAAAGCACATAAAAAATTCATCGTGCTAACTCAACTGTTGATTGTGAGGTCTTCAGAAAAGATTTATCTTTTAGCTTGTAAGGAGATTGAAGAGCTTCAAACAAACAACAAAAGAAATTTTGCGTCTTTATTGGAATGGTGTTAGGCTTAATACACCAATTTTGATATTCAGATTTGTTTTTTTATCAGAAATGACACTACATAACTGCAATACTGGTCCAACAATCTTGTCTTTACTTTCCTTTTAAAGCAAGAAACAGAGTGAGAGTATTCAGAAAGCACTAGCAGGCATCAGTTAATCCAAGATACTAGCTTTAGTTCCAAAAAGCACTTGCAAAGACAACCAGATTTTTTTTGAATGGTTGAACATCTTAATAACTAGAATAACATGAGTGTGTAAGCAAGTGTCATGAGGCTTTTTTTTAAATTTACCTTAGGGTTGGTCTCTCTTTTCCTCAAATATGACAGTTTTTCTTTGACATTTTTTTCCTCAAAGTATAAAAAAGTATGAAATATAAACAAGCTCTTGCATTGTACACTTGAAGTATACAATTCAAACATTATAGAGCTATCTACATACCGTTAAATTCCATCAAATCTTGGATAATCCATTAATATACACAATATCCACTTCTTTTTGTTACACACAGATTCAAATATTATCTAAAGAAAAACACTTTTAATCATTTTGGCTTTCTTCTACATTCGTATGTTGACATATTTATTAAAATATTCTTGTTGAATTACGTTTGGTCTTTTTTCTTGTCAAGTCAGTTTGCTATCTTAATATCAGCCATCCAGACAAAACAGGTAATCAGAAAGATGAGCTCTTCCCCACTTCCCTAACTGTTATAACTATGAAGTCAATTTTAAGACATGACTCCAAACACTGGGTTGTGGCGGCAAATACTAGGTCCAATTTCTTCATAATCCTTTTTGGTGTGGCATACTTGGTAGAACTCAGGTGTGGAAGCCAGTATTGATCCCCCAAACCATACCACATATCGCTGCATGTGGTGTGTAATGACCTGCACATCAACAGGCTTGGGCTTCAGTCTACCACCACTTAATTCTTCACTTAGCTTCAACCTTGCATCAACAATTCTTTTCAAATCCTGTTGTAGTCGACGTCCAAAATCCCTGAACATGGTTGAACCTCCAGAGAGGACAATATGCTTGTAGAGAGGACGTCTGATATCAATGGGACAATTCTGAATTACTTCATCTACTACTTCTGAGACAGGCTGGGTGAAATCTGAGTTAGCAAACTCTGGGTGAAAGAAGATTTCTGGACCCAGGAACCGTTCATAACCAACGTCAATGGAAAATTCTTTTTTTGAAATTGCATTGATTCCAGTATACTGTTTAATCCACTTTGACCCATGTGTATGATACTTGTTAAATTCTTTGACTAAATCTGGGCAGACATAACTATAACGTTCCTTCACTGCCTTAGCTGTTTCCAGGGATTGTTCGGGAGGAATTCCTACTTCTCGTTCTCTCAATAACTGCTGAATAAAATATGTTATATCTCTCCCAGCAATTGGAATGTGCTTGATACAGCTACCAATAACACACCCTTCAGCCACAGGAATGACGTGAGTGACACCATCTCCACTGTCTATAACTGTACCAGTCAACGTCCGCTCTCCTACTTGTCTTGATGTCCAAGACGCAGCTAAAGCAAGGACAGCCTGTACAGCTATGTATAGGCCTGGAACATTAAAAGATTCAAACATAATTTCAGCTGTATATTCCATGTTTTCTGGTGTATTTAGAGGAGGTTCAATCAAAAGAAAATAATGATCTTCAGGTTCTGCTCTTAGGTATTTAAAGATCACTTGTTCCATAAATCTTTCCATCAAGTCCCAATCTTCAACTATACCATGATGGATTGTCCACTTTGTTGCACAAGTTGGCTTTTCTATTGCTTCATCCCCAATAAAGAAGTCTAGATCATCAACACCCTTCATCACCCTCTTTTGTGCTTGATCTCCTACTTTTGCAGACTCCTTGATAGCAATACATGAAGGGATGATAAACTGTGGTTCTGTATTTCCAGCATATCCAAGTTTTGTATACCCGGTGCCACAGTCCACCACACAGGCCAGCAGCCGTCCCACCATCTTCCGCCTCATTCTCCTCTCGCTGCAGCCGCCGCCACCGTCAGGTCCATGCTGGATGCAGGGAGGACGGGGGGCTGGCGGCGGGGGCTATTTAACCATCCACAGCCAGGCCAGCCTCGCACTCCCAGGAGGCAGAGAGGAAGCTGAAGCAGCAGCCTCGGCCAGCCCAGGGTTAGTCTTAAAGAGAAGGTACTAAGTTTAAGGGCTAATGGGAAAACCAAAACTATTTTTACAAATGTTCATTTTCATGATCCCCTCTATTCCTAGACATAGCAATCTGTAGACAGACGCATTATTGTGAAAGCCTAAATTGAGGCATACGGTTAATCAGTCATACCAAAAGACACTTACATAGAAGACAAACTGCAGTTACTAAACCTTAACCAGATCTGCCAGTGTTAATCTGCCAGCAGGAGTTGCGGAATGCTGCTGCTCGGGCCCAGTTGTCTGTTCTCCAAGCACAAATGACGTTGGCATCCTTACAAGGGTCAGGTTTGGATGGATTCCTCTACCTTGGCTTGTACGTATACTTTCCTCAAAGGAAGACTTGATGGGCAGTTGCAGGTCACAGGACCCTGGTCAAGACCACACACAGAGCAGTATGAAACTTTTGGGGACAATGACTGCTAGTATATTTGGTCATGTGAATTATGTGTTCATTCAAGAAGACGGAGGGGCGGTCAGCAGGTTTCCTGTCAATTTCCTTCCATCTCTGGTTGGTGGTAGTATTAGGTTCATCACAGAAACAGCCTTATTCCAGGGATATGTCTGCTGTGTGACTTGATACAAGCCAATCCATCTTAGCCTCTTTGGGCCTGAATTTCCTCATCTGAAAGGATAAATTATAATAATGTAGTACTTACTTCACAAGGTTGTTTAGGAATCTAAGGTTGTAGATTTAGAACTGATGACTTCATAGAAGTCAATACCCTCATTCTGAGGCTCAGAGAGGTTAAATGACCTGTCCAAAGTCACACAGGTAGAAAATGTCAGAGCTGGTATTTGAACCAAGATCCTCTGACTCCAAATGCAACATCTTTTCCATTGTTCCAATGACCCGATGGACCTACGTAGACCATTTTAGAAATGCTATGTGGGGACTAGGGTCCCAGAGTGGGCTGACTGGAAGCAGGTTCCCTTGGAGCTTAGACTGCTCTGCTTTCTTCCTTTGGAGCTGTGATCATTTAGTGCAGGACCAAAGTCTGGCCCAAGCAGAGAGCCTGGAGCCAGGGGTAATGGTCCCCAGGAGCCACAGACCCTTCCCCCCAACACACACAAATGCACTCCAAGAGTCAGTGACTTGCTAAGACATAGCTGTGGACATCACCCAGGAAGAGTGGGGCTTATTGGACTGACCTCAGAAAGATTTGTACAAAGATGTCACACTGGAGAATGCTCAGAACTTTCTCTGCAGGTTGAGCTGGGAGCAGGGGAAGAGAAAGGTCCCAGAGGGGAAGATATCTTTCCCTTCTCTTCCTAGGCTGGAAGCCAGCCTGGGACCTGCATGCACAAGGATCAGATGCAAAAGTTTTATGAAGTTAATGAGCCAAACAGGCTCAGGGCCCAAGGAGGTACAGGAAGCTCAATGCCTTTAGTCATATGGAAAATAGTAAAGAGGGGGTAGCCCTCGGGCCGCAATTAATGGCACGCTAATTGGGATTTGAGCATCAAATTTTCATGGAACAGGAACGGAAATGGGTAGGGGCAGTGTAGAAGTTGGTGACATGTGAAGATTAGGGTAATCACTAGGGTTCAGGGCTACTCTTCATCTCAAAGAAAAAGGGAATGGAAAGAGTCCAAATCAGGATCTTTTTGAGAATAAATCAGAGGCTAGGGACTGGAAAACAGTGTTTCTTCAGAGTGCCAAAATCCAAGGAGCTGTGATGGAAGCAAGAAGCCAAGTTTAACAGTAAAGATTCAAGCTAGAGCTGTCAGTACTGAGTCGGTGATGGAAACAAGGAGCCAAGTTTAGCAATGGAGATTCAAGTTAGAGCTGTCAGTGCTGGGTCAAGAGGCAAGATTGTTTGCCAGTATCAGTGATTTAATTTATCCTCTTGAAGCTTTGTCTGCCTTTTCTCATAGCATATACTGGTACATAGCCTAGAGAAAATTCTTGTCCTACTGCATCAAAAGAACTAAGGACACAAATACCATTTCTACCCCTAAAATCCTCCTCTGGACCTTGAGGTCATAACTTAATAGTATGGCCTTGGTGGAAGTCTTCTACCATCTCTGAAGACTGCATATTGTGAGCTAGCCACCATACTGTCTTCTCATGTTTGCATCCCTGACAGTCTACTAGGTCTTAGAGGTAGATCATGATTGACTCATGGAACAGTGGAAAGAGACACTAAAGTCAGAAAATCTAGGTTTAAATCTCACTTCTTATTGCTTCCTACTTGCATGACCTTGAGCAAGTCACTAAACCTCCTTGGTCCTCAGTTTCTTTGTCATAGAGGTTGGACCAAATGGCCACTGAAATCACTTCCAACTTCTGGAAAATGCCTTTTTCATAGATATTCAGAATTAGCAATAGTAGGCCAGTGATTCTCTCTAGACCCAGAGTGTCTAGATATCCAATGATCCCATAAAAAGAATAGATTCTTTTCTGCAAAATAATAGGAGCTGACTCAGGATTTGTCTACCTGGGTACTCTATGTCAAACAGATTGCTCCATTCTACATTCTCCATTTGACTTAGCGAATCAGGAAGTCCCAGCCTTTGGGGTATTCTTCCCATATTCCTTCCTAGTGCAGCCAAGTTCTTCCTCGCCACCACCAAAGGATAAACAAGATAATACAACCAATATGAATATTACCTCAAAAACTGGAGTTCAAGGCAACACATAGTTTATCACCACAGTTAGTAGAAAACAATCTTCTTCTTGTTATTGCTATTGTTATAGTATCTAGTATAGTGCTTGGAACCTCAGTTTCTTTGGTTGTTTGTTTGTTTAAATAGTTGAGACCTGTGATTTTTCATAGGGAATTCCTCAATGGAGGCATTTCCTCTACCAATGTAGATGTACAACAGTTCTGCCACTTAAAGCCTTAGAGAGTTTCCTGAAGCACTGAGAGGTTAAATGATTTCTCCATGATCACAGAGCCATACTGCATTGAAGGCACCCAGTAGGCACTTAATAAATGTCTCTTGATTGATTCATTAGAGTCCTAAAACTCTTTCTTTTTGTTTAGTTCTTCCAAGACATTAGGTTTAGCAAATGAGTTCACCTTTCCAACCTCTTAAGAATTTATAGATTTTAGTCATATCCCTTCTTAAACTCCATCTTTCTGTACTTCTTCTTTACCAATCCCATGGGTGGACCCTGAAAGATAGGGATTTGGATTTTGTCTACATGTCACCATCAGCTAGCATAGTGCCTGGCATGTAGTAGGCACTTAATAAGTGCTTATTGAATTAGTTTGGATTTAATTGAACTGAATTGAATTGAATTAGCAAGTTCCAATCTGAGGGAGTGATCCCCTGACTTTAGCTTTACATTTTCCTTTCACTCTGCCTTCTGGAAGTTGCTTTCCCCACCACAACTTTTGATTAAGGATTTGGAGAGCATCTCAGGCCAGTTTCACCTTTGTATGAGCAGGATCTTTATAGAGGGATAGGGAGCATCTTGGCTCACTTAATCAATTCCACATTCCCGTATCAAAATATGCATGTTAATAGAAACTGATGACTCAAGAGTAAGGGCTGGTGGGAAATCTTCAGTGACTGTGTAAGCTGCATCCCTGGACCATCTCACATTAAGGTAATTGCTCCCCTAAAATTATTTTATGAAACTCTGAACATGGGTGCCATGACTACATGCCATTGTTTTAGTTTCAGATTCTGCCACAAAATTCAGGTTTCCATGTCAACTTGGCATAGATATGCTGTTCTTTCCCCCAAAGTTCATTGTCATCTCGGGTCCCAGCAATAAGGAATCATAAAACAGAATAGCTGGAAGGAACTCTGAGAAATCTTGCCATCTCTCTCCCTAACCAAACCCACATCAGAAAGTTGGTATGATGAAGTGGATAGAAGGCTAGCCTCAGAGCCAGGAAGACTCCAGTTCAATTCCTTTCTCTTTCACAGATTATGTATCCAGAGCTAAAAGGGATCTGAAAGATCATCTATTCTGACTCTCCCCGGTTACACACATACCTTCAATTCTTTACTCATTCACATAGAAGTAAACATAAAAGAAAAGCAAACAGCCTCTGCCTTAGTATTAGAAGTCACAGCACTGCCCGCTACAGCCTTGCTAATTAACCTATCTTTACCTCCATACCTCTATTCACTTCCCTGGACTTAAGGTTCTTCTTGCCTTCCTGGATCCTTGGAGCTCTAAACTCTGGATGCCACTACCTAACTTTGTATTTTCCTGTTTCTCTTTCCTGTACTAACCAGTTTCTGGTTTCCAACTATTACTTGCCTGGGAAAGGTATTAAATGTGTGATTTCATTCATGGAGGAACTCCCAAATGAGGAAACTTTCTCTACTAATGCAGTTTGGCACCTTCTCTGAAACCTAGAGTCTTAGTTGCCTATAACACAGAGAGTTTGAATGACATAATCAGTATGTGACAGAGACAGGACCTTATCCTAGTTCTCCCTGGCTCATTTGTTATCTTTGATATCTTTCCTTCCTGATGATCAGAATTCCTATCATTTTCTCTATTCTGTTACCATTCATATCATGGCATAATGTTTTACCACTTGCCATATTCTTAAAGTAAGGTGATTAGGTAGTCTCTCTCTGGCCAGTGATGAATGACCATTGCTATAAGGAAGAATTTCTTCATATCTAATCATCACACACAAAACCAAATTTTTTTCCAGTTTGGTATCCAAGGGAAATGAAATGCTTACAACTACTCTCTGTGAAAGACACCTATATGAAACTGTCTACACCTGAGGATGCAATATAGTGCAAATGAGGCCAAGATCTTTTCCATAGCCACAACTATTCTATCTCCAACTAGCTATTTTTCAAGTGCGTACTGCTGGTCCAGAGTAGGATGGGACAAGGAAGTGTGGAAAAATTGACACAAACTCATCCTATCAGAAAAAAAATTTAAAGAGCTTGCCCTAGTAATAATAGAGCATCATCCTTGAACACAAAGGATAACTCAATAATAATATGCATGTTCTGACACACAAAAGTGTCACTTTTTTCTTCTTTAAAATGAATTCTATCAATTCCTTCACTTATCTTACAGCTTGACATCATCTTTCTGAGTCCCTTTTGCCCCTTCTGCAAATCCTCCATATCTAATTTATGTAAAAGGAGGATAAACAGAGTCCTCTAGAAGGGCTTATCACTGACGAATATAGTTGAGGATTTCCCCCTGGGATTTCTATATTGTACTCCTCCCAGACATCACAACATCCCTACAATGCAAACCCCTGTTTTGTTTTATTTTGTAATGACAGCACCCTGGTGCCAGTTCACATAAAAATCCCTTAGTATCTGGAGAATGTAATATATTTATGATGTCATAATACATCTATATTTCTCTAGAGCAGGGGTTCTTAACTTATTTTTTACGGATCATGGATCCCTTTGATAGTCTGGCTAAGCCCAGGGACCCCTTCTCAGAATTCTGTTTTTAAATGCACAAAATCAACTACATGGGATTACAAAGGAAACCAATTATACTGAAATGCAGTTCTCAATTTGAAAAAAAAGACTGAAATTAAGAATGTTTGCTGTAAAAATTACTGGTAATTTTTCCACAATTTGGGATCTCTGAATTTTTTGAGAATGTTCTTGAGCTTATTTGTGTGTGTATATACATATATTTGAGAATACATGTCATCAGTTTTCTCCCAAGTCTACCAGTTAGGGCTTCCCAGGATTTACCTTCAATTGATTTCTTTCAACCAAGTCCTTTTAAGATACTAGTACTCCACCTGCTCTCAGCTCTTGCATTCAATGTCTGGTGCTCAAAACCTGTACTTAGGAATAAAATAGCAGCATTGGGCATAGGGCCTAGGGTTCAAGGGTACAAAACAGTCTGAGTGGAGGGAAATAATAAGCATAATCATGACATAAATATAACTCCCCAAAATGGGATATGCTAATCTGTTGCTTTGTGTAAAGGTTAGAATGATGAAATCTCAGATTTGGAAAAGACTTTAAAGATTAATGAGTCCAATTGCTTTCATTTTACAATTAAGGAAACTGAGATCCAGAGAGCTGAAGTGACTTGCCCAAGGTAAAATGGCTAAGTTGCAGAGCCAGGACTAGAAATCAGGCCTCCAGAATCATAATCCACACCGCTATGCCACACTGCCTCTTCTTGCTAGTTGTGCTCTAGAGTTGTAATTAATGCCATCTGGCCACTACCACATCTTCTGCCACATGTGGGGATAGTTTTCAACCTGTGACAGTTTCCAAGATGTATTTTCTAAGCAGGGACAATGTACTTCCCTCCAGTATGTGCTCAACATTTTATGTTTTTGGAACTGTGTTAAAGCAAAAGTAACCAAAAATATTTACTATAATTGGAAACTGGAACAGTCCCCTTTGTTTCTTGGTTGGTGGTTCTTTGTGGGTATTTTTTTAGTTTGACTCATTAACTGTTCCCCTTCAAATAATGATTATGCAGAAGAAAATGTGTTACAGTAAAACAAGAAAATCTTGGTTTCTACATTTCATAAAAGAGACATTATTGGATCATTAAAGTGTCATTACATTCTGAGCTCCTAATGAACTGGTTTCTACTTGTTAACACACAGCGATGGAAAAGAGGAATGTTTATTGCCAGATGAACAGATCATGAAGTAAGATATTATGAAATATGCTATTAAGCTGTAGATAAGTAATTAGGTGACAAGCAAAATACATTATCCAGTATTCTAAAATATTTCCATTTCATTAAAATCTCTCCTTTATCCTAGCCCCACCAGGAATCTGTATTGAGGAATAATTACCAAAAAGAAAGAAAGAACCTCTATTAGGATAAGCGATATGTGATTGAACCAAATGGTTGTTACATTACTTTGATATGTGTCTAAACAAAGACTACGCGCAAGAAATGTATTTCTAAGAGAGTGAGGGAGAGTAAGGTGACTCCCAATACCTCAACCATGCCACCAACAGAAAAATGAAATGCCATTGTCATCACATTTATGTTTTCAAATGCAAGGGACCTCACAAAAGATATAAATAAGTTCCATATAGGAAATGGAAAAGATTCTAATATAAAGACTTAAAGTACTATGTATTTTTATAGGTTCTTTACAATACTCAACATATTCCTTTCATTTTTAAAAACTTCATCTGTGATTTTGCCATCAGGAGCTCCCAGTAAGGAATTTTCTCTAACCATGTAAATCAACACCCTTTCAGAAACTCATAGCCTTAGAGAGTTGCCTGGGGACACTGAAAGGTGAAAAGATTTGATCAGGGTCACACAACCAGTATCGGTCAGAGGTAGGAACCGAACCCTGTTCTTCCTGTCTCTGATATGATCTTCCCAATCACCATAACATGCTGTCTCTATTCATTTCATGGCTTCAAACTGATCTCTAGTTCATGCCTATTTAATTAAGTGTATGTATCTTTAGCCTTATATCCCTAGCACTAATTGTTTAAATAAAGACTTCTGCTACAAATAGTTTTTGAATACACAAAAATATTTTTTCTTGGCCTAGATCCCAGGAGGTGAGTTGTAAGACTGATAGAATCCAAATATATAATGCTTATTATATTGTATTATAAGTAGTAAGTGCTAAACAAATACTCATACTTAGGGACTTTGATCATCACACTGACCAATCGTGATCCAGATGACTCATTGAACCTGAAAGCCCATCTCCTGGTAGACAGAAGATGGAATCAGAGTGCAAATTGAGAAATATTTTTTTGGACATTGTCAATGTGGCAATTTCTTTTGCTTGATGATACACATTTCTAACAGGGGTTTAATTTTTCTGGCTTTCTCCTGTGGGGTGGAGATGAGGGAGGTAGAGAAAGTGGATCTTCAGCTGAACCAAATAAATAAACAAATAAATAAATGGTTATTTTCTTGACTAATGGATAATCTAATGTCTTCAAGAAGGAAACAGCAATTAGCAGATTCATTCATTTTGCTTCTGTTTACCTTTCAGGTTTCAAAGCCAATTTTTTGTTTAATAAAGGCAGTCTACCATTACTATACAGTGCTTAGTAAATCACATGCATGCAATTATTCAACAAATATTTATTGAGTACAAGTTCTGTTTAAGATACCGAGGGTAGGGGCAGCTAGGTGGCACAGTGAGTAGAGCACCAACCCTGGAGTCAGGAGGACCTGAGTTCAAATCTGGCCTCAGATACTTGACACACTTACTAGCTGTGTGACCTTGGGCAAGTCACTTAACCCCAATTGCCCTTCCTTCCCTCCTCCAAAAAAAAACATACTAAGGGTGATATAAAGAAGAAGAAACCATCCCTGCCCTTAAGAAGTTGTGTAGTAATGTAGACATGTTATAAAAGCATTCCATTTCAAAAATCTTTGTTTAACCAGCTGCGTTGGATTCTTTCAGCCATATTCTAGCCCAATCCTTTGCGAACCCTAGAAAATAAATCATGGTGGATATGGACACTTGACAGTAAAAATCATTATTACAATTAAGAAAGGATGGGGACCCTAAAATCATGATACATTCATCTCATCATTTTTAATCTTGACCATTGGCAATTGTTCTAAAAATGTTATGCCCAATAGTCAGGAATCTGACTAAATGCTTTGCTTTTCAATCTGAAATGTCTGATCAGCTACTTAGTAATTCTCAGAAACTCTTTAGACATGGTTTTCTACTCATCCACATTTCACACACTTAGAATTCTTTATGAAGATAGCCAAGGCAATAAAATTTGAAAGGATTATGAATTTTAAAAGCATTGTCTTTCTAATGAGTACCATCAAAAGTTTTCTTTTTTCATGTAATGGTACCTCAACATTCAAGAGATTTAATACTATTGGAATATTTAATATTATTAATATTTCATTAATTTATTAAAATAATTAATTACTAGTTAATAATATTATTTAATACTAATTTTCCCAGAAACTCTGACTTGAAAGAGAAAGGGAGTCAAGCTCATCTGCCCTCTTGTGTGGTTGAGACACCACAAATGATGTTGTGTTGGAATATTTACATAATGATCTAATCAACTCTTTATTCATTAATTGCATACAAAATAAAAACTCTGTAAAAGGCCAACCTTCAAAGTCAGAAGGATCCAGGATAGCATTAAGCAGAGAAATTGGCCATCCTTGTGAGAAACTTATTGATATCAAGGCATTTTGAAACCCTTGGCATATTTCTATGATAAATGAGTTTCCACTTGAAAGTTAATCAAATGAATAGATTTAGAAGTGTATTACTGTCCCACTAACTGACTATGTGATCTTGGGATAGTCATTCCACTTTTCTAGAGCTCAGTTGAATTCCTAAAATAAAGAGGTTATATACTTTTATCTCTGAGATTTGTTCCAGCTATAAAATCTAAAATGAAATGGCATTTTTCCTTCATGTCCTTATATAACCTCTGCACGATACTAATCATTAATCAAATATATATTAACTTCTATGTTTTAGGTGCTGTGCTAGGTGTTAGGGAAACCAAGGCAAACAAAGAAATAGTCCCTGCCCTCAAGGAGTTATCATTGTATTGGAAAATTCAATTTCTTAGCCTGGAATATGTGCCAAGAGGGATGAGAAGGAAAGAGGTAGCAGATGCCAGATTTGGGCTTCCTCTAATAGTCAACCTTTTTTTTCAGAAGGGAATTCTTGAAGGACCTTACAGTTTTCTCAGGGATGCAGTTCTGGCTATAGTCTCTGGGTGATTCCAGCCAGGGGCTGCAGCCAAGAGCCCTTCTTGGTGTGGGATGCAATGCCAAAGATCTGGCCTAGATGGAACAGTCTAAAGTGATAACACAGTTCACAAGGAGCAAGAAATCAGAGGCACAAGGTAAGTCTTTGTAGACAACATGTTAATTATCACAGAAGCTGGCATGAATTATTAAGTAATCCAGGGCCAAAGGTAGAAGGTATAATCCAAGTTCTGGACAAATAATTAACAGCAGCGATGAGATTCAAAGGCAAGCAGGAAAAAGTAGGTCACAACCAGGAAAGAGTTCAAGGAACTATATACTTAAGCTTGAATTAATGCAAAGAGTTTGTAAATAATTTGTTCAACATGATGAGGGTCATACAGCACTCGAGTCTTAACTTCAGCTGTGGACAGCTCCTGGCTAGGAAAACAAAACCAACAACTGCTACCAAACTTATATGAAAAATGTTTCAGATCAACAGGCTGGGAAATGGAGTTCGTGGTTAATCAATTTTTTTTTTAGTTTAAGGAAACTTTGGTTTCAAACTGTCCTATTAAAATAATTTCAAAATGTATGAATCTACTTACCACAATTAAGCTAGAAGTCAAGAGACCTGAATTTTAGTCCTGGCTTTGCTATTATCTAGTTTGTGTGATCTTAGACGAGTCACTACCCACATTTCTCTAAGCCTTAGTTTTCTTACCTGTAAAATTAAGTCATTGGATGAGATGATTCCTTAGGCCTCTCCCATTGCGACACAGTCTGTGGTTCTGGGAATTTTTTTCTGTTGTCTGTGGATTTCAGGGCAACCATTGTGAACAATAATTCATGTTGTTCAAGGCTATAATATATATATCACTGGTTGCTTAGAGACACAATCTGTAAACATCTACAAACTATGGACTTGTCCCAGGACAACCCCCCAAAATTGTTTGTTTTTTATACAATCCTTGATTTTTTTGTTTTCATTGTCATTCATCTCTTTCTTTTGAAGTTAAGGCTAGAAAAAATGTGAATAATGAGCACAACAGTGACTTGGATTCATGTTCATCATTTTTCTACAGTTCATGTCAATGAGAGATGAGGAATAAACACAGGATATTGTTTATGGGCAGCAAAAGGTAAAATCAATATATTTCCAGGGCACTTTCCTGGGAATCAGGAGACTTAGCTTCTAATTCTGACTGTCCAGACTATCCTGGAATTCTCTCCCTTCTCATCTTGGACTCTTGAAATCCCTTTGAGGCTCAGCTCAGGTGTCACTCCATGTTGTTGTTGTTCAGCCATTTTCAGTCATGCCCAATTCTTCTTGACCCCATTTTGGGGAGTTTTCTTGGCAAAGATACTGGAGTGGTTTGTCATTTCCTTCTCCAGATCATTTTACAAATGAGGAACTGAGGTGAAAAGGATTAAATGACTTGACCAGGGTCACACAGCCAGTTAGTGTCTGAGATCGTATTTGAACTCAGAAAGTGCTCTTGACTTCAGGCCCAGTGCTCTATCCACTATAACACCATCTACCCTGATCTTTTCTAATCATCTCCAGCATTTTCTCCCCTGGCCAAATGAACATCTACTTACTTTGCATTTTGGGGTGTGCATTTTTTTCTGTACAATAGAATTTAAATTCATTGATGGCAAAGACTGTTTTCACTTTGTCTTTGTATCTTTAGTTCTCAGCTTCCTACATAGTAGGCAGTTAATAAATGCTTATTGAATTGTATTGAAGTTGACACTAATTAGCTTTGTGACCTTTAACAAGTTAATTTACTTTCCTGTGCCTTAGTTTCCAAATCTGTAAAATGAGGAGATTGTACTAAATGATCTCTAAGGTTCCTTTCAGCTCTGATATCCTATGATTGAATGATGTTTAATCACGAATGGGCTCCGTTGCTTACTGGCAATAAAATACTCCATCATATTATCTGATTTCATCTACATTCTACCCTGGTCAGATAATATTTTAGAAGAGACATTGAAAGCTGAAGTATGTCCACAGAGGATCACCAGGAACCTGGAAAATCAGAAGAAGCCACTGAGATTGCTTTACATTGAGACTGTAAAGCAGAAAAATTGGCTACTCCCTTCAAAACCCTATGATTGCTATGGTCTCCTCAAGCCCTGACAATATTTCTCTGATACATATATATATATGTATATATATATATGGATATATACATATATTTATCTTGAATGCTCACCAAATGAGTAGGTTTAAAAGACTATAAAAGGGCACTAATTGGCTGTATAACCTTGGGTAAATCTCTTCAATTCTTTAGAGCTCAGTTTCTTTATTTGTAAGGATCAAATGAGCAGTACATCTAGTGGGTACTATGGGAAAAGGAAGGAAAGAGCTTAATGGGCTGGAGTGATCAGAAAAGGCTTTACGGAGGAGTTAGGACTTAAAGCAGGGAAAGAAACAAGCATGAATTATTTCGAGACACTGTACTAAGTGCTTTACAAATGTTGTTTCATACGATCCTCACAATTACCCTTGGAGATAGGTGCTATTATTATTAACCTCATTTTACAATTGAAGAAACTGAGAGCAGAGATAGGTTAAACTATTTGCCCGGGGTCATATTTGAACTCAGGTCTTCCTGACTTCAGGGCCAGCATCACCTAGCTGCCTCTGAATTAACTAGACCTTAAAAATGTTGCACACTTTTCCCCAAGTCTGACCCTTCACACTTCTAAGGTTGTCTCCAAACACAACTTTCTAATCATTTAGTTTCAATAGAGACAAAATCCCCTTTTATGTTGTTCCAAGTCATGAAATGAAAAATAAAAACAACCAATTTGAAGAGGAAACAAAAACCCATGGCTGGTTTTCTTGTTGGTGATTTTGGTCACATAGGTTCTTAATAAATACTTGTAGAAGTGGAATGCTATTGGCAGAATTGTTCATAGAACCATAGATTTAGAGCCAGGGGGGGACCTTCCAAGTCTGTCTAACCCAATCATCTCATTTCACAGTTGATGCAATGAAGACCTTTTCCTAGACTCCCCTATGTACTTATATCTGTGTCTTAGAATCCCCAGACTCCTTCTAAGCTCCATCAAGCACCACCTCCTATATGAAGCTTCTTCACATGCCTCCCCAGCTACCAGGGCCTTCTCTGCCCTTGCAAAAAAAAATAAGAAAAATAAAAAATCCTGCCTTGTATTTATTTTGTGTATATTTATTCAGGTCCATGTTGTTTTTCCCTATGGAATGTAAATGTGTCTTTATCCTGGCCCCTGACACAGTATAAGTGAGTAATTATTTTACTTTTATCTTTATATTATCAGTGCCTAGCATAGTCTCTGGAACACAAATACTTAATAAATATGTGTTGATTGATCAAATGACTTATTGTCACATAGCTAGAAAGTACTGAAGCCAGACTATATAGGACCATAGGATTTTAGAGTGGGAAGAGAGTACAAGGATCATTTAGATAAAACCACAGTGAAAGGAGAAATATCTTGCCCAAGTTTCTATAAGTACAAAACTTTTTTTAAAAAAACCACTTCTTGAGAAAGCTCCATGAAATATGATCAAAGACAAAATCATGGGAGAAGGGGGCAGGCTTTGAAAATATTTGATGCCTTGTCTCTGAGGGATCAGAACCATGATTTCACAGAAAGAACTCCTACTAGGCTTTAATTTCTATGGCATCTTTTTTTGTCTTGTAGTAGCATCATCTAACAGCTCAATGAGAACTTAACAGAGGCTCTTATCAATGACTTTTCTTTCACATTGCTTGGTTTCAAAAAGAAAGCAATCTTGCTAGTGATAATATTACATTTATTCCAGACTTGCTCATTAAAGCAGGAAGAGCCCTGGTCAGTGTAGGGAGAATGGGATTTGGCATATCATGTAACACAGACAGTGATGGGAACTAGAGTACAGTTAATGCCCAATGGGAAGCCAGAAAGTTAGAAACCACCAAACAGTTGCAAATCAGGGACTCCCCACTGTGTTCCCAGACTCTGATTGGTTAGATATATTTTGCCTAGATTCTTAAAATGATCAACTGCATCTTCTGGGGAGGACCTTCTCAGTTTCCTATTCTGAAATAGAAAAGCTTCCTACTGTTTTATAAAGATGTGTTGACATGATTTATTGGAAACCACGTCCATTAACATTTTTAAGTACTCAATAAATCCTCTAACACACCCAGTAAATTAATCTTAATAAATCTGCAGTAGGAAACAATTTGCCCCCAAAATTGATACATGACAGAAAGTTCACATTGCTCTCCATTTCTGCAAATGTCACATGCTGGAGTTACTAATCTACATAAAGGGGAAAGACCCCCACTGCAGCGCCAACCAGTCAGCCAGGCAAGCTTAGAGGCAGCCCACTTCTGCCTAATCCTCCTGACTCTGATACTCATCCCCAGTATCTCCGGGGAAAGGTTTTATTCTGTGTTGGGGTGATAATTGTTGGTGATATACAGTACACATGCTGGGTCAGGGTGATAATGAATGGTGATCAACAGTATATATATCTACTGTGTCAGGGTGATAACTGACGTGTGTGTGTGTGTGTGTGTGTGTGTGTGTGTAAATATGCGTATGAAGCAGGGATGAGCAATGATTAGAAACAGTGCAAATAGACGATTCCAGTTTTGCCAGTCACAAATAGCTAACAATAGCTGGCATTTATAGAGAGCGGGTTTTTTTGGATATTTTGTTTGTTTTATTATAAACTTAAATATTGAAACTTAACTACAAAGTAAGAAAAGAAAAAATATGCCATGTGCACGGCAGAACATAAGGAAGGATTCAAAATATGTAACAATACATTTTCATTTCAAGAAAGCCTGTATGATAAATACTATACATTGTGTTGAGAGCTGTCCACCTTTGCTTCCTTGTAAGTTTTCTTTTGTTCTCTGCTATACACTTTTTACTTTGTTCTTTTTTCTCCCTTCCTCCAGAAGGATATAATTAAGTGTGGATATATTTATATGTAGATACATACATACACATATACATACATATGTACATATATAGACATATGCTTTCCCTAACAAATTCTACTCCTGCTCTTCGTTTTTATGGTTATGCGTATCTTTTATTTCCTAACCCTCCTAACTCCTCTACTTTACTTCTACCCATTACCTTGCCCTCCTGCTACTTAGCCTACCCCCCCCCAAGGACACCCTTCTATAACACCCTATAACTTATTCCCTCACTCTCCCCTCTAGAGATCCCTTTCTTATCTGCCCAAGGATCCCTCCCTTATCCTCCCATTCCCATTGATCTAAATATCCTTCTATATCCCCCTTTAACCTATTCCTTCACCTTCACCCTTACACTCCCCCCTAGAGATCCCTCCCTTATCCTCTCCCCTGTGCCTGTCCTCTTAGCATTTCATTTCTTCTGAATTTAGAAGACTTTTATACTCTTCTAGGTATATATGTATTGTTCCCTCTTAAACCCATTCCTAGCGAAAGTAGGTTACCAGAACTACCAGTCCTCCTCCCCCATTTAATTCCTTTGTGTAGATTCTTCCTTTTGCGCCTCATTTGTATAAAATAACTACCCTTTTTAACTGTTCCTAAACAGTTTGACTTTTTATAGAGAGAGTTTTAAAGTATTTAAAGTGATGTGTGTATATACATGCATGTACCTAGGTATGTATATATATATGTGTGTATATATACATATATACACATATATATTTATATGTGTGTAGCTATTGTGCATGTAAAATCTCACCTGATCCTCAAAGCAACCCTATGCAAAGGATGCTATTATTAACCTCATTTTACATATGATGAAACTTGGGCTGAGAGGTTGAGTGACTTGTCCAGACTCACACAGCTAGTAAGCTTCTCAGGCAGGATTCTGACTCAAGTCTTCCTGACTTCGAGGCCAGTACTCTATCCGCTGCACCCTTTAATTGCCTGAAGTCAAGGTCACAGTATTAATAGCTGATGCATATCTAGTACTTTACAATTTACCAAGCACCTTCACACGTTACCTCAATAGATTTTCACAGCAATGGTGTCAGGTAAGTAGACAGCCATCAGGAGTGTATGGAGTCATTGGGGTTCTCCGTTCCAGGGCATTGAAATTTGGAGGGCACTGATAGCATCTGTGGTCTCTCAGTAGCTAGAAAGAACTGAATTTAACATTCAGTCAGAAACACTAATGATTAAGGATAGGAAGCTACTAGATGGCTCCCTTCTTCTTCCTGACACAGACTCAGAGAGCAACACATCCAAGTAAGCTCCTACCCAGCCCAGGGCCCAACATTAGCAACCCTTTTAGGCCAACTACTACAAATGAATTTTTTGCTACTTACTGTAGGCATAAAAACTGCTAATGACAGCTCTAGGTAGGTAAGACTCATACCTGTATCAGCCATTCACATTTCTGAAATACCATAAGGTTTACAGGGGGCAACAAGGTAGCATGGTGGATAGAGTGCTGGTGCTGAAGTCAGGAGGACCTGAGTTCAAATTCAGCCTCCTGCACTTACTAGCTGTGCAACCTTGGGCAAGACGTTTAACACTCTTTGCCTCAATTCCTCATCTGTAAAATGAGCTGGAGAAGGAAAAGGCAAACCATTCCAGTATCCTTGTCAAGAAAACCCCAAATGGGGTCATGGAGAGTCAGACACGACAGACCGAATAACAAAAGCTTACAGGGCACTTTCAATCAATCAAAAAACGAACATTTATTAAGTGCCTACTATGTGCCAGGCACTGTGCTGAGCACTTTTCTTGCCACCATCCTGTAGGATAATTAGTTCAAGGATTATTATCCTTATTTTATAGATAAGGAAAGTGAGGCTCCAACAACTTAAATGATGTTAGTCACCTAGTATTTATTAAGTGCCAAATATATGCCTGGTAGTGTGCCGAGTGCTGAGGGTACAAAGAAAGACAAAAAACAGTCCCTGTTCTGAAGGAGCTCCCTTTCTGATAGGGAGACAACATACAAACAACTATGTACAAACAAGATACATACAGGACATATCAGGGTAACCTCAGAGGGAAGGCACGAAGATTAGAAGGACTTCAAAAGACTTCTTGGAGGAGGTAGGACTTAAGACTTGAAAGAAGCCAGGGAAGTTAGGAGGTGGATATGAAGAAAGAGAACATTCCAGGCATGGGAGATGGCCAGTGAAAACACTCAGAGCCTGGAGATGATGCGACAGGTGAGAGAACAGCAAGAAAGCCAGTGTCACTGGATCATTGAGTACATGAAAGGGAGTAAGGTGTAAGAAGACTAGAATGACAAGGCTAGGTTACGAAGAGCTTCAAAGACAGAGGATTTTATACTTGATCCTGAAGACAATAGAAAAACCAACCGAGCTTATTGAAAAGGAATGTGATAGAGTCAGACCTGCATTTTAAGAAGATGGAGGATAGATTAGAGTAGGGAGAGCATTGTGGCAGAGACACTAAACAACAAGTTGTTTTATAGTCTAGGTATGAGTTGATAAGCATTTGTACCAAGGTACTCACAGTGTCAGAAGAGAGACAGGGGCATATATACAAATGATTTCACAAAAAATGACAGAAGTTGACAACTGATTATCTACAGGGACTGAGAGAAAGTCTGAAATCAAAGATGATATCTAGGTTGTGAGCCTGAGTAACTGGGAAGATAATGGCGTAGGAATAAGGAGGTTAGAAAGAAAGGAAGGTTTTGAGGTAAAGATGAGTTCAGTTTTGGACAAGTTGGGTTTAGGATGTCTCCAGGACATTCAGTTTGGTGTTTAAAAGGCATTTGGAGATTCAAGACTGGAGGTTGGGAGAGAGGTTAAGACTGGACAACTAATCTGAGAATCATTTGCATAGACATGACAGTTGAATCTGTGGGAGCTGATGAGATCACCAAATGAAATGCTATGGACGGAAAAGAGAAGCAGACCCAGAAGAGAGTCTTGGGGGCACCACAAAGTTGGTCAGTATGATGTGAATGAAGATCCAGTCACAAAGCTTGTAAGTTCTAGACCCAAGATTTGAAACCAGATCTCTCGTAACTCCAAGTCCAAAACTATGCTATGCAATCTCAAATTCAATGAGATTAAGTGACTCTCCCTGGTCACACTAATAATAGGAAGCAGAGGAAATGTTTGAGAAAATTGAAATATTCTTCTTGAGAGTAAATTTGAACCAGTTGGAATTTTTTTACTTTTCTGTACATAAGAAAGCTCAGCTCTAGAATTTCTAGATTTTTCCAACGAAGGGACTTAACTTTATTGGGAGCGGGTATAAGAAAGGGTCACTGTAGGGCAAGTGTCTCCTCTCTCTTCCCAACCCAACAGAGTTCCAGATAAGAACAGGCTTACTTTTAGCATCTTCCAGCAGGACTCCTTCAAGAAAGCAAAACACAAATCTATTCCAAATGAGCTGGGGACCAAGGATGAGAGTGAGCTCCCACCATTTCTATCGCTTTCCTCTTCTTCCTCCACAACTCTGATCATCCTTCCCTGTCAAATGTCAAACTACCAATTCTACTTAAAACAAAAGTAACAACAAATGTGGAAACATCTCATGGGATCCCTCCTCACTACCCAGCTAGTTCCATACAAAACACTTTTTCCTGCTGAAAATATATCATTATTGGGCAAGGAATGTTCTTTCACACCATTATAAAAATTTCATGCCCTTCTTTGCCTGCACTTGCAAGATAGCTGCACAAACCATAGATATTTTCACTGCCAACATGAAAGTCACTGATTCCTTCTAGCTAGTTTGAAAATTCAGGTGAGTTCCTCCCCCTTCCCCAGAGCCACAGAGCATTTGGAAGCCACCTGGGGTAGACTTTCAAAGCCAACCCCCAAAGAATCTTCTAGCTTGTTAGGTAGTGGTTGATTAGAATTCCTGGGCAGAAACCTCATGCTGTTTTGAAGCTCTATCTTCCCCCAACTGCCATTCTTCATAAAGTTAACACCTAGGCTTCAAACTGACTGCATTACAGCCCAATTCAACTCTGAACAGGACACACACTGAAAGGAATGTGAAACTCATTGAGGAGAGGGCCTGAAAGGAATGTGGAACTCATTGAGGAGGGGGCCTGAAAGGAATGTGGAACTCATTGAGGAGGGGGCCTGGAACTTACAACATTGTATAGTATCCCTAGTCTGACCCCAAAGTAATAAGGATGGGGGATAGCAAGGAGAATTTGAGACACAAGATCCTATGAGGATCTTAGGACAACAGGCCCATAAGAAAACAGGCTGGTGGGGAAATGAAAAGGACTGGCCAGACCAGAGAGGCACTTGGCTGTGGTGAGCTAGGTTAGAGGAATCTGACTGAGGATGAATGAAGTGGTCTATCTGATACATTCCTTTATAACTAATCATCTTTGCTAACTATGTGCTAATCTCAGTTGTTTCTACCACAGGAGTTTAAATGCTATCAGCACCCTTCTATAACCTCCTTATCCTTGACTGCTTCTATATCATTGTTATAAATGCTTTGTGCCTACATCTCTCTCCATATACTCCCCCTCCATGCTTCTTTTATTCTCATATTGACCTTGACTCCATGTATTTCCCAAATTCCAATCATTCTCTCCCCTACACTAAGCCAACCAGTAAAGCACTGACAACTCTTAAAGTCATAAAAGTATCAAGAACAATGACTGCTACTGCACTTACATGAGAAGGTCACATGTACCTGCTGCCCTTTGGCTCTTCCTTCCTCATGCTCAGACCTAACGATATGGAACTGTCCAATGGCCTTTCCTGGATTACAGCCATCTGAAACTTCAGACCAGTGCAATAGATTTAACTGTTTTTTATTCTTCTCAAAGATCTTCCCTATGCTGATCAATATAGTGCAATCTCAGGTGATATCTCCATCTGCCAAATCACCTCGATAGCAATGGAGTCAGTGCCCAGGTATCTCAGGAAGTGCCTAACGTCATTTGCCCCCTTTATAGGGGTTGCAGCCTGATCTACCTCATCCTCTGGTATCAATCAATCAAAATTACATAATGACTCTCCAATGTATGAAGAATAGCAGCAGCAGCAGTCATGTTGTAGTAGTAGTACTAGTACTAGTAGTGGTAGTAGTAGTGATAGTACTGGTAGTCCTGGTAGTACTGGTGGTAGGAGTAGTAGGAGTAGTAGGAGTGGTAGGAATGGTAGTAGTAGTAGTAGTGGTAGTAGCAGTAGAGGTAGTAGTGGTAGTACTGGTAGTAGGAGTAATAGGAGTGGTAGTAGTGGTAGTGGTAGTAGTAGTAGTAGTACTGGTAGTACTAGTGGTAGTAGTGGTAGTGGTGGTAATAGTAGTGGTAGTACTGGTAGTTATAATACTAGTAGTACTAGTAGTAGGAGTAATAGGAGTGGTAGTAGTGGTGGTGGTGGTGGTGGTGGTGGTAATGGTAGTACTGGTAGTACTGGTAGTAAGAGTAGTAGGAATAGTAGTAGTAGTAGTAGTGGTAGTAGTGGTAGTAGTAGTAGTAGTAGTAGTGGTGGTGGTAGTGGTAGTAGTGGTAGTGGTGGTGGTAGTGGTGGTGATGGTGGTGGTAATAATCATAGAAATAGTAGAAGTGATTTGTTTTGGATCAGGTCTGTGAGTTAGTTGGTGCAGGGAATGCTCCTAGAGAAAATTCTCTCTAACAATTTACAATAGTTTCTGCTACACAACTTAGTTATCTGGAGCACTGAGAGAGGTCACACCACCAGCAGGTAACAGATGAGGGACTTGAACTCAGGTAGTCCTGACTCCCTAGGTTAACTTCCTTATCCACCAATGCAAACTTCTCAGCGGTAGGGGTAAACCACACTTCTTACAGTGTGTTAAGGTTGGCAGAGTACTTTATGTTCATTATGTCATTTGATCAGAATAAAAATCAAACTGGGAATAGAGTAAAGTAGAGACTGTTCCTTGCCCTGGGGAAATTTATAATCCTTCTGGACACTTAAACACTTGAAGCAACTTAAGGATACTTGGAAAGCAATTTATTACTAAGTATAAAATAGGATAGTAACAACTAAATGGGTAAGTGCTAAGAAAAAGTGGAGAAAAGAAGAGACTGGTGTCAGTTTAGAGATGAATTTAGGAAACTCATAGGGTCCTAGAACAGAGAATAGGTGTGAAGGCTACATTCCTACTGTGAAACTACATATTAAAAAAAAAAAACAATATCCAGCAATATGAGTCTCTAGGATCACTGAGATTTGACCAGGCAGCTTCATACATCCCACTCTAAAAATGATTAAACCAAGCCAAGGGAGGTGTCAAATTTCCCCAGGGTACAATGAGCCCTATTGGAGTCAGGTCACCTTCAGTTGGTTAAGAAATCCATTTGCCTTCTTCATGTCTTGGGAGCTATGGAGTGAAACAGTGGCTCAATAGAAAGAGTGTGAAATTTAGAGGCAGAGGACCTGAGTTCAGACCCCATCTCTGTGTGACCTCAGCTTCTCTGGGCTTCATTTTTCTCATTTGTAAAATTCTTCTACAAGATGACTTGTAAACTTCCTCCCAGCTCTAACGCTATGCTCCTATGATCTATTTTTCTAAAATTCAATACTGGCATCCTAACATAACATAACTTAACTGAGGTCAGGAGAACAACTCGACTTGCTTGTGGCCTTCCTTATCCTCATGAGGTGACAAAAGTCTTTCTCTTACGGCAGGGAGATCCTTAGAACGGCAGGTGGATTGTTTGTGCTTTGTTCCATGCATCTACTTTATCTTTGTTCCCAAAGTAGAAAAGTCACATGCCATAATCCACTGTAGACTATTTGTAGGATTAGAAATAGATGAGTAACTGGAAATCACAGGAGTCACCATCATTAGAGGAATGCCTGAGAAAATTGTTATATTAATATAATGGAATACTATTGTGACATAAGAAATAAAAAGAGGGATGGCTTCAAGTGAAACCCAAGAAGATTTGGATGAACTGATGCAAAGTGAAATGAGCAGAATGAGGAAAACAATGTAGACAATAACACAGTAAAAAGAAACAACTATGAAAGACTTGAGAATTTTAATCAATGCAACCACCAACCATGATTCCAGAGGGCCTATGTAGATACATGCTGTGCATCTCCTGACCAAGCACTGATGGACTTAGGGTGCGGAATGGGAAATAAGGTTTTTGGACATGGCCAATTCAGGAATTTGTTTTTCTTGACTATGAAAATTTGTTACAAATGCTCTTTTCTTCCAATAGTTCGGGGAAAGAACATAAATTTTTGTTCATTAAAAAAATAACATTTCATTAAAAATATTTTTTAGAAAAGGAATCTACTGTTCACGGGGCTGTCTTAGAGTTTAGGCAATCAGAGGCATTGACCAGCTGCTATTGGCTGGGCAGTATCTCAGGGAGGCAACAGTAGGAAGAAAAAAGATGACTCCTAAAATTTACTTGAGGCTTAGTCTGAGAGGGTCAGTTCCTTAAGGCAGGGACTGTTGTATTTTTTGTCTGTGTTTCCCCAGCCCTTAGTGTGATGCCTGGCACATGGTAAATAATGAATAAATGCCTGTTTGATCGATTATAAACATACAAGCAGACCATAATGCACCCTCAATGTAGCCATCAAAACAAAACGTGGTCCTGCACTCTGTATCTCTATATTCTCTTCTAGCTGCCTTTAATATTAATTTTAATCTCTACAAAATGGAATGAGAGAGAGAGAGAGAGAGAAAGAGAGAGAGAGAGAGAGAGAGAGAGAGAAAGAGAGAGAGAGAGAAATGTGTACAAAATTCAATTTGTGCTGGCCCATGCATTCCCAAGGGATGGCTCTAATCGACCATTACTATAATCATTCTCCCTTACTACACCCCTAGCATAAAAACCTTAGGGAGGATCAGCTCTACACAATTATATTCCACTGGGGCCTGGATAGGGAAAAGAATAACTATAAGTGATGTTTACTCCTTGGAACCTACAGCTCCTTTCATAGGCAGAAGGCTGAGTCTCCCTTGTCAGTCCACCACTAAGTTTAAACCACACCTTATAAAGGTGGCATTTGTCTCCAGAATATCTTTGTAGTTCCTGGCTGATGAGTTAGTCACATGATCATAGATTTAGAGCTAGAAGAAACTTCAGAGGTCATTGAGTCTAATCCCCTCTTTTTACAGATTAGGGAAGTGAGGCTTGGAGACAGATATTAAATAGTTCAGCCAAAGTCACATAGCTAGTGAGTGTCAGAGGAAGGATTTTAAACCAATGTCTCCACCACTCCAAGTCCAGTGCTCTAACCACTAACCCATGCTACCTCTCCCCCTCTAGGATTTTGCTGTTTCTAGTTGTCTCCTCACAGTCCCTACTGGCCTTGGGAGACTAGGAAGTCTCCCAAAAAGTCCTTTTGGGGAGCATCAAGCCACGTCTTTTGCAAGCAATGTTTCATAACAGAGAAGGGAACCACTGTACCACAAAAGCTTGTTCATCAGCCATGCTAAACATTCCAGCAGTTTCATGCCAAGCGAGTTACCTGGTAACTTGCCTGCCACTTCATTCCTTCAGTAACCATTCATTCATTCATTTCACGTATTCCATTTATTTGTTCTATAAACAATAAGTCACTTCATTCATTCCTCAAGTGTTTACTTACTTACTGAGTGGTTTCTGTGTATAGTGCCAACCACAGATGTAGCCCATGGGATATACATGGAAGAAAAGAAAGGATGTGGCACATATCTTAAAGGAATTTAACATTTAATTGGGAATTCCAGAGTGTACTTAATCAGGAAGTAAAGTAAAATAGGTATGAGTTACAGATGGCGGAGATCCTAGACTGCTAGGCTAAGGAGCTTAAATGGATTGCTCATCTAGCCGTATGCCGGTAAATGTTTAACAGTTGGTTCCCTGGGGAGGGGAAACCCAAAAGGTACTAATGACACACTTTTAAGTTTAGTCTATATTATTAACAATTTCTCCATCACTTTTTTAAGTCAAGACAATCGATAAAACAAAAAAATCAAGTTTGAATTTGTAGGTCTGCCAATTTCCAAGGTTTAAATGCTCACACTAAAAATTTAACAATCGACTCTCCTGATCCAGCATGATCTAGCCCCAGAACACCCATGATGCCTGTCCTGGGATGGTCAGGTTAGCTCCTGAATCTTTGGAGCTGAGGACAATGACCTGCCTGTACAGCAGAGGAACCAACCTCTTATCCTAATAGTTCCAGGGTGTTGTTTTCCTGTGCAGACCTATGAAATATCCCAGTGTCATGAACATTTGCCTGCTCATTGTGTGCTTTAGTGTCTCACACTGAACAGTTGATTTATCTCTCCACCTCATGAGCTCTTCTTTAGATCCACCCTGGAGAGTGGAGGGGCGGGGGAGAATGGGAGAGGAGTTGCTGAGGGACAGAGGAGACAGGGAACAGAGAATTTCTACAGCCTCTTTGAAAAGCCAAAGCCTCTGGCTCTGAATATGGTTTGGCTTCTCTAACAAATTATTTATTAAGCTTCAGCACAAATGCCAAGCTCTTTACTCCTCTTGCCATGGGGAGGTGGAGGTGGGGGGAATGGTGTAATGGAGAAAATTGTGGTCATTTCAACAGTGATGACTCCCCAGGGGCTGGGAATTCACAGATATTGCTTTGGAGCTGAGCAGCCTTAAATGGGACTGGTTGATTTCTCTCTTACCCTGGGCCAAGTTGGAAACGGAAGAATTAGGAAGCTGTAGGGAAAATCTCAATATAGCTGCTATTAGTTATGTACACGTTGATAGGTTTCTGGCATGGATGTTTGTATATGTGTACGTTTGATCAGAATCAATCCACAAGCATTTATTTAGGACGTAGCAATAACAATAATCATAGCTAGCATTAATATAGCACCTACTATGTGTCAGAGACTGTGCCAAGCACTTTACAAATATTATCTCATTTGATCCGCATGATGCTCCTTATTATCTTTATTTTACCATTGAGGTAACTGAGACAAATAGAGGTTAATCAACTCCCACATGCAAAGAACAATACTAGAGGCACTAAGAAATATAAGGCATGGTGTCTGTCCTCCTTGATCAAGGCGCTTAAAATCTAATTGGAGCAATAGGGAATGCATACACATGCTTATAAATATGTATGTGTATATACATATATATGTACTATATAGACTTCATATTCTTTAAACGTGCGTGTATGCGTATAATACATAAAGATAGCAATATGAGCAGTCCTTCATAACTTGGCCCCCAACCCACCTTTCCAGATTTGTTATATATCATTCCCCTTCACATCACTTATCAAGCAATCAAACTCATCTTCTTGCTATTACTCATGTATTGTATCCCCTCTCCAACCCCTAGGCATTGGCACAGCTTGCCCTCTAGCCCTGGAATGCACTCACTCCCCATCTCCACTTCTTAGATCCGTTCTCCAATTCTCTTTGAAGTTCATCTCAAATGCCACTGACTACATGATACTTTTTTCTGATCTCCCCTCCCCCAAAGGAATATGATGTGCTTCCCCAACAAAACTATCTTAACATTTATTTTGTGTGTACTTATATAAACATAGGCGTGCGTGTATATATGTGTGTTTGTATATATGCACGAATACTGGCAAAACTTCTTTATATTTATTGTGTGTATACTCTGTGTGTGTGTGTGTGTGTGTGTGTGTGTGTGGCATGTGTCCACAGTTTGGTATAGTTGATACAGAATTGGTCCCAGATTCAGGAAAATCAAGGATCAAGGCTTGCCTCTGACATATTGTGGCTGTGTTGTGACTCCAGAGAAGTCATTTAGTATCACAACATGCTAGGAAAACTCTAAGGATACAAGTTGCAGAGAAGGTACTAATCTGTGTTGACAGAGGAAGTTTTTCGTTGAGAGATCCCTATATTAATGAAAGCATGGTTCTGTGTGGATAGACATTATTTATGTGTGTATGTATATGCATATATGCTAATGGAGGGCAGGGACTGTTTACTTTTTTGTTTTGTATCCCCAGCACCTAGCACATAGCAGGAACTTAATGAATGCTCATTGACAGAATTATTTTGATAGATGATATATTTGCCACGAGTGCCAAAAAGGGCTATAGGAATTAGGAGTGGGTAGAAATAGCTATGGGCTCATATGGTAA
Organism: Trichosurus vulpecula; assembly: GCF_011100635.1. NCBI lineage: Eukaryota > Metazoa > Chordata > Mammalia > Diprotodontia > Phalangeridae > Trichosurus > Trichosurus vulpecula. The sequence continues at coordinate 44,979,952 of NC_050581.1, read as the reverse complement.
CAAAAGACTCCATAGAGGAGATTGGAACTGAGCTGAACCTTGAAGGCTAGGGAGGACTCAGATAAACAGTCTCACTTCCTCCCCTCTCTAGGTTATAAATTCCTCAAGAAGAGAGATCTTTCCTGCCTCCTATTTCTTTCATGAGTTCATTCATTCAGCATTTATTTTCTTTGTATCTGACATCCCTGGCACCAAATACAAGTCTCTACTCAAGGTGGGTGCTTAATTAATGCTTATGGCTGACTGAGCCTCACATCCTAATAGCTTCCCTTCATTATTGCTTAACTCACTGTCTTAAATCTGACTCCTTCTTCAGGAGGGTGACTCATATCTCAGGCCTGGGGTCCTTCCAACTTCCCTAGAATCACAGAGTCACAGAATCTTAGAGTTGAAAGGAACTTGCAAGGCCAGATCTAGTCCAAGTTATCCCCATATAAGAAACCCCTCTACAACATTACTGAAAACCACTTCGAGAGAACTCACTATCTTCCAAAGGAGCTTTGTGGATAGCTTTACCAATTAGGAAATTTGCTTTCATATCAAAGTCTAAATTTGCCACTGCAGTATCAACTCATTGCTCTCAATTTAGCCCTCTGGGACCAAGAACAGTCTAATCCAGGGGTGGGGAACCTGCAACCTGAAGGCCACATGTGGCCTTCTAGGTCCTTGGTTGGGACCTTTTGACTGAGTCCAAATATTAGAGAACAAATCCTTTTATTAAGGGGATTTGTTCTATGAAGTTTGGATTTAGTCAAAGGACTGTACTTGAGGAGCTAGAGGGCCATATGTGGCCTTGAAGCCAAAGGTTCCCCACCCTTGGTCTAATCCCTCATCTATATGGAAGCCATCCAGATACTGGAAGACACATCTCCCCTTCTACTCCTCTGTATGTTCTCCAGGTTAAGTATTCCCAGTTCCCTCCACTGATTCTTGTTTGGCATAAGTGTGATGTCCTGGTGAATTCCTCTGAATTGTTTTCAAATTATCAATGTCCTTCCTAGAATATGGCACCAGGGTCTAGAAATAATACTACAGAAATGTTCTGACCCAAGTAAACTACAACAGGACTATCACCTTCCTAATTCTGGACACAAAACCTCTCTTAATTGGCCTTATGATTGCACTAGCTTTTTAGATGCTAGATTTACAATCCACTAAAACCCCTAAATCTTTTTTTCAGATGAATTGTTACCTAATCGGCCTCTTGCATCCTGTACTTGGGAAGTTTTGAACACAAGCATAACAATTTACATTTATCCCTATTAAATTTCATTTCATCATATTCATTTCAGTCAAATTCTGTGAAGGAGAGAAATATATTTTCTTACATCTTTGGGAATATGCTTGGCTATTGCAGTAACAAAGCATTAATTTATGGTTGGGATTGTTGTTCTTTCTATGTCAATGAAGTCTTTGTGATTTTTTAAACCTGTTCTGCATACTTCACTTTATATCATTTCATATATCTTTTTCTGAATTCTTCATATTTATTCTTTCTAACAGGACAGTAATATCCACATACCACAATTTGCTTAGTTATTCCTTAAGGTAACTACTTTCTTTCTAGTTCTTTGCTATCACAAAAAGTACTACTATGAATATTTCAGTGTATACAGCATTTTTCTGTCTTAGGCCTCTTTGGTCTTTACACTAGCAGTTGGATCTCTAGGTAAAAATGCATGGGTATTACAAATCACTTTTTAAAGGATAATTCCAAATTGTTTTCTAGACTAGTTGGACCAATTTGCAGCTCAGGGAGTGTATTAGTATTCCTGTCTTTCCACATGTCCCTCAACATTCTCTATTCCTATCTATTAACATCTCTGCCAATTTACTGAGTATGAAAAATAATCTCAGAGCTTGTTTGATGAGCATTTCTCTCATTATTATTAATGACTTAGAGCAATCTTTCATATGATTTAGTTTGAAATTCTTATTTTGAGAATTCTTTACTCATATCCTTTGATGTCTTATCTACTGGGGAATGGCTCTTGGTTTTATGTATGGACATCAGACCTTTACTTGAGATATCTGATGCAAAGATTTTTCTCAATTGACAGTTGCTTTTTTCATCCTGTTCACATTAACTTTATTCATGGGAGAGTTTTTTAGTGTTACATAATTTAAATTATCTATTTCATCTTTTTTGATCTCCTCTACACTTTGTTTGGTTAAGAACTTCTCTTCAATACCATCATGCCTCTCCCAAACTATTAGCTAAGAAGGGTATGTTATCTACTTCTCTAATGGTTTATTTGTTTAATAATAAATTAATAATTAATATTAATATGATGAAGCCTTTGATATTCAGATAGCATATCCATTTTGAGAGAGGAGGTAGTAGATAGAGAACCAGGATGGCCTAAGTTCAAGTGCAGCTTCTAATACATATTAGTTCTATGACCCTTACCAAATTACTTAACCTCTTGGTGCTCTAGGCAATTCTCTAAGACCATAAATTAAAGAGAAGATGCTAACCTGAATTCCTTAAGAACGTTTCAACATTTGGGAGTTCTCTATATCAATTATGCCATAGATCCAGTCCCCATCTCTCTCCTAATCATTTTGACCTTATTATGATATATGATATAAGATGGTGGTCTAAACTTAATTTTTGTCAAACTACTTTGAAGCCTTTCTAGTAGTTCCTGTCAAATAGGGAGCTCTTTCCCAAGTAATTAATGTTCTTTTGTTTATCAAACATTAGGTTATTGAATTAAATTGTTCCTGATTTTTCCTTATCTAGTATGTCCTACTGATCTTTTTTTTTCTAATTTTTAACCAGTACCAAATGGCTTTAATGATTACAGCTTTCTAATAGTATTTGAGATCTAGAAGTGTTATTTTCCCCTTTATTCCTACTTCTTTTCATTCTTTCCCTTGAGATGCTGCACTTTTCCCCTCCAAATGAATTTTTAATATTTTTATCTCCCTCTATAATGTATTCCCTTGATGGTATGATAGAATACTAAGTCTGTAAATCAAGTTTGGTAGGATCAGGCATGGCCTGTGATTTTTATGAAGTCATGTTGGCTCTTTACGAACACTGTTCCCTTTTGCAGATGTTCACTAATTACCCCTTTAGTAATAAAATTTCTCTAGGCATTGAAGTCAAGTTTACCAACCTATAGGCTGTAGAAGATTCTATTCTCTTCCCTTTTTGAAATTTAAGACATTTCTAGTCCATGGTAACACTCCTACACTCCATTGTCTTTCAAATACTACTACCAGAAACTCTGAAATCCCACCTAGCAGCTCCTTCAGTATTATGGAATGTAATTCATTTAGGACTGGATAATTATGAAAGATTACTAGTGCTCTCTTACTAGTAATAATAATATTAGGCATTTATGTACCACTTTAAATTTAATAAATTACATCATGTTTGTTATAATGTTACAATAATTAGTTCATTTCAAGCCTAGAGAAAATATAATGGCCCCTAAGGCACAGATAGTATCCTCTTATGTTGCTAAGGGACTTTATTTTGGAAAAAATGTTATGAGGTCAATTACAATTACTCTGAACTCTCAGGGAAATTCTGAATATTCTAGTAGAAGCTAGGTTCTCTATCTTCATTGCACTTATATCTATCACTAATTTACCCCTGGCCTCTTTGTGGTTGAGGCAGAATTCAAGTTCCTGAAAATATGAAATTAAAGATTATATTATAGTGAAGGTGGAGTAGAAAAGCATCATAAGGGGGCAGTGGGAGAAATCATAGACCTTTTCTCAGGACTTCCTTCAGTCCTTGAGGAGGTAAATTTAGTGATGGTGTTAGCCCATTGTTCCCAGATGCCCGAAGGCTGATGGCCCTCCTTGATCTTCCTTTCTTTGACACAGTTTGGTCCTGCTTTCTCTTCTTTTCTTAGGGTGCTGGATTTTTGCAGCTCAGCTCTATATAATTCTGCTTTTAGACCTTTGGAATCTATCAGGTTCTGAGACTGCATGCTTGCCTGGGTTCTAGGTAATGGACAATGCTCTCATGCCTTCCTAGTCACCAATGGAGTGCCCCCATGCTTTTTAGCATGATGTTTCCAGCCATGTTGTCAAATGCTTTCAATGAGGATGAAAATGGCATCAAGGTTAGCTACCACACTGATGGTAAATTCTTCAACTTGAAATGGCTACAAGCCAAGACCAAAGTGGAGGGAGTGCTGGTGCATGATTTTCTGTTTGCGGATGATTATGCACTCAGTGCAGCTTCTGAAGTTGAGATGCAACAAAGTGTGGTTTAATTCTCTGTTAACATCAAGAAAACACAGGTGCTCCATCAGCCACCACCACACCATCCATACATGGAACCATTGGTTACAGCAAATGGAGATGCTTTGAATGCAGTGGATAAGTTCACTTACCTTGATAGTATACTTTCCAGAGATGTACACATTGATAATGAGGTTGACGCACACATTGCCAGAGTTAGCTCAGTGTTTGGGAGGCTCCAAAGGAAAGTATGGGAGAGAAGAGGTATGGGACTGATTGCCAGACTGAAGGTCTACAGAGCTGTGGTGCTGACCTCATTGTTGTATGCCTGTGAAACCTGGACCATGCCAGGACACTGAACTGCTTCCATTTGAATTGTCTTAAGAAGATTCTAAAGATCACCTGGCAGGATAAGGGACCAGACACTTGAGGTCCTTACTCAAACTAAACTGCCAAGCACTCAAACTCTGCTTCAGAGAGCGCAACTCTGATGGGCTGGCCATGCTGTTTGACTGCAAAACATAAGCTTGTCAAAAAGACTGTTTTATGGAAACTCACACAGGGCAAGCATTCACATGGTGGTCAGAAGAAGTGATACAAGGACACTCTCAAGGTCTCTCTTAAGAACTTTGGAATTGATTGTGTGACATGGGAGACCCTGGCACAGGACCACTCAGCATGGCATGCCTACATCAGAGAAGGTGCTCTATGAGCAAAGCAGAATTGAAACAGCTCAAAGGAAATGCAGAAAGTGCAAATTTAGAGTATCCACCCCAAATATTCACACAGACTATTTGTGCCCAACCTATGGTAGGGCACTCCAAGCTCAAAATTGGTCTGATCAGTCACAATCAGACACATTGAAACTTGCCTCTAGAATAGTGATGTCATTTTGGTCCTCTTAGAGAATGAAGGACAACAACAAGGTTCTGAGATAGCACTTCCTTTTTTATTCAGGTTCCTGAAGGTGTGACCAAGTCTCTGGAGGAATGATTTTGATTGATTCCTGGAGGTACAAAGGGCCTGTTCACACTCAGTTCTGATTAATTCAATCAATAAGTGGTTTTATCTAACAAGGGTAAGTACTTTTAAGTGGGTGGTTAATCACTAGATCCCACCCTCACACATACATTATTCCATTTGATCTTGACAATAACCCAAGGAGCTAAAAACAAAATATTTTCCTCATTTTATATATGAGAAAACTGAGGCTCAGAGAGACTAAGTGACTTGTAAATAGTCACACCTAGTATCCTAGGCAGAGTCAGAACCCAGGTCTTCCTGACCCCAAGTGCAGCACTCAATCCACTATATCATATTACTATCTTATTATTCAATTTGAGCCTCAGCTCCCTCTCAGTTACAGCATTATAGAGTTTAGAATTAGAAGAGTCTTCACTGGCCATATCATTCAATAGCTGAAAGCAATCCTCATTATAAAAATGTGACCAGTGGTCATCTAGATTCTGCCTGAAGAACTAGAACTCTAAGGATGTACCCACTACCTCCTGAGGTAACCTATTCCAATTTTGGATATCTCTAATTGCTAGGAAATTTTCCCCATTCCTTCCATTTGCTTCTTTGTGTCTTCTACCCATTGTTATGAATCAAAGTCCTCTGATTCCAAACCCAGTATACTCTCCACTACACACTTAGTTGTCCATTTCCATCCAGGCTCTCTTAGGAAGTAGGTGAGGGTGGGGGGAATGGAAAGAGAAGGGGAAGAGAACAAGATTTTATGTGCCAGGCACTGTGCTAAGTACTTTATAAATATTATCCCATTTGATCCTCAGCACAATCCTGAGAGGTAGGCACTATTATAATAGTTAAGGAAACTGAGGTAGACAGAGATTTAAATGACTTGCTCAGGGTCACCCAGCTAGTCTATGCATGAGACTGGATTTGAACTCAATACTTCCTGACCCCCTGCGCAGTGTTCTCTTCACCAAGATACCTAGCTGCCTCTAAAGGCAGCATGCTGCAGTAGAAAGAGTGTTAGACTTAAGGGGCAGACTAGGACTTAATTCTTGGCTCCGCCACCTACTACTTATGGTACCATGGACAGGTCATTTAACCTCTCTGGGGGTTTCACCTGTAAAATGAGGGGATTATATACTAGATGACCTCTAAGTTCTCTTGCCACCTTAAATCTACAATTCAATAACCTTAAGAGGTGACCTACGATAGACTTTTGGGGCAAGTGTCTCTCTAAGACCCAATCATCTTGATTTACCAACATTTCTTTTTCTTTCCAAGAAAAGGAGAAGGGACCAAAATCCTTCCAAGGACCAAATCATGTTGTCTGGGAATTTCTGTTTTTTTTTCTTATTTTCCTGGACCCATTTGACAGTTATGTAGTAGTTTTATTTAGTTTTTGGTTTCTTGACAAGACCTAGAATTTCATTGTTATAAGAAACTCTCTGCCAATGAAAATCAGTTCCTGGTCTTAGTCTTAAAAAAAAAACTCTTTTAAAAAATTCCCCTTGCATTTTGTCTTTAAAATTTCATTTGGGCACAGAGAGATTAAGCAATTTGCTTATGGTCAGACAACCAGTATGTGTCAAAGGAGGGACATGAACCCAGGTTATCATAACTCCAAGGCTTTCCATGCATTATGCATGCTGTATCTTCTGCATCAGAGTTCCTGGCTGCAATTCCCAATATTAACATGGCAAACATACAGGGGAATGGTAGAAGAGGTTAATACAATGCCGATATTATTGAATATTACCTTGCAGGTACTCATTTTGTGTTATGGTCATATGCACCATTCATTTGAGATATCCACTGCCTCCTTGTACTCTTACATGGATGTATACATAAGGAAAGCCAGATTAAAATGGGCTTTGAAAAGCCAGAGGAGGTGGTAATAGTAATAACTAGCATTTATATAGCACCTATTATATACCAGACACTGTTCTAAGCACTTCACAATCATTATCTCATTTGATCCTCATAACAACCCTGGGAGGAAGGTACTTTTATTATCCCCAGTTTATTTTTTTAACATTTTTATAAGTTTTTATTGATGTCTTTTGTTTTACACTTCATCATAGTTATGCCCCATATTCCTCCCCCTCCCCTTCCCAGAGAGTCATCACATGCAACAAATAGCATTTTATTATCCCCATTCCACGGATGAGGAAACTGAGGAAAACAGGATTAAGTGACTTACCTAGCATCACACAACTAGTAAGTATTTGAGACCAGATTTGAACTCAGGTCTTCCTGATTCTAGGTCCCATGCTCTATCCATAGAGCCACCCATCTGCCCTTACTACTACCAACATGGCACTTGACGTGGTAGATATTGTGTTTCTCAGAGAAGGGAGTAGCATAACGAAATCTATGTTTTAAGAAGATTAGTTTAGCAATGCTGTATAACATACATTGGAGGGAGCAGAGAATAAAGAAGCTTTCCTGGAGCACCCTTATTGGCAATGACCTTCTCTCTTGGCCATCACAAGGCAGTTTGTTTTGCTCTAACACTGCACTTATCAAATACTGTGATTCAACATATTCATATAGACATATACTTTAGCCACCTATTAAACTGTAAGCTCTATCAAGGCAGGGTCTGCATCTTATCTAAACATGGTATCTCCCACCAGGACCTAACCCAGGGTGCTAGTCTATACACTGTGTATAGCTCTTTAACAAATGTTTGCTACTGATGTACTGAATCAATGAACTCAGGAGACATTTTAAAGGAAGGAATGGAAAGGCTTGGTGACAAGGAAAATTTGTCCTTTATTGTTTATTGTTTAGGTTTATTGTTAACTCTAGGAAGTAGAGATGAAAAACTGTAGTTCCTAAAAGGAGCAACTTTGAGATGCTTTAATAGAGAGCTGATTTTTTAAAAAAGAGAAAATTTGTGAACTTTCTTTTTATATATTTCTGACCCAACTCAACCCCCACCTTTTGTAAACCTTCAACAGCTAACATAGCCTTTGTTGGTGACTTGCTTCTATATTTGCATTTCTTGAATCTCTTCTGTCTTGTGGGATTGTTGGGGCGGTAGAGGACAGAAGGCAAAACAGGTGAAAGCTTCAAGGGTGTGATGTCTCCCTAGGCCCTGGCCCTGTGAACCAGCAGCATTCTTCATTCACAGATCAGTGTGTGTGCAGTTATGCATCTGCACAAAATTGGCTCTGCATGATAATATTGCTTATGCATCACTGCTTTGCCCCTGATTTGTGCCATTTGGGGAATTTCTCCCAAGGCTGGGCAACAAGGGCTGCCATGAAAATTGGGTCCAGGGGTATAACTGGTTGACAGAAAGAGAAACATGGATTGCCCCAGTACCTGTCCTCCTAATCCAAAAGATGCCCTGATGTGTCATATGGGAAGCCCATGAGATTTTGACAGCATTGCACTAACACCTACAAAATGTGGCTTTGGAGAATTAAGTGAATGTGTGAGGACTGTCTGAGTTTGAGACTTTGTTCAGACAAAATATTAAAGGGAAGGCAAAAAGCATTTAAGTACTTGTGCCAAGCAATGTGCTAAGCACTGGGATACAAATACAAGTAAAAAGAAACACAGAGCCTGGCCTGCAGGAACTTGTATTCTAATGGAGGAAACAACATACAAATAGTGCTAGAAAAGAAGGAGGCTTGGGGAGGAAGGAAGGTGCTGGGGCAGGGCAGGGTATCAAATTCCAGAAGGTCAGAAGCAGAGCAAGTGAAGGAATGCAGGTCAGCCTGGGGTCTCTCCCCGAAATGGAGGCCTCTTGGAGGAATTAGCAATGGGAATAAAGGATTGGCATGGTGAGAAGGCTATGAGAGAAGATAAATGTTCCAGGGGTAGGCGATCCAAGACATTCCAGAGCGAGATAGCAGCTGTCGTGTGGCGGCAAATCCAGAAATTCAGAAGCAAGGGACCAGAGGAGAAAGATGGTCAGTCATCTTGGGCCCCTCTACATAAAGGAGGCTCTGAGAGGAATTCACCAATGGGCAAATAATATCATAATCCTGAATCTGTCTAGCATTTTATTCTTTTTAATGTCCTTCAATATTCATTATGGGCCAAGCTTGCCACTGGAAAATGAGATAAGGAAGTGTATTTCTCTCTCTTCTTTTCAGTGTTGGGTGACAATGGGTATGGAATAATCATAATTAATAATAATAATAATAATAGCAGGTAGGTAGGTAGACACTATTAAATCCCTATTTTCATTTCCATTGCACAGATAAAGAAACTGATGCTAACAGAGGTTAAGTGACTTGCCCACCATCATGTAGCCAGTAAGCATCTGAGGACTGGGGCACGATTCAAACTCAGGTCTTCCAGACTCCAAGTTCAGCACTATTCACTGAGCTGCCTAACTGCCTCTATACTGTCAGACTCCATTGGTATATTAGTTATTTTTCCTAAACTGTTTTTCCCCGCTTTCTTTTTTATCCTTTACAACAAGAGATGACTTGCTAGGTAGAGAAGAAGGAAGAAATATATTTTGAAATAAAGGTGTTATAAAATCAAAACTATTGACACAAATTATTTTAAATGTTCATTATAATATTTGATCCTCACCACTGCTATGTGATAGGGGCAAACCAATTAAAAATTATCTCCCTTTGATAGATTAGGCAACTGAGTCACAGAGAGGTTAAATGTTGTTGACAAACCATATCACATAAAAATGATCTCCATTTGATAGATTAAGCAACTGAGGCACAGAGCAGTTAAATGATTTTTCCAAAGTAAAACAGCCCACTGGCAATGGAAGCAGGGGGTAGAAGTCACATCTGCCAAATCTTAACCCAGTGCTCTTTCCATCTCGTCATCCGAGCACCCAGTGTGTGCAACTGGCAGGCAGCCCCGCTAAGAAAATGAACTATAAGAGAGACAACTACAGAGTCAATGTGACAACTAAAGATTCTTCCTCTCCCTGTGCTCCCCTCCTACTTCCTGTTACCCGTTGTTTGTAAAACAGAAACAGAATGCGCTTCCTGGGTCCCTGGTAGCCAGAGTATTATCTCTGTTGGTGAGGGAACTGAAGTGTCTGTCAAGAAGAAAAGCAACCCCATGCAGAAGAGAACAGCTAAGACCAACATATGTAGAATAAAAGAATCTTGAGAACAGGATCTGTCTCCCTTTTGTTGTCTTTTTGTGTCTCTAGTACATGGCATAGTGCCTGGCACATAGTACAGGCTTAATAAAGGACTGTTGATTGATTAAAGAATAGTACCCAAAGAAATGAAGGGAAAGAAGTCTGACCCAATGAAGGTCCTGGCTGACTTCTCTCCTGGAATCCTGTACTGTGCAGACCCAAGAAATAATAGTGAGGCTGCCCAATGTCACTGGCTTCCTGAGTTATCAATCAACATCAGACCAGCCAGTGATGGTTTTTAATTGGCTGGCATGTTATAACTCCCTTACTTGATGTAGTTGATAATTCAACCAGCCAGATACCGGAATAGGGGAGAATGGTGGAAGAATCCACCTCTTTTTTTCCTAAGTCTCCTATGGACTCACCACAGGAAGCAGATTCTCTACCCAGTGAATGTTGCTAAGTGTGTCTCCTTACTCCTTCATAAATAATGTTACTATGAGTGAGATAGGTTACTAATTAGGGAATCAATGTTCCCAAGGAGGGAGGGATCACTTTTAAATGGAAGGATTAGGTCAAGACTTTATAGAGGGAGTAGCACCTGAGTTGGAAGTCAAAGGATATGAAGGAGCCACAGTGAGTTCAATTGCACAGAGGTGGGAAAGACCAGGGCAATACTGGAGAATAGCTCTTAAGCAGTCCAATTGACTTGATTCTTTTGTCATCTCCTCCAGAAAAATATGTTGCAAGTGCCAGTGTTCAGCACGTAGTGTGGGTTTTCTTTGGGAGTATGCTACAGCCAACTCACCCTTGAAATAATTATAAAATGCAAATGCTCTAAATCTGGACTTAATTTATTGTTTTGCTGATTGTCTAGGCTTAGGACAGTGATGAAGGAAGTGATAATAATGAACAGTACACTTAAAAGTGTGTCATTCCTACAATTCGTCATTTTAAAAAGATGGTTGTTAAATATTTACCAGGATAATCCTGGTCTCCCTATTCCTCAATCCATGCTTTACAATATTGATACCATTTGAGAGGTGGCAAGCTCCCCCTCCTTGGAGGTCCTTAAGCAGAGGTTGGGCAATCATTTGCCTGGTATGTGATAGTGGAATTCCTAGATTCCTAGATTAACACTGAGGTCCTTTCTGAATCTCAAATTCTGTGAAGGTTAAAATACAAACTAGAATCTAGTGCTTAAGGCTCTCTAAAATATGGCCCCAGCCTAATCTTATTTCACAGCATTCACCTTTCTATCCTTTGCATTCAGTCCACCTGTACTACTTACTATCAGTCTAGGGATTTTGTCCTGCTCCTTCCATGTTCAAATGCTCCATACATTTCCACACAATATCCTCCATATCTTAGGACTTCTAACTCAGATGCTACTTTCTCCATGAAGCCTTTACCTAATCCTCCCTACCCAAAGTGCTCTGTCCCTCCCTTAGGTGCTAAGGCCATAGCATTTGATCTCTCTTGGACCCATAATCATTTTCTAGCTTGTTTTATACTTGTATGTGTGCATTTCCCACCCTCACATCCCTACTGGACTAATGCTTTTTTGGGCTCAGATGGCATCATTTGTTGCTATTTTATCCTCAATAACCAGCATAAGGCCTTGAGACCAGTAAATATTTATAGAATTAAATTCAAATTGGCAGTCTGTACTTAAACAAATTGCCTAATTATCAGTCCTCAACCTAGCCAGATTTTCTTACTGGCCAGAAAGACAACCTTTGAGGGTGAAGGGGAAACCGAAACTGACTCAGTTTCTCACTGTTTCTCTAAGCTAACAGAATTCTTCATTCACAGTTCAATGTATATACAGAGCTGCACCTAGACCAATTTTTCTATTTGTAATAATGATAGTTTGCTTCTGTAAGTTTATATCTCATCTGGTCCTCACACTAACTCTATGAGGAAAGTAGCCCAAGTATTATTCCATTCCAGAGAAAACTGAGGCTTATAGATTCTGTCACCAATCCAAGGTAATGCAGCTAGTTCAGTGGTGGAGCTAGGTTTCAAAGAACTCTCCTTCTGTTTTATACAGTTCCATTTGTCACTGTTTCCTCATCTGTGAACCGTGAATAATACTATGGGCTCATTTGCCTGGACAGAAAGCATCAACAAGTAATTAAAAGAGAGAGCATAAAGTACTTTGGAAATACAAACTATAAATGCCCGCCTCCTCCCCACACTTAGAGACATTTAACTCCATTTTGGGATCATGGCAAATAGTTGGGTTTTTTTCTGGTTCCTTTTTAAAAACAAGATTGCTTCCTGTGTTGCTATTCCCAAGTAAATCCCCTCCTCCAGAGAAAAGAAAACAGCAGAGAAAACCAACAGTGTGAGGCTGGGGCAGAGGGAAGGAGGGAGGGAGCAGTCAGTGAGAGATGAGAGAAGGCGAAAGAAAAAGAATCTGTCACCAATGGAGGAATTAATTGCACAATTAGAATTTTCATCCCCAAAATGAAATTAGCTAAATCCACCTTAATACAATAATGAATTTCCCAATGCTGACCAAGGATGATTTCCCCATTGGCTCTGGGCTCAAAGCTATATATCTTGAGCCCCCCAGCTACCCACAGGTTTCCAGTTACCATTTAAAAGGCCAGAGGCTAAGCCTGAGGCTGAATCCTAGCTGGTGGCCTGATGCTAATGGCAGAAATTACCTTCCACTGGTGGAGAAGGAGCCTTTGCTTGTAGTCACCTGAAATCAGTAACATGAATGGTTCTCTACATTTAGCTGCCTAATTACAGGTGCAGAGAGAAGGGTGAAACGGAAGGAGCTTAAAGCAGAGAGGAAAGAGGGGGCCAGCCCTCAAGCTCATTCCTCTCCATTCAGTTCAGGAAGTATTTAATGATCACCTTCTATGGGCCCAACCTTATGGGAGGCACAGTGGGGGTGTCTTATATGCCTTACACAGCTCCTGTTCTTAAGAGTCTTGATAATCGAGTCAAGTAGACAGGACTTACACATGTGAAACAATTTAGAGCACAATGGAGGGCAGGATATAGTCAAGTGCTAAACCCGGTAAAGAGCCTGCTACGGATATAGAAGGCTGATTAAAGACAAGTGATCCTGTTAAACTTGCATCTGCATACTTTGTCAAGGAGAGAAATCTCTCTTCTTGCACAAGCAGGAAAATAACAGCATTGGAAATAGGGTAGAGGCAGAGGATTTGGGGGGGGGCAGGAATCACTCACTCCCAAGCTAGACTCACTTGGAGGTTGTTGAATCATTTCAGTCATTTCTGACTCTTCATAACACCATTTGGGGTTTTCTTGGCAGAGATACTGGAGTGGTTTGCTCGTTTTACAGATGAGGAAAGTGAGGCAGAGTTAAGGGACCTGCCAAGGGTCGCACAGCTAGTAAGTATCTGAAGTGGGATTCAAACTTAGGTCTTCGTGACTCAGGCCCAGCACTCAATCCACTGTGAAATATTCAAATTAGAGGTGTTAGGGCTGGAGGGGATTTGAGGAGTCATCTGGTCCAACCCCTGTTGGAAATATAAATCCTTTCTATAACAATATCAATGAATGATTGTCCAATTTCTGCTTGAAGGCCTCCAGTGATGGACAACCCACTCCTTCCAAGGCATTCACACCATTTTTGGACCTCTGAAACATAGTGATGCTGTTTGTCACATCACTGTCAAAATAATCCTCCTAAAGCACGGGCCTGATGATATTGCCCTAAAACAAGGGCAGATACAGAATCACATTTATCCCCTCCATTTTCATGCTATGCACTCTACCTGCCCTGCTTATAATCACCACCAACCCTTGCCAGCTCTCCTAAAAAGGGCAGGGCAATCAACTTCTTATTGGCTCCATTCACCATCCCTGTGACTTCCAAAACCAAAACATTCTTTCCTGGCTGCATACGTCATGTCTCCCCTAAAGACAGAATGTAAGTTCCTTGTAGACAAGAATGGTCTCACTTCTGAATCTGTATCTTCAGCACAGGGTGCAGCACAACGTAAGTGTTATATTTGTTTTCTTATATTCATTTATTCATCCTTTTATACATTTGAATCTATTTCCCTCACATTGGAGAAATAATATGACATCAAGCCACAGGAATTCATCACTCACTCCATCTTTAGATTGGAGAACTCCAAGGCTTAGAAGTAGGATGGCTGGGATGTAAATCTGAGCCACAAACGCCAACTTGGGAAATAAGGATGAGACCCAACCTCCTCTCCTAAAAAGAACAAAATCAGGGAAAGAGATGCCCTAGTAGACTGGCTGGGAAATCATTCTCCATTTGAAAGAATTTTTCTGTAAGGCCCAATCATCCTTCCCAGCAGCAGAGGAATATGCTTCATGATCTGACCTCTCCCTTTATTTCACCCTCCCCCTTTTTAGTCTTCTTGCTCTCCCCTGACGTCACCCACACTCAAATTACTTAAAAAGTCAATGGCAGAGCAGCCAAACAATCTCCCAAATCCTAATCCTTCACAACACCTGAACAAGGAAACCCACGATAAATTTAATCTCAACAGGTAACCTACACATGAAAGCTTCAGGAACGCTATCCTTCCTAATCTCCCTAGACTATTTCAGGGTGCAGTATAGGCTCTAGGTGTCTTTATGCAGAGACAAAGAGTGTTTTTCAACAACCTCCCAAAAAAGTCCCACCAGATCTGTTATTGTTACTGTTCTGAAGGAGCTCACAACTATGGGCTCAGATACAATCCATCTGCTTTACAAATGTGATTATATCACAACATTGATTTCTAATGTGTATAGATTGATATCCAGAGATTTATCATCCCCAAACATTGCAAAAAGTACCATAAACCATGGTAGCAGAAATGTAATCAAAATGAAAGATCACCAAGTACAATATTTTCTCATACTCCAAAAAAGACTGGCAAGCATCCTAGAACAAGCCTCGATACCCTCTGGAGGGGAATGTTTTCTTACTGGAGCACAACCGGTTCAAACCAGAATCTGTCAGAAAAAAAAAAAACAGCTTGGATGGGGAGGAGGTAGAGGCTTTAGTGGGCTAGGGTATTCATTTCAAATGGAGAAATCACAAACAAGAGCATTCATCCCACTTGCCCAGTTGGAACACAAGCTTTGATCATCAATTTCTAGGACCACCCATTCAATGGCACCTGGTCCAGGGAGTGGAATGTAGTGGACTGCAGTTTACTAATGTAGCAGAAAGAGAAATTTGACTCAGAAGACCTAGAGACAAATCTTAGCCCACGAGTGAAATTGGGCAGGTCACTTAAATACTATGACCCTCCTTTTTCTTATCTGTAAAATGGGAATGATTACATTTACACATCCTACTTCACATGGTTGTTATGAGGAAAGTGCTTTGTCAAAAAAAATCATAAGAAATGTAACTTACTATAATGACCATCATGCCATGTTCTAGCTAACAGGAAATGCAGAGTGAAAACACAAGAGAAGGCAGGAGATAAACACAAAGACAGAAAGACATAATGTAAGGATAAAATGAATTAACATACAGGCAAAGCACTTTGCACCCCTCAAAACCCTATAAAAGTGTTAGTTATTATTACTAATACCTCCAAATTGAGTGTGAACGGCTAAGGAGAGAAGACAAGAAACTTATTTGAAAGAACTTTTTTTTAAATAAACCCGTGATTTCATCGGTTTAGTGAAGTCCTGGTGAGAAAACTACTTGACACTTGGCACCTGGCACCTGCTCTGCATTTTATAATCTTGAAAGATTGCCTCAAAGGCAACTAAGTGGTAAAATAACTTGCCCATGATGGGTGGCATTTTATGCCAGAGACAGGGCTTGAACCCCCTTCTCCAAGGATGGTCTCTAGCCATGCTTCTGGAAAAGCCAGATATGATGTAGATAGGTTGATCTGGTAAGCTTATTTTTAGAAGGCAGTGCAACAATACCCTTGTTATACACCTCTCTGGGCACGTTTGGAGCCCATTCAGAGGACAATGGTACCTAGAGGCAGAGAAGAAGGACTACAAACAAAGTGGGTGGGCGCAGAAAGAGACTTGGGAAGGCACAAATTTCAACTACTTGGCAATTCTGTCTTATGTTCAGATGGTAACAACCACTTTTCAAGCCTCAGTAAATCTTTACCCATACTGCATTAGGCTCTCCTGCTGTAGACTACTGGGCTCTGTCTTAGAAATAAGGGAGTGGTGAAATATAGCATATTATAGTATTATTAGTTTCATTATTCTGTTCTCCCTCAAAGTCAGCCTTCACCTCTGTGATACGGCCTTATGTTTGCTTAATTGCCTTTCTCACAAAGGTCCGTATCACCACTCTTTCTAACCCCTGACTTCATCTCTAGCATCTTACACACAAATTATAGAAATTTTGGCACCATTCTCCGCACAATTCCAGAGGAATGGCACAAGGTCAAAGCTGAGGGGAGGCAGCCTCAATAAAAAGACCGGGCCTCCTGAGGAGTCCAATGAGAAGAAAAGCTCTCTGGGCATTACTTTAATGAATATTCCACTTTCAAGAGAGGGGCAGAATATGCCACCACTAGAGTTTCTTTTGAAACAATTATTTTTTTCTGAGAATATAGCCTAATTATAAACTAATGGGTACAGAGGATTAAAACTTAATGGAAGACAAGAAAGTTTGAGAAAATAAAGAAAAAACTGCAGTTTGGATGGGATGCCCTGGCTATGGCCAGAGGACCTACCTAAAAGAAAAAGTCAATTAAAGTCAAGTATTACTATGTCAATCCAATAATTCAATAAATATTTATTAAGCACCTACTATACGCTAGGTACTGTGCTAAACACAGAGGACACAATTAATAAAAAGACAATCCCTGCCTCAATATAATGGGAAAGGGGGAGGAACAACACAAAAGGAGGGAGAAACATGGGGGAGAAGGAAATACCAGGTAGTACTCCTCATTGGGGGCATCTTGTTACATGAAGTTAAAGCCAGACGGAGTAGCAGATGCAATGCAGAATATCAATGCCCAGCAACCAGAGAATAGGCTCATTTCACTTGAGGACTGTGGAGGTGGCATTATACAGTGAAAAGAATGCTGAACTTGGAAGCGCAAGACCTGAGTTTGAATCCTGGCTCTGCCAGTTATTGCTTATATGACCTTGGGTAAGCCCCTTAACCACTCTAGACTTGTTTCCTCTGCTTTAAAATAATGGAATTAGACTACATCATGCCCAAGGTCCTTTCTAGGTCTTGATTTACAATCCTATATCACTTCCCAGTTAGGTGATCCTGAGCAAGTCACTTAACCCCATCTACCTCAGTTTCTTCATCTATAAAATGAGCTGGAGAATGAAATGACAAACGACTCCAGTATCTTTGCCGAGAAAACTCCAAATGGGGTCACAACAAGTCAGACACAACTGAAAGGATTCAACAACCACAACAACAATCCTATGACTATTGAAATCTCACCAAAGCATTAACAAAGATGAGATAGATTGTAGAAAGGGTAATGGTGAAAGTTAAGTCTTCCTCTACTAAAATTAGAATTTCTACTGAAACAGAGAGAGAGAGACAAAGAGACAGAGAGAGAGAGACAAAGAGACAGAGAGACAGAGACAGAGAGAGACAGAAACAGAGAGAGAGAGAGACAGAGAGAGAGAGAAACACACAGAGAGAGAGAGAGAGAGAGAAAGAGAGAGAGAGAGAGAGAGAGAGAGACACAGAGAGAGAGAGAGAGAGAGAGAAAGAGAGAGAGAGAGAGAGAGAGAGAGAGTAAACAAATGGTTTCCAACAGGTAGCCTTGAAAGACCAAGTTCCGCTAAATAAAGGGAAATGGTCATTTAAATGTGGCCCTCAGTGGGTCTAGGAGGAATTTTTTTCCCTGAATAAAAATCTAACATGTGGTCAAATTAGGAAGAGATCATTCTCTCAGTGAGCACCTGCTGTTCCTGTTGATAAAGATGAATGTTGCATTCGTCATTAAGGGTAGAATCGGGCCTTACATTGTGAGTCAAATGTGTTCGGGGTTATATAACCACAGAAAAGGTTGTTTTAAAATGGAATAAGGCCATATTTAAACTTGGGGTGGCTAAAAATAACTGAATTTATTTCCCCACTAACTTTTAAAGCTTTAAATATATGTATTTTTTAAGTGAGTCCGCACTCTGGGACTGGGTTTTGCCAGGCTTTAGCCCCAGGCATTCTTCTCACAGCTGAATTATTATCCCTAGGAAACACATGTGTAACAGAGATGGTGACACCACGCTGGATGGCAGAGCCATGCTCTACAGTGCTCAAGAGCCCCATGGCTTTTTCCTCCATCTGTTAAAAATACAACAATTTGAATGTTTCCCCTTAGAAATATCTCCTCCTCCACTGGGAATGTTCCATAGGCAATGAGAGAGCCTAGGGCCACTATATCAACTCCTACACCTCTCAGAGGACCCCCTCACCACTGAATATTACCATCTAGCCACCCTCCATTCCTCCCTACTGCTGTATAACTGCCTTCTTTGCCAAGACTACTGCCATTTATGGTTGGTTTCCTTTCCCCAGTAGTTACCGAGCTTTTGCAGGCTCTAATCCTTCACTGAGATAAGCTCCCACCCTGGCTGACGCATCCCCATGCCTGCTTCTGGGCACTTCCTTTGTGGAGTCAGGGGATGGAATTCAGTCACTTTAGATCAGATACATAACTGTAGACTGAATCTGTGACAGACCATTATTTCTCAGATACCCCTTTTGATGTATTCTGCTAATCCATCTGTGCTCTGGATATACCATAGGACCTAACTGTAGACCCAAACTCAGGCACTCAAGAACACACACACACACACACACACACACACACACACACACACACACACAGACACACACACACACACCACAAGGGCTTCTTATTACCTTTCCCAATAGGTCAGAATGGGCCAGATAAAACAAACACCTAGGGGAAAATGAAGAAATGCCAAATGGACCATTGCAGCCGAGTTGTGGAAAGCTCCCTTGGTTCATTCTCCAGCTATTTGCTCCCACATTCTGTCATATAGTGTAGGACACAGTACATAGCAACTGTCAACAGAGATCAGCCATTTTGATGTCTGTACACCAGCGCTGTTCGTGGTACTGATATTGCCCTAGAAACTTTCCACTCTAACCCAAATACAGGGGGAATTTCTGGAGATCATCTACAATGCAGGGTCTCAGGTGTGTGCCTCCCTTCCTGTACCCACTGCTGACACTAGGGATAGAAATGTACACTAATAAAATAATCCATATTCAAACCAAGATTTTTCTCTGTTGACTTCCTATGAATCGGACCAATTTTCAGTAAACCAGGTTTGTCTTGGAGGGCCTCTCTCTTCTCACTCTGTGCTTCATCAACCCTTGTTTAGCATCCACCTCCTTTACTGGTGTCCTCCCTATGCCAAGTAGTCAGTGACTTAATGCTGCCACCCCCTTAACTGTCCAGGAATCTCAACCAAAGCTGTTCCTCCTCTGCGCCTTTTCATCTCATCCTTTTTTTTTCATTCTCCCTCAGAATGTTCCCAAGTAAACAAGTGAATTCTACTTTGTATTGACACTAAGGTGTTAATGACTGATAGTGGCTTTAATAAATTTCCCTTTCTGGAGGTATCTTTATTTTTATAATTATAATAGTTACTATCATTCAAAGTGCTTTGCCTGTATATCTAACCGTCCTATGAGGAAGGTGCCATTTTTATCCCCATTTTAATTATAAGGAAATTGAAGCTAAGAAAGGGTTACATAGCTAGTAAGTGTCTGAGGTAGGATTTGAACTCAAATCTTCCTTCCTCCAAGTCCAGTGTCCTATCCACTATGCCACCTAAATTTCACAGGAAAGACTTAAGAGATGGTCCCTTAACCCAAAGTAATGGTAGAAATTTAAGACACTTAAGAAGAGATTTTTTAGTAAGGAGGGGGAACCTTTCTCCAGGGTCTATAAATCACAACTCGTAGGGGATCGTGTAGAACAAGCATGTTAGAAGGCCAGTCATGCTGATAAATAATAATACCTTTGTCCACAGGGTCCCAGCTTAGGTCAGAAGCCTTATACCCCAAACCAAGTATTAAATCTTAAGCTCATCAATTTTACTTTCTTCTAGAACCACAGAACATTGGTCAGTTTGTAGAACTCACAGAACATTAGTCCCGAGAAATGACCCTTTGAAATAATTTAATCCAACATGCTGATCTTACAGATGAGGAAACTGAGTTTCCAAGAAGAGAAGTGATCTACCCAAGATTACACACACTAAATGAATGGCAGGGCTGCTTTCAGCACCCAGGTCTCCTGATTCATTGTCCAATTATTTTCCTTCTTCTTAGAGCTTTTGTTTTATCAGGAAGTTGTAATTAAAATGATCACACCCCTCTGGGGTTCTCTTTATTCCCTCTCTGTAATAACGATAATAGTCAACCCACAACATAAGGACACGGATATGTCAAACAATGGCTGAGTCAACGATAGCTAACACTTAGTTGTTTTATAAAGTGTTTTGTGTATGTTATTACATACCTGTAACGCAATCGCTTTAATTACCCCCGTTTTATAGATGAGTATATTTAAGTCACATAGAGTCCCATAGTAAATGTCTGAGGCAGGATTTAAACTCATGTCTCCCTTGTTCTCAGTGCTCTGCTCTATCCAGTGTACCACCCAGCATCACTGATCTAGCGACCTATCTTTGCCACTAGAAATTATAGAAAGACTACCCTTAAGCAGATAAGACTTAATTATGGATGAAGGTAACGCAAGGAAATGGTAGACATTATAGAACATATCACCGCGCACATTGCAAAAATTTAGGACCTGCGGAAAGACATGACCAGATTGCCAGAATAATATACAGGAAGCTCACTCTCTTTAGTAAATGAACAAATGACAGACTCCCAAACTATCCTTGAGAATTCAGAAAATAAACTGTACTGGAATTGGAGCATTATCACAGAGAAAGTGATTACCCACAATTGCCCAGCCAGAAAACTAAACTATTAAATATTTAAGAACATTTTCTCTTTTTTTTCTTGAGGGGGGAAGGCAGGACAATTGAGGTTAAGTGACTTGCCCAAGGTGACGCAGCTGGTAAGTGTGTCAAGTGTCTGAGGTTGGATTTGAACTCATAGGTCCTCCTAACTCCAGGGCTGGTGCTCTACTCACTGTACCACCTAGCTGCCCAAACATTTTCACCAGATGGTACCATATTGACAGCTGGCATAATGAATAGAGCACAATACATAATCATGAAGACCTGAGTTCAAATTCTTCCTCAGATACACCATTGTGGGACTCTGCTCAAGTAACTTAACCTCTCTGTGCCTCATTTTCCTCATATGAAGAGATAATGAGCACCTCCCTCACAAGGTAAGTTAAATTAATTAACATATATAAAGCGCTTCACAAACCTCAAAGCATAAGTGTTTATTATTATTGTTTATTATTATCACTATTACTCATAATCTCCAAATGACAGCATGTGGAATGAAGAGTTCCCAACATACAGAGATCTAGCAAATGAAATCAAAACCATGTGGGAACAGTAAGAGGCACATAACATTCTCTGCATCTTGTTTGCTATAGAAGTCATCCTGAAGGTGCTTTTAGTAAGCTTTAGAAGAGCTAAGTTCCCAAACTGTTTTATTCCATTACAAAAAAGGCACTAATTTTATCCACCTTCTCAACAACAGTCCACAGAACATTGGATATAAAAGAGTGATAGGATACAAGTACATCTGCAGACCATTTTTATCTAAACTCTATTGTATAAGAGAAGAATGACACAGAAGGAATTTTTGCACCATGTCAAGTACCACAAACCACCTCAGGGAAAAGGAACACGAAAAAGGTCCTAGATTGGGGTAGAACTAATTATGAAGCATGATTCCAAGGAAGGGGGGAGCTGAAAATATACAGAGACCCTGAGACAATAGCAGAATTTTACTGCTTGGACAGCCATGTGCTGAGGGAATGAGGAAGTATAAGGCGGAATGGAATAGTTCATATCAGACTGCCATATGGCAGTTTCCAATTTTACCTAATAATTTTTGCTCAAGAGATGTGAAACTCTATTGTTTCTGTGCTGCTAAAAGACAGTGAATCTTATCCATGCCCTCTAAATTTAGCACCCTGGGGTAAAGCCTTGTTTGTCCCACCCTAGTGGATAGCTGTGGATGCCTGTAATTGCTTCTCTGGTTCTAATAAAAAGTGCCCAACTCAGCCTACTATGGGCATTATAGTGATTCACTACTCCAGTTCTCCATGGCCAACAAACAGAAATCAATCCATCCTATTAGGCAGGCAAATGAGGAAGCTGTCAGAGTGCATGGGTTAGATATTTCTATTTTCCTCCATTCTCTATAATCGAGCTTCCATCTAGAAAGTTAAGCAGTGCACTAAGGGAGAGCACCATTAGAGTAACAATGAGACTAGGGAAATTGACTTGTCAATAAGTGCTGGGGAATCATGACGCTAATTGAGAATAGAATGATACTCCCCGCTCAGCCAAAACCTCTATCTTTTGGCTTAGATCAATAAATCAAAAATAATTGTTTACTTTGCCTTGACCAAGCCTTTTATATTCTAGTCTGTGTCTTGCTTTACATTTATGTTTGTGTAGGTGCAGGGGGAGGGATTGTTTTTTTGCTATCCATAACACAACGATTGATGAAGTAGCCTCATTTCCACTAATGAAAGAAAGTTGGTTTGTTTTTTTGCCAGCACAATCTTACTCATTAAAAAAAAGAAAATCCAGTTAGTGATGACTTCTGCTGCACCATCATTCAAGCCAAGGTCACGAGTGTATGCAAAAAGCACCAAACCTCAACAGTAATTTTTTCTTTCTTTTCTTAAGGGAAAATAGTTTAATATATGGGGAAAGCCTTCAGTAATTACCATAATGCACTACTGTCTATTATTCTCATTTTGAGATCTGCCAGTCTTAACACTTCGATTTCCAACTCAAAATGCCTCCGTAAACCATGAAATCACTAAACCTAGCTTCTCTCTCAGAGCAGGGTTCCCTGCCTTGATTTACATTACCCTCCCTCCCTCACTTCATGTTCCAGCCAAATTGGACCAGATGATGTTCCTAACACATAATGTTTCATCTCCCAGCACTTTACCTAGCACAGAGTGTCTGTCCCTCAGATGCACTCCTTCCTCACTTCTTGAAATCCTTATCTGCCTTCAAGTTGTTGTTTTGTTGTCATTGTTGTGTTTGTCCTTCGTTCTCAAAGAGGACCATGACATCAGGGAGATGATGACACGACTTGCAGTTGACTTTGATCTGAGTGAGGGCGGTCTGTGCAAGGTCACCAGCCTCACTTAATCCTCCAGAGTCATCTGAGTCCAGTGGCTCTTCTCCAATTCCTTCTCCTACAGTAGACCTTTCTTCTTTCCCCCAGTTGCTAGTGTTTCCCTCCATCCCTGAAGACATAATGCATTTATTTTTATTTTGAGGCAGCCAGGTGGCACATTTAAGAAGACCTGGGTTCGAATTCCATCTCAGACACTTAAGTGTAATGTACAACTATTAAATTTTAATCTCATCAAACAGAAGTCCAATTAACATCTGTGTGACCCTGGGAAGTCACTTAACCCAGTTTGCCTCAGTTTCCTCATCTGTAAAACGAGCAGGAGAAGGAAATGGAAAATCATTCTAGTATCTTTGCCAAGAAACCCCCAAATTGGGGGGGCCCACAAACTACTGAACAGGACTATAAAACAACTGAATGACAACAAGGTGGTGCAGTGTGTGTAGAGTGTTGGTCTGGGGTCAATAACACCCGATTTCAAATTTGTCATTGGATACTTAAGTGCTGGGTAACCCTAGGCAAGTCAATTAGTTTCTGCCTCAACTATAAAATGAGGCCAATAACAGCACCTATCTCACAGGGTTGTTATGAGGATCAAATGAGATATTGTAAAGTGCTTATCACAATGCCTACATGGCACACAACAGATGCTACATAAATGCTTTATTCCTTTTCCTCACCACTCTGTGTATATCTTGTGTAACCCAAGTCCCAAAGCCCTTTGGTATGGAACTCTCTCCTCATTGATGGAGATCAATTTCCTGCCCCTGTGTGAAGGGTGGGACATAGTTGGCAAGAGCTGGAGAGAGAGGAGCTTGAATCTCTCTGAGAAGAGCTTGGACTTTCTTCAGGTCTTTTGGGGACCTTTGGGTTCTGCAGTCATTTCAGGAACTTCTGCCTTTCAACTTTGAGAAAGAAGATGAATGATGCCAATTCCACTTCAATTCAATGAAGAAAAAGATTCTGGGAAGAAGATGGCATGAGAGAAGCTGACAGTCTCCATCATGTCCCTACCTAGCTTGCTGTACTAAAGATTTCAGAGAACCTTCCCTTGGGTGAGATCTAGGACTCTCTCTCTTGGTTGAGCTGATTTACCTTGTTCCCAATGGGAGAGCCCCTTTACTCTGTATTGTCTCACGTATCTATCTATCTATCTATCTATATACATATATATGTATATATATTCTCCTACATATGCTATCACCTTGGATAAATGGATTTCTTTGCTATTTTTTTGCTATGCATGTGTGTTCATTGCAGAACTGGTATTTAGTGGGAAGGGAATAAAGCCTTGAGGTCTTCCTTTCCCCCAACTGATAAACAGTGATCAGAAATTCAGCGGGAATGTGAAAGTCATATCCCCTAGACTAATAATATTTAATAGAGTGGATAGCTAAAATTCTAGTACAATACCTGCTGAGCTTCTGGCCCCGACCTCCTTTTCTCTCTCCTAGAAAGAATTAAAATCTCACTTAGAGAAAGGTGGGGGAGAAGAGTCTAGAGAGGTCTATCTTTCTTCCCTTCAAGCCACATAACAAGACCTCCAAGCTATATATGGGCAACAGCCATTGCTACATTCATATTCACTTATCTATGTTCATGTTATCCTTTCCCAACCCCCATTGATAAAATGTAAGCTGCTTGAAAGCAAGTAATATTTCATTTTTGTCTTTGTAAATCCAGTGCCTGGCACACAGTCAGTACTTAACAAATGCTTTTGAATGTAATTGAAATTCTGCCAGATTTCTAAACAATCTACTTCAATCATTTGTCAATGGGCAGAATACAATAAAACTGATTTAGACTGCTTGGGGTTTAAAAGGTTCTGAGTCACTGAATTTGAGGTCAATTAAGGGTTAAACAGAAATCTTTTTTTTTTATTCTAACCCTTATGGCTGAAAACATTCCTAAAATATAGGATTCCAATTTTATTTATTTATAGTACAGGCTAGAGACAGAAAGTCAAGTCTTGCTTCCAATGTCCACCACCAGCCATTCTTTCTCTAGGGACAGGAAACCGAGAAAAAGCTCAGCTGGTGTAATTCAGATAGGCAGCTCTAGGGTAGATATGACCACAGCTTTCATTTTCTCTTAATCCTCCATTTCTGGCATTTGCTGTGTGTGGGCTCCATGACAGCATGAGCCATGAGTCTAGACCAACAGAAATACATGAACCCCATACCCCGCAATCATAACATAGAGGAAAAAAGACCCAGGACTTGACACTTCATACAACCCCAATACACCAGGCTTCTGAGCCTCAACCAGGACTCCCTCCACACTCCTTCTTCCTCATCGCCATTTAATCACATCTATTTGAGCCAAGATCTGCAAGCCTCCTCCCATTATCTAAATTCCCTGATAGACATGCCAGTGCAAACAGCTGCCCCTTTATTCAATTGTTTCTATAGTCAAGATTACAAAACTAGATTTTCTTGCATTTGGGGTAAATGCAGTGAGGGGAGAGGATGGGAGAGGGGTATAGGGGGAAGAAGGGTGGCAATTCCTGGTCAATTTGAAAACAATTGTGGCTGTACTAGTGGGGGCAACAGAAAGTCTGGTCTAAGCTTCCCCACCTCCAGAGAGGTTGAGAGTCAAGAGGATGGGAGAGGAGATAGCACCAGGAGAGGAAAGGAAGCATACCTCCCAGGAAAGAAGTACACCCTCCCAAATGTGAGAACTCACTATTCCAAACTAGTTACTGCTCCAGCTATTTCCCAACAAAGGATGCTCCATCTCTTTGCATTGGCTGTACCCCATTCCCTAAAGGTACTAGAACCTCACTTCCTCTTTAAGGAGTATCTTATTTCCTTCAAAACTTTGCCCAACACATTTTGAAGCCTTTCTTGATATCCCACAACTGCTAGTGCCCGCCCAATTTACATTGCATATATTTGGCTCATGTTTGTTTATGATACATAATGTTTTCCTACACGTAAACTGTAAGTTTCCTGATGTCAGGATCTTTCATTTTTATCTTTTTATTCCTAATACCTACCATAGGGACTGGCACATAGTAAGCACTTAATGAATGTTTGTTGCTGGATTTCCAGTAAACCTTCTACCATATCACAGGGTAAAATAATTGCCCTACAACACAAGATTTGTCCCTTGTTTGCCCTCTATTCCCTATAGTGCCCCCTATTTTCTTTCTGATACTTCTGATGCAACCTTAGGCAAATTGTCTTTCTTCTCTGGGACCTCTCTCTTCTTCTGCAAGATAAAAAGGTTGGCTTAGACCAGTAGTTCTTAACCTGGAGTCTCTGGATAACTAAAGGATCTGTGGATAGATTTGAGGAAGTCTGTGGATTTGGATGGGAGAACAATTATGTCTTTATTTCAATATAATGGATTTCCTTTGCAATCCTACGTATTTTATTTTATGCAGAGAAAAGGTCCCTAGGCTTGACCAGACTAATCAGTGGGTCCACAGCACAAAAAAATGGTTGAGAACTCCAATTTAGGTGATCCTTAAGGTCCTTTCCAATCCAAACATTCTATGTCTTGAGGAGAATGGCTCTCTCTTTCATAAGTGGAAAACTTACAGGGTTTCAGGGTCATTATTGGTAAACGTATTTATTATGCCAGGTTACAGATGTATAATATACAGGCAACTAGCCTGAATCTATGGTGGTCGCAGGACATTCCTTTGAGTCTATCTTCCAAAAATCAATTAATTTAATAGACATGATATCAGTTAAGGGTTTTTAAAATATGCTTAAAAACCCACAAATGACACAAAAAGTAGCATTAATTGAAAGACAACGGTTGATAGATCTATGTCCAGTTAATTGAGGTTCTTCTGCCAAGTCTGTTGTTTTCCTATGTGCTTTGCCTTTGCTTTAAGGGAAAACCAGCTCCTTGAGCCTTTATACTGATTGGCACTATTTTTCTCAGTGGACCTGAAGAACTCTGCTGTACTGAAAATGCTGCCATTCTTCCTGCCCCTGGTAACAGGAGTTAGTCATCAGAGATAATACCTGAAATTACCCAGGACTGAGCTCAGCACAGCTCAAGCTTCTAACTTCTTGAAATTCACCCTGTGCCATGAATATGTTGGCCTGCTTTGCCCAAGTGAGTGGGATTTGCTGGCCACTGCTGTCTGGCTGCTATCAAATCCAGGAGTGGCATTGCCTGCCACAGAGATGGTGGCAAGCAGCACCCAGGCTATTGCCACAAGAAAGAGTGCTGACAAACTCTCTAGCACATTTTGGAGTTTTTTTATAACTAAGATTTTTTATTTTTAGTTTACGATGCTCAGTTCCATATAATTTTGAGTCCCAGATTTTCTTCCTCCCTACCTCTCCCCCTCCCTCCCCAGGACAGCGTGGAATCTGATATATCTTCTACATATACCTTCACATTAAACTTATTTACACAATAGTCAAGTTGTAAAGAAGAATTATGACCAATGGAATGAATCAGAAGAAAGAAGAAAAAAAACAAAAAAAAACCCAAAAAACAAAAACAAACAAAAGAGAAAAAAACAAAGGGAAAAACGGAGAGCAAACAGTGTGCCTCAATCTGCATTCAGACTTCATAGTTCTTTCTCTGGATGTAGATAGCATTCTCCATCATGAGTCCTTTGGAGTTGTCTTTGCACCTTGTATTGCTGAGAAGAGCGAAGTCTATCAGGGTTAGTCATCACAGAATCCATATGTCTGTGGTTGTGTATAATGTTCTCCTGGTTCTGCTCCGATCACTCAGCATTATATCATCTAGGTTTTTCCAGGTTGTTATGAAGTCTGTATTATCCCCATTTCTTATCGCACAATAGTATTCCATTACCTTCATATACCACAACTTGTTCAGCCATTTCCCAATTGATGGGCATCCCCTTGAATTCCAATTCTTTGCTACTACAAAAAGAGCTGCTATAAATATTTTTGTACATATGGATTCTTTTCCCATTTGTGTGATCTCTTTGGGATACAACCCTAAAAGTGGTATTGCTGGGTCAAAGACATTTTGGAGTTTTAGAGCAGGCTTAGAGGTTGACAACATGACTAAACTTGGGACATTGGTATCAGTCCATTAACACTTCCTGATTTACCCACAAAGTTTCATTTAGGCAAACTGGGGTAGGGAGCTAGCCAACCTTTAACCCAAACCTACACAAAGTTCCTGTCCCCCATCACCTTGAGGGGGTAATTTCCTTTACCACACTCAACTCTAGATCCTTATCACTGGGACAACACAGTACAAGGAAAAGTGCATTAGATACTTTGAGAAAATAAATTACCTTCTCTAAATCTTCCTTCCTTATCCTTAAAATGAAGGGGTTAGGCAATAAGGGAGAGGGAAAGGAAAGAGAGAGAGGAGAGAAGAGGGAGAGAGAAGGAGGGAGAGAGAGAAAAGTAGACTATGACTATCAGGTCCCATGATGAATGACCTTGGTTTGTCCAGGTGAGTTGATCAGTTCATGGTATTTTATTGCTTCTTGTTCTAAGGTCTCTTCCAGCTCTAAATCTATGTGCCTGTGATCATTCCTTATCCGCTTACCTAGGAATGGATGTCACAAGAATGATAAATAGATCTGGAAATAAGCCATTTCTTTCTGAATGTGATGTGTATATCCCATCTTCACGCCTTTCCTTGTGCCATTTCTTTTACCTGGAATGCCCTTCTCCTTTTTCTCTAACTATCCAAACACTGTCTATTCTTCAAGGGCTAAGTCGGGTCACAATTCCATGTAATCTCTGCTCACTCTTCCAATCTAGAGTGAACACGATCTCTTCCAAAAGTCATAGCCCATGTTGTCTGTATCATGCATTTGGCAAAAAGCATTAACTACTTCGTGATGGTTCCTTGCATGCAGTGGAGAGAATGCTGCACTTTGCAGTCAGAAAGACTGGGTTCAAATCCTGCCTCGGTTAATTTCCAGCTACATAAGCCTGGGCAAGTCAATTAGCCTCAGTTTCTCCATTTATAAAATAGGAAGAAGAAGAAGAATGCCTGCTTCCCAACTAGGTGGCCCAGTAGATAAAGCACTGGGCCTGGAGTCTGGAAGACCTGAGTTCAAATTCAGCCTCAGACACTTACCAGCTGTGTGACCATGGGCAAGTCACTCAATGCGGTTTGCCTCAGTCTCTTCCTCTGTAAAATAAGCTGGAGAAGGAAATTGCAAATCACTCCAGTATATTTTCCAAGAAAAGCCCAAAATGGGGTCAGATATGACTGAAACAGTAGATAAAGAGCCCACCTTAAAAGTCAGGAAGACTTGGGTTCAAGTTCTACCTCTGACACATACTACCTGGGTGACCCTGGGCAAGTCACTTAAATTCTTGGAGAATTTCCTGGGGTATGGGGAATGTAAGCACAGGCCTGCATTGGTACAGGGAGTTCCATATACCCATGAAATCACAAGTCTTGTCCAACAATATTTTAATAACTTGGTTAAGAAAATATAGTTAAAAAAGAGTTTCTTCTGAACCTGCTTTAATGAAGAGATTTAGAAAAATATTACTAATTACCCTATCAGTTATTGGGATGTAAATAAGTTTTTCTAATATGCTTGAATATCATTTGTTCCCTTAAATGGGTCAAGCATTCCCCCCTGCAGTCTTGTTTATATTCCTAATTTGCTTAGCAAACGCTTTCTTCTTGATAGTGAAAAGGTGAACTTTCTGAGCCTGAGCCAGAACATCACACACTTCCAATTAGTGGGCTCTGAGTCCCACAGTTTCAACTGTACTTTTTAACTCTTTTGTGGCTCTAGGTAGGCCCAGCTCTACCTGAGTGCCTTGTAATGTCCCTTCCTTTTAGGCCCCTCGGTTCTATTGTGCACCATCAAGTTCTACTCAAATGGGGGATGCATTTTGGCTGCTCTCAGTCAAATACCAAATACACCGATAGTCATCAATCCTTACAATGGTTCCAAAAACCTATTTGTTTCACGTTCTGGGGCTCAAACCACATTGTATTTCCTGTAACACCACCGCTGTGATACTGACTGAATTTGCAGGCCAACATTCTATGCTCTGCTGACTTCCTATGATGTCCATTCCAAGAAACAGATTTCTTACAACTCCACTCAGCAATTTCCAGGATCCCACAGAAGAGCAACAAGGAAGCTGGGATTGAGCTGGTACAACACAGAGGTTCCCCTTCACCTTTGATATGCTTGCAAGTCCATGGAAAGCAAATTGGAGATTTGTCCTGAGATTCATCAGTGTGCTGAAGTGCACTCTAGACAAGTCACCCAGATGTGGGAATTAAGGAATAGCGGTCTTTGTCAACCACTGCAAAGTTGTCTAATTGCCTAATGCCTACCACCCCGTTATCACCCCTCATAATAAGTACCCAACATGACAGATTTAAGTAGTGGGACTTCTTTGTATATTTTACATATACTATGTCGGGCCAATAACGCCCTCTCTTATCCTCTCTGCCTATTTAGAAGCTTCCTCAATATTTTTTAGAATCCAGTTTATGCCATACTCCAGCTCACATGCATTTTCTTTTGCTCTGAAATCACATAGCATTTATGGTCCATACCAACCACCACCAGCCACCATTTGGGTTGCTTTCATGGAGATGCACACTCAATAAATGATCCTAGAATAGCTAATCTAAGGGTATCCCAGAGCCAGGCCTGACACAATTAGAGTACAGAGTCCCTATAATCCAGTTCTTGAACCCTCAAACTGTTAATTGGTTTGTCTCCTTTTCCTAATTAGATGGTTTTAGTTTCAGCATAGTAGATAATAAGATGGCCTTGGAGCATTAAGACCTGGATTCAAGTACTGCCTCTGATGTATATTATACACTGACTCTGTGATTCTGGGGGAGTCACTTAACCATTCTCAGTGCCCCAAGCAACTCTCTAAGCATCTTAAGTTTCA
Source organism: Trichosurus vulpecula (assembly GCF_011100635.1). Taxonomy (NCBI): domain Eukaryota; kingdom Metazoa; phylum Chordata; class Mammalia; order Diprotodontia; family Phalangeridae; genus Trichosurus; species Trichosurus vulpecula. Next base: position 44,948,583 of record NC_050581.1, on the reverse strand, counting down.
CAGCAAGTGCTGCTCTGCAGAGGGAAATTCCTCACAGGGAGTCCCTAAAACCAATATAATCCCCAGTCTGGTCCCTTCCCCCTACATACCACCAAAGAAGAAACAGGGTAATTACACTAACACTACTCGTCCACCAGTTTGTTGTGTTTTGTGAATCTTATAGAAATGAGTTATTATCAATGTTATAATAATCTCACTCCTCAGGTACAGTCACATTGAAAGTCATTTTGGGATCATCGATGAAGAGCTGAAAGGGATCGTTGTGGCCATTTATCCAAATCTCTCACTTTAGAGATGAGGGACTGAGACCAAGGGTAAGTGGTATGACCAAGGCAACACAGTTGATTAATTTCAAAAGAAGAAACTTGACTCCAGGTCAACATTGAGCAACATGGAAGATTCCGATGATATAAATGTACAAGCTAGTTGGGGGGAGAGGGAGCATGACAGGATATACACACACAATAACAAAGAATAATCTCCCTGACTTGTTGAAGAAAGTGAAGATCTGGGTAAAATGGACCTGGAGTTCTGTCCTGAGGTGACCCGGGCATCATCAGTATGAGCGGCAACACGGAATGATGGGAAGTGTACTGAATGGGGAGCCAGGAGAGCTTTTTTCTAATCTTGGCTCTGCAGTTAATTTGCTTTGTGATGCTGAGCAAATCACTTCACATTTCTGGGCCCTATTCCCTCATCTGTTAAAAAGGGTTTTGGATTAAATTATTTCTAAAATTTTCTCCAACTTTGGCTGAGAGATGTGGAAACTTCTACAGAAGCTTCTATGTGACTGAGTTGTCAGAGGTCACAAAAAGAAAAAGAAAAAAAGGACTTGACTCACCAGCACTGATAATGGAGAGTTTTATCACTAATCACTTAAAATTACTATTTAATAATATCTAATGTAAAGCATGACAATTTATCCCTCGACCACTTGTTTTGAGGAAGCTAGATGGCTCAGTAGATAGAGCTTGGGACTTGCAATCAGGAAGATCTGAGGCCAAATGCATCTTCAAACATGATCTGTGTGACTCTAAACAAGTCATTTAATCTCTCTTGGCCTCAGTTTCCTCATCTGTAAAATAGCACCTACCTCCCAGAGTTTTTGAGAATGGGGGAAGTGAAAGGATGAATCCTGCCCAAGGTTACACGGGTATGTGTAAAGGGAGGACTTGAGCCCAGATTTGTCTTTCTCTGAGGCTAGCTCTCTAGACATTATCCTACCCTGCTTGATTTTCCGACCCTGATAGTATCCCTTCACGGTATTATTTAATCAGTGAATTTGTATAGAAGAGCATACAGGGCAGCTAGGTAGGGCAGTTGTATTGGGGATCCTTGAAGAGTTTGACTTTTGTTTCCTTTGATTAATTCTGTGTATTTCATTGAGTCTTAATAGGTGCTAAGCCCCAGTCCCAAACCCCTATTAGGTGCTAAACCTATGTGGGTGTGGATTGGTAACTAAGGTGGGGCCCAAGGTGGGGCTAACTAAGGGAGGCCTGATTAGATCTTTGCTCCTAAGTTTGCCCCAGACCCCTAATGACTAGGTGCTAAGCCGATGTGGGTGTGAAGCTTCCAGGGTTCTAAGGGGAGATGCTAACTCCAGAGCCAATGATAGCAGCCTAAGTTCTGGTCATTCAGATGAGGTTTGGTGACTTCTGAAACGGTAAAGAAGAGAAGACAGAGCTATTTGCTCAGGGCTCTCACTCTTGGTGGTGTGCTGATGTGGAGACTTGGGGCAGCTGTAGTTAAGAGCCCTCCAGCTTGCACCAGATGTCCGGACTTGGTTTTCTTGGTAACTATGATTGTATTTGGTGTGTTTGTAATTTGTTTGTATTTGCTCTGAAGTTCAGCGTCCTGGCTTTTTTCCCTGAACTAGATGAGTGATATTTGTATGCTGGATTAAAGTAAGCTTGTTAACCCCTTAACATTGCTTTCCTTAGTAAAGCAGATCAAAAGAATTTATGCTGGCAGCATTCTTGTTGTTGGGCTTATGTTGGTTTTGTACTCCCACAACAGCTGCTAGCCAGATTGTTGAAACAGCAGTAAATAAAGTGCGGGTCCTGAAATCAGAAAGACTCATCTTCCTGAGGTCAAATCTGGCCTCAGACACTTACTAGCTGTGTGACCCTGGACAAGTCACTTAGTCCTGTTTGCCTCAGTTTCCTCATCTGTAAAATGATCTGGAGAAGGAAATGACAAACTACTCCAGTATCTTTGCCAAGAAAACCCCAAATAAAGACACAAATAGTAGAGCACAACTAATACAAGTGAAATTTTATGAACCTGACATATTGTGAAAAAATAGCTTGCACTACAAGAGGACATATTTATTGGTGAACTCTATCTTCATTTACCATGAACCTTGGAATACAAAGTACCATCCTCCCTTTCCCATTTCCTACCATCAGTCCTGCTTCAGCACCAAAATCTGCTTGGCAGAAAGCGGCAGGGATCCCTCTTTTGCCAACTCATTTTTCTTTCCTGCCTATACCTGTGGCCTTCATCTCCATCCACAAGAAAAGGCACTGATTTATTTCAGAGTCTAACAAAATAGAAGTTGAGAGACTGAAACAAAGTTTTAAAGCCTCATCCTAAGCATTCTGTAAACTTCAAATAAAATGTCACACCATAATTGCCCGCCACCTTAGAGAAGCAATCTCTCTAGTAACACAGGTTGTTATCAGGCTATTATCTCCAGGAAGGAGTATATGCCCCATCACTCCCTCTCTCCCTGTCTCCTGAGCAGTATTGGGTCCCAGTGCATTGAGGAGGGGAGGTGGAGAGAAGAATATTGGTGCTGGTTGCCAAAGCATTGTTTTGCTTAAAGTCATAATATATGCATAGAGCAGGAAGACGTGGATGTAGCCAAATCCCTTCCTACGGTACCTTCAGGAAAGTGCCCTTATTCCCCCACTGAGAAATGCTGGTTTCTTTAATGAGGGCCTCCCCTTCCCTGGGGAACTGGTGATGCCTCAAAGACAAGCAGAAATGAGGATACACAGTCTGAGGAAAGGACTTGGGAGAGGGAGGTGTAAGGAAACCTGTGAGTAGGGGAATGGGGTGCATAACATTGTCCTGCTGACAGCTTCAATCATGACTTTCCTAATTTCCTGAAATTCTACATTGGAGTGAAGGAGAGGAAGTCTGGAAATATTATTTTAACAACTGCTTAATCCACCACTGAAAGCCCAATTATCTTAATGAACTGAGATTTTTGGAAATTCAGATAACATCCATCTCCCGCCTTACACACACACACACACACACACACACACACACACACACACACACACTTTCTTCCTCAAATTCCCCCTTTTTGCTTTTCTCAAGACTTTTTTTTTGCTTTATTTTGGACCATAGCCATGATCCTATTGTCTGAAAGGGAACTCTTATTGAGGAAACTCCTTGTACCAATGCAGATCTGTACCTGGTCCACATATTGTAGCCTTAGAGAACTACCTGGGACACTCAGGGATGGAGTGACTTGCTCAGATTCACACAGTATATGTCAGAGTCAAGAAATGAACTTGACGGATGCTACCTTTCTCTCCAGGATGCCAAGATGCTCATCCTTTTAAGGAATCATTCTCTTGAACATCAAGCTTCCTTTTTCCTCATCAAGGGACAACTCATTTTCAGAAGATGTAAAACACAGTAAGATCACTGTATTGTGTTAGTTTATTGGCTGAGGACAAGTTAGCTGAAATTAAGGCATTGGAGACATGAAATGGACAGAAAATCAGAACTAATAGATGAAATTTCCATCATTGCTGTTTATAATTAAATAGCATTTTAGGACTGCAAAGCATTTAAAATACAGGATATCGCCAAAGTCTTAATCTTACTATTAAATAGTAAAAAACAAAAAAAACAGAAACAAAAAATCCTACTTACACTTATTTAAGCTATTAAAGCTTAAAACTGCACTAAGGCTTTGGGGATACCCTTTACACTATCCCACTATCACGTCGGATTCCCACAATAACCTTGTGAGTGAGGCTTAGAGCGGTGAAATATTTTGCCCACAGTCTCATAAGCAATGGAAACATGGCTTGAATCCAGGCTTTCTGATTCTTTGTCTAGAGTTCTAAGGCCCCACAAAATAAAACCATTCTCCTTTATTATTCTGATTGAGGGCAAGTTGGAGGGGGGAGGGAGGATGAGGAAGGAGGAGGAGAAGCCAAATTCTTTAGTTTAGTGTCCCTGTGTCCTTGGAGAGAGGCCATGGGACAGTGGATAGAGTCAGGAAGATCTGAGTCCAAGTTCTTCACACGTGATTATCCTATGACTGTGGACAAATAAATTAACCTCTCAATAACCCAGGCAAAATCTCTAAGACTACATATTAAAAAAACAGTTACAGATCCAGCTTGTTAATCTATAGTACTGCTGTCACTTGAACTAAGGTAAGTAATTTTAGCATGCCCCTATTTTAGTATGTTGGTCCCTAAGAGGACAAAAAAATGAAATTCCCTCTTCCTGTAGCATGGTGGACTATGGGAGAGCATATGGAGAGGCCATGGAGCATACGTGAGAGAAGAGGTATTAGACTGACTACCAAACTAAAGGTCTACAGAGCCGTAGTACTGACCTCATCATGGTATGCCTGTGAAATCTGGACAGTCTACCAGCGCCATGCCAGGAAACTGAATTGCTTCCATTTGAATTGTCTTAGGAAGATTCTGAAGATCACCTGGCAGGACAAGGGACACTGAGACACTGAGGTCCTTTCTTGAACTAAACTGCCAAGTCTTCAAACACTGCTTCAGAGAACACAACTCTGATGGGCTGGCCATGATGTTTGAATGCAAGATGTACACTTCGTACACTTGCCAAAAAGACTTTTATGGAGAACTCACACAGGTCAAGCATTTATATGGTAGTCAGAAGAAGTGATACAAAGACACTGTCAAGGTCTCTCTCAAGAACTTTGGAATTGATTGTGTGATATGGGAGACATTGGTACAGGACCACGCTCATCATGGCATGCCCACATCAGAAAAGGTGCTGTGCTCCATAAGCAGAGCAGAATTGAAACAGCTCAAAGGAAACGCAGGAGGTACAAATTTAGAGTATCCACCCCAAATGTTCACACAGACTATTTGTGCTCAACCTGTGGTAGAGCACTCCAAGATTGTATTGGTCTGATCAACCACAGTCAGACACATTGAAACTTCACTTTAGTATAGTGACATCATTTTGATCCTCTTTCAGAATGAAGAACAACAAACAACCAAACAACCAGCACAGTGGAGTGGAAGGAGTTATGGACCTGGAGTCAGGGGTTTGAAAACAGGCTCTGCCATTAACTTTGTGGACTTAGGCAAGTTACTTAGCTTCTCCAGCCTCAGTTTCTCCATCTGTAAAATGAAGGGTAATATGCCCTTATAAGTGGAGGATCACTAATATTCCTTCTAGATTAAAATTAATGATATGACCAAAAATAATGATATGACCTCTTTCCACAGGCCAGGACTCTGACCAATTATGTGCTATAAATGTAGGCCATGTGTCAAAGGAAAGAACAACAGATTCTTTGATCAACCTGGTCTCACCAGAAGATGTTGAAGTTTCTGAGCCCCCCAGCAACTGGCTTAGGACACTCATCCCAGTCAAAAGAACAGCCACTTCTCTAGTTCACATTTAGCCCAACTTGTGACCCATCCATTCATGTTTGCTCCTACAACCTTGACCTCAAATCCTCTCCCTTGATGACTACTCAAGGAATGGACAGAGACTGAGGTTTTTTTTCTCCTGGGGAGGATGCCAGTTATTGAAAGACCTAAAGATTTACTCCTATTTATTGAATTAAATTCAATAAACATTTATTAAGTGCTTACAAGGTAGAAGGCACTTCGCTACATCCTGAGTATTCAGTGAGAAAAAGAAGTAATAAGATCTGACCTCAAGGACCTTACATCATACTAAGGAGCTACAACATGTGAAGAAATAAACAAATATAAAGCATACATAAAATAATACCAAGAGAGAGTGATTGCAATTAACTGAGAGAATCAGAAAAGACCTCATGTTGGGTCTCATGAATTAGAAGACAACGGTTAGTCTGGTTAACAGAAAAGCACATTTTAGTCATAAGGAGCCAAAAGGAAGACAAGAAATTTGCAGATATTTTTACACATAGATTGAGGACAGAGATCCAGAGAAAAAAGGGAATAGAAATGACCATAGAGGGAGCATTGCCATGTCTTCAAAGAGAAGACCAGAAGGGGTTCGATATTTAAGGCAGCATAGTATGATGGACAGAGTGCTAGACTTGAATGGGTCATTCTTTGGAATCTACCACAAACTATCTAAAATGGAGCCCATAGGTCTATACCGCAATACTGAGCTGTTGTAAAAATATACCCTAGGAAGTCAAATGCTTGTGAATAGAGACCACTACAGATGCCCCCAATCTTAGGATCATATATTTAGAGCTGGAAGGAACCTACAATGCTGTTGAGGCCAAACTCCTTTTTACAGTTGTAAAAGCTGAAGCCTCAAGAGATTAAGTGAACAAGATCACCCAGGTGGTAGGTCATACAGCTGGGTTTTGAATCCTCTGATTATAAAACAGTGCTCTCGTCTTTTTTCAAGAGATGAAAAATAAGGGATTATGCCAATGCATTTATCGAATACAAGTTGGGAACTGACCATGTTGTGTCCCTGGAAAAGGACATGTATAGAAGAACGAAACATTTTCATGACATATAGAAGACACTCTACTTGACCTGGGGCATTATGGTGAGATTCCTCAAATATTAGCTCTATGACTCTCAGCAAGCCACTTAAACTCTGCTACCTCAGTTTCCACATCTGTATTATTGACATGATACCTCCCAGGTTTGTTGTGAGGCTAAAGTGAGATAAAAATTGTAAAGCACTTTTCAAACATTAAAGCACTATATATTTAAGGAAATGAGTGGGCCCCACACGTTTGAGAGGAGAGGATGCTGTCGCTGTCATTGTGCGTGGCTCAAGGGAGGCAGAATGACATCACTAGCCTCTTCTTCCCTCCATCCTTTTCCAAGGGAGGCTTTCATTTCTGCCAAGAGGCAAAGCCAGAGGTTGAGGCTGGAGGCTACTCTCTGCTCTCCTCAAAGAGGAATAGGATAGAAGTACATCTATCTGCTCCCTTAAATAGTTTTCCTAGGAAGTATGATCAGGTTCAAGCTAATTTTTGAATGCTTTGTCATTTGGGGGGGAAGAGGGACAACAAGCTCTATATCCAAAGCTTGACCCCTTCCCCACTTAATACCAGTTTTCCAATGAAAACACATAGAAAATAGTAAAGAAACTCATTTGTTCAAATCATTGCAAAACAAAAATCAGAGAAGGTATACATAGAAGAATGTATACAAGATAATACAGATGAAGGAGCTCCCTAATTAGGAGTGAGATAGCTAAACTCTATGAAGAAAGAGGATCTAGATCTCACCCAAGAGGGAATTCCCCAAAGTCTCCAGAGCAGCAAGCTGGGAATAGGGACATGATAGAGATTACCAGCTCTTCTCATGTTTTCCCAGAGTTTTTTCTTTCAGAAACTTGAAGTGGGTTTGGCCTCTTCTATCTTTTCTCTTGAAGCTATCAAGCCATTTTAATGCTCAATGAAGACCTTAGCTTGAAAAGTCCCAAGAAGGACTCAAAAGAGACTCTTACTTGTAGAATCTCAAAGAGGGACTGCCTACAAAATGAAGCTCTTGGCTCTTGACAACTCTAACTAACCCCTCAAGCAGGGCAGGACCTTCATCTCCATCAATAAGGATAGAGTGCCATACCAATGAGCTTTGGGACAGTGGTTACATATAAATGCTAACTAATATCATCATCATGGTCGTCGCCATCATCATCACCCACTAAAACCCATAGGTCAGCTAAGTGACATGAATAGAGAGAGCACTGGGTCTGGAATCAGGAAGACCTGAGTTCAAATCTAACCTCAGAGACGTTTTTTACCTGTGTGACCTTAGGCAAGTCACTTTATCCTTATCTGCCTCAGTTTCCTCAACTGTAAAATGGGGGTCTTAATAACAACTACCTCCCAGGATTGTTGTCAGGATAAAATGAGACACTATCTGTAAAGCACATAGCACAGTGCCTGGAACATACTAAGTGTTTAATAAATGCTTGTTCCCTTTCCTGTCAGCTACTTTGCAACCCCTTTCTTCTGATCTTTTAGGCTTTCTGGGTCAATTCATCTTCCAGACAATGAAAAGTCTCTGCTCCTGCCCTCTAGAGAAGTGTTCTTTACCTAGAAAGAGTCTGTGATTTTCCAACCAGGACCTTGCCGGGGATTTGGAACATGTAAACATGGCATATTTGCACTGGTGCAGATGTCTCCTTGTGTCTACAAAGTAATCCCCAACACAGCCTGCTCTCCTTTGTATTTGCTCTATAATTCTGGACCTGCTCTGCTCCGAGCTCTACATAAGTTTTACCTTCACTTTGCTCTGCTCCTGTTCATGGCTTGCATTTTGCCAGCAATGAACCATCGGCAGTCTGCCATCTTGCTTTTCTCCCTGCAGGTGACAGAAGTCCCAATCTGGTTGGGTGCTCAAATCCCTTTCTCTTTCCCTGGCTCTCTGCCTGACTTCAGTTTAACCCTTCTGGAGTTCTGACATGTCATAGATATAATAAGGTGACAACTCCATCACCTGGTCTCAAGTCAACTCCTTAGACCCCTCTTAGTCCTCAACCAGATTCTTGGAAGCATTTGGATGAACTGTTCAAAAGAAATCAACCCAGTGGCTATTTCACTGAATTAGAATTCTGAACACATTGCCAACAGCTGACTTTGTGTGTGACCTTGGGCAATGTACCAAATTAAGGTAGGAAGGTCACCAGTCAGAACTGGAGTCCGCAGTCCAGGGTTCAAATTCTAAATTGATTATTTATTCTTTTGTGACCTTGAGCAAGTCACTTAACCTCTCTAGTAATCAGTTTCCTCATCTGCAAAATGAGGCAAATTGCACAAAATGGTCTTTGAGGTTCCTTCCAGCTTTAAATCTAGGATTCTGACATCCTGTGATCCCTGGGGCTCAGTTGTTCCATTTGTAATGGAAAAGAATCACATGCACTCACTCACCCCATCTGCCTCTGGGGGCTTGGAGGGAGCATAAATGGCATGATATCTATAGCAGGCAATGCACACCTCAGACCCAGTGTGTTAAATGAAGTGGTGGGGTGGTTTCTCTAATTTACAAGCTTCCAATTAAACTTCTGGCAGTGGTGCATTGAGGGTAGAAGCCTGAATATGCAGCATGAAGTAAAAATTTTGATTGCAGCTGGTTTCCAAAGACACAGGCAGAAAAAGGACACTTTTCCCTCTTCAAACGACAGCTTTGGCCAAGATCCCTAAGCTGAACTTTCCAAAGTGATGATACCATTATAATCTTATGTTGGACATCAGCCATCCAACAGTGCCTCCTTCCTTCCCATGGCATCTGCATTCATTACGTCCTGCTGAAAGATACTAAGTGGGCTTTCTGAAGTTTTCTGAAAGCTGACAGGATATTGGGAATCCTAGTGAGTGAGTGGTCACAAGACAGATGATCTGGAGGCTTCGACTATACTACAAGCTTGGTCGCTAACTAGCTATGTAACAAGTCATCATAATATAGGGAAAAGGGATCTGGTTCTGGAGTCAGAAGGTCTGGGGTCAAATCCCAGCAGAGCACTCATTGTCCTCCAGATCCCCTTTTGCTCCTCAAGAAGCTTCCCTGCCATAGAGACTTCCCTCAAGTCCTGGGAATCAGGGAAAGCTTTTATCCAGGGCTGCAAATTGCTGAGCTCTACAGCTGTCTTCTAAACAGTTCAATCTTTTCAGTGTTAAGTGCTTAGAAGGGCTCTCTCCATTTTTTTCCCTGAGTTTCACTCCTTCCAAACTCAACTCATCCCCATGTTGACAGGCACAGTTTTGACTAGATGTGTCTGTTGCTAAATGCTGATTTTGGATCCAGTTGGGGCTGCTCCTGTCACAGAGCCAAAATGTGAATTCTTTTTTTCCTTCCCCCCCCGAACCAAGCCCTCCATCCCCTAACTAAACTGCCACAGAACCAGCAGATCAGAATTTTATGACTGGAAAGGGCTCAGACATTACCTATCCAACTCCCTTGGTTTACAAATGAGGTAACTGAGGCCCAGACTCCCATCCAGTGAAACAGCTGCTTCTTCTGTCCATAAAAATATCAGACCCAGAAATCATGGTCAAATCCTAGCCCAAGTGGCATAATTAACAATTGAGCCCAGTGGCTGAGATCATAGAGGGCAGATAACAAGATCACCCCTGGTTTGTATTCCAAAGTAATGGCCAGCCAGTCTTGGTTTAGTTTCAATTCTAAAGAAAAAAGAGTTAATACCAGCAACTCTCTATTAGCCATTGGCATAGGTGATGAGTTCTTTGGACTAACCGCATCAAATTTTAAAGCCCCAAGCAGGTTTTCCTCTCCCGCCGCGCTTACTTCTAGCCAAATTCTCTCTGCTGCCAATTGGTCTGTGCTCAAGCAGCAAAACTCATTTTAATATTTACTTGGTACTTTGAAAGAGCTGTGATTGTGTTGATGTGGGCACCCACTCCACAAATCAATCAAGAAGCTTTTATTAAGTGCCTGCTATGGAGCTAACACTGTGCCAGGTGGTGAGAATTCAAATACACAAGTAGGACAAACCTTGCCTTCAAAGAGGTGACTTTCTACTAGGGGGACAGGAGACATTTACAGAGAAGTAAATATAGGATCTATACAAAATACATAAATACATAATGGTAGGAGAGACACTATCACTGTGGGAGGAATCAGGACAGGCTTCTTGAAGGAGGTGGTTCTTGAGTTGAGCCTTGAAGAGAGCTAGAGATTCCACAAGATAGAAATGAGAAATCAGAATATTCTAGGCATGGCAGGGAAGCTGGGGGAGGGGGAGGGAGACACAATCTGAGCAAAGACAGAGAGGTAGGAGATGGAATATTGTGTGCCGGGAATTTTATATGTTGCTGTGACCAAAAAAAAAATTCATCACCTGGCAGCCACCTTTAGAAAAAGAGCTTCTCTGAACTGAGCTAAGCTGGTCCATCACTGCGTCCTTCCCAACTTGGTAAGACCTTCCAGCACTCAGCGGCATAGCCCTCAGAAACCCATGGTCACCCCCAAGCTATGACAAAAAATCAGAAGAGTACTTTTGTAGAAGATCTCAATATTAGCCAGAACAAAACGTAATTCAAACCATAAACTTAGCATGCACACAAAACAAAGACAAACATATCCTGTACTCTAAAGCCATATTAAAAGATTTTTTTCATTATTCTGTCATAATATTGGTATAGAGGGTGTCATTAGAGACATATAGGACCAGAAAGAGACAGTGAGTCAGTCACATGGTAAGAGCAAGAGATAACTATTGGTAGTCATTGGCACTCCCCTAGTGACAAGAGAACTAGAAGATATTGAGCAGGTCTCCTCACATGGAATATTTACAGAAATTCAGAGGTAAGAATAGCTCAGGATGACTATTGACAGAAAGGTTGTAATCTTCAGAGTTCAACAGAGTATCCACATCAATGAAATCACACAATGAAATCATTAAAGTATAGAGACAGCCATCATGGCATTACCTATATAATTACAAGTCGACCACAACTGTAATTTAAATTTGGTTACATTTTACAATTTTAAAAAAACATCTAAGTTGTAAAGGACTCAGCATGTTTTCATGTCCTTTATCTCAATCACTCCATACGGAAATCCCAGAGGTGGGTAAGAGGATATGATAATCATGGGTTAGAGGGTGTTTCAAGATTACCTACTCCAAGCATTGCTTTTAGTGGATAATTAGCCATAGAACTAAGGGTTATCAAATGAGTCTTCAAAGGCCAGACCTAATTCAAGCTTTACCAGAACCCAACCTCCATTTGAATCCCTTCTACAACCGACTAAACAAGCGGTCATCCAGTCATTCCTTGAAAAGTCTATTGAAAAAAATCTCACTTTCTCCCCGAGAAAGTCCATAATTTTTAAGAAGTTTTCCTTTGCATTAAACGTAAACTTGCATCTTTGTAGCTTTCACCTGTTGTTCCTAGTTCAACCCTCTGGAACCAAGTAGAACAAGTCTAAATTCTTTTCAATGCAACAGCCCTTCAAATACTTGAAGAAATCAACTTAAATGACATCCGGAGACGCCATTATTTCCCTAGCTTGATGCTCTATAGTTCAGAGTTTCCCAACAAATTTATGTTGCTGTTGGATGAAAATGATGATGGTAAAAACCAGATCTAGAAATAACCACCCACCCAGTTCTACTTTTCGTGTTTTTGTCTTGAAGCAAAATCTACAACTTGAATGAGTTCAGAAAGTAAGGGGGGATTTTAGCCAACGCCTGTGACGTTGCTGTCCAGGGTTATTGGAAAGAGAGTTGTGATCTCTATCTAGATTATAATGTTAGATATATGACCCTTCTCTCTGGGCCTCAAGAACTCCTTTGTAAAATGAGGAAGGTTGGACTAGGTTACTTCTCAGTCCTGCCCTAAAAGTGTTATCTAATGTTCTATGATCCAATTCACTCTTCTCCCACTCAAATAACTTTGAACCACTGTTCACATAGGTTTAGTACCTGACACTCTTCAAAGCTCTTAAAACATGATTAGGAATATTACGAATATTTGACAAACATTGGGTTGCTACCTGATTGAGAATAAAGTCCTCTTAGGTGCAGAATTTCTATAGAACCCCAGGAAGTTTCACTCTTACAAGAAACTACTCACTGGGCTTTCTCTTAGTGGGAAAATCTAACCATTAAGCATGATTAGTCAAGTAGAGCCCCCATCCCTATACTTGAGGTTAGGTTCTGTTGGAGTAGGGACTCAGGCCCAGACAGGGACTCTTTGTTGGTGCACATGTCTTTCCTCAATTATTTTAGAGCAATTAAGTAATTAATCCTCAGCTATTTTTTTAAATAACTAGATCATTTCAAACAGCATAATTAATTAAAAGCAATTTACAGAGCTCAAGTTCAACATGTCCCACTCATTAAAAGCACAACTGTTTTCTCTAAAGCTAAAGCTATTCATGTAAATCCTAAAAAGCGCAGAGAATAATCCGCTCCCCCCTCCACTTCCATTTCAGCAGCCCTCAGCTGCTCTGGATCCATCCCACAGTGTCCTTTCTTAGCCAAGGAAGGGGGAGAAGAGAGGGAGGACCCAGCTCTGTCTCTGGGTATAGCCAGTGATTCCAGGACACTCTTGGATACCACCTGAGCTCAGTTCTACAGGGAATTGAGGGAAGCAGAGCAGGAGCAAAGCATTAATGTCAGTTGAATGCACATTTGGTTCAGCTACTCATGTTTATAAGTTCATAAGCTCCCTGAGGGTAGGTATAGTGCTTCACACTTTGTGTTCTCTAGACCACCTAGCATAGGGCCTTCTACACAGTAAGTGCCCAGTAAATCTTTGCAGAAATGAAGGAGTAAATATTCTCTCCCCAATCCATTCAAACAGAAATCATGCTTACACACCTTCTGTATGCAAAAAAACCTGTCCTGAAGGAAGGCCAGACAAACAGGACAGCTTTAAAAGCTATATGTTAATCTAATTAAATAATTGAACACTAAAGCCAGCTGTACATACATGAAATTTCATATATAATTCTCTTTTACTGTTCTAATATGTATATGCAAAGGCAATTCTATTTGATATTTAAGTTCAGAACAAAAATAAAAATTAAAAACAAAAACAAAAATCCGTGTATTGACTAGGTAGTCGGGGTAGGGTGTTGGCAGCTCATCTACTATACTAGGGGTTCTTAATCATTTTTGGCAGTCCAGTAAAGCCTATGGACTCCTCAGAATAGTGGTTAGTACCTATAGTCATAATTTAAGAAAATGATGAATTTCAGATCAGTGAAAACAGAGATTTATTTTTCCCATGTACCCCCAACTCTGCTTGAAATCTATGTTCAGAACCCCTGTACCATACCATTATGCTTCTGAGATAAGATTTAAATATATGAAATACTCAGAGAACTGTACAGAACAGGTGATCATCATGGTCTTAGGGTAGTAGAAAGCTCTAAACCTTGGAGATAGGAGTTCAAGGCCAGTCTCTGACACTCAGCAGTGATATAACCTCAGGCAAATTTTTTAACCAGTCTGGGTCTTAGTATTCTTATACATCAAAGGTAGGTCATAATACCTGAACTCTCTAACTCATGCAACTGCTATAAGGAAACACTTTAATAAAGCATACAGTCCTATGTAACTATAAATGATGATGGTGATGGTGATGGTGATGACAAAGATGACAATCAGGGAATGAAGGATTATACATTGATACAGAGCTGAATACACAATAGAACTTTATTAGAATTCTGGTCTTGAATAGGCTTCCCCTGTCACAGCATGAAATGTGCCATACATCATCTTGTTTATAAAAGAGACTTGACCTACAGTATATCTCAATCTGCGATATAATGAGATGTCTCCAGTTAGGGATTTATTGATGCGTGCATACTCACTAGATTCATCAACGCAAAAGGGAAAGTCTTCAGTGCCAACTTCTTGGTTCATTTGTATGCAGGATAGAAGTTGGGAAGAAAAAACATGGCTAGTGGGGGTCCATACAAATGTGTGCTTCCCAATACACACACACCTCACACGTGCACACACACACACACACACACACACACACACATACAATGGCACATATCCCTAAAAAGATAAACAGAAGCAGTTCAGATGCAAGTCCACACATAGGAATGTACAAACAGCTACACAAACACAACTACATATGAAAACACACACACTCAGACAAGAGTGTGCACCGAAGAGGAAAAAAACATGGGTAAGGGACCATTTCAGTGTTCTCTCTCTCTCTCTCTCTCTCTCTCTCTCTCTCTCTCTCTCTCTCTCTCTCTCTCTCTCTCTCTCTCTCTCTCATAATATATGTAATACACATGCATATATATCTATATCTGTCATATACACACACATATAGATAGATAGATCTGTCTCTGTCCTTTCTCTGTCTGTGTCTTTTTGTATATGTCTCTGTCTCTCTGTCACATCTACACACACATACAGAGGCACATGCAAAATCTCAGATACGTGTACACATACAGGAGTCAACTAATAGCTACAAACACAATCAAACATGAAAATGCACATGCCCAGATAAGAGGATGCATAAACACACACAAATGGAAACCCACAGATTCATGTACACAAGGCACAAGCCCACACAGATATATCAGAACTCCTTACATTCCTTGTGTGCACATATACCCAAGGAATAGTGTTTCAGGCAAGAGAGATTATAATGGCTCCATGGGAACCAGAGCCACTTAACTGCATTGCACAGTTGGACATCACTCTGTCCTTCTGCCCATCCTCTTTCCTAAGAAGAAAAATAGTCAAGAGAGCAGGCTGTTGCCTGAGCAGACCTCCTGGGGGACCTTGAATTCAGGGAAGGAGCTCAGTGAGGAGGCCAAGCTACAAACTCAGGAACTGTAAATGGAGAGAGACCACAGTATGCCACAGGACCCAAGGAATTCTGCTGCCAGGCTGGGGTCATCAAACCCTTAATATTAATGAAATTCCACTTGAGCATTTAATTGCCTTAATAGTGCAAGGTTCAAAATAGTCCAGCCTGTGAGAAGCACATGAAAGTTCCTATTCAAGGAATCATGAGCCATTAAAGCAGGGAAAATTACTGAATTTAAAGGCATAATAACTGCAATTCTTAGAACAATAAAGGTCAGTGGGCTGTCATGATATGGTGCCTTTTCCTCCCAGTTTCCCCTTTCCTCTCCCTGACTCAGGGCCATGTTCTCTAGGCAACCACTACCAACGGCAGCCTCTTCCACAGGCCAGTGAAAATGATAGCCCCTCCTTTTTCCTTGTGTAAAGCCACCTGAGTTACTGAGAAACCTTTTCCTTTGGCTCTTTCATTCACCTAATACACTCTAGCACCTAGCACAGTGAATTGCATAGAGTCAATGCTTAATCACTATTTGTTGAATTAATGCATGAATTAAAAAAACAGCAAGCGATCCCTCATTTCTTCCTGGAGAAGCTCAGGGACCAGTAGTGAAGGATCATGACTTCTTTTTTCATTTGAATCTCCATCCCTTTCTATCACCCAGCCCAATGTGCTGGTGTTAAGGTCTGTGGATCTGCCTGGAGTGATAGCAAAGCTTTCTCTCCCACCTTACATATCAGGAAACTAGAAATTGGTATATGGTAGGAGCCAGAAGGTCATAGGTCACAGAACTAGAGCTAGAACGGATTGTAGAGGTCATCTAGTTGAACACCCTCATCTTGCCTATGAGAAAATGAAGAATTTTGCTTTGGCAAAAGCAAAAGAAGAAAATGGAATTAGAAGGTAAATGACTTGTCCAAGGTCATACAAATACTGACTGTCCAAGGAAGAATTTGAACTTAGGTGCTCTGCCACAAGAGCCCAGCCCTCTTTCCAATTATTTAGAGGCTCGCCTTCTTGTCCTTTCCATTCTGGAGACATTGATGGGAAGGACACCATGATTGATCCAATTTGACACAATAAGCATTTATTAAGCACACTATGTTCACGTCATTGTGCGAGGTGCTAAGGATAGCATAGTTTATCCATCAAATTAATGTTGACTGTTTAAGTAGAGAGGGTGGCCTGGTGACACAGTGGATAGAGTGCCAGACCTGGAGTTAGGAAGACTCATCTTCCTGAATTCAAATCTGGCCTCAGACACTTATTCGCTGTGTGCCCCTGGGAAAGTCACTTAGCCCTGTTTGCCTCAGTTTCCTCATCTGTAAAATGAGCTGGAGAAGGAAATGGCAAACCACTGCAGTATCTTTGCCAAGAAAACCCCAAATGGGGTTGAAGAGTTGGACACAACTGACAACAACAACAACATTTTAAGTCGATGATTATTTTTTGTTTCGCCAAAACATGTGATTTCCTGGGTACATACATATCCCTCTGCAAAGGAAAATCTACAATTGCTCTACAATTTAGAGTTTAAGTCACCTAGCGACCCTAAGTGTGTAATTAACTAAACCAGGGTCACAAAGCCAGTGTGTGTCAGAATTGGGCCTTGAACCCAGGTCTTTCAGATTGCAAGGCTGGCTTTTTATCAGCTACCCCTTGCTGTCCCCCTCCTTAATAGGTTAACCCTCTATCCTAGTCACAACCAAGATGGACAACCAGCCAAATCAGTAGGTAACTTGAGAGGGACAAAGGGTCAGAGTGACGTAAGTCATCTTACTCACCACGATCCCTACCCGGTATATCCTGGAAAATTCACAGGTATATTCCAAACTCAAATAAGTCGGGAGATACTGCTCCAAATGAGTCATGGGCTTCCAGAAACCTAAAATCTGGCTTTGGATCCCCAGGCTTCACACTCCTCACTCGGCTCAGCCGACTCAGTCGTCATTGTGGTAACCCCTCTCTGAAGTCTTTTTTTCTCTCAGCTTGAAAAAACTCCAATTTGGTTATTGTTCATTATCCCCCCATTTAGACAATTTTCAACACACAGTGGAACCTTTAAACAGTGTGAACAATGTTGTCAATCTTTCTGCACGCTGGCTCCGCAAGACATTAAGAGGTAAATTTACTGCTCAGCGGGAGGGGAATTAGGAACACAGTTTCCATTAATAGTAACCAGAGAAGCAAACTTGTCCCCTGAGTCTGGCCCTGAGAGCATGTACAATAGAGCCCTGCACAGCTGCACCCAAATGTGGCGCTGAGGCTGGGTAAGGCACATGAGGTCACCAAATCTGTCATCTCCCCATCAGGGACTAACAATTGTAAAGTCTTTGTCTTCCCTCAGACCACAGGGATCAAGGAGAATGGTTCACTTCCACATTTCTTGCTGATTTTCTACTTCCTCCCCCAATCAGGGATGGTTTCATTACAGTCAGACCAAGAGTCCCAGCTTCAGAATACTCCATCAGCCAACTGGAAATCATTATCTCTCCAAAGCCAATCTTGCACTAGAGCAAGTCTAGTCTCAGAATATCTATCAAGCATGGAGTAATAATAAGTAATGATAGCTCACTTCCATAACACTTGAGTTTGCGGAGTGAAATCCTCAAAACAACCCTGTGAGGTAAAAAGTGCAAACTTTATTAACCCATTTTAGAGATGGAGAAACTGAGACTCAGATTAAGCACAAAGTTAGTGAGGGGTGGAGCCAAGAGCCAGGACTCAAACCCAGGTCTTCAGACTCCAGATCTTGTGGTCTACTACATGCTAAGTCCCCACTCTAAGCCTTTACTTACAAACGATACTCCCGTTCTCACTTATTGCCTGTTCTTCTTATATAATATTTGCATTATTATTTAACCATTTCATGTCTTATACCTAGAATGTAAGCCTTGGAAGGGCAGGATGCACATCTTTCGCTTCTGTTATATATCCCTTTAGAGGCGGCTCGGCGGAGAAGATAAAGAGCTGACCTTTGACTCAGAAGGACCCAGGAATTGATTCCTGTCTTTGACACATACAGGCCCTGTGACCATGGCCAAGCCACTTAATCTCTTAGGGCCCCAAGCAACTCTCTAAGACCTGCTGAGCTGCCAATCTGCACCAATGAAAGGAATTTCCACACTGGGATTTCCCTACACCAAGAATCTCACCCTGACAACATCACAGGTCTGGACACTCTACTTCCTTTCAACCTCTCCTCTTTACCTCCCTCCATGACTTCACTCTGTAGCATAGCACTACATTATGAAGTCTCCATCAATACTTGGTGAATGAATGGAATTGGTCAATCAAGTGTTTTGGGGTTATCATCTATGACCTAATTTTTTTTTTCCCTTTGCTGTGGTTTAGTCATTTCACAGTTGATTCTGACTCTTTGTGACCCCATTTGAAGTTTTCCTGGCAAAGACACTGGAGTGGTTTTCCATTTCCTTCTCCAGCTCATTTTACAGATGAGGAAACTGAGACAAACAGGGTTAAGTGACTTGCCCAGGGTCACACAGCCAATAAGCTTGTGAGGCCAGCTTTGAACTCAGAACATTAGTCTTCCTGACTCTGGATCTGGCACTCTATGCCCTATGGCGCCACCTCACTGTCCCTTTTTTCCTTTAGGGAAGATCTTTTCAGTTGACCGCTCTAATTTACACATGACCTAGCATGTCTTTTTTTTCCTTTTTTCTTAACAGCATTGACTCCCCATTTGCTAGCCCCTTGTCCCCAATACATATGTAAATGAGCCAGCATGGTTAAGTGGACGGAGAGCTAAAGTGGGAATGGGGATACCTGTGTTCAAGGCCAGGCCCCGACACTCTCTAGCCATTGAACTTTTGATAAGTCAAGTAACTTCTCTGGGGTTCAGATTCCTTAATGCTCACTACTCATCTGCCATGTTCCCCATCCCCCGCCTCACCAGGCAAGAGACACTTGAGGGGGCCAGAAAGAAGGAACGAAAAGAGCAAGTTCCATCATTTACTACCTGTATGACATCACGTGATAGCGGGGAAAGCACAGCCACTCTGGAGTCTGAGGATTTGGGTTCAAATCTCACCTCTGACATTTACTATGCAATTTTGTCATGTTATTTAAACTTCTTGAATCTTCCTAGATGCAACTAGGTGGTTCAGTGCATAGAGCTGGACCTAAAGTCATGAAGACCTGAGTCCAAATCCAGCCTTAGACACTTGCTGTGTGGCCCTGGACAATTCACTTAACCTTTATCTAACTCAGTTTCCTCAGCTTTAAAATTGGAATAAGAATAGCACCGACCTCCCAGCATTGTTGTAAGGATCAAATGAGATGCTATTTGTCAAACGCTTAGCACTATACTTGGTATTTAATAGTTACTTAATAAATATTTGTTTCTTTCTGTCTTTCCAAGCCTTAATTTCCTCATTTGTAAAATAACAGAGTTGTTTTTTTTGTAACCTTGGAGATCAATAAATTTGGGTTTTTTAAAATATTAAATATTTTTTTAAATTTTAAGTATTTCAATATTTTAAATTGATATTTATTCAATATTTATTTCAATATTTTAAATATTTCAATATATTTGAATTTTGCAATATTTCAATATAATTGGCTTCTTTCGTAATTCCATCAATTTCATTTTATGCATTTAAAAACATTATTCTGAGAAAAGGTCTATAGGATTTATCAAACTGCATAAAGGTTCCACCGGCATAAGAAAAGGTTACTAGAGAACTTCCGGGGGTGGAGCCAAGATGGCGGCTGGAAAGCAGGGACTAGCATGAGCTCCCACTGAGTCCCTCCAAAAACCTGGCTCTGAACCAATCCTAGAACTGCAGAGCCAACAAAACAGCAGAGGGAAGCAGGGCTCCAGCCCAGGACAGCCTGGATGGTCTCTGGGTGAGGTCTATCCCACACGGAGCTGGGAGCTGGGAGCTGGAAGCTGGGAAAAGAGCAGAGCAGAGCCCAGCATGAGCGGCTCGGACCAACCAGACCAGGAGCCAGGCGGAGCGGGCACTAGCACCCTGAATCAGTGAGCTGCGGCAGTTACTAGACTTCTCAACCCACAAACACCAAAGACAGCAGAGAAGGTTAGTGGGAAAAGCTGCGAGAGTGGAAGGAGTTTGCAGTTAGGCCACCGCCCCTGGGGCATCGGAGGTGGGGCAGCTACAGCTGCTGTTGCTTCCGGCCCCAGGCCCACCTGGTGGGAGGAATTAAGTGGCAGATCAGAGCATGGGTGCACAACCTGCTGAAGATCTAAGTCCAGCCCAGGTTGGGGGTTCTTGAGGAAGAAGGAGTGCTGCTGTGGAAGAGCTGGCGCATCCCCCCAAACATGGAACATAGAACTCTTTAGTCTACAAGCAGTCATACCCCGCTGAAAAACTCAAGGGTCAAGTTAGTTGGTTGGGAATATGGCCAGGCAACAAAAACAAACCCAGATTCAGTCTCAGACTTTGGATTCTTTCTTTGGTGACAAAGAAGACCAAAACATGCAGCCTAAAGAAGTCAACAAAGTGCAACAGTCTACACCAAAAGCCTCCAAGAAAAACATGAACTGGTCTCAGGCCATGGAAGAACTCAAAAAGGATTTGGAAAAGCAAGTTAGAGAAGTAGAGGAAAAATTGGGAAGAGAAATTGGGAAGGATGGGAGGAAAACCATGAAAAACAAGTCAATGACTTGCTAAAGGAGACCCAAAAAAATACTGAAAAATACACTGAAGAAAACAATACCTTAAAAAATAGACTAACGCAAATGGCAAAAGAGCTCCAAAAAACCAATGAGGAGAAGAATGCCTTGAAAGGCAGAATTAGCCAAATAGAAAAGGAGGTCCATAAGACCACTGAAAAAAATACTACCTTAAAAATTAGATTGCAGCAAGTGGAAGCTAGTGACTTTATGAGAAATCAAGATATTATAAAACAGAACCAAAGGAATGAAAAAATGGAAGACAAAGTGAAATATCTCATTGGAAAAACCACTGACCTGGAAAATAGATCCAGGAGAGATAATTTAAAAATTATTGGACTACCTGAAAGCCATGATCAAAAAAAGAGCCTAGATATCATCTTTCAAGAAATTATCAAGAACTGCCCTGATATTCTAGAGCCACAGGGCAAAATAGAAATTGAAAGAATCCACCAATAGCCTCCTCAAATAGATCCCAAAAAGAAATCTCCTAGGAATATTGTCGCCAAAGTCCAGAGCTCCCAGATCAAGGAGAAAATACTGCAAGCAGCCAGAAAGAAACAATTTAAGTATTGTGGAAACCCAATCAGAATAATCCAAGATCTGGCAGCTTCTACATTAAGAGATCGAAGGCCTGGGAATACGATATTCCGGAGGTCAATGGAGCTAGGATTAAAACCTAGAATCACCTACCCAGCAAAACTGAGTATTATGCTCCAAGGCAAAATATGGACTTTCAATAAAATAGAGGACTTTCAAGCTTTCTCAGTGAAAAGTCCAGAACTGAATAGAAAATTTGACTTTCAAACACAAGAATCAAGAGAAGCATGAAAAGGTAATCAAGAAAGAGAAATCATAAGGGACTTACTAAAGTTGAACTGTTTTGTTTACATTCCTACATAGAAAGATGATGTGTATGATTCATGAGACGTCAGTATCATAGTAGCTGAAAGGAATATGCATATATCTATATGTATATGTATATATATAAGTGAATGTGCACGTATGTATATGTGTATGTGTGTATATATATATATAGAGAGAGAGAGAGAGACAGCAGACACAGGGTGAGTTGAAGATGAAGGGAAGATATCTAAAAGAAATAAAATCAAATTAAGGGATGAGAGAGGAATATATTGAGAGAGGGAGATAGGGAGAGAGAGAATGGGGTGGATTATCTCGAAGAAAGGTGGCAAGAGCAAGCAGTTCTGTGGGAGGAGGGGAGAGGGCAGGTGAGGGGGGAATGAGTGAATCTTGCTCTCATCAGATTTGGCCTGAGGAGGGAATACCATACATACTCAATTGGGTATCTTACCCCACAGGAAAGAAGAGGGAAGAAGATAAAAAAGGGGGGGGGATGATGGAGGGGAGGGCAGATGGGGGTGGAGGCAATCAAAAACAAACACTTTGGAAAGGGGACAGCGTCAAGGGAGAAAATTCAATAAAGGGGGATAGGTTGGGAAGGAGCAAAATATAGTTAGTCTTTCACAACATGAGTATTGTGGAAGAGTTATACATAATGATACGCATGTGGCCTACGTTGAATTGCTTGACTTCCTAGGGAGGGTGGGTGGGAAGGGAAGAGGGGAGAGAATTTGAAACTCAAAGTTTTAAAAATAGATGTTCAAAAACAAAAATAAAAGTTTTAGCATGCAACTAGAAAATAAGATACACAGGTAATGGGACAAAGAAATTTATGTTGCCCTACAAGAAAGGAAGGGAAAAGGGGATGGGAGGGGAGTGGGGTGACAGAAGGGAGGGCTGAATGGGTAACAGGGCAACCAGAATATACGTCATCTTGGAGTGGGGGGAAGGGTAGAAATGGGGAAAAAATTTGTAATTCAAACTCTTGTGAAAACCAATGCTGAAAACTAAATATGTTAAATAAATAAATTTAAAAAAAAAAGAAAGAAAAGGTTACTAACCCCTGGGCTAGCTGATCACCCTAGCTGCTTCCAACTCTGAGAGTCTAAGATTCTATATATTTTCCTGTTTCTTACTTAGAAACTATTACCTTCTCCCCTTCTCTGTTCCATAGATTTGTACAGCTCACTTGTGTTGAAAAGATTTCTCCACCTCCCAGAATTCTAGGAAGGACATTGTTGGCGTGGAATATATACCTAAAGACAATACCTCATCTGAAGCCAGGAACAATTTATGCATGATTTAACAGGAAAGAAGGTTGACCGTAGTTCTTTTTTTCCTAAATTATAATACCCTACCCTTTTAAGGAAAAAATAAAAGAAGTTGGAAAACACTTGGGGACACTAACAATTAGCTAGATACATTCTCAAAAGAATATATCACTCTTTATCATCGGACTGATCATTACATGGTTTAAATTCCCTTCTAACAAGCCCCATGGCAACAATGCAGCAATGGAAAGGCGAGAGAATACAAGACAAGAAGTCAGGGCCCAATACTAGAGGAAGATATGTCACCCAAATTCAGGCCCTTATCACTTCTCACATAGACTATGGCAAGAGCCTCCTAATTTGCTCTCCTTTTATCTGTCGCACAGCTGCCAAAATAATCTTGCTAAGGCACAGACCGGATTATGTTATCCCACATCAAAAACAGTCTTCACTGGCTTCCATTGTCTGTAGGATAAAATACAAACTCCTTAGCCAGGAGCTTTCTACCTGCCTTTCCAGCCTTACTTCATATTATTCTCCCTTAAGTACTCTTTGTTCCAGTCATAATCGGCTATTGTGGCAGGTGAAGGATGAAATGACTGAGGAAACAAAGGTCTGATCTGAGCGGATCAATTTATTAAATAATGCTTCGGGACCAGACACCTTCCTCAGCTTAGGGATTGGCCCAAAATACAGGGAGAGGCCAACTTTTATAGACTAAAAACAATTACTCAAATAAGGCCATTTGATTAAAAGAAAACAATGCAACATGAGGGAATCTGATTTTCCGTTGGATGAAATATTAGGAACTATCCAAGTTTGGGGTGGAGCAAACAGGTGTATTTTATTCCCCAAATTTGAAAACCTATCTTCTTCTTCAATGCCTTTGTGCAAATAAAAGACGGCATGTTGTCTACAGGGAACAGCTTGTAGATAGGTTTGGTCAGACCATGGTATATATGAATAAGAATCATATGGAATAAGCATGGAAAGGTATACTGCAGCCAGATTGTCAAAGGACACCAAAAAGAACAGAAAGACAACACAAGGGAGAGTCTAAAATCTAGGCAAAAATGTGGTGGGGGAAAAAAGAGGCACAGACAACAAGAAGATCTTCATACTGATGACTTTAACCCTGGGCAAGAAGCTTCTCTTAGTGCAGTAAATAAGCCAGAAATGAAGAAAGCTGTAGGGACTAGATCTGCAGCTCCATTATTTAATTAAAAGGAATTCTTCTACCTCGACAAATGCAGGTTGGCACCTTCTCTACAATGTATAGTCATGTTGAACTCAAAGAGGTTAAGCGATCTGTCTAGAGTCACACAGCTCGTATTTGTCCCCGTATTTCTCAGAGGTGAGAACCAAACCTAGAACTTCCTGAATCTGAGTCCATCTCTTCATCATTCTATGGCTTGACACCTCTCTAGCAGAGGAGGTGGGCCTAAAATGCAGCAAGTCTCCAAGCCCAGTAGACCCCGATGACAATGGCTCACCTTGCATACTTTAGCACCGCCCAGGAAAGAAAGTCATCTGAATTGCTTTTAAAACAGAGTTTGATCAAAATTCCAAGATTCCTAAACTGGTTGGCAGAAACAGGTTAAAACAGGGCTGAGCCCAGCCTCCCCGCAGTGAATTAACAAGTGCAAAGAAGTCCTCAAGAGAGAAAGGTGTCATGCACCCACTATCTCCCGGGGCATTTTCTTTCTTCTAGTTCCGGCTTCTTTTGTAGGTTATTTTGCTTTAGTGGGCCATTTGGGAGCTTAAGACAATTTAGCTTGGGTCGTTTCAGGCTGTGTAACGGGATAGATAGTGAAGGGTAATTTCCAATTGATGGCAAGCTAAAAGTACTATACATAGTTCATGGACACTCCCCCTCAGGTTGTGCTCTCTTCTCCTGGCCTACATTGCCACAAAATCCACAAAGAGGATAGCTGCCTCGTAGAGCAAATATCATTACTATCTCGAGTGGGATAACCTATACAGCATGTTGCCAAGAGCTAAGCAGATGCTAATTTGCACATTGTTCCCATCTTATAGATGGGGAAACTGAAGCCCAAAGAGATAGAGTTATCTTCAGTCACCCAGTTAATTCAGGGGCAGGGCTTAATCTTCAATTCAACACCTCTAATATGAGATTCAATTCATTTTTCACTGCACTGCAGCTGCCTTTGACAAGTATATTCTTTCTCCAAAGAGACTGAGTGTTACAAGGATAAAGACAAGAGAAAATACTTCTAGGGTATTCTTCTTCTTACAAAATTTATTGTAACCAGATGAGCAAGAAGCATTTTGGGGGCCTGTGGTGGAAAGAATACTGAGCCTGAAATCAGAAAGAGCTGAGCTCAAAGTCTGACCTGAGTTGAAAGTTTAGGACCATACAGCTAGAAAGTCCCATAGGGGTTATTCAATTGAAGTCCCTCATATGATAGACGAGAAAGTTGAGCCTCAAGAAAGTTAAATGATTTGTCCAAACTCAAACAGGTATTAAATGCCAGAAACAGGATTTGAACTCAGGCCATGTGATTCCGAGTTCAGTGTCATGTGGACTCCTCCATTTTCTCATTGGAAAATGGTGACCAATGCTACCCTTGGCATTTAACTCAAAAGGTTGTTATGAGGAGCAAATGCAATCACGAATGCAAAGGGCTTTGTAAACCTAAGCTATAAACGATTGCTTTATTTTTTTCTGTGGGTCACCTGCTGGGCCACAGAAATCGATTATCTCTGTAGAAATCCTCCTAACAATGGTATAGTGGGGGAGGGATTTTACTTGCATTCAGGCATTTGGCATTTCTAAGCTGACTTACTCTAAGAAGGCCATAGCCAGACCCTACGGGGATTCTCATTTTTTCTCTTCTCTCCTCCACTGTCAGGCCTCCATGGCTCACTCCTGTCCTTCCTCTCAGCATTTTTCTCTCTCATAAATATTTGCAAAAAGTCAGGCTGCTCTGTTTCATTTTATTTTCACGCCTTGTTTTGCCACCTTCTTAGTTGAGCTGATTTGACATAAATATTTATGTGCAGAAATATGTTCTTGCAGTCTCCGGTGTTCTCTTATCCGCAAAATCCCACAGGGAAGTCTTTAGAATCTCCTACTAACATGGCACCAGATCACCCGCCTTCAGGCCTCAATGAAAACTGGGCCACACATACAGTCTTAACAAATGCCTGATGGAGTTGTGCTTATTGAGTACTAAGAAGGGGGCCCAGGCTATGGAAGCTTCCATGGAGAAGCATAACTAGGGGGGAAGTGGTCCTGAGCACAATCCAACAGTCCATCTTTCTTAAGTATTCTTCTTTATATAGAGACAATAGTAATATTTTCATACATGCATATGTCTCAATATATAAACAATGTGCATGGATGCTGTCATTTCCTGATTAATATTAATATTGTTCCAATCGCTACTATTGTTGGCATACATTTGCATAACACTTCCAATTTTTTCAAAGAGCTTCCACATATCTCTCCCTTTTGATCTTTCCATTAATCCCATGGCAACTAGAGTCAGCTAGGTGATGCAGTGGCTGGAGCCCTGGGCCTGGAGTCAGAAAGACCTGAATTCAAATATGGCCTTAGACATTAACTAGCTCTGTGACCCTGGGAAAGTCACTTAAAAAAAATAAACTTCTGTCTTTCCCAGTTTCCTTGACTGCAAAATAGGGATGATAATGGCACCAACCCCACAGGGTTATGGTGATGACAAAATGTGCCAATATTGTGAAGCACCTGGAGCATGTTTGACACAGTAGATGCTTAATAAATGCTTGTTTCCTTCCTTCTGTAAGCATTTATTAAACACCTACTATGTGTCAAGCATTGTGCTAAGTGTTGTTATGTGCTAAACCTATTAAAATAGCTGCCTCATTCCATGTAGCTAGAGAAGGCAGAAGTAGGAGCAATGAGTAGAAGGAATACGGTGAAACGGATTTAGAGTTAGAAGATCCATTTTCAGCCAATTAATAGCTGTGTGGCCTTAAGCAGTTATTTTATTTCTTTAAATCTCAGTTTTCTCAACATAGAAAATGAGGGGGTCAGGCTAGATGACCTCTAAGATCCTTTCCCTAAAAAGTAACAAGGAGATAGACTTTGATTCAATATAAGATTCAATATAGATTAAGATATTCTTTAATCCAATTCTTTAATTATTTAATAATAAAGATAATTTTTTATCAATATAGATATTCTTTAATCTAATTCTTTAATTATTTAATAATAAAGATAATTTTTAATTGAATCAAAGTTAGACTTTGATTTAACATAAGGCTTTATAGCAACTAGGACTGTACAACCACAGAATGGATTGCTTCATGAGGTAATAATGATACTAAGCATTCATGTGGTGCTTTAAGGTATACAAAGTGCTTTACACAGTCTCTCTAATAATCTCACAATAACCTCGGGACAATGGTGCTATTATTACCCCATTTTTACAGATGAGGAAACTGAGGCTGCCAGAGGTTGAGTTGACTTGCCCAGGGTCATGCAGCCAGTGAGTAACTGAGGCTGAATTTGAATTCAGGTCTTCTGGACTCTTAACTCTGTCTCCAACTCCAACAGTGTGTGTTGTGCCACCTAGCAGACTCACGTAGGTAATGAGCTTCCAGTCACAATAGAAAGTGACAGGGATGACCCCTTATCAAGGTGGCTCAGTGAATAGAAAGCTGGGCCTGGAATTAGAAAGACCAGAGTTCAAATCTTGCTTCAAATATTTACTAACTGTGTGATTCTGGGCAAGTCACTTAACCGCTTTCTGCCTCAGTTTCCCTAACTGTAAAATGAAGATAATAATAGCACCTACTTAAATAGTTGTCACAAGGATCAGATGAAATATTTGTAGTGCCTAGAATATTGTAGGCACTTAATAAATGCTTGTTCCCTTCCTTTCCCCCAGAGTCATAAAGCTAGCATACGTCAGAAACAAGACTTGAGTTCATGTCTTCCTGACTCCAGGATCAGACCTCTACCACATCACATTACCACTCACCCTGGAAAAGTTTGATATCCATAATCTACATCCATATCTAAATCTCTGCCTGTCTCTGTCTCTGTCTCTCTTTCTCTGTCTCTTTCTCTCTCTTTATATATATATATATATATATATATATATATATATATATATATATATATATATATATATATATGTATATGCATATATACATATATATAAAAATATGTATGTATGTGTATGTATATTGTGTATATATATGTATATGTATGCATATGTAGATGTATGTGTGTATGCTTTATGTATGCATACGTATACGTATGTGTGTATGTATATATAAAATCATCTACTTAAAACTCTTAATTACTCTTTGAATAAAGGAATAGTGTCTTCTACTTCTTTTGAATAAATCCTTCACCCCCAACATACACACACACACACACACACACACACACACACACACACAAGTGCCTAGCACAGTGATATATATATATATATATATATATATATATATATATTCAATATATGTATTGAAAGTTCTCAATGAATATCCATTACAGTGAGCACTCATTAAAAGGGCCAATACCAGTACGGTCCCCACCCCCACAAAATTCTATTCTCTATCTGGCCTGCATCACCGCCCGTGTGGAGTATTGTTTAAGGAAATGAGTTCTGGCAAGAGTCGCTGTACCAAACTGCAGTATAAGCCAGAGAGAAAACCCCATCAGCTCACACAGACAGTGAATCCTATTAGCTATTCCCAGCCATAGGACTTTATCCGTGCTGTTGGGGATTCCCTGAGAGGATTGCAAAGATGCAGGCGCTCAACCCGACCAATTACTCACCAGCCCAAACCTTTCCATGCTGACAAGCAGGCAGTAGCAGCTTTGGCCCACAGAGAGGTCTGAGGCTGCTGTGTCTTTGCTGCTGAGCTATGCTGGGGAAACCAGAGCCAATGATTAAAAATGCTTTGGGTGCTGATAACAGTAATCACAGTGGTAATAATGGTAATAGCCATACCTTTGAAATTTATTTTCTATTTGTAAAAAGCTCACATATCTAATTTTTCATTTTATCCTCCCTTATATTCTATGTTATATGGTGTAAACATAATTGATTAGTCTCATTTTACAAGAGAGGAAACTGAGGCACAAAGCAGCCAGTAGCCTGACCAAGGCCATACAGTCAAGCGGAGGTGTGAATATAGGTCTCTACACACTTAATCAAGGGTTCTAATCCAAAAATCACAGAATAAATTGGTTGTTCCTTCTTGAAGTATTCAACATTTATCCCAAACCTCAGTCATCTTGGAATCTTCACATCATGTCGCCTTGGCAATATTGTAAACCCTAAAGCCTGATAGGCATTCCTGAACTTAATAAAGAAATTATTAAACTATACAAGCTTAGCAATAACCTTATTTTACATTTCTGTTTTTCTACATAGTAGGTGTTCAGATTTATTTTTACCGGACCTGTGATTTCAATACAATTCAGGGAACTCCCAGAAAGGCATTCTCTCTAGGAATGCAGATCAGCACCTATTCCGTAATTCATTATCTTAGAGAGTTTCCTGGGGGCACTGGGGAGGTTTCCTGATATGCCTAGCATCACTTAACCAGTATATGTCTGAGGTAAGACTTGAATTCAGGTCTTCTAAAGTCAAGGCCAGCTGTCTATCTACTCCATCACATTTCCTTTCATAAAATTCTGGCTAATTAATTGATTCCTGGCCAACCCCATCAGAGGTTTCTGTCCAGAGAAAGGTAGAGGTGTATATGATCTTAAAGGTCATTTAGCTCAACCCTCCCCTATTTTTCATATGAGGAATCTAAGGTAGCTACTCAAATGACTGTCCTTGGAAGTGACCTAGAAGCTCACTGCAATCTCTGTCAATAAAAGGATGCACATTTTTGTTTTGGTGTTAATTTTTTAAAGAGAAAAATCTTAAATAGCACTTATCTCTCCCAAGCTCTTCTTCAAAAATTTATTTTTAACATTCTTTTCTTTTTAAATTTTAAATTATAGATTCCCTTTCCCTTTCCCACCCCTCCCCCAGTCACTGGGAAAGTAAACAAAATTATATTAATTAATGATACATGTAAAATCACATAAAACATATTTCCATATTAGCCATATCAGAAAAAAGTAATGAAGTGAGAAAATCATACTTAAATTTGCACTGAGTCCTTTTTCTGTGGTGGAGAACATTTTTTTCAAGAGTCTTTTGGGATGGTCTTGGATCATTGTACTGATCAGAGTAGCCAAGTCTTTCACTTTTGATCACTATTACAACATTGCTGTTACTGTACGCAATGATCTCCTGGTTCTTCACTTGACATCAGTTCATATAGGTCTTGCTATGCCTGCTTTGTCTGAAATTACTCCCCTCCTTGTCATTTCTTATAGCACAATAGTACTCCATCACAATCGTATGCCACAACTTGTTCAGCCATTCCCTAATTGATAGGCATCCCTTCAATCTCCCTGCCACAAAAAAGAGCTAGTATAAATATTTTTGTACATATAGGTCCTTTTCCTTTTTCTTTGATCACTTTAGGGTACAGACCTAGCGGTGGTATTGATGGGTCAAAGGATATGCAGTTTTATAATCCTTTGAGCATAGTTCCAAATTGTTTTCCAGAATGGTTGAACCAGTTCACAACTCCACCGACAGTTCATTAATGTAACTATTTTTCTCCATCCCCATCAACATTTGTCATTTCTGATGGGTATGAGGTGGTACCTCAGAGTTATTTTAATTTGTATTTCTCTAGTCAATAGTAATTTAGGGGATATTTCATACAACTATAAGTAGGTTTGCTTTCTTCTTCTGAAAAGTGCCTGTTCAAATCCTTTGATCATTCATCAATTGACGAATGCCTCTTATTTTTATAAATGACTGAGCCCTCCATATGTTTGAGAAATGAGGCCTTTATCAGAGAAATCCCCTGCAAAAATGTTTGATATCCTTTTATCATTTATGGTAGTTTTTAGCAAAATGTAATTAACCTGATTATGTCTTTTAATTGGGTCTATCTTTGTTTTTGCTTTGTCTGATATCACAATTGCTACCCCTGCCTTTATTACTTCTGCTGAAGCATAATAGACTTCACCAGCCCTTTATTTTAACTGTGCACGCATCTTTCTGTTTCAAATGTGTCCCTTGTCAATAACATATTGTTGGATTGTGGTTTCTAATCCATTTTGCCATTTTTTTTGTTTCATGGGTGACCTGATCCCATTCAGATTCATGGTTATGATCATTAACTGTGTACTTCCCTCCATCCTATCATCTTCTGTTTATCCTTCTCTCTCTTTTTATTCTGCCCCTCCTTGTTTAACTTCTGACCACTGCCTCCCTTATTCTGCCCTCCCTTTTATCACCTTTGACACCTTTGACACCTCTTTTCCCCTTCCCTTCTTCTTTCCCTTTTCTATATCCAACTGAATGTGTATATATATTCTTTACTCTTTGAACCAATTCCATTGAGAGTAAGGTTCAAGCATTGCCCCCATGCCCATTTTTCACTCCATTATAAGCTCTTCCTTGCAAACCTCTTTTATGTAAGAAAAATTTCCCCATTCTACCTCTCCCTTCCCTCATCTCCCAGTGCATCCCTCTTTCTCACTCCATCACCTTTTTTGCAACCTTTCCAACATAATTGACTCACACTCATGCCTTCTATCTATGTAGACTCCTTCTAAATGTTCTGATAATGATAAAGTTCTTAAGAATTATTTGTATTATCTTCCCATATAGGGAAATAAGCAATTTAACATTATCTTAATTACTCTTTCATGTTTACCTTTTTATTCTTCTTGAGTCTTGTGTTTGAATGTCAAATTTTCTATTCAGTTCTAGTCTTTTCATCAGGAATGCTTAAAAGCCCTCTATTTCATTAAAAATCCATGTTCCCTGAAGGATTATACTTAGTTTTGCTGGGCAGATTATTCTTGGTTGTAACCCCAACTCTTTTGCCTTCTGGAATATCACATTCCAAGTCCTCTGCTCCTTTAACACGGAGGCTGCTAAATTTTGTGTGATCCTGACTGTGGCTATTTGAATTATTTCTTTCTGGCTGCTTGAAATATTTTTCTCCTTGATCTGAGAGCTCTGGAATTTGACTATAATATTCCTAGGAGTTTTCATTTTGGGATCTCTTTCAGGAGGTGATTGATGGATTCTTGCAACTTCTATTTCACCCTTTGGATATAAGATCTCACGGCAGTTTTCCTTGATAATTTATTGAAATCTGATGTCTAGGCTCTTTTTTGATCATGGTTTTCATGTAGTCCAGTAATTCTTAAGTTATTTCTCTTCAATCTGTTTTTCAGGTCAGTTGTTTTTCCAATCAGATATTTCACTTTTTCTTCTATTTTTTTCATTCTTTTGACTTTGTTCTGTTGTTTTTTGATGTCTCGTGGAGTCATTAGCTTCCAGTTGCCCAGTTCTAATTTTAAGGCACTATTTTCTTCACTGAGCTTTTGTACTTCTTTTTCCATTTGGGCAATTATAATTGTTAAGGAGCTCTTTTCTTTGGTGAACTTTTGTGCCTCTTTTGCCATTAAGCCAATTCTGCTTTTTAAGATGTTATTTCCTTCAGTACTTTTTGTGCCTCTTTTACCAATTCTCTTTTCATAATTTTCTTGAATCACTCTGATTTCTTTTCCCAATTTTTCCTCTACCACTCTTATCTAGGTCTTTAACTCTTCCAGGAATTCTTTTTTTATGTACTGGAAAACTTTTTTATTGTAGATGGAGTGGGATAGCAGAACAGTGTTCAGATGATTCCAATTTTGTTGGCAACATCTAAAGCATCACAGTCTGGAGCAAGTCGGACATAGGCCTTCTTCTCTCCATCAGGCCAGATCAGCGTGTTGACCTTGGCCACGTCAATGTCATACAGTTTCTTTATGCTTGTTGGCTTTGATGTCCACAAGGAAGACTGAGGTGTTGTTGTCGTCCATCTTCTTCATAGCAGGCTCAGTGGTCAAGGGGAACTTAATGATGGCATAGTGATCAAGCTTGTTTCTCCGAGGGGCACTTTTCTGAGGATATTTGGGCTGCCTTCGAAGTTTTAGTGTCTTGGGTCACTGAAAGGTGGGGGATATTTGGATCTTCTTCTTTTTGTGGCTATGGACACCCCTCAACACAGCCTTCTTGGCCTTTAAGGCCTTGGACTTGGCTTTTGCTTGGCGGAGACAAGGGCTTCCTTCTTTACCTTCGGCACCATCTTGGGGGAAAAGCTCTTCCAGGAACTCTTGTTGGGCTTGGTTCCACTCAGTATTTTTTTTGAGGTTTTGTCAGCTCTTTTCACGTTGTTTTCTTCTTCGCTGCTACCACAGTAGTTTTTTATAGTTAACATCTTTCGTTGCTGTTGTTGTTGTTTGCTCATTTTCCTAGACTATTTCTTCACCTTGAACTTTATGTTAAAGTTTGTCTTTACTCACTTGGGGGTGAGGAAGTCCTGTGCCAAGCTTCAGGCTTTTTCATGTTGCTGTTTTAAGATCTAGTTTGGGAGGTCTGAAAGGTTTTGGTGCTTACAAGGCAATGCAAACCTAGGAGAGGTGAGGTCACTGCTCTCCTGTTCTGTGCTCTGGTCTTTACCTCTCCTGCAGCCACAAGTGCTAGTGCCCTTCTTGACCCTGAGACTGTGACCAGGAGCCTCACTCTCCTGCAGCCACAAGTGCTATCACTCCTCTTGACCCTGGAACTGTGACCAGGGCCCTTGCTCCCTTCTGACCAATTATGAGCACTCCTCTCTGCCTTGGAACCGCAACCCAGCACTGCTATTGGGCAATAGACTTGCCAGTCAGTGGCAGCTGCACCAAGTGCCAGCAAAGGATAACCTCTTTCTAATCAGTTGTCTTACCTCCTTACTTATCTCTGGGCTGAGAGCTCCTGAAGCTGTTGCCTCCACTGCTGTGGCACCTCCAAGGCCCACTGCTGGTGCTCCTGCCACACTCCAGGTCAGCCCCCACCCTGGTGTCACAGACCCTAACTGGAAACCTCCTAAGTTGTTTTAGCCTTGAAAAATGTCTCACTCTGACCTTTGTTTTGGCTCCATCACTCCAAAATTTGATTTAAGGAATCCTTTTCAAGTTGTTTGGAAGGGAATGTTGAGAGAGTTCAGCTGGGTGCTTCCTGTACCCCACCATCTTGGCTCTGCCTCTACTCTCCATCCTTTTCTTAGGATCAGGTTGAGAGTTTAAAGCATTCTTTTCTCTATAAATTGGAATCACCCTGTGACACTATTTATCATAGAACCTAGACCTACACAAGCAAAGAAGGCAATTTAAGAAATGTAAAAGACATAGTTTCTGCCTTCAAGGGGCTTATAATTTAGTCATATAAACAAAACTGATATACCTAATACTATATGATGGAAAAGACTAGTTTTCATTTTTCTTTACATCTTCAAAACCTAGAATAGTGCCTAAGAAATGTTTGTTGAATTGGTAGGCAGAATATTTGTAAAACATTTCACAGAAGAGAAGGTGGAGATAGAGCTGAACTGGAAAGGTGGATAGGATATAAATAAGTGCAGAAAGGAAGGAAAATTATCCTAGGTTAAAGAAACAGAGGTGGTCACACACATAAGAATTAATAGAATAGACAGAAAGGGAGAAAAAGAGGGAGATGCTTCAATTGAGCTAAGCACCTAGAAGGAAGTTGGAGAAATAGAGTAATTATTCAACACGCCTACTTTGGCTACTTTCAAACTTTCTCTGAAAGGGATGAAGAGCAGACCCAGGAGACTCTTATGGACTTTCAGTGCTTTGATCCTGTGATATAGTTTTATTTCAATCCAACATGGCATGTTGCACATCAACCAATAGTTGCTGCCTAGTGATCAAATCATCTCAAGGTCACTTGGGCCATAGTTACCAAAGATGGCAAGTGTAGCAGGAGTTAGTACTGGTAAAGTCATTCAATCATCAAGGTCTCAATATATCCCTCCCCCAGATATCAGGACTATGTTGAAAAGGTGTAGTCCAAAGTTCTTCAGGGTTCTAGACAAGGATTCTAAAGGACAAAGTCAGGCAAAACTAAAGAAGAAGCATTAAGATTGTAGGATTTTTAGAAGCCAATGGATTTTAGCAACCAGAAGTGGTTCTTGATGTTGGTTCCTCTAACAATTTCTTGAGAAACTTCTGTTGCCTTCTCAGTTTAGGTATGCATTCAGCTCCATAATGATTATCGTATCAAAGGGCTCTCATTTATATCTTTATAATAAGGTAATAGGATCTTAGAGCTTGAAGATCATTGAATCAAAGCATCATAGATTCAGAACTGAAAAGAACCTTAGAGGCCCATCTAGTTTAACACGGTCATTTTACAGATGAAGAAACTGAGTCTCAGAGAGTTTAAAACACTTTCCCAAGATCAAACAGGTAGTACCTGAAAAAAAGAGGGATTTGAATCCAGGACATCTGATCCAAATCCAGTGTTCATTCCAGTGCACACTGCCTCAGTGTTATCTCTGACCAGGAATCTGACTATCTCTGTCATTTGGTAAGACTATGTCCTGGGGCAATTAGGTGGTGCAGTGGATAGAGTGCTGGGACTGGAGTCAGGAAGATGAATCTCCCCGAGTTCAAATCTAGACTAAGACACTTACTAGCTGTGTGACCCCAAGCAAGTCACTTAACTCATTTGCTGCCTCACTTTCCTCATCTGTAAAATGAGTTGGAAAAGGAAATAGCAAACCACTGCAGTACCTCTACCAAGAAAACTCCAAATTGGGTTATGAAGAGTTGGACACAAGTGAAAAAACTGACAAAGAACATCAGTAAAAGTCCACGTCCTTGGGGAAGACCAGGAAACTCAATGAGGAGTCCAAGCCACCTGGAGCTCCAGGCCTCCACTTCTTATGGCTGGGCAGGGACTCATAGACTTTCAATACCTCAGAGGCCAGGGACTCCAACCCCTTCATTTTATAGATGAAGAAACCGAGGCATATTCCAAGTCCAGTGTCCTACCTACTATACCACATTGCCACTTATAGATATATCATTATTAAGAAGGGGAGGAGGCCTGATTCAGTTGCTCCCATGATATACCAGGTTTGAAAAGTGAAAGAAAAACTGGGCTCAGTGGATCCAGTTTCCTCATCTACAAAATGAAAGAATGAACTAGAGGAGAGGTTTTTAATTTTTTCTGTGTCACGGACCCTATGACAGTCCAGTGAAACCCACAGACCCCCTCCCAGAATAAGGTTTTTAAATGCATCATAAGATAATATACATAGGGTTACAAAAGAAGTCAATTATGTTGGAATAGCTATAAAAATATTTTCAAAACAAGTTCACAGACTTCAGTGTATGAACCACTGAACTGCAAAGCAGCCCTGACATTTTATGATATCTCAGTCCACAAGACCTCTCTGGTTTGGGGCTCGGGGGTCTCTCTGAGACCAATAAGTCTAGTTTGTGGTACAGCCTTCCTCATCTATGAACATGCTCACCTGCAATGTTAATGGAATGGGAAGATTTTTCCCTCACGTGGAGCCCATTGGGTAAGGGACTTGCCTTAGGGGGAGGCTTGCTTGTAGGAAGGCTCACACCTTTTGCTAATTTCTAATTGGGCACTGAGTCCAGAGGATTGTGATACCCTCTGGCTCTGAGAAGTGTATATATACTCTGCGGTGAGGTTTTGCTTTGGGGGCTTGCTTATGAGAAGGATCTTGTGATTCACCAGTCGAGACGTTGAGCGGCCATATGTTCTGACCCCCGTCTGCTCAGAGGTAAAGGCTCTCTCGATCCAGTGATGTATGTAAAGTGTATAGCCATATTGCTTTGGTTCAGGCAGTCAGAGGCCTGTCTATTGGTCTTTATTTCTCTGTTTGTATTTTCTCTGAAGTTCAGGATGCTGACTTTTCCCCTGAACCAGTGAATGTAATTAAAGATTGTTGACCCCTTAAACAGCTGTCTTCCCTAGTAAAGCAGATCTAAGAACCTATGCTAGCAGCCATCCTGGGTGTGCCAGTGTGGTTGCCTTTACATCACTTCATCATGCCCCTCTCTGGGAATTTACATAGGCAATGCTTACTTTGGTAATCTCATTTGGTAACCCTAATAGCTTCTTGCCTATGATATCAGAGATGAGAAACTTACCCCTCCCCACTATCAAACCAATGGTCCATGCCTGGTTTTTCAAGTTCCTTTTCATGAAGCTAACAGAACCTCTGTTTTCCCACACATCAACCAGCAGTTGTGATGAAAAGCTGGCAAAACTCCTTCATAAGAACTTAATAAATGCTTTTTCATTCATTCATTCTGGCATCACTGACCATTTTGCCTTTTTTTTCTTCCTTCTTTGGCCTGAAAATTATTACACCCAAGGTTCCAGGTTGTATCTTTGCTGCCCGTGCTCACTCATGGGCAACAAGTTTCATTTCAGGCCTTGGATCTTCCCCTGTGAGAGTTAAAACATGCCAAACTAAAGATCTATTGCTTTATACATCACTGGCCTGTGTCTTTTGTGAGAACTTTCTCTAAGTCCCCAGACCACTGGGATAGACCAGTAT
Source organism: Trichosurus vulpecula (assembly GCF_011100635.1). Taxonomy (NCBI): domain Eukaryota; kingdom Metazoa; phylum Chordata; class Mammalia; order Diprotodontia; family Phalangeridae; genus Trichosurus; species Trichosurus vulpecula. The sequence continues at coordinate 44,910,851 of NC_050581.1, read as the reverse complement.
ATATGTTCTGAAATCTGAAGACCTCACTGGGACCTAATCAAGCTACAGGACAGTCTTACCAAACAAACAAATAAAAACCACATGTTCCTGAGCTTTGAGCTTGAGATGCCAATTTGCATTTTATTTCCAAAACAACTGAGACTCAGAACTTGCCCTTGAGAGCAGCTCTGGAAGAGAATGCCTCCATTCCTGAGCTAGTCAAAGCATTTGTGCGGAACAAAGATTTCTCCTCTTCCAAGGAGGAGTCAGATGGTTTACTTGCATGCAACCCCACAAGAGTTTGCATTTTCAAAGAAGCAGACACGGGCCTAACAGCCAGTTGGCCTACTGCATTATGGTGAAAAAGGGGAGGAGGGGAAGTGGAGGAAGGGACAAACATGGGAAGCTACTGAGCTGCAAGAGCAAATTCCCTAATTCAGACAGAAAAGGGCCCAATAAACTCAACAGCCGTGCAAACAACGGCTGGCCAAGGAAATTGCTTCCCTTAAAAAAGCAATACAACAAAACAAAAAGAAAGCCAACTTGTTCCATTTTGAAAGTGGGTCTGGAAGGCAGAATTGCCCGTGATAGAGCGTTATCTGAATACACTTTAAAGAAATGTCAAGGTCCTTAACTTTTGCAATAGTTCCCTTTGTTTCTTAAAAAAAAGTCACAAGGAACATAGTTATTACATATGCATATATATTATATGATATGTATTATATGTACAAATACACATACATACATATATATTATATATGCATATGTGTGTGTGGAGAGAGGAGCTTTATGATTTGCAAAACATTTTACAAATATTATTTCATTTGATTCTCACAACACTGGGAGGTAGATGCTATTATTATCCCTACTTTACAAATGAGGGAATTTAGGAAAATAGAAGTTAAGTAATGTCTTACTTAACATAGGTAATAAGTGTTTGAAGCTGGATTTGAATGCAGGTCTTCCTAACTCCAGCTCCAGTACTTGAGGTCTAGTGGCCTCATTATGACTTCGGCGACCATGTAACATTCATTCAATAAACATTAATCTGCTATGTGCAAGATATTGGGTAAAGGTGAAAAGTCATGTTTTCTACCACTTGTCTTTTAGTTACTCCTCTATGAAGTTTTCTTTGGAACCCAGACTGAACATCAACTCAGAGGTCCTTTTGTGATCATTCACTGATTTACCCATATTCAGAGAGAGTTGCTTCATATTTTATAGGAAAAAAAAAATGAGGCTGTTTGTCATGAGCTGCCTCCTCTCTCCTCTTCCTTAGCTGTCTTCTGCCACTAACTCTTCCTTCACCCTTGTCTCACACAAAGAGGTGGCCCCACTCATTATCAATACAAACCCCTCTATCTGTGCAAATTATTCCTTCCTTCATGACTCCTCCAACAGATTGCCTCCTTGGTCATCCACATGCAATCCCTCCTTGTCTACTAGCTTCTTCCCTACCACCTACAAACATGTAGGATACCTCCCCCATCTTGAAAAAACCTTCATTTGATTTTTCCATCCTTGCTAGCTGTCTTCCTCTGTCTTGTTAGCCCCTTGTAGCTAAGCTCCTCGAGAAGATCATCTACAACAGATGCCTCCACTTTTTCTCCTCTCACTTTCTTCTTACAGTCTAGCTCCCTTACAATCTATTTCCTAATTTCATTGTTCCACTGAAACTGCTATCTCCAAAATTACCAGTGACCTCCTAATTATCCAATACAATGACTTTTTCTCAATCCTCGTTTTCCAAACTTGCCCTACTTTTGAGGACACCACCATCTACCCAACCCCTGGGGCTTACACTCTGGGCATCATCCTCAATACTTCACTATCTCTCAGCACCTATATCCAATCTGTCACCAAGGCCTATCAATTTCACCTTTGCAACATCCCTCAAATATGCCCCCTTCTCTCTTCTGATGCTGCTAGTTGTAATGGCAAGCAAAGTGGAACTTTTTGCTGTTTTTTGTTTTGGGGTGCTTCTCAGCACTACTGCAATAAAGGGCCTTTGATTGAGTCTTGCCTTTGTTTGAATCAAGAGTCTTTGATTGAATCAAGAGTCCTTGATTGGAAGCAGTATATATATACTCTGAGGTTAGCATTTTGCTTTGGGGCTCATGCATTGGAAGAGTTTTGGAGTGATTTGACCAAGGGAGACTCTGGGTAGCCATTAAGGAGCCCCCCAACTTTGAAAACCCAGATGCTGGTGCTTCTTTCTCTGGTAACTATGTATGTACTGTCTTTATCAGAGAGTTAGAAGCCCTGTCTGTTGATTTGTGTTATTTTCTCTGTTTGTAATTTCTGTTTGTATTTGTATTCTGTTTATATTCAGGGTGCTGGCTTTTCCCCCTAAACTAAGCGAATGATACATGTATGTTTAATTAAAGTAAGATTGTTAACCCCTTAAAGTTGCTTTCCTTTAGAAAAGCAGATCTGGGGCAGGTAGATGGCACAGTAAGTAGAGTACCAGCCCTGAAGTCAGGAGGACCTGAGTTCAAATCCAGCCTCAGATACTTGGCACCTTGACCAGCTGTGTGACCTTGGACAAGTCACTTAACCCCAATTGCCCTACCTTCCCCCCTAAAAAAAAACTTAGAAAAGCAGATCAAAGAACCTGTGCTAGCAGCCCTCCTGTGTGCTGGTGTTATTGGCCTTATACCTCCACAGTAGCTGCAAGTAACATTGTTGTTGCACTACTACTCTAGCGCAGGCCCTGAATTACCTGATGCTTAGACCACTGCCATAGCCTACTGGTGGGTCAGTCTGCCTCAAGTCTCTCCCCACTTCAATTCATCCTCCGTTCAGCCACCAAAGTGATTTTCCTGAACCACAAGTCTGACTATGGTCCTCCCTACTCAATAAATTCCAGTGACTCCATATCACCTACGGGATCAAATATAAAATATTCTCTTTGGCATTCAAAGCCCTTCATTACCTATCTCCCCCATGGCCCCACACACACACACACACGTTTCCAGTCTTCTTATACCTTACTCCCTAGCAAGTACTTTAATCCAGTGACACTAGTCTCCTTCCACAAAGAAGACATTCCATTTCTCAGCTCCAGGTATTTTATCTAGCTGTCCCCAACACGTAGAATGCTCTTCTTCCTCATCTCTACTACCTGGTTTTCTCTCAAGTCCCAGGAAACATGTTTATGCAACATGCTTGTTTGTAAACATTCATTTGCTTGCTGTCTCTCCTATTAGATTGTGAAGTCATTGAGGGCAGAGACTATCTTTTGCCTCTTTTTGTATCCCCAGTGCTTAGTACAGTGACTGGCACATAGTAAGTGCCTCATTAATGCTTGTTGCCTGACTAACTCATTCATTCAGGGAGGATTTGTGTACCACTATTACAGGGCTAGCCTTGTGCCTAGGAATTGTGCAGAACACAGAGAAATGGGAGGCAGCATGGTGAGGTAGGAAGAGCTGGGCTGGGGTGAGAAGACCTGGGCATGAGTCCCAGCTCTGCCACTTACTCCCTAGGTGACCTTGAATGAGTTATTTAACATCTCTATACTTCACATTGGCAAAATGAAAGAATTAGACCAGAAGATGTCTAATGCCCCCTCCTATTCTAAATAGATAATCCTATGTTCCCGAGTACAAGCCAAGTTTGGGAAATAAGACATGAACACGTGTAGCAGCAAGCTCCCTAGTGTATCCAGGATGGCCTGCTAGCACAGGTTCTCTGATCTGCTTTTCTAGGAAAGACTGCTCCAAAAGGGGTTAACAATCCTACTTTTAATTACATTCACCAGTTCAAAGGAAGGGTCAGCACCCTGGATGTCAGAGAAAACACAAGCAGAGAAATTAGCATGAAGACCAACAGATAGGACTCTTAACTGCCTGAACCAAGGCAATATTGCTATGCACTTCACACACACCACTGGATCAAGAGAGCCTTTACATCTGAGCAGCCAGGGGTCTGAACATACTCAGAGTCTCAACCAGAGAATCACAAGGTCCTTCTCATAAGCAAACCCCCAAAGCAAAATGCCAACTCAGAGTATATATACCCTTCTCAGAGCCAGAAGGCAACACAACCCTCATGACTCAGTGCCTAATCAATTTAGTACCAAAAGGTGTGAAAGCCTTCCTACAAGCAAGCCTCCCCTAAGCACACTTCCCTTAATGGGCTCCACATGAGGCTTATTAATGGGCAGAGAAGATCTTCATATCCCATTAACATTACAACATATGAAATGGTTCTGTAACAACACAAAATGATAAATACAAGAATTGCTACAAGTCATGACAAGCCATATTAATTTATTATCAATCAGGACAGTGAGTTCCAAGGATGGGAAAAGGCCATTTTTATGAGCTGGAAAAGTCAGGGAAGATTTCAGGGAGGAGGGAGGATTTTAGCTGGACCCCTTAAATGCTAGAAAGTAGACTTGTGCAGTGAATCAAGAGCTGGAATTAGAGACCTGGTTTTAAATCCGAGCTCTGACATTTACCAGCTATTTACTTAAAGGAAAGTCTTTTGGCCTTGCTTTGACCTCAGTTTGCTCATCTACAGAAGAAGGATGATAATATCAGGACTCTGAGGAAAGAATCTTAAAGTAGAACATGAATGTCAGATTTTATTTTGATTGTATCATATCTTATAATTTATGGCTGGGGAAGGAGGGGCTAGACACAATGAGTTGACTCGGAGTCCTCACCTTCTTCATTGGAGCCAATTTTAAACACATAGCTCACTAGCTGATTGTTAAGTCTGCGCCTGTGGGTCTTTGTAGTTTGTAGGACAGTTGTGTACCAAAAATGGGTGGGGATGGGGGAGAGTGTTAGCATTTCTCTAAAATATCTGTCATAAAATTAAAGATCTAAAGGGAAAATCAGAAGCTACCTAGTCCAACCCCCTCATTTTAGAGGTGAGGAAACCAAGGCCAGACAAAATAAAGCTCCTTGCCCAAAGTCACACAAGTACTAATATCAGGGGACCAAGGTTTTGAACCCAGGTACCTTGAACCCAAAGCCAGTGCTCTTTTTTTCCTGTACCATGCCATTATGTGTGTGTGCGTGCGCATGTGCGTGTGCGCGCGCGTGCGTGTGTGTGTGTGTGTGTGTGTGTGTGATCATTATCCAAAAGATAATACACAGTTCTCTGACAGAGGAAAATAAAGACAATTGCCTCTTCAAGAAAACCTTCCCTGAGGAATACACCCTGATTTTGCCCTGATCACTTCCTTTCTCTTTAAATATTTGCATGTTCAATTGTTTGGATCTTTGTTGTCCTTGTTAAGTCCTAACTCTTGGTGACAGCTATTGAGGTTTTCTTGACAAAGATACTGGAGTGGTTTGACATTTTCTTCTCCAGCTCCTTTTACAGATGAGAAACTGAGATAAGCAGGATTAAGTGATTGGGCCAATGTCACACAGCTAGTACGTATCTGAGACCAGATTTGAAATGAGTCTTACTGACTTCAGGCCTGACACTCTGTCCACTTCATCACCTAGATGCCCAATGGGTTCTTTCAGCAGGATTCAGACCTGTGATTTCAGTGGTCTAATAATCTTAAGTAAATCGCCTCTACCAATGCAGATTAAAAAGTGTTCTTCAATTTAGGGTTTTAGAGACAGGTTAAGTGACTTGCCTATGGAGACACAGCTACTAGATGTCAAGAAACATGATTTGAACCCAGACCTTCCTGACACCAATGCCAACTCTATCCACTACATGAGGTTTGGCTCACTTCTTAAACAGCCCTAGTTGCTGAATGGGTGTTGTCTCAGTCAAAGTGAGAAGTCAGAAAGACATTAGCTGAAAAAGGCCAAGTTCTCCCACTGCATCCTGGGCCATCTCCAGTTCTCCTGATCTATATCTGACCACTGGACCCAGATGGCTCTGGAGGAGAAAGTGAGACTTGTGACTTTGCATAGTCCTCCCTCACTGTAATCCAATTCACTTGCAAGTCATGGCATCATCCTCCTGATGTCATGGTCCTCTTTGAGAAGGAAGGACAAACCACACACAACACCAGGTTATTCCCTGTCCCCAGTCTATACAATCCTGTTCTTAGGTGAACTTCCTTTGGATGTATCCACGGGTAGTGGATGGCCGACCCATGGCTTATGAACTACCTACGACTCTTCAGAGCGTCATGCTCAGCCCTTGAAAAAGGCATGAAGAAAAAAGAATTGTCACTATGAGTTGTATTGATGTTATGATTAGATATAATACCAAATCTTTTGAAAGAACTAAACATTATAATGTAGACACACAGAAACATGCTTATCCATCAGCATGGCATTCTGTATCATCAGTGGTTTAAATTTTCAAATGCTGGTGGGAAAGAATCAGGGGCGGGATTACAAGTTATTTTTCAATAACACTGGTGAATTCTGGCTCTTGACATCTGTCAGGCTTGTCATGCTTGATACTTACAGTTAAGGAAACAGAGATGATCCCTGAAGGTGACCTGGCCTGGCCCCCTCCCATATGTCAGGGCTCTGTAACTCATCGATCTTTCACCAGAAGCTCTCCTACCGTTGGTGCCCATTCTGCTGCCACTGTCTTCTAGCCCTGTAAGCCATCTTTGGTCTTTTTCATCACCATCCTTTGCTCCTGGTACATACTGTGGCTGCTGCCCTCATCTCTGCTTCACTGTTCCCTGCTGTTTAGTTATCTTAGAGCAGCTGGACCATGGAACAATTATGCTAGAGCTTCATTTGAAAGTGTTATTGCTTTTTCCTTCCTCGGGGTCATCAAATGCCTCCTATTTAAATCTTCCACTGTTTTCAATGTTCACTGTAGGTCCCACAACACTGCCCTCTGCACAAAAGTTCTCTTCAGGTGGCTCTGGCTACATCTTTTTCACCCACCACTCAAATAGGACTATTTTTGACACTACAGTGGTTCATAGCAAGTCCATAACTAATTATGTCCTTTTCCCTCAGTAGCTGGAGAGTGATTCTCTCCCTCACATTAGCCCCAACCCTAAGTTGTTTTTTGGGGGGGGTGTTAAAAAAGGCACTTTTGCTCAGTCTCCACTTACCTTTCTGTCTTTCATGCTCCATGGCTGCTGAGCCAGTTTATGTAAGTTACCCAAGATTACTTCTCAGAAGGGATGGTGCAAACAGTATATAAGGCTGGTTTTCTGGGAAAGGGAAAATTCTTCCTCCATTATAATATACATACACATATGTATATATGCATGCACATATGTAAATACACACAGGCATACATACACGCACACACACAAACATATATCCATACTATACCAGCATCCTAATGAGGAGCCTTTCCAAACATAGTTAGACTGGTTCATATATGCTAGATATGCTGCTCATTACTAGACCCATACTCAAAACCTTTCCCGTTTGATGCTACCTGCCAGAGTTTGTTGTTGTTGTGTTTGTCCTTCGTTCTCAAAGAGGATCATGACATCAGGGAAATGATGACATGACTTGCATTTGACTTTGATTTGAGTGAGGGAGGGCTGTGCAAAGTCACCAGCCTCAATTTCTCCTCCAGAGCCATCTGGGTCCAGACCAGAGTTTGTATTCCACTGACATAGACTTTAAGGAACCAGCCACCTTCATTCCATGATTAAGCTTCAGAGTAGAAATACAGTGGAGGAAGAATTATATAATCAGTTGCAGATCACACAGAGGAATAAAAGAGAAGAGGCTGGACTCAAGATTATCTCAGTTTACACTTGTGATCCATGTGGACACACCATTCAGTAAGAGGAAGGACATGTACCATTGTCTATTTTCTCTATCCACAGTACTTTTTCAAGTTAGTCTCTTGCTATAGAACTTAAAAGTCCTCTATTGCCTACTGGATCAAATCCAAAATCTTGACTTTACCCTTTAACCTTGACTTTAGGGCTCCACTTTATTAGTCCAAATTTAATTCCAACAATTCTTCAGAATAGAATCTCTACTGCAATCAGGCCTATCAAGTTATCTCATTCCTACCTCCACACCTTTGCTTATATTATTCTGCCCACCTGAAATACCCCTCCCACTCCTTTCTGCTAGTTCAAATCCAACACATCATTTATTCAATTATGTGCTGCCTTCTGGTAACATTCTTCAGCACTTTCATTTACATATAAATATCTTGAATCTCCAGTAAGCTCCACTGGGACCAAGCGTTACAGTTATACAGTCCCTAGTCTCCCTCACACTACTGCCAAAATGCCAAGGATGTTATTATTTCACGGATGCATCAAGCATTCAGTGAATGTCTGTGGAATGAAGGGATTATTCCCTGGTGCCAACTTAGAACACAGGTCTTTTGAATACCAGTCATCTAAGAAGGAGATTATCCTCTCACCAAAGATGATTAAAATGTAAGTGGACTACAATAAGATGGTATCAACTACTTTGGAAATCAAGATCCATTCTAATAGGAACTGTCCCAATGGAAGTACCTCCTTAAAATCTAAAAATAACTTAATGATCCTCCCTTCCCCCTGCCAAATCCTCTGACCTAGCTTCCTTCTCTTCTGTCTCAAATTCATAGCCCTGTTATTTTTCAAGGACACTGGGCTCCATTTTGAGGGAAGTAATTATTTCCAGGAAATTCTAACACAAGCAATCTAATCCCTTTGATTTAACTTCTCTGCTGTGCTTGGTGTCTCTCTATGTGGGTTTGTATTGAGAATAGAAGTAGAGAAAGGGAGCTCATTCATCTCATCCAATATGAGGTAGTATGGGTGACGATGATGATGCTAAACATTTATATAGTACCATAAATTTTACAAAGTTTCCAACATATTATCTGATTTCATTCCCATAAGCAACCTTATAAGGTAAGTAATATTATTATCCCAATTTTACATCTTGAAAAGCTGAGGCCCAGTCATGTTAAATGTCTTATGCAGGATCGTAGAACTATTAGGTGTCTAAGACAGGATTGGAACTCAGGTCTTCCAGACTCCAACTCCAGCACCCCATCCATTATGCCACTCAACTGCTTCATCTGCCACATAAAAGAATAATTCTCATTTCATAGGATCAAAAACTTAAGAGTTAGAAGGGACTTTGTTATTATTGTTGTTCAGTTGTGTCTGACTCTTTGTGACCCTATTTGAGGTTTTCTTTGTAAAGATACTGGAGTAGTTTGCCATTTCCTTCTCCAGCTCATTTTACAGATGAGGAAACTGAGGCAAACAAGGTTAAGTGACTTTCCCAGGGTCACACAGCTAGTAAGTGTCTGAGGCCTGATTTGAACTCAGGAAGATGAGTCTTCCTGATTCCAGGCCTGGCATTCTATCCATTGTAACACTTAGCTATCCAGAAGGGACCTTAGAAACTATCTAGCCTAAGGCCCTTATTTTACAGATTAAGAACTAAAACAAGAGGGTTTAAGAGATTTGCCTAGGGTCAAACAGCTAGTAAAATGAGTCAAGATAAGAACCCATATCTTTTTGATTCCAAGTCCAACCTTCTAACATGTTGCTTCATGATTAGAGGGCAGATTGTGGGTTCAGGCTTATGGGGAGTCAGCTGTATAGACCAAGTGAACACTTTAGGGAGAAGGATATAACTAACCTGATTTACAAAAATCATTTTTCCCACTTTGAAAGCTAGGTCTTGTTCTGACTCTCATGGTGTTTATACACTTCTAGGTCTTGTTCTGACTCTCATGGTGTTTATACACTTCTATGCCCTAAAACTTATGGGTCTTAAAAATAAAATGAGAACAGCAAAGATAATAGCCAAAGACAAAGCCACTGAATTTCAGGGTGTTCCTAGAGCAACAGCATATTAACTCTGACCTTCTTAGGGCAGCAATTAAATAGTTTCTCTAGACCTTCCTGAAGAGACACTTTCATATAGTTCCAACCTCCCATTCCCGCCCAATTAGTCCACGCCTCTAGGTCATCTGGAAAGTTGGCTGGCTGTTGTTCACCCACGACATCAAGCAGAGCCTGGATTCTCTCCCTCTTGGCAGTGAAAAGGGCAAATCAAGCATCCACATCAATGCTTCCTCATGGATGGGTGATCCCTAAAAGAAAACTCAGGCTCAGTCAAGAAGACCCACAGACCCCCTTTCTCAAATGCCTCCAACCACTCTCACTTCCCTAGGTCTCTCCATCCATAGCAGGACAGCATCTGAACTGAGGGAGAACACAAAATAGAGCCAAACAGAGTTCAGTTCAAATTGGAACCAAGAGTTGAGAAGCCATGCATCTTACATTTGCAGGTGGAGTCCAGGAGTGCAAATAGAAATTGTTGGATCTGTTTTTTTGATTTTGGGTTTGTTGGTTTGTTTTGGGGTTTTTTTGGCATGACTTCCAAAAGGGCTATAGGTGTGTGAAAAGGAGAAATATTAACAATTGTTTTGGTTTTCCTGTAAAGGAAAGGGAGGGAGGGAAGAATTCTGGAGACCAAGAGCTATGGGGCTCCAGGGAAGGCTTTGATTTTTCTCCAGATGGAATTGTACAGCTCTACCAGGTTGTAAATCACTGGGTACTATCCAAATCAAGGATTTGAAGCAACCAAACTGTGAACCAAAAACTAGAACAAACCCACAGTGATTTACCGAACCCCAAATATGTTGTTCTCTTCTGCTTTTAAACTGAATTACACACTGCACCAAACATTTTTTAAGTCAAGAGTACAATGGATTTAGGGTCAGAGAGTCTGGTGCTAAATTCCAACTCTGCTATTTACTACTGTGTGGTCATGATCAAGACCCTTAAGCCCTGTAGACATCAGTAGGTAAAATGAAGGAATGGTATAAGATAATTTATATGGTGTCTTCTGGCCCTAAATCCTATGACTCAGGGCACAACCTTTATTTTCACTAAAACTAAGCTAGCCCACCAACATGTTTTCTACCCTGGACCAAAATTTAATTTGGTTTTGATTCTCTAGCTTTCTATACCAAAACACACAGGTTATATGTAAGTATGATATAAATGAAAAAAAATACTTTCCCTCTCTTGAACTCATTTTCTTCATTTATAAAATAAGAAGGTTGAATTAAATCCTTGCTAGCTTTAATTACTTTGACACTTACTACCTAGGTGACCTTGGGCAAGTCACTTAATCTCCCTGGGCTGGAGTTTACTCAACTATAAAGTGAATGATCTCTGAGGTTGCTCCCAGTTCTATATTTATAATCCTATGATTTCTTCATCCCATTATTTTCCTAATATTCATATGTATACTTATATATACATATACATATAAGTACATATGCATATGCATACCTTTATTAATATGCATATAAAATGCTTTTCAAACTTTAAAGAAATTAGCTATCATAATTAATATTATTTGAGCCACATGCAAATGTTAGAGCTCTGCTTGAAGTATGAAGTAGGACAGTATTTCAAGCAGGGCTTCTTAACAAGGTATCCATGGATAGATTTCACTGAGTTTGTGAACCATGTTTCCTACATTTGCAGGTGAAGTCCAGGAGCACAACTTGGATGAGGGAAAGAAAATCAACATTATATTCATTGACTTCTAACTGGAAATTAGCATTTACTTCAATTATTTAAAAACATTATTCTGAAAGAGAATCCATAGGTTTCACCATACTGCCAAAGGGGACCATGTTACCAAAAGGAAAAGAACTCTTGTTTTAGAGGCTGCTAATATAATTCTAATTCTCCTGCATAAGTGAAAAATCACTTACTATTGCCTTCTACAGATTCCTCTACTCTTTCATCCTCCTTCACATCCTGCTCTCTCCCTTTTTTCTCTCTTCTCTTCTTTTCCCTCACCAATTTAGACCTAATACTGTATCTTGGAATGGAGGGAACATAGTCAGAGTTGACAACGGATCAAGAGGAGGAAAAGAAACTTTTTTCCCTCCATGTTTTGGACCGTGATTAATGTGTCATTCATTTAATTTGTGTAATTGTACAACATTAGCCTTGTCACCTGTAATGTGACAAGAAGGTCCTCCAAGGTGGGATGGGGTCTGTGCAGCTGCTATGCCTAGCCCAGCACTAGGCCAGGAAAGAAGCTTCATCAGGGCTCTTTGGTTAATTGGCCAATTGATAGGACTCATTTCCCAGTCAAACTGTCAGGAAATCCATTTCCATTTCTCTCGCAAATTTCTCATTCAGAGGTTCAGGACTTCACTATCTGGGCTTTAAGGATTAAAATGTATCCCAGGAAAAAGGTTGGTGTTTAGAAGGATTGTTTCTTGAATTTGTCCAGAAAAAAAGAAGTAAACATCTGATGCTTTTCATAAGGAAGTTCACCTTTTTAGCATTAGATACATCTTCTTATCTCTGGGATGAAAAACCTTTTCAATGGGAAAACATCATCACTGCTTTCATAACCCCTGTCAGGTGCCCATCTGGTGGAAGAGATGAGCTTAGACAATTGAATTCTTCTATAACTACCCCTTTTTTCTTACAATTTGCCGGTGAGGGTGAGTGTTCCTTCCAGAGAGAGCCTGGTGGCTCTCACGAATGCATAGTCCCTGGCAGTGGAAAAACCTAAACAAGATTATGTGGTTTTAGGCTACATTAAGTATAGGGTTCTGAACGAGGGAGATGATGGTGATAGGAAATGGACCTTCGATTTCACCAGTGAGGTTACTACTCCCTCTACCAATGCAAGTTGGCAGCTTCTCTCCAATTTACGGCCTTAGCTCAACTGCAATAAAATAAGGTAATATTTGTAAAGCATTTAGCACAGTACCTAGCACATGGTGGGAGCTACATAAATGTGTATTCCCTTCCCCGCTTAGCAGCCTAGAAGGCTGAGAGGTTAAGTGATTTGTCCAAGGTCACATGACCAGTATATGACAAAAGTGGGAATCAATCCCAGGTCATCTTGGCTCTCAGGCCAGTAATAATGATTTGCCTCTAAGGGGAGATGATACCTTGACCTTACCAGACCACACCTAAAGCACAGCATCCAATCCTGAAAGTCACATTTTACCAGGGAAACAAACAAAGGAGTATTAACAAGGGTAACTAGATCATAGAGGCATTTGAACATCATGGCATACGTGAGAAGCATCATGGTAAAATAGAAAGAGAAATGGACTACCTGTATGACCTTAGATGAGAGCCTTCTCTGGGCCTCATTTTCCTCCATAAAATGAGAGTAGAAGTAGATAGCCTCTAAGGTTTCTTCTGGGTCTACACCTATGACTCATCTGGGCATGGACTATGCTTGTTCTGGCAAAGAAGAGATTTGGAGGGGTTAAAAGTATTGTCTTCAAGTACTGGAAGGGCTGTCCTGGAAGATCAATTAGTTCTGCTTGGCCCCTGAGAACAGAATAAGGAATAAGGAATGGGGAGTATAGAGCTAGATTTAGGCTCTGTGTCAGAAAAAAAATAAGAAAGTACTCTGCAAACATTTGGTTGCAAAAAACAAAATGCAATATTAATGTGAAGGGTGTTTTTTGGTCTGTTTTAGTCCAAATCTATACCTTGCTCGTGGTAGGGAACTCCTAGTGAGGAAAATCCTTCCACCAATGTGGATACCAACTGTTCAGCAACTTACAATCTTAGTTGCCTGGGGTGGTGAGAGCTTAAGTGATGTTAACACAGTCAGAATAGGTCAGAGAGCAGCTCGGTGGATAAAGTGCTGGGCCAGGAGTCAGGAAGACTCATCTTCCTGAGTTCAGATCTGGCCTCAGACACTTACTAGATGTGTGACCCTGGGCAATTCACTTAACCCTGTTTGCCCCAGTTTCCTGATCTGTAAAATAAGCTGGAGAAAGAAATGGCAAACCACTCCAGCATCTTTGCCAAGAAAACCTCAAATGGGGTCATAAGAGTCAGATGTGACTGAAAAACGACTGAAAATGTGTAAGAGGACAAACACGAATTCTGGAATCTATCCATTATGCCATATTGCCTCTCAAATGCACATTATATAATTATAACACTTTGATCTGTAGACTGGGCTCCTTCACTGGAGATATTCAAATAAAGACCACTGACCACTTGTCTGTAACACTGTAGAAGGGGTATTAATCCAGTGTAAATTGAACCAGATGGTCTCTGAGGTAGGTCCATTACAGTCCTGAAATTCTGTGATTCTATAAAATATTTGGAGAGTTGTAACAACATAAGGAGTGGACTTTTGCTGTATTATTCCAGATGTCAGAATTAGCAGCAATAGATTGAAGTTATTAGGAAGTTTTTGTTTGTTCGTTCGTTTGTTTTTGAGGTCACAACTTTAAAAAGGCCTTTCTAACAAAACAATCTGTTCAAAAATAGAACAACTTCTATCAGGAAGTAATGAGTTCCCCATCACTGGAGGTACTCAAGGGCTAGCTATGTATCAAGGATGATATAAAGAGGGCTTCTACACTGCATGGTGGGTCAGATTAAGTGACCTCAATTTTCCATTCCAATTCTGGTCATCCAGATTCTTTGGATCTATACCTTCTGGGTTCTCAACAAATATTAGATCTTGTCAGTATGTGACAAAATGCTGAGAAAATGCAACTCCCTAGCCAGTACCTTCTCAGGAGATTAAGGTCACATCACAGATTTCAAGGTGGAAGGAAACTTAGAGATCAAGTGAGGCCAAGAAAGGCTAAGTGACCAGTTTCCAGCATCACCTAGATAGTAAGTAGCAAAGTCAGAATTCAAATCCACATCCTTTGGACTATACACCCTTTCTACTGAACAATAATACAAGGTTGCGACAAGGCCCCTGTTTTCAATACTCTGAACAATTTTAAAGCTGCCTCCTCCTAAGTTTGTTTAATTTAATAACACACCCCAAGGGCTGTAGGACAGGTATTTATTTTTAAAGCTTAGATAGAAATAAAATGAATGCTGCTTTGAGAATGCTCTTAAAATAACAAGAGATACCCTGGGATGATGAAAGACCATTGTGGAGAGTCATAGAACATTTATAGATGGAAAGGACTGCAGAGATCATCTAATTCTTTTTTTATATGACAAACTGAGACATGGAGAAGGGAAGCCACTTTTCCTGAGGCCACATAGCTACTTAGATGGAGCCTTGGATTTAAACCAAATTCTCCAAATCAGTACACTTCACTGATTATTACTGAGCCTTGTTGAGTGTTTCTTCCAGGTAAAATACAGTAATGAACATAGTACCAGGTCCTACCTGGTCCCTGTTATTATAGGGTTAATATGTGGTCAAAAGTACTTATCGTATAGGGAACACCTGACTCAGCTGGCAGGATCAATCAATAAAAATGTATTAAGTACCTACTATGTGCCAGGCACAATTCTATGCATCAGGGATGCAAAGAAAAAGCAAAAATAGCCCCTACCTTGCATTCTAGTAGGGGAGAGAACCTATACGTAAATAGATACATAAAAAATACATCCAGAGCAGATACCTTAGAGAAGAAGAAGGAGCTAGTAGCTAGGGGGATGGGGAGGAGGGCTAAGAAAGGTATCTTCAGCAGAAGGTGCTGAATTTTGAAGGAAGCCAAGGAATGCTAAGAGCATCCTTGAGGTGAGAGGTGACAATGGAAAGTATTCCAGCCATGATTGCCAGATATTGAAAGGCATGGAGATGAAATATAGGGCATCATGGATGAGGAAGGGCAAGCAGGCCGGTACTACTGGGCAGTAGAGGAATATGTAAGAAGACTGATATTCTAAGCCAGGTTTAATCTAGGCCAGCCAAATGATTCAGGTTTGAGGACTAAAATTCAGTGAAACACTGGAAGACCACTCCGACTCTAATCCTAAATGAAAAATCACTTTACTAATTTAGAGATTAAAATATTCAACTTTGAAGTTAAGAAATACAAAATGCAAAGGTTATTTACTGCACTCTACCAATTTAGGACCTCAGGAAAATGTTCTTAGAAAGCTGCAGGAACTTAAGGTGTATCATCTGAGGCAGGTAGGTTCGGTGTTCGGCAGATATAGTGCTGGGCCTGGAGTCAGGAAAGCCTGAGTTCAAATTTGGCCTCAGACATTTACTAGCTATGCCACCCTGGTCAAGTCCCTTAACATCTGTCTGCCTTAGTTTTCTTAACTGTAAAATCAGAATCGTAATATCTACTTCCCAGGGTTTTTGTAAGGATCAAAAGAGAAAATATTTACTTAGCACAGTGGCTGTCACATAGTAGGCCCTTAATAAATGCTTGTTCAACCAGAACTCCATATTTTCCTGTCCCCATCCCCCCATTTGCTTGTAAAGACAGTTATGCCTCGGAAGGTTCCTTCAGTTATATAAAATCCTGTTTGTGAAATGACATCATTGCGCCATTCATAATTCTTGTCTTGTTAGAGTTCTTCCAGTTGATAGGCTGAACTTTCAGTGCCCCTGCTCTTGAAAAGTAGAAGAATCTCAATTTTGGATAAAGTCATGTTTTCACCATTTTATTTTATTGGGATTTTTTGCGGAGCTTGTCTTTTTTGTTTGTTTTTATTTTTTTTTAATATATTTTATTCTTTTTTAATTTAAATTTATTTATTTAACATATTTGGTTTTCAGCATTGATTTTCACAACAGTTTGAATTACAAATTTTCTCCCCATTTCTACCCTTCCCCCCACTCCAAGATGGCATATAATCTGGTTGCCCTGTTCCCCAGTCAGCCCGCCCCTCTATCACTCCCCGCCCCTCTCATCCCCTTTTCCCTTCCTTTCTTGTAGGGCAAGATAAATTTCTACGCCCCATTGCCTGTGTATCTTATTTTTTAGTTGCATGCAAAAACTTTTTTTTTTGAACATCCGATTTTAAAACTTTGAGTTCCAAATTCTCTCCCCTCTTCCCTTCCCACCCACCCTCCCTAAGAAGTCGAGCAATTCAACCTAGGCCACACATGTATCATTATGTATAACCCTTCCACAATACTCATGTTGTGAAAGGCTAACTGCATTTTACTCCTTCCCAACCCATCCCGCTTTATTGAATTTTCTTCCTTGACCCTGTCCCCTTTCCAAAGTGTTTGTTTTGATTACCTCCACCCCCATCTGCCCTCCCCTCCATCATCCCCCCCTTTTTATTTTTTTTTTCTATCTTCCTCCCTCTTCTTTCCTGTGGGGTAAGATACCCAAATGAGTATGTATGGTATTCCCCCTCAGGCCAAATCTGAGAGCAAGGTTCACTCATTCCCCCCTCACCTGCCCTCTCCCCTCCTCCCACAGAACTGCTTCCTCTTGCCACCTTTATGTGAGATAATCCACCCCATTCTGTCTCTCCCTATCTCCCTCTCTCAGTATGTTGCTCTCTCATCCCTTAATTTCATTTTATTTCTTTTAGATATCTTCCCTTCATCTTCAACCCACCCTGTGTCTGCTCTCTCTCTCTTTTACATATATATATATATACACACACACATACAAACACATATATATGTATATACACATACATACACATACACATATATATATAGATATATACATACATACACATTCACCTATATATATACATAAACATATATATATATATGCATATTCCCTTCAACTACCCTAATACTGAGGTCTCATGAATCATACACATCATCTTTCCATGTAGGAATGTAAACAAAACAGTTCAACTTTAGTAAGTCCCTTGCAATTTCCATTTCTTGATTACCTTTTCATGCTTCTCTTGATTCTTGTGTTTGAAAGTCAAATTTTCTATTCAGTTCTGGTCTTTTCACTGAGAAACCTTGAAAGTCCTCTATTTTATTAAAAATCCATATTTTGCCTTGGAACATGATACTCAGTTTTGCTGGGTAGGTGATTCTTGGTTTTAATCCTAGCTCCATTGACCTCCGGAATATCGCATTCCATGCCCTTCGATCTCTTAATGTAGAAGCTGCCAGATCTTGGGTTATTCTGATTGGGTTTCCACAATACTCAAATTGTTTCTTTCTGGCTGCTTGCCAAATTTTCTCCTTGATCTGGGAGCTCTGGAATTTGGCGACAATATTCCTAGGAGATTTCTTTTTGGGATCTATTTGAGGAGGCGATCGGTGGATTCTTTCAATTTCTATTTTGCCCTGTGGCTCTAGAATATCAGGGCAGTTCTCCTTGATAATTTCTTGAAAGATGGTATCTAGGCTCTTTTTTTGATCATGGCTTTCAGGTAGTCCAATAATTTTTAAATTATCTCTCCTGGATCTATTTTCCAGGTCAGTGGTTTTTCCAAGGAGATATTTCACATTGTCTTCCATTTTTTCATTCCTTTGGTTCTGTTTTATAATATCCTGATTTCTCATAAAGTCACTAGCTTCCACTTGCTCCAATCTAATTTTTAAAGTAGTATTTTCTTCAGTGGTCTTTTGGACCTCCTTTTCCATTTGGCTAATTCTGCCTTTCAAGGCATTCTTCTCCTCATTGGCTTTTTGGAGCTCTTTTGCCATTTGAGTTAGTCTATTTTTTAAGGTATTGTTTTCTTCAGTGTATTTTTCAGTATTTTTTTGGGTCTCCTTTAGCAAGTCATTGACTTGTTTTTCATGGTTTTCTCCCATCCTTCCCAATTTCTCTTCCCATCCTTCCCAATTTCTCTTCCCAATTTTTCCTCTACTTCTCTAACTTGCTTTTCCAACTCCTTTTTGAGTTCTTCTATGGCCTGGGGCCAGTTCATGTTTTTCTTGGAGGCTTTTGTTGTAGGCTCTATGACTTTGTTGTCTTCTTTAGGCTGTATGTTTTGGTCTTCTTTGTCACCAAAAAAGAATCCAAAGTCTGAGACTGAATCTGGGTGCATTTTCGCTGCCTAGCCATATTCCCAACCAACTAACTTGACCCTTGAGTTTTTCAGTGGGGTATGACTGCTTGTAGACTAAGGAGTTCTATGTTCCATGTTTGGGGGGGGAGGTGCCAGCTCTGTCAGACCCTGCACTACTCCTTCCCCAAGAACCCCCAGCCAGGGCTGGGCTTAGATCTTCAGCAGGCTTTGCACTCCTGCTCTGATCGCCACTTAATTCCTCCCACCAGGTAGGCCTGGGGCCAGAAGCAGCAGTAACTGTAGCTGCCCCACCTCCGCTGCCCCCGGGGCTGGAAGCCGAACCGCGAACTCCTTCCACTCCCGCAGCTTTTCCCACTAACCTTCTCCGCAGTCTTTGGTGTTTGTGGGTCGAGGGGTCTGGTAACTGCTGCAGCTCACATATCCAGGGCGCTAGGGGCCCCATCCGCCCGACTCCAAGTTTGGTTGTTCCATGCCGCTCAGGCTGGGCTCTGCTCCACTCCGTACCCAGCTCCCAGCTCCCAGCTCTGTGTAGAATAGACCTCACCCAGAGACCATCCAGGCTGTCCTGGGCTAGAGCCCTGCTTCCCTCTGCTGTTCTGTGGGTTCTGCCGTTCTAGAATTGGTTCAGAGCCATTTTTTTATAGGTTTTTGGAGCGACTCTGTACGGAGCTCATTCTAGTCCCTGCTTACCAGCCGCCATCTTGGCTCCGCCCCTTTTGTTTGTTTTTAAATAAAGCTATATAAAGCTTGTGGATTAAACAAAATAAATTTCTAAATTTAAAAAAATAAATAAATGCTCATTCATCTTTTTTCCCCCATGTCACCCCAGACAGACCTCTAAGCAGCCTCTGCCCTCATTAAACAACCAGCCTAGCTCACCTGAAGAAGGCACAACTGACCAGTATATAGAATGCTGAACAAAGTGACCTATAGAAAAAGAGAGAAGAGGAGGGAGAACAGAAGCAAAAGGGAAAGGAAAGAGAAGAGGCAACTAGTGTACACCTGGTGGGGTGTGCAAACACAGCCCTGCCATCTGCAACAGGCAAGCATGGGAGCCTGGTTGCTTCTCTTCAATGACAGCCACCAATGTCCCATTCATCATCCACACAAAACCAGCACAGCTCTTACCACACCTGGAAAGATAGGAAGGGATCAGCTTGTAAAAGACATTCAATACCAAATAGGGGCATTAATAATGTTTGAAAAAATAGGAAGCCACTGGACTTTATTGAATATGGTGGTGACATGCTCAGACCTAGGTTTTAAGAAAATCATTTTGGCAGCTGTGTGGAGGGTGGATTGGACTGGGGAGAGAAGAGACATGGAGACCAACTAGTAAGTCAGTGCACTATTTGGTGCTTTGGAATGCAAGGAACACTGGTTGGGGGGTATGTAATTAGTGATAACTAGAAGGAAGGTAAAAAGAACAATGGTGAACCAGCTCGACTGCTTGGAGGATAGAGCACTTGACATAAGAGTTGGGAAGAGCTGAATTTGGATACTCCCTCTAAGACTTAGCTGTGTAACTTTGAGCAAGTTAATTAACTTCTCTCAGCATCAGCTTCCTCATCTGCAAAATAAAAAAATAATAGCCCTTACCTCCAAGGGTTTTTGTGAGAACCAAATTGTCTCTTTACATCTCACGGCCACAGACAAAAAAGCAGCCTTTGGCCCTGATCCTTGGGGACCAAAAGCCCCAAAGTCATGTAGTTATAGTGACTGACTCCTTACCAGGCTGGGGGATATATGTAATACATACATATATATGTAGCAGGTACACATATATGTGTGTATATACACATATATAAAGTGCTTTTTAAATCTTAAAGCGCTGTAAGTGTATACATAGATGTGTGTATGTATATATGTATGTATGTATGTATATATGTATATATATTCCTGTGCTCCTTAAACTGGATGTCCTAGAAGAAAACACTCTCTAGATGCCTATATAATCTCCTATAGCAGGGAAAGCAAAGAAACTATATCTATATCTATATATATATATATATATATATATATATGTGTGTGTGTGTGTATGTATGTATGTATGTGTGTATATGTACATATATATATACACATATATACACATACATACATGTATGGGTGTATATGTGTGTGTGTGTGTATGTATCCCCCAGGCTGGGAAGGAGTCAGTCACCAGAACTAGGTGTATTTGGGGATTTTGGTTCCCAGGTATTAGGACCAAAGGCTGTTTTTGTTGTGGCTGTAAGTTATAAAGAGACAAACCATGCATATCTCTTCTCATCAGAAATGCTGATGAGAGTGATTTTTTCCCTAGAAATGCATCTATTGTTGGAGTAATTCACACCATCAGAAAATTTCTGCAGCCAAAGTAACTTCATTCAGCTTTCATATAAGACACATTGTCCATGATCTTAAGTGAACGTGCCTATCAGGATCTGCCTGTCAGAAGCTGCTGCCTTCTGCCTCCTCTCTGTCTCACACCCTTTTTACCTCATCAAGATACTATGCTTACTCACATCCACAGGACTCAGATCAGCCAGGCTAGGATTGATTTTGCTTCAATGGCCACTGTCTATAAAAAGCTGCCTCAAATAGTAAAGTTCTGCTTACTGCAAGTGGCCTATGTCTACTCTATGGTGACTCTAACAAGTCCCTTAATCTCCCTGAGCCTCAGTTTCTTAATCTGAAAAATAAAGGATTTGGATTAGATGACTTTCTTCAAGCTGTCAATCTGAGGTTTCTTCCAGCTCTCAATCTATGATCCTATGAACCTAAGATCCAATGATCTTCTGATGTAATGGATTCAAAAAAGGTTGCCTACTCTGATCTTCAGTAGCATCCAGATGTTTTAAGTCTTCTCTGGTGGTACTGCCTACTTGGACTTGCTTCCTTGACTCTGGATCCATGACTACCATTTAACCAGCAGCCTCTGTGCCCATCCCCAGGCCTGAGCCTCTCCTATGCCTGCCTATTGTCCTTACCTTCCAACAAAGGATGATACCAGAAAGCTGCCTCTTTGGCCATCCTTGGCAATATCCTAAGTTATCAACTGACACCCAGTTGCCGTCTAGCTGTGTGGAATCATGATAGTTTGCTCTTCCTCTCACTTGGCTCCAGCCCCTCAGTCAATAAACATTTATTAAGCACCTTCTACATGCCAGATGCTGTGCTAAATGCTGGGGGGGTGGAGAATGGTCCTAATAAGTCATGCTAAATTGATTTCATGAGGTGGGGGGAGGGGAAGCTTTCTGTCCTGAATAGGACAAGAATTCCTTGATTCATAACTGATTTTTTAGTGGAAAAAGAATATCACTCTCCTGACCTTCAGAGCTGGCAGGATTTTGAATATAGAAGATATACTCCAATCCTTGAGAAGGCCAATCTTAGCTGGCAAATATTCTAGCAAGGAGCAATATAATTATGACTTCGACTAGGTAGAAGCAGTAAGTGTGTTGTCTTCAAGACATAGGTCTTGTGGGAGAGGGGTCTTTCACTTGACTTTGCTCTCTTTCCTTCTGGTGGACTAGGTGAACAAAAACTTGGCTCTATTCTTCTCTCTTTTCTCTACTTCATAGATAAGGGAAGAGAATCTTTTAGGTTCTACCTGCTCAGTCTTAGCTCTCTCCTTTTCTGGACCACAGAGTAATAGAGAGAACGTCATGGCTCCTCATCTGCTCAGTGAATAGGATAGAATGTTGCTCTTCTAATGGGCAGAAAATTGACTAGCAGTCATTTTCTCATCCTCCCCTCCTTTCCCTTTTTTGTGCCATTTTTTCTCTCCCAGTGTTCCCTTTTCATTTCCCTCTTTTGCTGTCTCTGCTTAGAAATGGAATGCCTATGTGGCCTCATGTCAAGGAATGCCCAGCTTGGCTGAGGATAAGTATCTGTTGCCATCCTCCTTTCAGAAATAATTGTGTGGGATGAATATTTACAAAAATGTAAATTGCTCAGATAAACAGAATACTTAAACAAACCTATCTTAGAAAAAGAAATTAAGCCATAAATGAGCTCCCTAAGAAAAATCCCCAAGACCAGATGGATTCACTAGTGAATCTTACCAAACACTTAAAGAACAATCAAGTCTACTACTATATAGACTATTTAGGAAAACAGGCAAAAAAGGAGTCCTACAAAATTTCTTTTATGACACAAATATGGTGCTGATACCTAAACCTGTAAGGGCAAAAACAGAGAACAACAAATATAGATCAATTTTCAAAATAAATAAATAAAATGCCAGCAAGGAGATTACAGCAATATATCACAAAGATAATAACACTATGAGAAGGTGGAATTTATGCCAGGAATGCAGGGTTGGTTCAATATAAGGAAAACTAACAACATAAATGACCATAGCAATAAAAAACAACAAAAACCATATGATCATATCAATAGATGCAGAAAAAGCTTTTGACAAAATACAACACTTATTCTTACTTAAAAAAAAACAGTAGAAAGCATAGGAATAAATGGAGTTTTCCTTAAAATGATAAATAGTATCTTTCTAAAAACCATCAGCAAATATTATCTGTAATGGAGATAAGCTAGGTGCCTGCCCAATAAGATCAGAGGTGAAGCAAGGATACCCATTACACTTTTATTTATTCGATATTGTATTAGAAATGCTAGCTATAGCAATAACAGAAGAAAAAATAAATAGAGGAAATGAGGAATCAAAACAATCACTCTTTGCAGATGATATGGTGGTATATTTAGAGAATCCTAGAGAATTAACTAAAAGAACTAGTTGAAATAATTAACAACTTCAGCAAAGTTGCAATATATAAAATAAACTCATGTAAATCATCAGCATTTCTATATATTACCAACAAAGTCCAGCAGGAAGATATAGAAAGAGAAGTTCCATTTAAAATAACTACAGACAATATAAAATTCTTGTGAATCTACCTGCCAAGACAAACCCAGAAACCATATAAACACAATTACAAAACACTTGTCATACAAATGATTTAAGACCTAAATAAAGAAATACTAATTGCTCATGGATAAGCCAAGGTAACATAATAAAAATGACAATTCTACCTAAATTAATTTATTTGGTGCCATACCAAACAACCAAAAAGTTATTTTAAAAGCTAGGAAAAAATAATAACAGAATTAATCTGGAAGCATAAGAGGGCAAGAATATGAAATTAATCAATGAAAAAAATTGAAGAATTGTAGACTAGCATTATCAGGTCTCAAACTGTATTACAAGATGGTAATCATCAAAAGAATCTGTTACTGGCTAAGAAATAGAGTGAACATGATGGAATATGATTATGATGGAATGCTATTGTGCTATGTAACAAATTACATGTAGGATGGTTTCAGAATAAGCTGGAAAGACTTAAATGAACTGATGCAAAGTGAAGTGAACAGAACCAGAAGAACATTGTACATGGTAACAGCAATATATTACAATGATCAACCATGAATGACCTAGCCATTCTCAACAATACAATGATCCAAGACAATTCCAAAGGACTCATAGTGAAAAATTCTATCCATCTCCAAAGAAAGAACTGATAGTGTCTGAATGCAGATTGAAGCATACTATTTTTAACTTTTTCTTGGGGTTTTTTGTCTATTTTCTTTTGCAACATAGCTAATGTGGAAATATGTTTTGCATGACTTCACATGTATAATCTATATCAAATTGCTTGCCTTCTCAAGGGGGAGAGGTAGGGATTTTTCAAGACAAAATTTAAAAAAACTAATTTTAAAATGTTTACATGTGACTGAGAAAAATAAAATAAAAAAAGAAATAACTATGTGCCTCATATCTTTAGGATTATTGTTTAAAACTCCAGTCTCATTAAATAGGACTGATTTTTTATATGTTAGTACTGAGGTAGAAATTTCCCCTGTTCTTAGTGGTTCTCATCAAATACCTTTCTCTATTTCTTGAGCAAAATTGTATAGATTTAGTCAGTGCAATTCAACCCACCAGGTGCTCTGGTGGCCACTGCTGGCAATGATTCCTAGGGGAAAAGAGTATTGGTTCTTAGAAGATTTAACATGCTGGGTCATCATTAACAGATAATTCATGGAAGGATGAGAGTATTCAGATAATTGGTGGGGAAAACCAGTCAACCTCATTACCATTTAGATTCTCTGGTCCCACATCCTTTCTCTGAATATACAACCTGCTGTTGTCATGCCCTAATATGAAAATATCTATCCAACTAAATTAGAAAATGAAGAAACTGAGGTACATGAATGGGGATGCGACTTACCTAAGGTCACATAAGCAAGAGGTAACAGATATGAAATTAGGATTTAGTGCTGTTTCCCCAGGGCTACCTTGTGTTGTATCACCCAAATTTGATAAAGCAGTGTATTGAAAGTCAGGAGACATGTACTAATTCCTAGCTCTATATCTTGGTAGCTGACCCTCATTTTCCCCACCCTTTAAAATGAAGAATTCAATTGAACTCTGAGGTATCTTTCAACTCTAATATTCTGATTCCATAATACTAAGTTTCCCCACTTTGCCAAACTGGAAATTAAGAAAACACTAAATTCAAGCCCACAAAGTACTTTTTTTTAACAGTCTTACTACACACCTAGCGCTATGCTAGGCACTCTAGAAGGATACTAAAGAAACAAAAGATATGATCTCTCTGTTCAGTTGTTTCCAGTCATTCTGATTCTCCATAACCCCATTTGAGGTTTTCTTGGCAGAAATACTGGAGTGGTTTGCCATTTCCTTCTTCATCTCATCTTACATATGAGGAAACTAAGGCAAACAGGGTTGAGTGACTTGCCCAGGGTCACACAGCTAGCAAATGACTGAGGCCAGATTTGCACTCACGAATATGAGTCTTCCTAACTCTAGGCCCAGTGCTCTATCCACTGTGCATCTGAGTTGGAAAACAAAACAATCATTAAATTGACATTCGTATCAGTTCAAATGGATCTATGACCTCATGGACTTGGAGAGTCCCTCTAAAGGTATATATCAAAGCCCATCCATATCTGCCTATTCTATACAACTCTTATCTTGTCCTCCCATTAATTCATCACAGAAAGTCCACCCAATGTGCTGAGGGCTTTGTCGTTTTTTTGACACTATACGAATCTCAATGATACAAAGCTCTAATACTTTTATCTTTCACTCTTACTGCTTGATTAGTTCATTTTCTTTTGTTCATAAGGTCTTTGATGGCATCCTTTCCTTCACTGCTCCTTTATAATTCATTGTCTCTAGGGAATTGTAGCCTACTTGTACCCGTCACATGTCTCCTCATTGCCTTTTGGGTGAGTTTCAATTTCAGTTTTCGGGAGATTGTCACTTTCTCCAACTTTCAGCCCAACAACAACAAGGGTGAAATAGTGGTCTTAAAAAGATGAATCTTTGTTTCAGGAAGAAGCTTTGGCTCCTTAAAAAAAAAAACTTCTCTATTTCTCAAAGAAAATCCTGCCTTCTCTTCTTCTTCAAGGCTATCTCAACCCCAAACAATCGCTATTAAGAGAAATATAAAGAGCCAGTATATAATTCAGTATTAAGATATGTTATAGATTATAAATTCCATTGGAATTCAGAGAAAGGAATGAGTAGTAAGAACCAGAGTAGTTATGGAAGGTATAATGGAAGTGTAAGCCAGGATCAAGCCAACCTATTGCATCAGCTTGGCATGAGAGAAAGCCTCTCCCTGAAGAAAGCCTAGAACCCTGTATGCCCTCCTTCAATGCACTTAGCCAGAAGATAATGACATCTCTTCTCCCAAGTTCTCAACAATTCTGCTCCTCACACAGATGAGGAATATTCAGTAATCATTCTCCAACATTGAAGAGAGTCATATGTAAACAAGCTGAAGCACCAGAGTATAGAAGGGTTAGGCTTTGAAAAATAAATTCAGAGCAAAGGCAAGATTTGGTGAGCATGATTTGGAAAATGGGAAGTCATGAAGCATAACTTACTAAATTGAAAAGTTTGTGAAAGGGAGTCCTTAAGTATCAAATGTCAGTTAATCACAAGGAGAAGCTGGACTGTTGGTCTCCACATGAACTGGTATCTCTCACTCAGAGAACTGAGTTCCAGTGCTCTTGTGTCCTATCTCTTCAGCATATCCAACTTGCCTCAAGATCTAACCCTCCTCCCTTACTATAAAGCCCTGAAAAGCCAGGTCTGCAGAAGGTATTTTGCTGCCAGATTTTGCAAAGAGCAGTTTTGTTATTGTAAGCTCTCCTATGGAGGGGTGAGTGTTATTTTTCCTGACAGCAAAAACAACTGCTATGCACAAAAGGAAACTGGCTGCTTAGCTAAGTTTTGCTCCATTTTCTTGCTCCATATTTTTTTCCTTCCCAATTCAGAATGGCCATCCCCACTGGCACTCACCCAGACCTCCAGAATTGCCATGATTAGTCTAATTGGGAGCCAACAGGACTTCCCCTAGTTACTTCTCTTTCTTTCTTCTTCCAAGCCCTCCCAATATGATGAACTTTAGTCAAAAAGGAAAAAAAAAGCTGAGGAAGAGAGAGAGAGACTTGTTGCATGAAAAAAAAGCAGAGAAAGTCTGAGTCTCTGAAACACATATCTTTTAAAAATGCTTCTTACTCTCTCGGGAATGAATATTAGCTCAGAGTTGATTCTCTCCTTCCCATTTTTTGTCAGCTATGCAGAATTCTTATTCCCTGCTTTGCTTCCCATCATTCTCTGTTCTTGCCATTCACTCTCCCACAGACATTTAAAAGGTTATATGGGCAAGTTGCACACTATATAATTCACTCCAAGTCACAATCATTTCCCTTTTATATAACCAAGGTCCCATAAATCAGTTAAGCCAAAGGGTGATAAATCATCAGTCTCCCACCCAGAGCCCAGTGCTATTGTAAAAGAGGACTTTGTCCCATTTCTCAAGCTAAACAAGGACACAAGGCAGAATGCCTGGTCTTAGGCAGCCACCCTCCCTGGCTGCGATAAACCAGCAAGACTGGAGTAAGCCACACTAAACAGGCTATGATCCAGAAATTCAGCTCTGATTGAAAAGCAACAAGTGGCCAACAGTACCTGTCCATGGTGCTGGATGATCAGGGCCTCTTAATTTAGCAGATGACTGAGATCTTCAGGGGCATTACTATTTGGCTTTGAATGAAAGTTTCTTGCTATTTTGAAGGAATAGAGATCTGTGTGGGAGACACTGAGGAGGTTAGCCTAATAGGACAGAGAGAGTAATAGAAGGGAAGCTGGATAGGCAGGTTATGATGAAGTATGAAAGAAAACACAAGATTCAGTATTCTTTCCACTATTTAAAAACAATTATCATTTTCTACTAGCTAAACATTCCCATTTCTTTCAATCAATTCCAGCATCATTTTAAGTCCCTTTACAATTTGGGTTGCCATCCTCTAGTCTTGCTAGACTTGTCCATGTACTTCCTGAAATGTGAGTTCCAAAATTGACCCTGATGTTCCAGATGTGGCCTTCATCATCACCTCCTTTATGCACGCCATGTTTCTTTTAATGCAATCTAAGATAGCTCTTCTGGTTTTAATGTCGCACAGTCCACTCATTGAAATCGCCATCCACTAAGACCTAAAGTTCAGTAACCCAGAGGGAAGCCAGATGAGGAGAAGGGCTCAGGGAGAAATCAAGCAACTTAATTGGTTCATTTACAAACTTGGGAGGCTCATCAGGCCACTCAATTCCCCAGCCCTGTAAATATTATAAGCTTACCTGGGCACAGTTGAAAATGGAAAGGGCTTCTTTGTTATACCCTAATTGGCCAAGGGGGAAGAAAGAGCTTTCAGTTGAAAAATCCCCAGCTAACAACTGCCTCTTCAGGGTATTTTTATTTTTATGATGTACATGGTACACATTGTTATGCAGGGCCTGATGAGGCATTGTAGAGAGAGCTGGAAGCATGACAGAGAGCTTGCCTCAGCCTTTACAGAGAGAGCCAGGAAATTCAGGAGCCTGAATTCTTCATTCTGTTGTTCATGGGAAACAAAACTGGGAGGGCCACCACGCTTGTACTGAGGACATGGATGAGGCTAAGGGCCACTGTCCTTCTGGCAAAGCCAAGCTCCAGAAATTAAGCCCAAAAATGCTTCTGCAAAAAACTTCAATAATTGAAAAATTCACAGAGGCAGCTGATGTACAGGGACACCCTTTTAGTGCCCAGGCTGTTATAGATTTAATCCTTCCTGTTGAATAATTAAAAGCCCTGGATATAAATAATGTCTGGCACTATATGGAGATATTTAAGGAGTAAATTTGTGTCTATTTACCACTGTAAATTCTCCTGAAGGGCAAGCAGTGACCTTTCTGTGTGCTGCTTGGGCCTGGTGAAGAGAGATTTGTAAGCTGTACCAAGGAATCTAGCCCAAAAAGCAGCTACAGATAAAGCAAGAAAGCCACCAGTCCTGAGGATTCATCTTATAGGTATATCCCACATAGGCCCATAGATTTAGAGCTAGAAGGAACCTTGGGAGGTTTATAGTCCAATCCCCTTCTTTTTATGGATGACAAACTGAGGCCCAGAGTGATTAAGTGACTGGCTCAGAGTCACAAAGGTAGTAATTGGCAGAGCTCACATTTGAACTCAAGTCCTACTATTTCCTATATCAATGTTGTTTCACAATGCCATTATGAACTCACTAATATATCCCTAAACCCCACTATGATGTTCAGTCTGAATAAGATGATCCCACTATTGAAACTTCTATCCCCTATAATACTATTTTCCCTAATGTGTTTTCAAGGACACAATGCCACTAGGCAGGGCTGTCCTTCCTCACCTCTAACCTCTTGGAATCTGTTTCCCTCAAAGATTAACTAAAGTTCCACTTTCTGCTTGAAGCCTTTACAGACCCTCCCTGGTTACTAGTTCCTTCCTGCTTAATAAATGCTTATTCATTGATTGATAGCAGAGAATGTAGTAAGTGGGAAGGACACTAGAGACCTGGGTCCTATCCTAGCACTAGTACTGACTCTAGTTAGAACCCACTAGTTGTTTTTTCTGAACTTAAACACTAAGAAAATGGGTATTTCTGAAAAGAGCTTTATACATGAAACTGTAATCTCTTATTCCAGCTTGCTTTTTTTCAATTATAATAATAACTTCAACTTATAGCTTTCATATTTCCAGTTCACTTGTAACTTCCCAGGCTCCCCTGCTTGTCTGTGAGTCTTTCTGGCCTTCCTTTAGTTCTCTTTTAAAAAGATGTTTCAATTACTCTCTCTCTCTCTCTTTCTCTCTCTCTCTCTTTCTGTCTCTCTGTCTCTCTTTGTCTGTCTCTGTCCCCACTCTTTCTCTTTTCTCTTTCCTCTCTGTTTCTTCTTTTTTCACTTTCTCTTTCCCTCATCATCCTTCTCCCCCCTCCTACTCTCTGCTTAGAAAAAAAAATAAAAATAAAGCCCTGATTACAAATATGCATAATCAGGCAAAACAAACTCTATTCCAAAACAAACTCCCCATATTTTTGTACATATAGGTCCTTTTCCTATTTCTTTAATATTACTGGGTAATAGTATTTCTGGGTCAGAGTTGAGTCCCACTAATCTTATCTGTTAAAGAGGGATGATAATGTCTAAACTAACCATTTTCCATTGTTATGAAGATCAACCATGATAATACATGTGACTCACAAAAGTTTAGAATTGGAGGAGATCCTGAAGGCTGACTTACCAGAACCTAAACAAGGATATCCTGAGCAAAATATGTAATAGTAGCCAACAAACCTTTGCTTAAAATCCCTAAGTAAGGAGTAATCTCTATTACCTCCCAAGGCAGCCCATTCTACTTAAGAGATTAATATAATTTTTAGGAAGTTTTTCCTTACATTTGAGTGGAAATCTGCTTCACTACAACTTCTCTCTAAGACCAAGCAGAAGAAATTGAATCCTTTCCTACTTGATAGAATGTCAGACTTGAAATCAAGAAAACCTGGGGTTCAAATACTGCCTCTGACAATCATTAGCTGTATTACCATGGACAAAGCACTTAACCTGTCAGTTTCTTCATCACTAAAAATGGAGATGTTGTTATCTGTAACATCTACCTTATAGAGTAATTATGAGGATCAAATAAGATAAAGTATAAAAAGTGTTTTACAAACACGAAGGTGCTACATAAATGTCAGTTATTATTATTCTATCTGACAACCTTCCAAACCCTTTAAGGTAGTTATCCATTGGGACAACTAGGTCAGGTAGTGAATAGAGCACCAGGCCTGGAGTTAGGAAGATCTGACTTCGAATCTGGCCTTATAAATTTACTGTCTGTGTGACCCTGGACAAGTCACTTAACTTCTCTTTCCCTCAGTTCCTCATTTGTAAAATAGGGACACATTGGGGAAGGAAATGGCAAACCACTCCAGTATCTTTGCCAAGAAAACTCCATAGACAAATTGTCCATGGGATCACATAGAGTCCAACGGAACTGACTGACTGAACAACAAGGAGTTACCCATTAGAATATAAGCCCCTGGAGGGCAGGAAGTGTT
Source organism: Trichosurus vulpecula (assembly GCF_011100635.1). Classification (NCBI taxonomy): domain Eukaryota; kingdom Metazoa; phylum Chordata; class Mammalia; order Diprotodontia; family Phalangeridae; genus Trichosurus; species Trichosurus vulpecula. The sequence goes on along the minus strand of NC_050581.1, from coordinate 44,879,863 downwards.
TTTTCCTTTCTTTATATCCTCAGTGCATAGCACAGTGCCTGGTACATAGTAAGCACTTAATAAATGTTTTCACTCCTAAAAATGCTCTTCTCCAGAAGGAAGGCAAATAATGAGTTAAAACTCTACAATTTATATTCACACACACACAAGTGTGCACACTTCTTGAAAAGTATTAAGCCCTAATTTACTTACAAGTGTAAGGAATCATTAAACAGTCTCTCCCTCTTGCCAGAGCAGCTCCTTCTTCCCATTCTCCCTCCCCCAATATAGCTAGGATATCATTCTGCGCTAATTTTATGGTTTGTAAAGCTCAAGAGCTTTGTTGATCTTGCTCTCGCAATTGTCCTATAAGGAAAATCTTCAAATGCAGGTATGCATCTTCAGGCAGTTCAGAGGTCACTGCTTCTCCTGGATATTCTGTTCTCATTTCCCTCTTCAGCCATTATTTATTTTTGTGGATTAACCCTACCGCTTTGGTAGCTACTCTGAAGAGGTCTTGGGGATTAATAAAGGCAGATGGGAATTTCAGCCAGGAGACAAAGATGATATTGACTCTGACAGCTTATCTCAGAGACTAAAAGTCTCTAACCTTGCTCATCATGTTGCAAGTCATGGGCATTTTTAAAAGGACCTACAAGTCTGGACTTTGGTTGCCTAGGTGTTCCACCGCCAGCATTGATCAAAACCCAAAATAGTTGGCAGATCCGATGTCCTCTTCTACATGCATAATATTGCATTTTCCCAGGGAGGTGGTTCCAATCTATCTGGCCCTTGGGGGAGCCAAAAACCAATCTGGGCCAGAACCTACTTAGCAGAGTTTCTCTGGTTTGTTGCCTGACATCTCAGGGAGCACAATGGAGCAAGAAGCTGAGATGGGAAATATTAATAGACAGGTCCAGGAGTGGATGGACTGCCAGGGACCATACTTCACATATCTTGACAATGACCCAGGGCTCGTCAAGTTTCTATTTCCTTTGCAATAAATCCACAAGGTTATCATTAAGGTGTGCTCTTAACAAACGCATTGCCTTTAAATAATAAGTGCATTTGTTGTCTCTTGGTCCCTCCTCCTAATTCTTTTCTAAAATCCAGTCCTTATGTCTTTCTATCTCAAATATTTATCATCAGATCTTCTCCAGGGAAATTTTGAGATTTGTATTGGCTGATATGCTACTGAGAACATACACAACACCCCATTCCCAATCCAAAACTATTTCTTGGGTATCACAAATTGGAAGGATCACCCTGAACCCTAAGTTTTGTTGTAGACTCCATTGATGGCTAGATAGTGTCATTTGCATTTAATTAACTCTCCCTGACCTCAGCTCAAAGTAGGATAGAGACAACTAGAGATTTGTCCCTGGGCATTGAAATTTAGAAAGCACTTAGAACTTTAACATAAGAACATAAGAACAATGGATCTTAATTCCTGGTTAGCTAGAAATACAGTGTGAAACTATCAAATAGAATGCTTCTTTCTCCAGGTGAGTTCCCCTGGAGCTTATTGCTTCCCTTTCCCCAACAGCGGCCTTGAGGTGTCCCATAAGGTCTATAACCATAGGAAGTAATCTCTCTTTCCATCAGGAGACAATGTCCTAAACTCTCCCTACCCCACTCCCCCGTCCCCATGGGCCTTGTGTACCAGGTTATCTCAGTCAGTCTACATATATTTATTAAGTACTTACTATGAGTCAGTCATCATGTCAAGGGCTGGGGATACCAAAAAAAAGGCAAAAACAGTCCTTGACTTCAAGATGCTTATATTGTAGTAAGGAAACAATGTGTAAAGAGATATACAAGAGATGTTTAGAGTATGTAGATGGAAAGTAGTCTAAAAGGGGGAGGCACTAGTAGCTTGGAGGACCAGGAAATGTCTCTTGTGGAAGAAAGGAAGGAAGGAAGAAAGAAAGGAAGGAAGAAGGAAGGAAGGAAAGAAAGAAAGATGGGGAGGGAAAAGAGGAAGGAAGGAAAAAAGGAAAGAACAAAAAGGGAAGGAGAAAACAAGTATTTATTAGATGAGATTTGAGCTGAGATTTGAAAGAAGCCAAGAGAACTAAGAAGAATAAATGAAGGGTAGAATATTCCAGGCCTGGAGGACTACCATGCTTCCCCAACAGGATTTTTATTAAAAAGTTGAGTTGAGGGCACATTTTTATTGATAATTTTTAAACTTTTATCTTTGTCTTTTGTTTTTACATTATATTGATTTATGAGTGCCTTTTCCCCTTCTACTATTCAATGAGTGGTCATTTGTAACAAAATTGTTGTTGATTTTTTTTTGATTCAGCAAAACCAACCTCTGCTTTGACTATCAGACAAGATATGTAGCCACAATTCCCCTCTCTTGGTGGAAGGTGCATTTTCTTATCTCTTCTCTGGAGGGAACTAAGCTTGTTCAATATGATTACCTCGTATTCACTTTCATTTTATTGTTCTTTTTATTTATCTTGGTGTAGTCCTTGGGTATATTTTTCCCCAGGTCTGTTTAATTCATTCCATGTCCTCTTACATGAATTTTCAGATTTCTCTAAATTCCCCATATCTGTCATCCTTTGTCATAAAATAATATCCTATTACATTCATGGACCGCAACTTATTTAGTCATTCCTGAATCAATAAGCAACCATTTGGTTTACAACAATAATGATAGCACTATTATGTTGCTTTAAGGTTGGCAAAGGACTTTACACATGTTGTTTCATTAATTCTCACAACAAATTTGTGAGGTAGATGCTATTATTATCCACATTTTACAGTGAGGAGACTGAGGTTCAGAGAAGCTACATGATTTGCCTCTGGTCACACAGCTAGTAAATGTCTGAGACAGGATTTGAACTCAGGTCTCCTTGACCCCAACTCTCTATCAACTGCAAAATCCAGCTGCCTCTTTCTTCTTTGCTACTACCAGAAGTGCTACATTGAACATATTGTTTGTACATGGAGCCTTTTTGTTGTTAATGACCTCTTCTGGGTATATACCTTAAAATGAAATCTCTTAGTCAAAGAATATAGACATATCAGTCAATTTCTTCACATATTTCCAATTGCTTATGCCTTAGTTGAGATTATCTTGGGTTCTTTTATTGAACAGAATGGTTGGATGATTCACATCTCCACCAAGACTTGGGTGGTTACCAATTGACATCATGATGTTGGAGTCAAGGTACAGTATGTCCAACCACAGGTCAGGCACAAATAGTCCACATGAACATTTGGAGTGGAGATGTCTCTAAGTTTGCCCATCTCACCTTTCTTTTGAGCTGCTGCAATTCTGCTTCACTCATAGAGGTCAGGGTATTAGCAGCTAGTTATATATCCACACACACACACACACACACACACACACACCCATTACTGAGGTAAAGCATTGCAATTGTCCCTTCCCCCATCCACAACCCCCTCCCATACACACACACACTCCAAACTGCATATTGACCTTATACGACATTTCTTCTCCCTTCAAGGCTACCCCTGACATTCATTTTAAACTGATTTCACCTGAATAAAAATGAAAAGTGTTGGGGTGGGGGGAAAGGGGTTGACCACACAGAATGATTTGTCCAGGCTTCCTAGGGCATTCCTGTCCAGCACTTTAGAGGTTCCTCTGAAAAAGAGGACCAAAAGTCCATTTGCTGGTTATGGAGTTCTGCCGTCCAGCACTCCTAAGTCCTCAGAAAAGTGATTCCTAAGTTTGATTGTGCTTCCAGGGACAAAGCCTCCTAGCCACTATAGCCTCCTGGTGTCTTCTCCACATTGCCCTCACTGGTAGATCTGCTTCAGGCCCAGGCAAATTTTGCTCTCCCTTCTCTTCAAGATCTCCATTCAGTTCCTAAAAAGTTAATTGTATCATGACAAAGTCATCTGAACCAGAGGAAAATCTACTGCCTCATTTTTCAAATGACCATTCTTATCCCCTACCGTGCATTAGGCCTTGTGATCCCCAATAACTTCAGCTCTCAATTAGAAATAATGAGGTTTTTCACTGGCTGAAAAAAGAAAATTTCCATTTAAATGTGTAGTTAGAAATTTTTAGCCACCCTACCTACCCCCAACCCTTCCTCCTTAAGAATGGTAAGTCTAAAGGTTGAATTAGCAATTCATCTTTTGAATTAAGATTACTTTATGCGCACTGAATTCAGACAGAATAATAATTATTTTGTACTAAACACCAATTATGTTGGATGCAACACATTGATGGAGGATTAACGGCACTAGAACAAGTCATGAGGGTAACAGTTAATTCTGCCCAAACATGAAGGAGAATCAATGAAGCATCATACTAGCAGGGAAAAGAGGAAGGATGGGAAGAAGAGAGAACAGAAGGGAGAACAACAGGAGAAAAAAATCAATTACTATGTCATGGATGAAATGCTTTCTAAGCCCCAGCCCCCAATTCTGAATTTCCTTTGTGAGTAAGAAGTCTGCATTAAGTCATCAGCTAGAGATAAACAGAAAATCATCCTTCTGCCCTCCGTCCTGTCCTACCCCACCCCACTCCCAAAAAGAATATCTTGGAAATGTAATTTCAGAGGGATCCATGCAAAACAAATACACAGGTGAAATATGCTGAGATCTCTCCAATTCTTAACAAGATCATAATTGCCCAGGACGTCAAATATGGCATCTCCTTCCTCTCTCAGTTCTGAGGACTGGGCCTCCATCCTATCCTCCAAGAGGGATCTGGGGTTAATGAAACCAAATCTGCCTCCTCTGGGCCCACAGTGCAGTTCAGACATCCCCCAAAATAGCAGCTTCATGGAATTCCATCTGATTGTTTCTCCTGGCCACTCTATATCGAATGCTTTAACCAGAGACAGACATCATTGGTACTTACAGTGTGTAGGCCAGCAGGAAGGGGATTTTGAAATGACTGGTCAAGTATGGAATAAACAGACCAAGGAAATCCTGGAGCTTTAGCCTTCCTAGGAATGAGTAGGTGATCGAGTAGCAGGCGATATTTTGGAGTCACAGAGCAGTAGCCAGCAATTTTTGTGATTTGATCAATCACCACAGACCCCATCCAAGACAAGCTGGGGAAGTTGCTGCTACATAAGAGAGACTTGAGCAGGGAGGACGTAAGGTCCTACTTGGGGAACTCATCACCTGATCACTTTTTAATTTAATTATTCTTGCTAAGTAATTAATTGTTAGATTAGAAGTTACTGAGAAGATGCCAATCGGCTTTGTTTTTTTGTTTTAGCTTAATATTTTTTCTCCCAATTACATGCGAAAACAATTTTTCCATCTTCTTTGTTAAGAGGAAGTATGGTACCATGGAAGAAGCACTGACTTTGAAGGCTGAGAGCCTGGGTTCAAATTCCAGCTCTGTCACTTACCATTATTGTGTGACCTTGGGTAAGTGATTTCACTGCTCTGACTCTGTTTCCTTATCTGTAAAAGAGGGGTTAGGGCTGGATAACATTTAGGGTCTCCTATAGTTTCTAAGAGTTCCCTATACTGATGAAATCACACCTGGTCAAAACAAAACAAAACATGTGTGTTTGTTCTTGTTTCAAGACTCCTTGTTGAAGGACTACTAGTGTTCTTAGTGACCTTTAAATTTGCCTCTCTGAGGCAAAGTTCTGGTGATATATCTCTAAACATGATACAAGAAGCATGGGATTTATCCATTAGCTCCTGGTCATAACCCTAAGTCAACTCCACATTTGGTTTTAATTTAATTTTCTTGTGAGATGAATGCATACATTGCTGTGAGAGTCACTGTGTCAGGGATATCCAGAATCAGGAGATCCTCCTTTTCTTCTTCTCCTTCTCTGTCTGCCAAAATCTTAATCAATCTTTAAGGTCTGATTCAAGTTCTGCCTCTTCAATGCCCACAGTGACCTCTGCCTCCCCTGGGTCATAGTACTGAAGCCTTCTGGCCCTTCGCGTCTTGACCTTTAATGTAAATATGTAACTAATAATGGTATGTTAGCTTTGCCACCTCAAGTAGAGTAAGCTCCCATAGGCCAAAAACTTAAAACATTATGTTTCTTCTGCGTCCTCCACAGAGCCTTCCACAGAATTAAGCACATACTCTTAGTGCCAACTTGAGCAAATCATTTAAACACACTTGGCCTTAGTTCCCTCATCCATAAAACAGAGATAATACCAGCACCTAATTCACAGGGTTGTTGTCAGGATCAAATGAGATGATTTATGGAAAGCACTTTGCAAATCTTACAGCACTATATAAATATTAGCTATGATTATTATATGGCTATTATTTCAAATATCCATTTCAATACACAGGTGATTCCAAGCTTCTGTCAAAAGCCAAAGGGTTAACTTTCTAATACAAACACCGATGCATGATGATTTTGAATGACACTCTCTTCCCAAGCTGCATTTATAATTTTTCTAAGGCAACATTATTTTATGCCACAACTCTGCATGGCATATTAAAATGATAATATGGTATTTCAGTGGCTCACAACATTTTCATACCATCTTCCCACAAAGGACTTTACTGACTCCTTCCTTCTGAGACTCCTATCCCTCTTCTGCCCCCAAATGTATAGGACATCCTTTCTGATGACTCAGCAAATCTTTTTTTTTAATTTAATAAGTTAATTTATTTATTTTTAGTTTTCAACATTCACTTCCATAAGTTTTAAATTTTCTCCCCCCTCTCTTCCCTCCCCCTCTCCAAGACAGCATGTAATCCAATACAGGCCCTACATATACATGCCTATTAAACATATTTTCACATGGGAGTAACCATGAGAAAGAAAAACATAAAACAAAACAAAACAAAAAAGGAAAATAGTCTGCTTTGATCTGCATTCAGACTTCATATTTTTTTTTCTGGATGTGGATGGCATTTTCTATCATGTGACTCAGCAAATCCTAAAGGGTAAGAGATAGGAAGGGAGGAAAGCAGAGAAAGGGGAAGACCCAGGAGATTAGAGCAAACTGGCCTACCCCATTCACAATACCTGTCCTTTACTAAAATTACTATTAAATAGCTGTTCTGAGCTATGCTCATCTCAGTGGCACCTTGAGGATACCCCCATGGAAATTCTACCCCTCCATTTCTCCAGGAGCTTTAAAGGCCTTTGGGGTTCATTTGCAGACTCTGTTTGCAATGATTTCACTACCTCTGAGCTGCTACCCTTTTCTCTTTTCAACTTGAAAGCAGATCCAGTTTGTCTCTAGTGAACAATGAAAAAGGTCCCACCCCTTACTTTCAGAGAACAAGGTTCAGAAATCTATAAGCCAGATGAAAAGAACCATGATGCCAGGAATTCAAAAGAAAATTAGGATGCTTTGGATGTACTGAGATTTTAATTAATATGTATGTAATACAGTACTGTCAATATTGTGTAGTAATTAAGAAAAAGAATTATTTCATTCTATACCAGGAAGTACACAACTCATACACAGCCTAGAGTTACCTATTAATGAGTGGCTCTTTCATCAAAGTCATAAGGAGGCATCTATTCTCAGGATAGGCCCAAGACAAAATGGTAAAGCAAGACATAATTATCTTTCATGCTCCTTTGTGCCCCTTTCTGCCCTTCCCCCTCCTTTAGGCATTCTCCCATAGCACTAAACTTCTTCATTCTTTCTGTACCCAAGGACACCGAAGATTATTCAAAAATGCAGTCCAGCTGAGCCATCTTCCCTAAACAGTGCTCCATGGATTATAACCTCCTCCCTCTACAACCTGACTCCAAAAGCCTATCGGTGCAGGACTTTCACCTCATTGGTGGAGATCAAGGCCCTGTGCCTGTGTGAAGAGTGGAACAGAATTGGTGAGACTTAGAAAGAGAAGTTCATTCTCTTCATGCTCGGGAATCTTTTCAGTCTCTTCAGGTTTCAGGTACTTCTCTGGCTTCCAGTTTCAAGAATGAAGATGGAAGATGCCAACCCCACTTCAGGTTACTAAAAGAAAAGACTCTGAGAAGAAGTTAACATGAGAGGAGCTGGCCATCTCCATCATGGCCCTGTCCTCAGCTTGGTATCTTATAGACCCTGGGGAACTTCCCTTGAGTAAAATCTAGGACTCTTATTTCATAGACCTGAGTTCCTTGTTTTCAATGGGAGAGTGCCTTTGCTCTCTATTGTCCGGTATATATTCTCCTATGCATACTTCCTCTGGTTTCTGTTTTTTGCTATTCCACTTGGATAAAGGGGTTTTCTTTGCTACCTATGTGTGTGTTCATTGTGGAACTGCTGTTTGGTAGGAAAGGGTCAAACCTTGGATATAAAGCATGTTTCCTCCTCTTTCCTCCATTAATGAAACAGTGATAGGAAGTTAGATTAAACCTGAAAACCACATCCCACAGACTAGTAATATTTAAGGGAGCAGATAAAATTCTAGGTGAGCATTTCTCTCTCTGAGAAGAGTGGCAACCTCTGATCCCAATTTCCTACTTCCTCTCTGTAAGGTCAATGGGGAATAAGATCTTTCCCATCCATCAGTAGGCCTCATGTGGCGCCCATTAAAGGAAGCTTGCTTGCTTGTAGGAAGGCTTACATACTTTTTCTTCATTTCGAATTAGGCACTGAGTCAGGAGGATTCTGGCTCTGAGTGTATTAGCTGAAAGAGTAAATATTCTGAGAGGTGAGCTTTTTGCTTTGGGGGATCCCTCACAAGAAGGACCTTGTGATTCCCTGGTCAAGACTGTGTGTGGCCATATGTTCAGAGCTCCCCGACTGCTCAGAGGTAAAGGCTCTCTACATCCAGTGGTGTATGTAAAGTATACATAGCAATATTGTTTTGATTCAGGCAGTAGAGCCCTGCCTGTTGGTCTTTATTTCTCTTCTCTGTATTTTTTGTTTAATTAAAGAAGGCCATTGACCCCTGAAACAGCTATCTTTCCTAGTAAAGCGGATAAAAGAACCGGCATTAGCAGCCAGGATTTAAAGTCTCCCCTGTAGAAGGCTGGGAGAGAGAAGAAGCTAAAGATGCCTACTCTCCCTTTAAGCAAAAAAATGATGCCTTCATGCTATATATGGGGAACAGGCCTTGCTATACCTCCATCACAGCTTTTCTGCCCTATGTCTCATTCTCTCATGATAGCAAGGACAAGGAGAGACAGTGCCAAGTTGACAAAGACTAATAATGTTTTATATGTTGTCCACTGATTCATCTATAGAGATCAACCAGGCCAACCTCCTCGTTTTATGGATAAGGAAATTCCAAATAGAGGGGAAGCAACTTGCTTGAGATCACACAACAAATTAATGGCAAAATTAAGTCTACAACTGAGGTTTCCTGACTCCCAATTCAATTCTTTCCATTATGTTCATTCATTCATCAATAATACATTATTAGAAACAAAGCAGTAGGTGCTAGATACTCAAAGAGATACAAAAATAATTAAGACATAGCTCCTGCTCTCATGGAGCTTGTAGTATAGAAGAGCAGGATGCCACAAATATAAAAATGAAATATTATTCAAGAAATGCAGTGATAATAAAAATTAAAGAGGAAAAAACTGAAAAGTTCTATATTTTCCTAGTAAGAAAGTAAATTTTCAATAGAGGAAACAGAAAGGACTTCTTGGCAGAGTTGATATTTAAGCTAAATTTTGAAGAATGAGTATTATTTCAAAGGAGGAGGCTGGGGCATTTGGAATACAGAAAATGATGAAAGCAAAGGATGGTAGAACAGAAAGCACTGGCCATGACAGGGGGAGTAAATAATCCAGTTTGGATGTAAAAGAGTGTACGTGGAAGGGGTTAATATGAGATATTATTACAGGGGAGGTAGGAAAGTTCTGGGTTGTAGGTCTTAAAGAACATGATGAGAAAGTTAACCTTTATATGCTGGGAAATACGTAGTCATGAAAAGGTTAAGCAGCAGAGGAGTGGCATGGTCATCTCTGTGCCTAGGGAACATTAATCAAAGGAGGGAATGAAGGATGGAATCAAGATAGTGACAGACTGGAATGGACAAAGCCCCAGATTTAAAGACAGGAAGACCCAAGTTTAAAGCTCACCTCTAACACTTACTAGCTGCAAGCTACCTTGAGCAAATCACTTAACCTCTCTAACCTTCAGGTTCCTTATCTGAAAAATGGAAATGCCAACAGCCTTATCTTACAAGGTCATTGTGAGGGTCGAATGACAATGTATATATTGCACTTGGATAAATGGGTTTTCTTTACTACCTATGTGTATGTTCATTGTAGAACTTTGTAGGCTTTGCAAACCTTAAAGTGTTCTATACATGCCAATTATTAGTTTTATTATTGGTTATATTTGAATTTCTACAAGTACCTTTAATGTATTCTAAAGGGCTAAATAATTTGAGAACTTCAGGCACTTGGGAACTTCATGGTGATGAAATAGCTGGAGGCTGGAGATATTTGGACCTTGCTCCACTTTGTTTATGACCATTCATACAGTTGGCATAGTTAGGCAAACCCACAAAAGAAACTGAGGGTATAGCTAGTCTCACTTCCTAGGCCATAACATGGGACATTTGGGTCTTGGTCAGAATTGTTTTGGTTATCAACCAACCACCATGCTACGAAGAGGCGATCAGGTCAAATAATATGATGATAAATGAGATATTTGTCCCCCATAAAGTCACCTCCTGGGAACTGCCTAGACTGGAAAAGGAGACAAAGAAGAAAGGAGGTAGGCCAAATGAAGTCATGATCCCTTGGGCAAATAAATATTCCTTTATTAATTCCAATGGTCTTCACTTTTTTATTTTTGTATTCCTATCTGTAAAAAAATTTTTAGAGCAGGTACACCCAATGTGTGTATATTTAATTATAAATTACATACATGAACCATTGGACTAATATTTATGTAACTATAAAATATGAAAAATGGAAATTAAAGAAAGATAAAACAGTTGATACTAAAGTCAATGGATAGCTTCTCAAATTCATTGAGTAGAGAAATGACCTGGTAAGACCTTTGCTTTAGGAAAATCACCTTGGCAATTGTGTGGAGAATGGAATGGAGAGAGGTGAGACTTGAGGCAGAGAGACCAATTAGGAGACTATTTCAATAGACCAGATGAGAAGTGAGGAGAGCCTGAACCAGGATGGTGACTATATTAAGTGGAAAGAAATCAACAGATGTGAGAGAGCTATAGAAGTGAAAATGAAAAGGTCTGTAGCTAATTGGATATGTGCACTGGGATAGAATAAAGACTAAGAGATGGCACTAAGCTTCTGAACCTTGGTGACTACCTGGAAAGATGGCAGTGAGAAATGTGGAAGATAGAAGGGCTCAAGGGGGAAAATAATGCGATAAGATATGCAGTGTCAATCACAATCCATCCATATGTGTTCCTCCTGAGTGAGTTCATTCTGTCCTACCCAAAAGGAAAAGGAGTGAGAAGAGGTTCTTATTCACTGGTCACTGGTCCAAGGGATGACTAAGGTGGGGAGAATATCCCAGGGAAGGAAAAGACAGGAACATTCACAAAGGCACTAGCACAACCCTGTTGTGAGCACCCAGATAGCGGTTAGGTAAACTGAGCGTCCACTGAGGTACCAGTTCCTGGCTCATAAGGGGGGATGTTGTGACTATACACAGTAGAGGGAAGGAGTGTGGTAGGGGAATTTGGGGAGATAAAGGTAAGTGTCATTGTATCAGATACAAACTTCATTGGATGAGACCCATCTTCCTTACTGATTGATCAACCCTTGAAGTAGGACCCTGTCCCTCACTTTGGACACAACTACATTATTTGATACAGTAGATGTCAGCATAAAGAGTTAAGAAAATCTGGTCCCCTCTAAAGAAGCTCTAGGTCTTTCATTTACTCTAGGTCCTCTACTTACACTAAGCCTTAACGGATGGGTCTATTTTGCTCATTTATTCAGGGCAAGTCTATTTTATAGCTGAATGCTCCTAAGTTTTATGATTTGGTGTTGCTTGGATGAGGACAGGGCTCAGTGATAAATTGTTGATTCTTAGGGTATGGGGGCAGGCTTGGATGGAGAAGATTCTATTGGGGCTGGACTTTTCTATAGGCATATTTTCCAGAAAAGATTCAACATAGATCCCTGCAGAAAGGGAAATTGGTTCCAATCAGATTGATCATGGAATCGCAGATTCCATGACCTAGAAGGCCCTAGAGAGGTTATCTTTGTTGTTCAGTCTTTTCAGTCATGTCTGACTCTTCATAACCCCATTTGGGGTTTTCTGGGCAAAGATAATGGCGTGGTTTACCATTTCTTTCTCCCCCTCATTTTACAGATGTGGAAACTGAGGCAAACAGGGTTAAGTGACTTGCCCAGGGTCGCACAGCTAGTAAGTGTGTGCAGCCAGATTTGAACTCAGGAAGAGGAGTCTTCCTGACTCCAGGTCCAGCACTCTATCCACTGTGACCCTTAGCTGCCCCAGAGAGGTTATCTAGACCAATCCAAAACAGAAACTCAGAAAGTTTAAATAACTGACTCACATCCATCTCATAGCTTCCCTAGCTTTCTTCAAATTTCAGCTAAAGCTCCACCTTCTACAAGAAGGTTTTCCTGCTTGACTTTAATTCTACTGCCTTCCCTCTGAAATAGTTATTTGCATGTTATCTTTTCCACCGGCCTATGAACTCCTTGAGAGCAGGGATGATATTTTTTTTTCTTTCTTTATATATCTTTCTTAAGGTCTTATGGGACATGGTAGGCACTTAATAAATGTTACTTGATCAACAAACCAACTTACAAGGTCACCCAGGTTGTAAAATGATAAAGCCTGGATTTGAATCCAGGTACTTTCATCCCAAATACAATCATCTTTCTACTGTACTAGTATTCCTAAAAACAAAATATCCCTCAAATAAATATTCAAGTGGACAACCTAGTATATAGGTATTCAACAGATGTTGAAGACAAACGTTAAAGCTAAGAAGCTCCTTTGAGAACATTTGGTCCAAATCCCTCATTTTACAGATGAGTAAACGGAGACCCAGAGAAGTGACAGAACTTGTCCAAAGTCACCCAGCTAACTATGGGCAGTCACGGGACTTTAACCTGGGTCTTTTAGTTCCTAAATGTTTTTTTTCCTCTACACCAGGTTTCCCTACTTCACAAAAAACCCATGACAGAGGCCCTGCAGTCATAATTCCTGTTTTCTCCAGGGACTATAGAAGTGTGGCTGGAATAACAATCAGAAATGTGGGTGCTTCAGGGTAGACCTAAAAGACTGATAAGAATGTTGGTGGCTTCTTTGACATTTTTCTTCAAGAAATGCCAAACTTTGGAAGTATCTGAGATACTATTATATCCAGAATCTTTGTTAATATAATAAATTAAATAATCAGAATGAATTTACCCCCCTAAAAAATAAACAAACTCTAGCCAATGGGTCATGAACCTGCCTCCCCTGCACATACAGTTACATATAAAAAACAGAATTCACTCTCCAGATCACAAAAACATTCGCTTGATATGAAATGCAAGTGTTAGGGATCTTGAGGTTAAGTTCAATTAAATACTTTCCTCCTCATATTGTTAGACTCCATTGGAAAGATTTTTTTTCTATTTTAGCTATAGTTACAGCCAGAACAGTCAAAGTGAATTCATTTGTTTTTTTTATTTTTACTTTTATTTTTTGCCTAGTCATCTGTAAACAAGATCTATTAAAATAATTAAATGCAAATTCTGTAATTTCCGCAACATTTAACTCAAAAATAGCAGATTTTGTAAGAATGAGTATATTTAGCACTAATTTGGCTCTTAGCTTACTTTTGTCTAATGGCATATTTTAGAGTCATCTTCTGTGGATTGGGAGTTGTGCTACATATTTTGTAAACTACTTCCTGGAGCTTTTTTAAATAGTCCTTTTTTTTGAACACAACCTGTGAAGTGTGTAAAACATCTTATTCCCTTCTCCCTCAAGAAGGCAGTATTTCTTTTTCAAACATCCCATTTGTTGTCCAGGTGGAAAGAAGACAGAGAAGAGAGAGTTCACACTCTGAGGGAACTACCAAGTTTGTGTTCCTAGTGATCAAAAAATGGCAGTGGTTCAACTCACTTCAAATTCAGTATATTTCTTCTCCTGAACCCAACCAGGAAGGAGACAGAAGACCAGAAAGAACAGATGAAACATAGGAGTGTTGGGGACAGGCAGAGAAAGACTGGGAGAGAGACAGAGACAGAGAGAGGCTAGAGACCAGTGATACTTACTTAGACCTCTATGATAAGAGACTGGACATCTGAGTCAGTGCCAATTTTATCTGAACTAGCTTTCCCTCTTCATCTCCATCTTTTTCTCATTCCCTCCTTCCTTCTTAATAGATAGGAAGGAAAGAAGGAAGGAAGGAAGGAAGGAAGAGAAAGAGAGATACATACACACATGCACACCTTGGCTGCCACTATAATGTCCACACCAGGACACTTTGTATGATATATATTTAGAGATATAAAAACAGAAGGAGGAGGAGGGGAGGGAAGAAAAATACCACACTTAGACTTCCCAGGAAGTTTTCAAAAGTGTGCCTGCAGCCTCCAGAGTCACACATGGAAAAAAAAAATCTAGTGCTGAATTTAAATAAGGTTTGGACCAAGGAAAGAAGGACTCTAAAAACAGGTTATTGCAGTTCCCAAGGGTCATATGACCTGAAACTTTCTCATCCCCTCAGGTATACTTTAGAAGGGCCCATTCTTCCCTATAAGTACATAAAAGTATAACCTCACCTAACCTCATTGATTGGTTCCATGAAAATACAACCTTAGATATGGTGTAAGAAATCATTTAGTCTACAGCAACAAGGTTAAAATAAATGGAAAGTATACGTCTACATATGGATAAGAAGCATCATGATATGGCGCCAAAAGAAAATAGATTTTGAATCAGAGGACCCAAATTCAAATTCCACCTCTGTCACTTATCTGTATAACCTTGGGCAAGTAAGTCACTTAAGCCTTCTAGGCCTCAGATTCCTCCTATGTAGATGGAAGGACCAGAATAGATGGCTTGCAAGGTTCCTTCTAGCTCTAAATCTATTATCAATAAACTAAGAGGCCAAAAGAAAGACTATAAAAGCTTAAAATCTATTGAGAGAGACAATATGTATGTACATATTCACATTTTATATATGTATACATATATGTATGTATACATACATAAATATGTATGTGTATATATACAGATGTATGTATAGGCATGTATGCATGTGTCTACAGAATAAATAGAGGGTAGTTTAGGGAAAGAAGTAAGTTCTAATCTTTTCAAAGACCTAAGAGAATTGTAAGGTGTCTCTGCTCTTAGGTTGGACTGAGTTGGATGGGAATACCTGGATGAACTAATAGCCCCAAGGGTCCTGACATCTATGAATTATCAGAGGGATCCCTGGGGTTTGCAACTGGTAGGCATCCTAGTGGAGAAGAAATTGGGGTTTCACCAGAGAATGAAGACAAAAGATCAGGGACCAACAAGTATCTGGGAAATTGGCAAGTAGAGTCCAACCGCTCAAGATTCATAGGTTTTAGATTGGAAAACCTTAGAGATCAACTAGGTAAGTGCCTAGGTTTTGCAGACGAGGAGACTGAAGCCCTAACAGGAAACAGGCCTTGCCAGAAATTAAACAAATAGTGAGGAGGAGGGAGCTAAGATTTGAACCCAGGTCCTAGGGCAAGTGTTAACAGGCTCTAAATTAGGAGGTAAAGAATACAATGATGTCCTATAAGGAGTATGTTAAAATGGAACTAACTCTTTCTTTTCAAAAATCCCCAAACCCAAAATTTAACTAAGCAATAAAGACTCTCAGATGAGTTCAGACAATTCTTCTCAAAACAACAAGCTATGATACGTAACTGGGGAACAAAGCAAAAGCAAAATACTGAGCACCAATGTAGCACATGGAAGAGAAAAAGATAATTGATTAGAGTTTGGTCCTGGTTGGGAAATTTAGGAGCCAAATCTTTCTTAGTCCATATAAGAGACTAGAGAAGGAGTAGAATCCAGTGACCGAACTCAGAAAAGTTGACTCAAAACTAGAGATTTGGGAGCTCAGCACAAGAAAATGCTGTTTAGATATTTTAAAAATCCTAAAATTTGGAAGAACAAAAGGTCAAGAATTTCAAGGGAATTAATGAAAATAAATGTGAAGGAAGGTGGTCCAGTTATACCAGATCTCAAACTGTATAATAAAGCAGCAATTATCAAAACTATCTGGGACTGGCTAAGAAATGAGTGGTAGATCAGCAGACTAGATTAGGTACACAGGACTGGGCAGTAAATGACTATAGTAATCCAGTGTTTGATAAACCCAAAGATCCCAGCTTTTGGGACAAGAACTCACACTTTGAGAAAAAGTCCTGTTTTGCAGGGTTATCGTGAGGACCATGTGAGACAATATATGTCAGTGAGATAATATATATAAAATGCTTAGCACAGTACCTGGTACATAATGGATGTTTAATAAATGTTTGTTCCCTTCCCTCCTTTCTCTTTTGTTGTTGTTCAGCTGTTTTCACTCATGTCAAACTCTTTTTGACTCCATTAAAGGTGGTCTTGGCAAAGATACTGGAGTGGTTTGCCATTTCCTTCTCATTTTACAGATGAGGAACTGAGGCAAACAGGGTTAAGTGACTTGCCCAGGGTCACACAGCTAGCAAGGGTCTGAGGCCAGATTTGAACTCAGAAAGATGAGTCTTCCTGACTCCAGGCTGGGCACTCTATGCACTGGACTGAATGCTTGCTGGTGGATTGGGGAAAGGATTCAGGGAGGATTGTTGCTTGCTCAAGGTAGCTCAACTAGTTGGGAGGAGGATGAGTCAAGACTTAAACCCAGTGACAGTTGTATCTGAATTCATTTGCCTAGATCTACACAGACACTTGGGCTTTTACAGTAAGGAATGCACAAAAGCTCATCCAGGCTAAAATATCAGGTCTGCTGTGTGTGATCCTAGGCAAGTCACTTCTGACTCTAACACAACCATGAAAACTGTGCCTCCTAGGCCATTGGTTTTCCCGTAACACCATACTGGCTTTCTTATACTATATACTCTCAAAGTCCCTTCATTGTCATCCATTTATACAAAGGCTGCAAGGCAGGGTTCTAATATGTTTGGATCCTGTTCCCCTTCAGATTGGCAAGCCCTTGAGGACTCTGTAGCCCCTCCATTCTGAAGAGACAGGAATGAGATACTGAAAGAGAAATACCATTTGCTCCTTCTCTGATTGCGGCTTTGACAGCCGTTTAGAAGCCCAATTGTTGGCTGCCAGCCCCTGAATCCTCTTGGGACCGTGAAATGCTGGGCCACCTCACACATCTGCTCTTCTTTGGGGGTCTCTGTAAGGTATGAGCAACTGCCAGCAGATTGGCTTCAGAGAAATAAAATGGCCTGGAGAGGGGCTGGTAGAGAATTCCTGGTTAAGACAGGTTAAGACAATAGAAGTCTCCCACACACACACACACACACACACACACACACACACATACACACACTCCTATGGAGTTCTTCCCATCTAAATATCTAATGCACTAATTAATTGCAATATATTAAAAATTACAAATAATCACAATTAATTAATAAATATAAGTCCCATGTCTTCTTCCTCTTCAGTGGTTACCTTAGTTGTTGATATTGGTGGGGGGAGGGGGGGGCGCCAAAATTTTTTTTTTATTTTTTAAGTGATAGGCTGACTACAATAACATATATTTTTAGCCTTTAGGTTATGTTTCTGTGCTTCCAAGGTAAGCTAAAAACAAAGCAAAACAAGTAGCCAATATATTACAGCTGCCTCTTGGAATGTAACGCTGAGCTTCTCCAACTATGTCTTCCATTATCCTGGTTCTAAGAGCTGCCTGCTGATCCTCAGCTTGGAGTTCTGAGAGCCTATTCATCCTAGTTCAATTCATTCAAAAAGCTTTTATTAAGCAGGGGAAGGTGCTGGATTAAGGGGACATAAAAATAGATAAGTCATAGGCCTCATTTTCAAGAAGTTTACAATCTAATGGGGAGGAAAAGAGTCCAATAATACAAGGAAAATGAGATAAATGGGAAAGAAAGGTCCAGACAAAGTGTTAAGAGAAAACCAAGGAGGGATAAATCAGTTTCATCCAAGGAATGAGGAGGAAGAAGAAGAGATAGCTAGGAGAAAGGCTTCTGGGAGGAGGTGGTACCTGAGTTGGGCCTTGACAGCAGGGAGAGAATTCAACAAGTTTCAAGGGATGTTTAATAACAATAATCAGGAAATAAGTTGCATTCACACCTCACTTGGATGTTTGAATAGACACAGTACATTAAACAGTATCCAGTCTGGTTCTTGCATATTATTTAGGAAATTTACCATAGGTCTCCCTGAGGGAGATTTGTTAAATTGGCACAATTTGTCTTCAGCATCCCTACTCTTTCTTTGCTGTACTTTTCGCTCAGAAGCAACTCTTCTTTCTACCTTGGGTATCTAATCCCTTCTCTATTGTCTCCCTGACCAAAACAAAACAAAACAGTTTTTAGGAAAGGATCCAATAACTTATTTGTGGTAAAAGAAATCTCTCTTGAGGGGAAAAAAGAGGCAATTCATGACTTAGTACATAAGTCCTTGAGCAGGATTTTTTGACCTAAAGTCTGTGAACTTGATTATTTAAAAAATATTGATAACTATTTTTTAGTTTCCTTTGTAATCTATGTAAGGTTTTATGCATTTAAAAACATTATTCTGAGAAGAGGTCCATAAGCTTCACATGGGTGTCAAAGTAAAGTCAGCAAGCATCTACTAAGCATTGGGAATACAAGCAGAAAGAAAGACAGTCCCTGCCCTCAAGGAGCTTACATTCTAGTGGGGAGAGATAGCACAAAAGGGAACTGAAAGTGAGTAAGTGGGAGTAGGAACAAAAGTGCCTTTTAAAAAGTTTAGGGGCACGATAGAGAAAGTCTGGTGGATATGAATCAGGAGTGTGGCCTGGAGAGGAATGAGGACATGGTTGGCCTGGGCCTCCTCCTTAAAACAGAGCTATATGATCCACACAAATAAAAAAATCAATGAATGAATGAATGAATGAATGGATAGATAAATAAATGAATAAATAAGTGAATGAATGAATGAACAAATAGATAAATAAATGAATAAATAAATAAATAAATGATTAAATAAATAAATGAATGAATAGATAAATGAATGAATAAACAAATAAGTAAATGAATGAACAAATAAATAGATAAATAAATGGATGAATGAATAAATAAACAAACAGATAAACAGATAAATAAGTGAATGAATAGATGGATAAACAAATAAATAAAGAGATGAATAAACAAATGATTAAGTAAATAAATGGATAAATGAATGAATGAATGAATGGATAGACAGATAGATGGAAAAGGTTATACAACCCTGTCTTAAAAGTTGCTTCAGAAGCACAAAGGTTAAGTGACTTGCCCAGGGTCATATAACTGGCAAGTATGTTAGTTAGGATTTAACTCCATCCACTTCAGACTAAAGCCAAGGTCTCTTTTCATGACACTTAGCTGTTTCTAATTTCTTTCTTTTATTTAAATGACCAGTGAATCTAGAAGTATAGTTATCCCTTCCACATCATGATTTTCCCCATCATGGTTTCACTATATCATGGGTTGGCATAAGAAATTAAACGGGAATTTGGGGAAGTTTTGTGGAAGCTGCAGATGACACATGAAGGCCAGCAGAAGACACAGAGAATATTTAGAAACTCAGAAATGCAGAAAATATATGTATAATATTGCATAACATCAACATATTTTATCTTTTAATACCATAATAATTCAGATTTCTTCTCTGGTACGAAAGGAGGGCCAAAACTTTTTACCTGGATTTTCTAGATCATGGGGACACTTTTACCAAAACCATGTATCTCTGAACCAAAAGTATCATCTGTAATTGTGTAACTGAGGTACCAGTTAGCCAGTGAAGAAGATCTTTTTTTTGGTGGATGAAATCCAAATGCCCATGAAATCACATGATTAAGACTTATATTCTACCTATTTATTGGGCTGGCCTGCCATTTATATATAGTAAGTACATCACTGCCATGTGTAAGTTAATCCAGCAGGACTTCTTCAGCTCCTCTCCTGTGAAGGGGAGAGGGGCTGAAGAGTTATTGATGTCCAGGTTCACACAACAAACCATGTGAATAAAGTAGAGCAAAATAAAGCATGGTCCTATGCTCAAGGAATTTACAATTAATTTTAGAATCATAAAATCTTAGCACATGAAGGGAACTTCATGTCAATCTCATTTCCAACCTTCTACCTTATATAGGAATTCCCTCTACCACGTATCTGACCAGTAGTAAACCCACATTCTGCTTAAATTTCTCCAGTGATGGGGATCTTATAATGTCACAAAATAGCTGATTTGTAGGCAGCTCTAATTATTAGGAATTTCTTACACTGAGCTAAAATGGGTTCCTCTGTAACTGCCCACAATTGATGCTAATTCTGTTCCCTTCTCAAAGAATCAAGCCTACTCCTTCCATATGACAAACCTTCACATATGTGTAAACAGCAATTATGACCCCTAGACTAAATATTTTCTTCTCTAATCTAAACATTCCCAGTTTCCTTCAAGGAACCTCATATCACCTGATTTCTATATTCCTCACCATATAGTTAAGAGAGATAATTGTAAAAATAAGAGTTGATATGTCCATAACACTTTAGGGCTTGTAAAATACTATTCATAATCAGTCAGTCAACTTATTAAACAGCAAGCACTGGATCAGCTACCAGTTACAAAAGCAAAAATGAAACAATCCTTGCCCTCGAGGAGATTACAGTCTATAGAGGGTATATATGGGTGTATATGATGGTATAACAGGATTGTGAAAGATAAAGGAAGCAGATCAAGAGAAGTCAGAAAAAAAAATTAAAATCATGGCATCCAACCTGGAGGCATCAGTGAAGCTTTCAGAAACTGAGCCCAAAGTATATCAATAGAACAAGAAAGAGGGAAAATTCATGGGCTTTTGCCTTCCAGACTAGTATTTCTTTTCATGTATGAGATTTACTGTTTAAAAGCACATATACGCACAAGTATTCGCAAGTGTTCATATGTACACACACATACATTTTGAAATGAGAAAATTAATTAGAAACAAATAAACAACAAAAGCATTCTTCTTATTTGAGAAATCTCTACTCTTAGGCCCTCATCACTCCGTATCATAAAATGTTTCCTGGGAGATACCACGCTAGTTTTAAGGTCAATAAAAAATTCCCCATCATCATTACCATCCACAATGATGTAAGATATTTCTTTACTAGAGCTTTTCTTTTTGTCAAAGGTGAAAATCCTATAAACAGATTCTCTTCTTTTCTTCTAGTCCCATGCTGGAAGTTTGATCTTTAGGTTTTGTCTGGGAATTAAGGCCTATTTCTATGTTCATCCAGAACCTGATCCAGAACCCAAACCATCAACCACTTTAGAAAAGAACCTTGGCCTTTCATAGCTACCTCCAGAAAAATGTTCTCCCTTCTGTTCTCAATCCAATGTCTTATCACATTTATTGCTCACAACAACCCTGTGAGAGAGGTATTGTAAGCATTATCATCCCAATTTTACAGAAAAGGGAACCAAGTCCCAGAGATGGTAGCACGACTTTGCCATAGTCACACAGCTAGGAAGTGCCAGAAGGGAAAGGAAATATCTTCTGGCTCCCAAACCAGCTCTCTTTTCGCTCTACTGTGCCCCTTCTCTCTATGAGAAAAGGCACAAAACATGCAACATGTTAAATAATACCAGAACTAAAAAAAAATAGTGTAGGACAATAATAGAAGATCTGTGACAAGGCAGTGTCTGATTAATTGCCAAATGAATAATGCAAACAATAAGTGATATGGGGGTTCAGAGAGAGAAGAGAGAGAGCACTGTGGGCTGGAGTAGTCATTGTAGACTTTTTGGAAGAGCTAAAATCTAAGGTGGATCTTGGAAGATGACTGGGAACTGAACAGGCAGAATGCAGAAAAGATAGGGTTCTAGGTTGGTTCTAGATTCTATATTTCTAGGTTCTAGACTTTGCAAGCAAAGGTCTGGAAGATGTACTCAAAGGGATATTTAGTTGATCAATCTGGCTAGAAGGGCATGTTCATTTAGGGAAGTGGTGGGACAGAAGGAGAAGGGGAATGAAAGTGAATGAGGATAGCCCTGTAGATGAATCTTCTCAAGGGCAACCCAGATGTGAAAGAGGCAGGAGGAGGTATTTTTCCAGCTGGCCCAGTTATTACCCAACTGAACTTTGAAGGCATCTTTAAACGTGTACTTCCACAACTCTCAGATAAGTTTGTATTCTACTTTTATGCATTTGCTAATACAGAACAAAAATGTTTAACCATTTCTAGTTTAACCAGAGCTCTCTATTAACTGGCCCTTCCACAAAAAGGAACAATATTCTTTTGTTCAGCAGAATAAAAAAGAGTTTAAAACCTTACATTTGCATTCTGCTTTTCACTTTTCAATGTGTTCTCATATGGTATCTCATTTAACTTCCACAGCCTTGGAAGTAGGTATGATGCAGGGGTAAGGAACCTGCGGCCTCCAGGCCACATGTGTCCCTCTAGGTCCTCAAGTGTGGCCCTTTGATGGAATCCAAACTTCAAAGAACAAATCCCCTTAATAAAAGAATTTGTTCTGTAAATCTTGGATGCAGTCCAAATGCTGCAACCAGGGACCTAGAAGGTCACATGTGGCCTCAAGGCCAAAGGTTTCCCACCCCTGGGGTGGATATTATCTCTGCTTTACATATAAGGAATTTGACTATTGTGCTGCCTCTGTGAAGCCCCAAAACACTGCAGGGACTCCTCAATAAAATCTATGATTACTAAAAAGAGATCAGCCTAGCAAAATATACAGGGAAAACTAAATGGATGAAAAAGACTTTTGTTCAAACAGTGATATACAGTTAAGAGGTCAGTCCATTTAGTTCATCCATACACATGTCTAGAACAAACAGTGCGAATGGGCAATGAACTGAGCCCAGAAATGAATAGGAAGAAGAAAGAGGGATAGATTTCATTTGAAAATTGCATTGTGACTTTAATGATTCTAATCTACTACTTGGCACAAAACCCATCTTTTTAATAGAAATATTCTCCTATTATGATTATGAATCATGAAACATTATAGTTTCAAAAGAATCAAAGTGGCAGGGGACCCAAACACCAAGAGTGGGAACAGAGAGCCACTGTACATTTCCAGTGATGGCATGTGTTTAAAAAAGGTGGGGGGAACAGTGAGGGATTATCATTCATGATATGAATAATCAGAAAAGGGGGTTTGTTAGTCATGCAGTGAGATCATGGGATAACAGAATGGACAGCCCATATAATGCATTGGTACCTGTCAGATAGAAAATGACCTAGAGGAAGGGCTATAGAGAACATAAATAATCTGTGGAGAATTTATAGACAATTATGACTGAGAATCATATAGGATAAGAAGATATAGGTATCAATTTGTGCTAAAAGAGGGAATATCCACATTGATGAGATAAAGTCTGCTTGAGGCATTACTCTCTTGAGGCCAAGAGAGATTAAGTGATTTGTCCAGGTTCACACAGCAAGCTGCAGCCAGAGCTGCAACTACGTCTCTGGGCCCAATTTCGAGTCTAGTGCATTTTCCAATTATCATGCCATCCGCACTGTAACATAATATTCTAATTAGCCCAATTTTTAAATAGTTATCCATATGTAGTACACATATATGGTTATTGTCATCACCATAAAATCTGAATAACCAGAACATCTCAACTTTAACAGATAATAGTGTTTATGCTATGATGTTTGACATTTCTGTAATGCTTTTAACCTCTCGAAGCACTTCCCCATCCACGTATTGTATCATTTGATTCTCGCAACTGCTTTTTGAGTTAAAAAAAAAGTGGGGAAGATTATACAGATTAATAGCTAGAAGAGACCTCAAATATACCTTTTCTTTTTTTTTCTTCCTTTTTTTTGCAGGGGGGAAGGCAGGGCAATTGGGGTTAAGTGACTTGCCCAACGTCCCACAGCTAGTAAGTGTGTCAAGTGTCTGAGGTCATATTTGAACTCAGGTCCTCCTGACTCGAGGGCCAGTGCTCTACTCACTGCACCACCTAGCTGCCCCCAAATATACCTTTACAATGTGTTCTCATATGGTATCTCATTTAACTTCTACAACCTTGGAGGCAGGTATGATGCAGGTGTGGGGAGCCTGCGGCCTCAAGGCCGCATGTGGCCCTCTAGGTCCTCAAGTGCAGCCCTTTGACTGAATCCAAACTTCACAAAACAAATCTCCTTAATAAAAGGATTTGTTCTCTAAGACTTGGACTCAGTCTAAAGGCCATACCCAAGGACCTAGAAGGTCACATGTGGCTTCAAGGCTGCAGGTTTCCCAACCCCTTTCATTTTACAAATGAAGGAATCAACACTCCTGGATGTTGTGATGAGTCTAAGTAATCTGCTGCCCAGGTAGCAGAAGTCATCCCAGAGGTAGAACTGGGACTGGGGCCCATATTCTATGGTTCCATCATACCATGAAGCCTCTTTTCTAAATATATATTCAGGGCAGCTAGGTGTTGCAGTGGATAGAACACTGGGAATGGAGTCAGGAAGACCTGAGTTCAAATATAGCCTTGGACATTTCCTAGCTGTATGACCCTGGGCAAGTCACTCAAACTTGTTTGCCTCAGTTTCCTTTTCTGTAAAATTGTGTAGGATCAAATGAGATAATAATTGTTAAATACTTAGCAGTGTCTGGCACATCGCAACCACTATATTAATGTTGGCTATTATCATTATCATATCATCACAACTTTACAGACAACGAAACTGGGATTCAGAAAGGGGGAAACTTACTTGAGATTGTGTAGTTAACGAATGAACATGAGCTAGAAAATTCAAGTATCTTGAATCCCAGACCTTGTCTCTGTCCACTAGACCATACATTATATATTCCCTTTTGCCATTTTATGGCTACACGTGTAATTTCTGCTTAAGTTTAAAATGGTCCAGGACCAGGAATCATATTTCCAGGTCTTTCAGCATTCTTCAGCAGTTCTAGGTAGAAGGCTCGGCATGTGGTTAGCACTTATATGGTCAATGTTATTGATGGTGAGACAAAGAAAGTGAAAAGCCAATTCTAAAAACAAAGTCAAGCTTACTTTCCAAATCTCAGAGAAGAATGAAAGGTTCAGTTTCAAGTTTAGACCAACATACAGATGATAGGTTTGGACCTAACCTTACCAACTTCCTACTTCCATGCACAAATCAAATAAATCCATTGAAATACTAACTTCTACCAAGGAGCCAAGGAAAGTTTGAAGTAACTTTTGTGATGCTGATCACATGTCTAATTAAGCTCACACAAATTAGCCCAAGAATACAAATAACGTCAAAATGAACGAACAGTGACAGGGGAAAATGGATCTTCTAGAAGAAATGTATTGTTTACAAGGAGGTTTGATTGGCATAAAAGTCCTGTTCTTGTTAGGTACTTTTGCAATAAATTGAGTGTAATTTGTTAATTACGCAGTAGATCATTTAACTATGGAACATTTTTGTGTTTGACTTGTTTGGGGTTTTTTTAATGATGTAAGTTTTCCCTTTTCACTATTACTTTGTTTTGCCAGACCAGAAAGACAGTTAAAGAGGTGTTTGTTAATACTGAGTAATAATAATAGCTAACACATAGTGCTTTCTATGTGCTAAGTACTTTACAATTATTATCTCACTTGATTCTCACAACAACCCTGAGATGTAGGTGCCGTTATTATCCCCATTTTACAGATGAGAGCATTGAGGCAAACAGTGATTAAGTGACTTGTCCAGGGTCACACAGTAAATGTCTGAGGCTAAATTTAAACTCATGCCTCCCTGACTACAGGCATGGTGCTCTATTCCCTGTACCACCAAGCTGCCTATAATGAGCATCAGCAAAGAACCCAGATAATTTACAGGCAGACCCCATCCCTTCCGACATAAAGGTACAACCAGGGGGCACAGATAAGGTAAGCACTAAGTGGGCCATCAGTTCGACTACCAGCATCAACCACCACAATGTTCACTCTGCCCATTGTATTTGTCCAAATTACCATAGTACTCCATGTTACCAATGGTAGAAATAAGAGACCGCAGAAAAAAAAGCTGGAGATTAATCTAGACCCAAACAGGATCTATTATTGGTGTTGTAGCAGATAAGAGGCTGAGTCATTGATTGAGAGAAATAACATGGATTGAGGGAGGAACTGATTACCAAAGTAGAACCTTGGAGGGAAGTGACCACTCTATCTTAGATTCTGTGGTAGAGAAATAGAGGGGAGCCAAGAATAGTCAAAGGCGGTGCACTTTCTATTTGAGAAGAACAAATTCCAAAGGTTCTAAGAAAGAATAGGTCAGATCTCATGGTCTAAAATTCTCCTAGGGAAGTCAGGACAGCAGGAATGAAAAGCACTAAAAAATGAAATCCTGAGGACATAACAGAAAAGTAATTCCAAAGAAGAGTAAAAGAGCCAGTGTCTAAAAATACTGGTATGGATGCAGAGAGAACTCACCATACCAAATGGGGTTTTTCAAAGACATCTACAGAAGAAGAAGCAAGGACCTATAACAGAGATTGAATATAAGTGAGCAGCACCGTCCCCTAAGAAGAGTGTCAGGAATGCTAAAGCTCAGAATGAGCTGAGGCTCTTGAGGAAAGCTAGGACGGTAACAAAAAAAAGACGACAACACAGGTATTTTTAGCTATATTGATGAAAAGAAGAAACCAACAATAATTGCTAGCATTTATATAGCGCTCTAAGGCTTACAAAGTACTTTATGTGTTCTATCATTCAGTTCTCTCAACAACTCTGCGAAGTGGTTGCTATCCTTATCCCATTTCACAGATGAGGATACCGAGACAGAAAGAGGTTAAGTGAATTGCTCAGTCACACAACTTAATCTGAAGCTAGATTCAAACTCAGGTTTTCCTGACTCCACATCAAACATCCTTCCACTGCACCATCTAGCTACTTTACAGTCAAAGAAAGCATTGGATGGTGTTTTGGAAGGACAGGATGATGGTAAAAAATAGTAGAAAGAAGGAAAAGGTGCTTAATTCTTATATTGTTAATGTTTTCTCTGTCAAAGGTAACAATTATAGTGAATAGGTAGGTGATATTGATGGGGTGCTTGTGTGCTTGTGCTTGGACCCCAATTCCAAGATCACATTTCTCCCTAGCTTCAAAACACTATCCCTGATAATTTTCCTCCCAGCCCAAGGACACTATGCCTAGCAATAACTCATGAGTGGGTCCCAGTAAAACAAAGTATCTTTCCCCATCACAAGAACAAGCTGACCTCTGAAGAAATTCTCTTGTATAAACAGGACTATCTCGTAACCACGGAATTATCATGTATTGATTCCCAAAATTATCATACACAATCCAGAGGTCAAGCTATAGACATCAACTCTCAAAGCTATCTTGCTACAGACATAACAGACCAAAGGTACACCCCTGAGAAACCCTTTCCCCTGGTTTCCAGTAGTGAATGATGCCTGTGACTAGGTTGTAAGTTATCACCTAACTAGCATATCTGCCAGATAATGCGCTACTTTTCCTATATAAGCTTTAGCATCATTCCTGTTAGGTTACAGGTTCCTTAAGAACTCTTTCCCACTGAAAAGTATAACAGTAAATCTTTGCCACCTTGATTTAAAGAATGCTTGAGTCTGTGAATTCAGTCCAGACATCCCTATCTAGTACTTTGGTCCTCGAGGGGTCCCTGAACCTCTCAAACCCCCCTCAAACCTCATCAATATCCAAGATAAGAAAACAGATAGGTAAGAATACTTGATAAGTTCAAGTCAGCTGACTCAAATGAATGACATTCTTGGATATTGAAAGAACCAATAAATGTAATTGCTATACAATTATCTGTGATCTTAAAGGTCATGGAGAACAGAAAAGGTACTGTAGGACCAGAGAAAGAGGAGTTTCCAAAAAAGGAAAGGAAATGATATATGCAAACTATAGGCCAATGAATTTGACTTTAATTGCTAGCAGAATTCTAGAACATATTTTTAATATTTTAGATGGTTAGTGAACATCTAGGGAAAGAAAGCAGGGGTTGCAAGGAGCCAATGAAACTTCATCACAATCCAGTCATGCCAGATTAATTTAATTTCATTTTTATTTGTCAAGTTACTAAACTGGTAAGTTAGGGGAGTTCTATGAATATAGATTACATAGATTTTAGAAAAACACTTGAGGAAGTATCTTGTGCTAATTCTTTTGGGGAAAATGGAGGGATAAAGGCATGGAGAAGAGAAGACTTAGGGA
Organism: Trichosurus vulpecula; assembly: GCF_011100635.1. NCBI lineage: Eukaryota > Metazoa > Chordata > Mammalia > Diprotodontia > Phalangeridae > Trichosurus > Trichosurus vulpecula. Next base: position 44,851,671 of record NC_050581.1, on the reverse strand, counting down.
GGACGAGAAAGCCATCAAAAGAGGGATTGGATTTGTTCTGCTTAGCCCCAGAGGCAAATCAAGGAACAATGAGCAAAGTTGTAAAGAGGAGGATTTTGGCTTGATGAAGTCAGGAATGCCAGAGTTCATATCCAGGATGGGACATTCACTAGCTGTATGACCCTGGGCAAGTCACCTAACCTCCATTTGCCTCAGTTTCCTTGACTGTAAAATCAGAATAAGAACAGCACCACCTCCCAGGATTGTTGTGAGAATCAAATGAGATGATATTTGGAAAGCACTTAGCATGGTGCTTGGCTCATGGTGAGTACTATTTAAAATGCTTGGGTTTGCTTTGCTGCTGTTTTTTAATCAGTGACCTAAAATTTACCTTAAAGGTAGTAAATTTTCCTTCATTAGAGGGTTCTAAAGGAAGACCAGACACTTTTAAGGCATATTATAGAGGACGCTATCAAATGGGGGTTGCATTAGGTGGCTACTGAAGTCCCTTCCTGCTCTAAAATGCTTTGATTCTGCTGTAAAGACCCACTGGGTGCAAAGCACAGTACTTGATAACTGTACAGGATACAATAAAATAGGGTAGCCAGTCCCTGACCTCAAGGAGCTAGTGTCAAGGTTATATCAATCTGCATTAAGCCTCATTAATTTAGATTCTCCATCAATTATGAATTCTTGTTAAGTCAGACAAGGGTCACAGCTGGTATATCTGAAAAATATAATGTACCTTATCCTGTAGTATATCTGTGGGAAAAGCTGAACAAACTGTGTATAAACAGAATTTCAAAGCGCATATTTAACCTATTAAAAAGGGGGGAGGAGGATTCTATTTTCAAGCACATTATAATCATCCATGTACATTCAAAGAACTGATATTTTGATTAATAATAATTTGTATCCATTGATTAAAGTAGATCTTCCAAAACATCTCTGTCCAAATGTCATTAACACAATTCAAGTTATCATCTCACCTTAAAAGTAACAAAAGCATATTTTGGAAAAAAAAGAATTTCAGACTTTTAATTCATTTATACTAGTCTTTTCCCCAAATTAGGGAAAATCATTGCTATTTCACTGGAGTTTGAATTAGCAATGTTGATCATAGGAAGGGTGATGTAACCAGACCTCCTTTCAGGGCACAATTACAAGCCCTCTTCTCCACTTGAGCCAAGTGCACCAGCAAGCCATGGTTGAGCGATTGTCCCTTTGATTGGAGAAAGTGAATGCCACCCCACCCACCAGACATGGTATTAATATTCACAAACTGTAATAAATTCAGGAAAATCTTTCAAAGAAAACTAAAAGTAATTGGAATGTAAGGTAAAGAATATTTAAAACCATCCCTTGCAAAACATTGCTTGTGTATTTGTATGAAGAATAGGGAACTCATATGTAAGAGCCAACAAAGACAGTAAGAGTGTGTCACTTACTGGAAATGGGGATGCCAACATGGGCTACATGCAGTCAAGCCTTCCTATTTCTCAGATTTGAGCTAAGTAGAAGCAGAGATTTAAAGTTTGAGAGGAGAGAGTCCCTAGAATCATCCATGGTGCCCATCTTTACCAAAATGTCTCTATCCATCCCATACTCCCATATTGACCTGGGAAGCCCTCATCCATCAGGCTAGGGCTCATTAATAAAGAGCCTCAAGTTTCTAAAAACCTCTCAGAGTATTTAGTTAGGAGGTGCTTATGAAACAATATCTTTCAAGGCCAAACAAGCCAATGATTGTTCCCAGCTGGAATGGGAAGATTTATTCCTCTTCTCTGGCCTTCTGTTTGGGGAACGACACCCTACTATACATTGAAAGAGAAGAACATGGCAAATAATGGAAACTTCTCAAGTATGTAATTATGTTGCATGTTGACTTCATTATACCATCCAAGCAGCTTATTAGGAAATTTTCATGCACCACTCTCCCTAATCAGTGGTTCTGCCTTGCAGATGTGGGTCAGGGAGTCTAGCCTAATGTGCCTCAGCTGTTCTCTTACTAGTGCGGTCTCCTGACTGGGGCCCAGCACACAGAGGTGCACCTGTTGGACCTTTAAACATATGCATGTGTCTAGGTGTCTGTATATAGATGTGTACAGATAGATCAAATATGTATTTCATTACTCTGCCAACTATGGTAAAGGAAAAATGTTAATAGGCAATTAGCAATAAAAACTATTCCTTTTTAAGTACAGGAGCCAAAACTAATCCCAGATCCTGGCTTCCTCTCAGGAGTATGGACTTGGTTGGGTATGTTTTCTGTCTCACTTGGCGTGATAGACAGGAGTGTATGTGTGAGAGCTTTGCCTACAATGAACTGCTGGCCCTCTTGGCACACTCTGTGTAGCAAGGTGATTTTTTTTAAGCCCATGGGATTGGCAGAGCAGGGGATATTGAAATACAGTGTTCACAAGGTGGTTTCTTTTACCTTGGAACTTCCTCCCCAGATCCATCAAAGCCCTGCATTCCGCCACACCTGCCAACCTGCCGCAATTGCTCCAGAACTGATGATGACAGGTAATCACACTAGACGTTTCCTGACTTCCTTGTATTTCCTGAGGATGTGCCTCATTAGCTTTGATCTGGCAAGCTTTCCAGCCCTGGATCATGGGTTTATTTCCAGGCTATCCTTCTCAGCATCGCTGGAACAGACTTTGACACTTTGAGGACACTGGGAGCTGGCTTGGGAGGGCAAACTGCCCCCACATTGGGAAATGGTTGGGACTTGAGCCTCGGTGAGCAGGTGAATCAGCTGTGAGATGGGAGGATCTGTCTCTCAACTCTAGGGAAAAACAGGATCCTCTCTTCATTAGCTTATCCACTTCTCTGGCACTGTAGATATTCTAATGAAATGAAATTAGCTGTTCCAGGGTGAAGTGCCTTTAGATAAATCTGTATCTCCCCTCCAAAAATAGCCCAAGAAATAAATTAAAAGGTTTAGAGACACCATACCCTGTTCAGGACATCCAATTTCTTCCAGAAGCTAAAATTGGAGCTCTTTAAGATGCCAAAGGCTGGAGGAATGAATGAAACATTTGCTCTTCCCTTCGTAAAAGATTTGTAAAATTTGATCTGTTAGGCACTATTTTTGTCTGCAGTTTCAGTACTTCCAGTATCACACAGTAGGTCCCAGCCCTTTGAAGGTCCCTAACAGAACTCAGGTTCTCTCTGAGCTGGATGCCAATTCACTTCGGTCAATGCCACCCCCACTGGCATGCATGTCTTGACTCCTGATAGAAGTGATAAATAATGCCAGCACCAGACTGGAGTGTTGAACAGGGTAGAGAGAATGTTGGGGGGTCATTTCCTCTATACCCCTACCCCAAAGTGTCATAATAGTCACATCTATTAATTCTTTCCTTGGGAAACCCCAGAGAAAACAATTCCATAGACTCCTTGGTGGAAAGCTTTATGGACTCCAGGCCTCAGAACATATGCCATTTTTTTTGCTAATTTGTTGGTTCAGACTCACACACTCCCTTCCCTCCTCATCATATGAACTCCTTCCCCTCCTGAGAGTCTGTACACCTCCCCTAGAGCCTGAATCCTGGCCAGGAAAGAGCAACCTGCCAGACTGGGAAGAGTTCTTTTCAAGTTCCAAACAAAGGCCCCTGTACAAGGGAACCAAAGATCGTTCTGAATCTCCTGCAGGCCCATCGATCACCCAAAAACTCTGCCCTCCACCTGACAGTCAGTCACCCAGCTTGGCCAATCACAATCCACCATCCAGCAGTGGTTTCCTAGGTAACCAACACACTGCTTCTGGCACACAGAGGGTGAGGGAAGCCAACAGGAAGACAAAGGTACTATGGCAGGAAGGAAGGAAGGAAGGAAGGAAGGAAGGAAGGAAGGAAGGAAGGGAGAGAGGGAGGGATGGAGGGAAGAAGGGAGGGAGGGAGAGAGAGAAGGAAGAAAGGAAGGAAGGAAGGAAGGGAGAGAGGTAGGGATGGAGGGAAGTAAGGAGGGAGGGAGAGAGGGAGAGAGAGAAGGAAGGAAGGAAGGAAGGAAAAAAGGAGAAGAAAGGAAGGACGAGGGAGTGAAGAGGGAGGAAAATTGTAGACTTAGGTCCAAAGGGAACCTTTGTGGTCATTAAGTCTATCCTTTTGTTTTACAGATGAAGAATCTGGGAACCAGAGAGCTTAAAGTTATCATTTGTCCAAGTCAAACAATCAGTTATCCATTGTCTGAGGCAGGATACAACCCAGGTCTTCCTGACTCCAAATCCAGTGCTAAATACCCTTACTTTTATAAATTAGGAAACAGAGGTCCAGAGTTAAGTGACAAGCCCAAAGTCACACACAAGTAAGTACCACGGCAGGGATTCGAGTTCAAGTACTCTGAAAGTGTGATACAGTGGAAAGCATGCTGTCTGTGGAGTCAGAGTCCCTGGGTTCAAATCCTACTTCTGATATTTACTACTGTATGACCTTAGGCAAGTCACTTAACCCTTACAGGCCTCAGTTTCCTCATCTGTAAAATAAGGGGTTTTGACTAAATTATCTTTGAGGTCCTTTTCAACTATAATCTTTTATTTTCTTTCCACCACGACATGCTACCTCACGCTGACGACGAGACTTTGTTTTAGGGTTGAACACTTCTCCCTTCCAAAATAAAACGAAACTCCCATTCTGCATGTTCTATTTCCTAATTGCTATATGCTCTGAGGCTTTTTTAAAAGGGACGGTAGCAGTAGCTTGTTGTCAGTGATCTTTGGGACAGGTATAAGATAGACTAACAAAGTTATTCCTCAGAAAGAAAAATCACAGTAGACCTTCCAGTCTGTCTCCAGGAATTGCTAAACCATCCAAACAATCCAGACCCCATGGACTTCTTGCAAATATCTCAGGGAAACGTTCCACAAACTCCCTTAGTATGTGAAGAGACAGAAACGGAAAGAGCTTTTTGCACACGCACAAATTTTAGATTTACAAAACAGTCTGGTCACCTGCCAGCCTTTGAAGTAGAGTGAAAACAGATCTTTATCCATTTTTTATCCCTACTCACCTACAAGTCTTTCCCCTAGCCCCTAAAGCATCCTGACATTTTTTCTGCTGCACCTCCTTCCCCTCAATGCTGGTGGCTCTCGAAGTAGTGCCCGAGCTAGAGCTTAGCCATGGGTGTGTTTCCACACATGTGCCTGTGTGTCTGGATTCAGGTTTGACATGCAGTAAAAGTGGGGTGAGGCAATTATAACTAGTCACTCAATAGGCTTGCCTCCTTTGTATGCCGGCAATTTACATTTCAATGCCTTGTATTTGGGGCACCTGTCATTTCTAACAGGGAATTGTTAGTGGAAGGGAAAAGGGGGCCTTTTCTTTCACCGGAATGGTCTACTCTGTACACCCATTGGCTCCACGCTGACCCCGCTGGCAATGAGGACGTTCTCAATTGCTGTGATTAGTTCTATAGAATCTGTCATTGCAAACATAGTGTTTGCTGAAAAGCCATCAGGTTCTGGAACAGGTAATGATGAGGGAGGCAGCAGCCTCTAGGAGAGTCAGCCCTGTGGTGGAAATCAGGAGTTCTTGTCACAGCTCTGCTTACTGAGAAACCTAGGGAAGAAAAAACTCAGCATTTCCATCTCAGTCGAGGGTAAAACAGGGGTGATAATAATAGAATCCATGGTTTCAAAGCACATAGTTAAAGAGGCTCATAAAGGAGTCTGAGCTGTTAATCCTAATGCAACCTTTTATAATCCCTTATTTCCAGAAGGCCTGAAATGAAGTGAGAAAAAGTCTAGCTCATTGATTCCATGATGAATCTCAAAGTAATTGATGGTTTGCTTGGACAGCTCTCTTTAAAATGTCAGGGTTCTCTCCAAGGCTTGCCTATTTTTCTAATCCACTCTGAAGCGAGCATTTGTGGAGTACCAACTACAGACAAGTCAATGTGGTAAGTGCTCAAAGACTAAAGGTAAAAGAGACCTTGTCCTCAAGTGGCTTCCATTCTACAGGGTCAGTCAACAAGCATTTATCACTCATTTATTATGACTCAGGCACTGTGCTGTGTTGGGGATGCAAAGGAAGGCAAAAACACAGATCCCTGTCCTCAAAAGCTTACTTTCTAAGGGAGGAATCAAGCATGCAAAAAGTATATATACAAAGTATATGGAATGTTATCTCAAAGGAGAGGAATAAAGAAATCTCCCTGCATAAAGTAGGATTTGAGATGTCTTTAAGGAAGCCAGATAAGCCATGATGTAGAGATGAGATGGAGAGCATTCCAGGTATGGGGGACAACCAATACAAAAGCATGAACTCAGGAGTTGGAGTGTCAAGTGTGAGAAACAGCATGCAGGTAAGTGTAGCTTAATTGAAGAGGGTATAGAGTGGGTAAAGTGTGAGATTTGAAAAGTACTAATAGATCAAATTGTAAAATGTTTTAAAAACCAAACTGAGAATTTTATATTTGATCCTGGAGGAAACAGGGAGTCTCTAGAGTTTATTGAGTGGAAGAGTGGGGAATGATATGTTCAGATCTGTGATTTAGGGAAAAAGTACTTTGGAAGCTGAATGGAGGATGAGTTGGAGCAAGGGAGATGAGGCAGGAAGACCATTTAGAAGGCTATTGCAATAGTCCAGGGGACAGAGGGATGACTTCCTACACCAGGGTAACTGTCATCTGAGTGAAGAGCAGAGGAATGTATTTATAGTGGTGGGATTCAGCCAGTTTGCACTGGTTCGGTAGAACCAGTACCTAACTTTAGGTTTAGTTCCTTGAACTGGTTGTTAGCGAGGGTGGGGCCTGGGCCCCCCATGTCAGTGGCAGGAGCGGCACCTTGGCTAGTTCTGTGCAGAACCAGTTGTTCATTTGAATCCCACCACTGGATATATACATCAAATACTGTGAAGGTAAAAGTGACAAAATTTGACAACAGATTGGATATGTGAGATGAGTGTGAGTGAGGAGTTAAGGATGATACTGAAGTTAAAAGTGTCTGGATGACTAGGAGGATGACAGTGCCCTGGAGAGTAACGGGTAAATTAGGAAAAGAGGAATGTTTGGGGGAAAAGATAATGAGCTCTGTTTTAGACACATTGTTTAAAACATCTATGGGCATCAGATTCATCATTCCAACAGATAATTATATGTGTAATAATTTGTGAGATAGAAAAAAGTACTAACAACTAAAAGGATAAAAATGATTTCTGGTAGGTGGGTCTTAGTACCTAAGGGGAGCATTGAAGGAAACTAGGGATTCTAAGAGGTATGAATAAAGAGGGAGTGAATTCCAAACAGGGACTGATAGCCTGTAGGAAGATATGGGGAAAGGATACGAAGTTTAAGAAGGAGCAAGTAGTCATACTGAGTATGACTGAAAAGTAAAGTACATTAAGCCTGGTAAGGTGAGCTAAAGCCAGATTGTGAAATGCTTTAAATGTCCTGCTGAGAAGTTTGCAGTTTATCATGAACAAGGAGACACTTAAGGATCTTTGAGCTGTGCTTGAAAGAGGGATGGGAAAATTGAGGTATGATGTTTTCCTCCACGTTTTTGGAAGATAATTTAAAATTACACTGCTCTTTTCTATAGACTTCAAAAAGGATTAAAACTGTGGGTAAACTATTCCCCTTCCTTACTTCTTCTATCTCAACACACGCGCGCGCACACACACACACACACACACACACACACACACACACACACACATACACACTGTAACTGAAATACCTGCCCTTTAATAGCATAGCAACTTAACAGAGAGTCTAGATTTGTCCTGTGTTTAAATAGAGATAGAGAGAGAGAGAGAGAGAGAGAGAGAGAGAGAGAGAGAGAGAGAAAATTGTCCATATCCTTTAACTCAATGATACCACTTTACCACTTTTTGACATATGTTCCCCAGAAAGTTTTTTTTTTAAAAGTCCAAAGACATTTGATAGAAAAGAACTAGAAACAAAATGGATATCCAGCCAAGGCTGGACAGAGCTGAAAAAATCATGGTATAGGAATGTAATAGAATAATATTTTGTAGCAATAAATGAGGAATGTGAGGAATTCCAAAAACCATGGGAAGATTTATATGAACTGATGCAATATAAAATAAGCAAAAGCAAGAGAACAATATATACAAAACTACAATGTATAAATAAAAGATAAGGGAACTGAACACTGCATAACTAGAATCCAACAAAAGAGCTAGAAAAAGGAATATGAAACCCTACCTCCCACCTCTTGGCAGAAAGGCAGAAGACTACTAGAAGAGAATACTGTATATATCATCAGATGCAATCACCAAATTGAAAGTTTTTGCCTAACTTTTTCTTTGTCGCAAGGGAGGATTCCAGCTGAACGGGGTAGAGATAAAAAGTACTGTGATGGGGCAGCTAGGTGGCGCAGTCAGTAGAGCACCGGCCCTGGAGTCAGGAGGACCTGAGTTCAAATCCGGCCTCAGACACTTGACACAAGTACTAGCTGTGTGACCTTGGGCAAGTCACTTAACCCCAATTGCCCTGCCAAAAAGCAAAAAAATAAAAAATAAAAAAAAATTACTGTGATATAAAGTCATCAATAAAACTTTTTTTAAGTTACAGATTAGGATTTCAAATTCCTGGAGAGCAGACTGTATACTTTACACAGGATCCAAGACCATTCCATGTAGATGTTAAGTACATAAGAGTTGATTACGCCCATCATCTTCTTAGGTACCACTAAACACCTCCATAAGTACATAGTTCAACTGAACTGTAAGCCTTGAGGCTAGGGGCTGTGTCTTCCATTTATGCATGTTTCCATCACACAAACACACACACACACACACACACACAGCCTAGGATAGTCTCTTCATAGAATATCAGTCGATAGGTTTTAATTGATTATTTGCTCAGACAGAAGCACATGGGTGAAGAAACAGCACATGTCACCTTGGGTTTTGCCATTTCTCTTCCACAACAGAGACCTTCTACTGGTAACTGAATTACTCTGAGGTTTCATGAGAAGAAAATAAATGCCAATTTTCCCCTTAAAATATGTGTGTATACTCTAAAAACCTGTGAGAGATAAATAATAGTAATGTAAGAAGAAAGCAAATTAAAAGACCATTGGAAAATTTCCAAAAAGCTGCAAATATGTAACTTTATTATGAGTTAAAATGTGGTTTTCACACATTCCTTTCTCTCTGTTAATATAATTAGTGTTGGCTTTGCTAACATAGTTTTTGTCTTTCCCAGGCTGCAAAGAGAAGGGAAGAAGTGGCATGAAACTATAATGAAAAAAGCAAATAGCAAAAGCGGCTCTGAGAGGAATAGGACAAGAAGCCTGGTTCAAAAACGCCAAGGCTTCTTTTAAGTCTCCTCAGTATATAGCCTCCTCATAGGACAAATCTAGATTCTCTGTTAAGTTGCTATTCTATTAAAGGGCAGGTAGTTCAGTTACAGGGCCCTGACAGTCCAGCCACTGCTGCTTGGAGCCCAACTTATAAAGAGTAATCATCTTCTGCTGTGATTTGAGAAGTGCTAAGAGAATAACCAAAACAAACAAACAAACAAAAAACTTTAATCACAGTACCTGAAATTCCACCATTAGAATTCTACTACTTTGCATTAAAGAGTCAGATTATTTCATTTCCAGAAGGCCAGCGTTTAAATATATAGAGAAATGATGCAATATATTTATTCAACATAAATTGAATTTAGAGTTAACAAGACTGATGCACATGAATAGAGAACTCACCGATCAATGTGGATTCCACAAAATGTATAGATGACGGAATCAAAGACAGTTAATGACTGATGAATACAAAAGTGAAACAGTTCTATGCAAAAATGATCATGACTCACTATTTGGAAAGAGCTTTGCGGGACAGGGGGAAGGAAAGAAAGCTCAAGATACAATTACTCTAAATTATTTCCCTTAGAAATCTCATAAGTTTCTATGGACTCAATTATTATATTTATGTAGATGATTTTTAGATTGATTTATCCAATCCAAACTCCTGTGCTGACCTTCAGTCTCACATCTCCAAATATCTGTTGGATATCTCAGACTGTCCTTGTAGACATCCTAAATTCAAAATGTCCAAAACTGAACTCATTATCTCTTCTCTAAAACTTTCCCTACTTCCTAACTTCCCTTCTATTATTGAGGGCAACACCATCTTCCAATCATCCAGGCTCACAACCTAGATGCCATCTTCAACTCCTCACTCTCACCCGCCATATCCAGTCTGTTGCCAAGTTCTATCGATTTTACCTTTGTAACATTTCTCATATATGTCCCTTTCTTTCTTCTGACACTACTACCAACCTGGTACAGGGCCTCATCACTTCACACCTGAACTACTGCAAAATTCTTCTGGTTGGTCTCCCTTACTCAAATCTCTCTCCACCCCAGTCCACCCTCAATTCAGCTGCCAAACTGATTTTCTTAAAGTGCTGATCTGACCATGTGACACCATATTTGATAAACTTCAGTGGCTCCTTATTACCTTCAGGATCAAGCATAAACTCCTTTTTGGCTTTTAAATCCCTTCATAACCTGGCCACCTCCCTACCTTTCCAGTCTTCTTACACCATACTCCCTTTCCATATAATCCAAAATCCAGTGATTTTGACCTCAATACTTCTCCTTGAACATGGTATTTTTACTGTCTGTATCTCGTGTCAGTTCTCTCCCTGCTCATCTCCATCTCTGGCTTCCATGCTGAAAATCTCACCTTCTGCTAATAAGCCTTCCCCAGTCCCCCCTTAATACCAGTGCCTTTATTCTGAGATTTTCTCCAATTTATCACATATATATATATATATATATATATGTATGTATGTATGTTTTATATATATACATATGTATATATATATTACATATATATACACACACATAATTTATATATAGTTGTTGCACATCTCTTCCCTTAGACTATAAGCTCCTTGAGGGTAGGGATTTTTTTTTTTGCCTTTGTAATCTCAGTACATAATGTTGTGTCTAGCACATAGTGGGCCCTTAATAAATGCTTGCTAACTTGTTGACTTCAAGATGAGTAAATAGTGTGGCAGAATAAACAAGAAAAATGTGCTGCATTTAGAGGCATAGTTTATAGCAATAATGCACTGTTAGTCTCAATGTACTCTACCCTGGTTAGACCGTACCTGCAATACTGTGTTTTATTCTGAGCACCATATTTTAGAAAGGATATTGATGGGCTGGAGAGCATCTAGTGGAAGTGACCAGGATGGTGAAAGGACTAGATATTATGCCATATGAGGATCAGTTGAAAGAAGTGGAGGTGCTTTTAATGGAAAAGACTTAGGGGAAATATGTTTGCTCTCTTAAGAGCTATCATGTGGATAGAGACAAGATTTGTTCTGCTTAGCTAAGAGGGAAGGGGGAACTAGGAAAAATGAGCAGAAGATACGGAGAGGAAGATTTAGATTCATGTAATAAAAACTTTCCTAATAATTAGGGCCACCCCAAAGTGGAATGAGCTGCCTCAGGAAGTAGCTGGGTCATGATCCTTCCCTTGCTCGATGTGTTGAAACAAAGGTAGGATAACAACTTGTCTGGTTTGCTGTGAAGGAGCTCCACATTCATATCTTCACCCCTAAGTAGACAGGCTCTGAGGTTTGCTCCAACTCTGGCATTCTATGATTCTCTAATTGATTCAATGGTTTCATTTTTTCACTCATTCATCTTTGTGGAATACATTAATTACAAAGTCTTGTGCCAGCATCTATGTGTACAGGCCAGAGTGGGGCTTACAAGAAAGAGTAAAACAGTCTCTGCTTTTAAAGCCCACTACTAGCTGTGAAACACTTTATTAGAAATTAATTTATCCCAAAAGAACCCTTTAAAAAGGGAAATGACACATAATTTTAATAAGCATGGTGATAGGAATTGGTAAAGAAAAGGAAAAGTTCCACATATAATGAATGCCTAGGGAGAGTAATCTCAGATATAGTCTAACAGTAGGAATCAATCAATAAACATTTATTGAGGGCCTACTATGTACCAGGTTTTGGGCCAAGTGCTGAGGATACAAAAAGAAGCAAAAGACAGTCCCTGCCCTTAAGGAGCTCACAATCTAATGGGAAGACCTAGAAGACTGAGCATTAGCATAAGGGAGAGACCGGGAGGAAAAGAAGAAAAGTCTTAAAATAGTGAGTGGTAGAAAGCCAAAGACATATTTCACAACTTTGTCATAACTTCACAATTTTGTCGAGGGCTAGCCCTAGTTCCATTGTAACTTCCACAAACTGTATTGTAGCCTTTCAACTGGAAAAATGTTGGGCCCATCTCAGACTTTCTCTGAGGAGTTTCAATTACTGATGCTTTCCAAATGATTTCATTATAAGGTAGTTTTGACCCAATTTTCATAGTATGGTCTCTGAGTATAGTGTTAGAATAACCTTCCTGCGTAACATCTTAGCTTATGGGTCTAGATTCTACCCAGACATAGCAACTACCTTTGTACAAGTTAGGTCTCTCTAAGGGCTATAGACACTTTTTCAGTTTATTATAAGACTATTTAGGGAACAGAAGCATTCACTGTTTCCTAAATAAACACATATCTCCAGGGAGTAATTTTCATGTCGGGAAAATATGACTCCAAAACTCTGAAAATTTAAAACTTGCTACAGAGTATTTTAGTGCATATTTTGCACAGAAAATATTGTTGTCTGTGGGTCTCTTTTAACCTGAAAAGAGGACCGCAGTTTCCCAAAGGTTCTCAATCCCAGGCAGTAGCTTTCACACTGTGAGAAGCTGACACAACAAAAGGTATTTTTTTCTTTAAAAAAAATTTCTCTCCTTAAAAAGTAAACTATAAAATCTATAAAATATGGCTCTATGTAATTGGGTCCTTTGGAAAGGGGAGGGATGAAGCAACAAAAAATTTTATAAGAATATACAATTACAAATTTAATTATAATGTACTGAAACTTGATTCTTTATAATATTTTTCTTATATGTCCCTTCCTTTCTACTACTAATGCCATCAACCTAATTCATTCTTTCATCAATTCCATCCTAGACTATTTTAATAGCCTCTTAACCTCTAATCCAATCCAATAATTATTTACTGAGTGCCTGCTATGTGCAAAAAAAAGTTTGTTTTAGGCATTGGAAATACAAAATCAGGACAAAAAAAATTATTCCTGCCCTTAAGAAGTTTACAGTCTACAGCCTGTTTCATATTTTTCCAAGTTCCAGAAAAAGGAGAGCTGTGCACTTGGAACAGAGAGAGAGAGAGAGAGAGAGAGAGAGAGAGAGGTGGGGGGGGTGGAGAGAGGGAGAGAGAAATCTGACCTTCTTCCGGAAGAGGAAGGACCTACTCCAAGGAGGAAGTAGATACTTATCCTCCAAGGAATCATAAGTAGACCCTCAGATCATGTCGATTGACAAATCATCTGGTAGGGGTCATAGGAAGAAGGGAAGAGTAGGAGTGGGTGGCTGATATCTTCCTGCTCAGAGGTACTAAAGTAGCTAGTTATTTGTTGTCTTAAAAGTAAAGCACTATATAAATGCTATTTATCATCATCATAATCATCATCAGGAGCAGTAATGGTAATAATAGTAATAGTAGTCATAGTAGTAGTTATAGTTGTAGTCATACTGATGGGGTGCTTGGGTGCCTGTGCTTGGACCCTAATTCTAACATCACATTTTTCCTTAGCCTCTGTTGGGTGCCTGTGCTTGGAACCCAGTTCCAAAATCACATCCAGTTCTAAAATCACATCTCTCCTTAGCCTCAAAACACTATCCCTAGCAGTTTCTCTCTAGCAAAACAGAATGGCATGCCCTAGCAAAATGCTTATCTCTCCTCCTGATACAGTGGACAGCTACACCTATAGAATTTGTGTGTCCCGCTCCCTATGTATGTGCTAAATTGGCTGTGCACTGGGCCATAACGATATTTACTACTTCCTGACCTCACTGATATGTATCCTAGACATAGTTAAATGTATACTTCCTTAAATTTATCATGTCTAACAAGACATTGATGGAAGCAGCCCGGATATTCCCAGTCACTTTGACTGTTAGTTGACTTAGTGACATTTCAGGCCTAAGACCACACCTCCATGTAACCCCTCCTTGGGCTATTTCCCAGTGAACTCTGGGTAAGATACCTGTGCAGTAGATACAAAAAGTGCATGTTCCTTTAAGAACAGACCACCCCTTAACCACTCCCTAATCCCACTCCAAAATGTCTAATTAACATATTTGGCAGGTTTTACCATCAGATATCCTATAAAAACTTTACCTGCGCCCCTGTACGGTTGCAGGTTCCCTAAAAACTCTTGCCCATTAAAAAGCATAATAAATCTTTGCCACCTTGACTTAAAGAATGCTTGAGTCCTCAAATTCATTCCAGACTACCCTGACCCTCTCCAGTACTTGGGTCCTTGAGGGGTACTCCCCCTCAACTACCCTGTCTGGGAGCTCCAGTCTTGGAGTTCCTGGCCCTCCTCTCCTCAACCCTCAACAATACTATTCCTAGAATACATATCCAAAATGTAACCAAAAAATCATAAGACTGATCAAAATGGATGACCATTACTGCTTTCTGATGATTCACATTGGCATAAAAATGCTATGCCCAGAAACAAAGGGATTAATTATTACTAAGGATGACAAAATTTAGAAATTATAAAAGTGGTATCAAATGGGGGCCACAAAACTGTACATAAGGATCCCTGCAGGCCATATTTTGACTTAGAAAATCACACCTGTTTGTAGTTTGTTTTTTTAATACATTAACATATTTAAATCCCCCAGGCTGCACTTATAGGTCTTTGGACTATGTGCCCTAAGGTCATATGTGTGATACCTCTGCTTAATAACAAAAAGGGCACAGGTTGTATTTTCCTCTCTGTTGCCTACTGGAGGTAAGGTATGTAGAAGAGAAAAATTGACTTGAAATATGAACAGCTGGCCAAGAAGATGGTGTACAAGAAAGAGTTTTGGATTTCTGGACAACAGTTTAAAATATAGGAATGAAAAGCTCCTAGCCAGGGATGAAGTATGCCTGACAAATTCTTGTAAGAATGTGCTTCCTGTGTGGCTTGCAAATCTAACAAAAAAAAAAAGTTATGCAATGAGAAAAATAGGGAGTGAGTGAGAGAAAAAGTTATCTAGGTATAGTGACCATGCTAAATATACTCTAAAATAACTTCCATGAAGAAAGAATATCAGCTGAGATGCTTAGAGGTTCACCTGGCACAAGAATTGAAAAAAGGGAGTAATTAATAAAGTTCTTGGCCTTGAGATCAAATGATCAAAAGGTAAACAAAATAAAAGGAGGCAAATTTGACCTCATAGGTATTACTGAGGCTTGATTGGATGAAAACTATGATTGGAATATTGCTCTGGATGGGTATGTCTTATTTAAAAGAAAAAGAATGGGTAAAAGTGGCACTGTATCTTAAAAAAATATTTTCAAGTGGAGAGATCTGGTAACCAAAGAAAGGAAGTATTGTGGAGAGAATTTGGGTGAAGAACAATAGAGGGAGAAACCAAAGCAATTTTGTCCTCAAAGAATATTACAGGCCACTTACATGGCGCAAAGCCATTACAAAGTTGTGATGAGAGGACTTCAATTATCCAGACAGAGCTCTTATTCTGCCAAAGCAAAGCAACTAATGAATTTTTGACTTGCCTTGATGATGCCATGTGTCAAAAAGTGAAGGAACCAACAAAGAGAAATTCCATTCTGGACCTAACTTTCACTAACAGAGAGAAATTGGTTGCTGGGTTAGAAATGACGGGAACTCACCAACCAACTTGAGAGTTTTAAGAGATGTGTCTGGTAGAAATAAAACAAGGATAACAAAGAATGAATATGGGAATGTGGCAAGGTCCCATAAAAACAGTGTCAGGGGTGCTAATGTGAGCTGAAACCCATGAGCAACTTCAACAAAAAAAAAGATATTTTGAGCTATGTTGAGGGAAAAGAGAGCATCAAAGATGAGAGAAAATTTTGCTTGGGGTGTATGGGATGATGATCAGTTGAAAAGAGAGAGAAGGCAGAGATGCTTAGTTCTTACTTGGATTCTGTTTTCTCTGACCAGAGAAATTAGCTTTGCACTGGGAATGCTTGGACAATAATAACTAACAGGGCATTGATACTCAAGATAAGTAAGGAAATATTCTAAAAGTATCCACTTGCCTTCGATGAATTCAAGTCATAATATGATAGATTAACAAGTAGAAGGGACTTTAAAGACCATCACAACCAAAACCTTAATTTTACAGATGAAAAAACTAAAGGAGAGAGAAGGAGGAAGAAGAGGGAGTGAGAGAGTGACATTAAGTGACTTGCCCAGGGTCACATAGTCACAGAACTAATAAACGTCAGAGATAGGATTCAAACCCAGATCCTGCTGATTCCAAGTTCAAGGGCCAATCCATTACATCATGCTGCCTCTCTTAAATGTTCTGGCCTAGATGAACTATAGCCTGGGTATTGAAACAACCAAACAGTTGGATTGCTGAGCTTTGGTGATATCTGAAAGCTGGTGGAGAGCAAGAGAGATATAGGAGCAAAGAAGAGAAAATGTCCAGGTTATCCAACATGAGAACAGAATAGCAACTGCTAAGTATAGCCAGTGACTTTAATTTCAATTCTTGAGAAATTTTTAGAATAGATCATTAAAGAGATAATGAACATTTAGAAGAGTTGGTTTTAAAGAGCCATCATGGCTTCATCAAGAACAGCTCATGCCAGACTGACCTTATTTCCTTTTTTAATAGGGTTCTTAAACTGCTAGATGAGGAGAATGCTGAAGGTATAGTTTACCTAGATTTTTAGCCTGGCATTTATTAAAGTACTTCATAGTACTTCATTCTTGTGGGAAAAATAGAGAGATGGGGACTATTCAGAAATACAGTTAGATAGAGAGTAGTCTCATCATTAATTGGCAAGAAGTTTCCAAGTGATTGCTTCTCATGATATTTCTACAGTTTTTTGGTTACTAACCCCTCATGTCTCTCCCCACTCCAGTCCAGTCTATACTCAACCATCAAACTGATCTTCCGAAAACACATGCCACTCCCTTATTCAATAAACTCCAATGGTTTCCTGTTACCTACAGGATCAAATATAAAATCCTCTGTTTAGCTTTTAAAGCCCTCCATAACCTATCCCCTTACTACCTGTCCAGTCTTCTTATGTGTTACACCCCATCATGTATAATCCAGTGACATTAGCCCCCTTGGTGTTCCTTCCACATAGCACTCCATATTCTCCACTCCATGCAATTTCACTGGCTGTTCCTCATTCCTGGAATTCTCTCCTTCCTCTTTTCGAAGTCCTTCCAAAAACACAACCCTCCCTCCCTCTGATATATCCTAAGATCTCATTAGCTCTACAGCTGCCATGCCCTTCTCTTGACCCATGCTTAACTTGCAGTATTCTAAAACCACAACATCTTTTTCACATTAATTGTTCTCTAGTCATGCTTCCCTCAAACTGCTTTATGCAATTGATATTTTAATCAAAGTATATATTTTGTCCTATTAAATTTCATTTTATTACATTGGTCTTTTTTTCCTGGCCTATCAAAATCTTTGTGCATCCCTATTTGATTATCCAGTGTTAGCTATTCTTTTATTTTTATGCCATACATAAGCTTGATAAGCATGTTATCTATGCCTTCATCCAAATCCATCAATTAAAGTGTTGACTGCAACACAGGCAATAACAGATATTACACATATTTCTTTAGAGACCTCTCTCCAGGTCCACAGAGATTCACTGTATTGGGTCTCTGAGCAAGGATGTGAGGAACAATTTAATTGGTCCTTACTCTTTGTATCTAGTAACTATGGAATCTTTAAGTGATAAAGAAAGGTTAGCTAAACCTCACTGGAAAAAAGAGATCCTAATTTATTTGAGAGATTTGGAAAAAGAGGAAAATGTTTAATAATTAGCAAGCACAAGAAAATTTGTAGGTCAGTATATCATTAAGGCAGAATTCATGACTTCAAAGATAACCATGAATATGCCTGAATGGTACAGAATCACAGGATATAAGGAATTCTCTAAGTAGAAGGCAGAGGAATTAAAGCATTTATTGAAACTCAAAAGTAGCAGACCCACTGACCAGTGTCCCCAATTCAACATCCTGGCAAAAACCTTCCAAAACCAGTATGCCCATTTCACAATAGTGACCAGGAGGCCACAGAAAAACATTATGGCAGCAAGCCAAGTGATAGTGGTGCTTCCCCACCCCAAAGCCAGGGCCCTGCAGCAAGAAGACCACCCACTGGCCTCAAGCCCCTGCTCAGCACTCTCTGGTCTCCATGAGGGTCAGTCCTGCTTTTTTGTAATGCCTGCCACCGTCGCCACCACTTCTGCCACTTCTGCCTCAATCTCCAAACTGTTCCGGCTAGCTGACTGCTTCCTCTCTCCTTCAGTTCTTAACTGCTCTCACCAACTGCCTCACCAACTGCCTCTCAACTCTGCTCCAACCGTTCAGCAAGCCCCTCCCACCACAGGCTTCATGCCATCACATGGACCAGAACCCAGGCACCTACCATTGGCTCCAGTCCTACCCACTCCCCCCAGGACCCTGCTAGTCCCACCCCCAAAGCCCACTCAAATGAGTGGGGGAAGATCTTCCCATTC
The DNA here is from genome assembly GCF_011100635.1 of Trichosurus vulpecula. Classification (NCBI taxonomy): domain Eukaryota; kingdom Metazoa; phylum Chordata; class Mammalia; order Diprotodontia; family Phalangeridae; genus Trichosurus; species Trichosurus vulpecula. The sequence goes on along the minus strand of NC_050581.1, from coordinate 44,833,129 downwards.
ACTGATTGCCTTTACAGTCAGTACAACCATGAAAATCCATTAAAAATAACCTATAAACTGAGAATATAATTCTTAACACTAACTCCAATGATGCAAGAAATACAATCATTCCATCAAATACGATTGCATTAAACTAGTCTTTTCCTGGGCCCAACAATAAAATGAGAAGCATTTATTAAGCAGCTACTACATACTAAGCAAGGTGTTATGCACAAGGGATAGATACTAAGACAAAAAGGAAATTGAATCTCTGCCCTTAAGGGGATTACCTTCTATGGAGAGATCTAACACATAAAGAGTTAAGTAAATACAAGACAAAGAATGAGCTCTAACAACTAAAGGGACTAGGGAGCATTTTCAGCAGGAGATAATAGCTGAGCTGAGTTCTGAGGAAGCTAATGATTCTCTACTGGACTCACTGTGACAGGAGACCCACATTTTACCCTGGTTGGTAAAACCAAGGAGGAAGAAATGGAGAAAGGGATAGAGGGAGGGAGTATAGAAGGGTGGAAGAAAGGTGGAAGGAAGGAGAGAACTAGCTGGAGAAAAGAATAAGGGGAAAAGAAGATGAGAGCCCTTAGATTACTCATCTTTCAATTCCATTCATGACTTCCAGTCTAGTTAAATTACATTCAATAACCTTTTTTCTTGCTAGAGTCTTTATAGCCAGCTCCTCTGAACCTTCCAAGGATTTAAGGCAGCATCATACTTTCTGCATTCTAAACTAGGTGCCAGATTTAAAGGCCAATGAAGGGACCATTTTCAAGAAATACTTTTGAATCAAGGAGGTCCAACCTTGTTAACAAAGGAAAGCCACCCCCTCAACCCAGTCACATGATTCATTGCTACCCACTTTTTCCTATTGTTCCAGATGGTGATGAATAAGGGAGGGGCAAATTATTAAATCCTCTCTTTGAAACAGCTGGAAGATAATGAGATGTCAATTGGTAATTATGCTTTTACCAAGGATGATTACTAACTAGTCATTAAGCTAGTCCTGAATCAACCTAAATATACTATCATCCGGCTCACATCTATATCTTATTCACCAGTATATTATAAGAAACTGTCAAATTCCTTGATGAAACTGAGTTATTCTATGTGTATGACAGTCTTCTTTTATTATCTAGTAACTGTGAAAAAAGAAAATTAGGTTAGTCTGTCTCTCCATATGTTAATGAACCCATCCCCCTTCCTCCAGATAAGGTCAATACAAACTATCACATATAAATGAAATCTATGAAAGGCAAACTTGGTATATTATACATTATGTGATCTGTCTTCCCTGATTCTTGCATTAAAAATATATTCCTCTTATATTGTCACTACCCCAAAAATAACATCCTTATGGCACTCTCATGTCAGCAGAAGCTTCAAAGGGACGAATTGTTTCTTTTATTCAAACATTCTTTATTAAAGGGCTTAAACCAGTATTTTCCAACAAAGTCCAAACCCTGTAAATTCTTCACACGAAAGACATTTCACAAACCTCTGTGAAACCTGGGTAGTAAGAGAAGCCCTGACTTTACCACTCCTGAGCAGCTATGTGACCTTAGGCAAATCATTTGACCTCTTTGTCCTTCTTCACCTTTCCCATTTATAGCCTTTTCCCATCTTCAGTTTTTCCATCTATAAAAGCTAGTGATGATCCTTGAATTAAGTTGCAGAGAGAGACCTTATATTAGGTGCTATGAATAAATAGCACAGTGCCTGTGGCATTGCCTGTGTATATATGGGTTTATCTGTTTATCACTGATAATATTTAAGATGCACAGACTAAGGATGTTCAACCATAATCATAAAGGTAAATCCGTGTACAAGCCTCAACCACAGATATAGAAGGAATGTACGGACTATCAGACAAACAAAAGGCAACAGCACAATAAGCAATGTTCATTGAGAAATCTTCTGTAGGGAATAAGACTGCTCTTGTACACAGACCCTTTTCTGCACACTCCCCACACACACTCCACTATCTTTCTGCTTCTACATGTACTTCGATGTAATAAGTGCTATGCGTTTTCTAACTCTGCCATAGCAACATCTTTGAACTAGAGAAGATAAATTAAGGAGGGGAAGAAATTAGCCAAGCACTATTAAGTAAGACGACAACATAGCCTATTTTTCATGTTAACAACCTTAGACTAAATTGATAAATAAATGTGAACTGACCCTCTAGGACTTCAATAACTTCAGTTAAGTATTTACTAGGCAAGCATCTGGCAATTAGCTCCTTCTCTGACTAAAACATATATCTCCTTCACAGCTATTGTCACAAAGTCTAGCCTCAGAAGTACAGACTAATGTGTAATAGGGTGATTACATACAGAACCGTTAGGCAGAATAATAGGATATGGGCAGCGTGTCACAGTGGACCTAGGTTCCAACACCAGATCTGCTAGTTATTTCTTGTATAAATCACTTAACGTCTGGGGGCCCCAGTTCCTCATTCATAAAATGAAAAGTTTGTATTTGATTATCTTTAAAATTCCTTCTATTTCTTAATTTTTTCATCCTATGGGGCTCCTTGCATTTAGGAGATAGAAGCAAAAATATGGTGCATTATAGAAAGAGGAATGGATTTGAAGTTGGAAGACCTGAGTTTAAAGTCTGGCTATTTATGTGAGTGTGGTCAAGTCAATTAATCAATCTGAACCCCATGTCCTCATCTACAAAATGGGCATATTCTTCCAGAGAAAGGACTTTGTACCATTTAAGGAGACACAGAAATGTGTATTATTACTAAAAATAAATGTTTATAGCAGAATCAAAAAGACCCTTTTCAGGAGCAGAAAATAGAAAAGTAAATAGGAAGGTAGGAAGATTGCGGGGGCAGGTAAAGTTATAACAATAAACTCATTGTTATACTGAAGTACAACTGTCAAAAATCTTCCAAAAACCAGACCAAGGGCCAAGAATGAAACAAAAGGGTAGAAAGAAGTCAGTGGAAGGGATGGTCCAGATCCATGAGGTCCATGAAAGCCAAAGATCAAAGCAGCAGTGAAGACATCAGGCCACGGAAACTTACAGAATCTGTAGGGCAAAAGCAATAGTACCCAATCAAGGAGTCAGGAATCAGGGAGAAGTCAAATAATGTGGAAGATGGAGATGTCAAGTTAAAAGTCAGATAATGAGTCAGAAAATAGCAAGAAGCAAGCAGTTGAGAATTATAAATATATAGAATAAAAAATAAGTAGATAGAATGAGGTGGACAGGATGGCCAGATTCAGAAATAAGGTGCCTTAAAAAATGAAACAATTCCTACTTCAGAGAGGAAATTTCTTATATGATTCTTACTATATTTATATTCTTAGTTGGCCCAGAATCTGGTTATAAGAACAATTATTTCCTGTTGACAGGCATCATGGTGTAGTAGAGAATAAGCTTCAGTGTCACAATAACCTGGGTTCAAGTCTTACTCTAATACATACTGACTAGGTGACCTTTGGGGAAGACCTCATGAAGAAGGTGACTTTTGAATTGAGTCTTAAAAGAAGCCAGGAATTCTAAGGGGCAGAGGTGATCACAAGGGCCCCGTTGAGGTTAGGTAGCATAAGTTTGTACTGGACTGAGTTAGTCTGATTCCATGATTTCCTCCAATCAGTGGGAGCAAAGGAGTCACAAAGTAGGAGTAACACAATATCAGGGTTTGGTAAGGAGTGATTAGCAACAAAGCAAATGATTTAAGAATAGAAGAAAGTGTAGAGTTGAGCTGGTTCACCAAAGGGTCAAAATTGGGAAAGGAGGAATATAGAGAGAGAGAGAGCAGAGGTATTAGCTAAGAGATCATTAAGTGGTAGACAGAGTGGAGGGGATGGCAAGGATGAAGAATAGGACCAGGAGAAAAGAGGCATATTGAGAGATATAATGATAAAATATTATAATAAGATATTGGATGTATTTTATTAGATCATCATAGTATAAATACAAAAGAGAGAATCTTAACCTTGGTCCATGAACTTGTGTTTTTAACATTTTGATAACCATATTTAAATATAATTGATTTCCTTTGTGATCCTGTGTACATTATTTTATACACTTAAAAACATTATTCTGAAAAGGGGTCCTTGGACTTCACCAGACTATCAAAGGGGTCCATAACACAAAAAAAGGTTAAGACCCTATGCTATGAAGCAATTAGGGCAGATATCCTTACTTCTCTTTTACAAATAAAAAAAAGTGAGACACAGAGATATAAGGTTTTGCAGAAGTTCTCATAAGCAAGTCAGAAGCTGAGTTTGTCCTGTGTCCTTTTCCATTGCCCCATCCTGATTAAGAGATCAAAAGGAAGACAAAGGAGCTTAAACCTGTAGAGACATTAAAAAGGCAAAAAGAAATCATAATTTTTGTCCACAGTATTTATCTGTGTTTCCCAACTGTCCTAGGTCTGGATAGATTAGTTTCTTCACTGTGTGAGTCACCTTACTGGCCACAAGTAATGACAACAAATGAGTAGCCTTCTTCTTCAACCCAGCCTGAGCTTCCCAAATATTTTCTCCAAAAAGGTCACTATAGACCCCACCTAGGTCCACATTCCATTTAACCCCAAGAGTTAGTAAATCTGAAAAGGTCAGAGGTCCTTTAGAAGCCTTTCCACCTGCTTAGCCCTTCCATCTCACCATCAACCTTCAATTTCCTTCATTCTGCAAAGATGTATTATATAACTCTGGATGGTAGAATAGTCATAAAAAATATTTCCTTGCCTAACATCATCCTGTTATTATTTTGACATCTGTGTAGGCTGTGGAATGATTCTTTTAATGCTGTGTGTGAGGCATATTTATATCTCCTCCTGTAGCATACAGCATATGCAAATCCTTCTGAAACCTGCCCTAGTAGGTTATACTTATACCCGTATCTAGTATGATGTGAAGTCAGAGATGTGCAGCCCTGGTGTTTACTATGTTTACTGCAGGTTAACTCTGTAGACACCGGGTTAAAATGGTGCCTGACATTTCTGCATAGCAACTAATCTCCTTTTCCAGTAAAAATAGAGGTTAATGTTGACGCTTAATTGCTCTCGCCTTTGTTTGCATTATATATATATATATATATATATATATGTATGTATGTATACATATATATATATATACCCAGCCACTTTATGGAAATGGCATTCAAAAGGAATGACAATTTTTCCCTTGCATATCCCTTGCATATCAGTTCTGGTCATATCAACAATTAAGTATGAGCCTACTATGTATGGGCAAGTTACTAAGGGAGACACCAATGTGAGTAAAAGATGAAAAGCTTCCTGACCTGGGGAGCTTACTATCCAGCAAGGGAGAATAAGAAAAGTGTGGTAACAAATAAAATAAAAGAGACAACAGAATAAGTATCCCAGGAGAGGCAAGGATGTAGGGATTCAGAGGAGGGAGAAGCCATATCATATTGGGAAAATAGTAAGGAACAGAAAAACCTATTTGGAAAAGGTGGCACTGGGCTGGGGGCTGGACCTTGAAGGACGGGTAGAATTTCAAAAGCTAAGGACAGGGATTGGCAAATACTAAACAAACCGAACAGCACAGAAGGTGGGGTATCAGAAGGGATATTCCAAGAACAAAGAGTAATCCAACTGGACTAGAGCAGAGGCTACATGTAGGGGATTGGTGAAAGATAAAGCTGGAAAAGGAGAAATGATCACAGCTCTATGAGTCTTAGATGGCAGGGGATAGGGAGCCATGGATAGTTTTTGAACAGAAGGATAAAATAATAGTATTGCTTTTGAAAGCTTGATCTGTCAGTAGGCCAGATTGAGATGGGGGTGGAGAAGGTGAGAACTGGAAGCGATTATAGGATGATAGGAAAAGAAGGATGAAAAATATGGAGTTGGAATCTATAGTTTTTGATGAATGGATGTAAGGTCCAGGAGAGGGGGAAGGGAATAAGCATTTCTATAGTGCTTATTATGTGCCATACTCAGCTGAGTGTTAAATGCTTTAAGAAAAAAAAGTATTAATCTCATTTGATCCTCACAACAATCCTGTGAGGTAGGTACCATTATGATCCCCATTTTACATTGGGGAAACTAAGGCAAACAGAGGTTGAGTGGCTTGCCCAGGGTCACAGAGCTAGGAAGTGTCTGAGGCCAGATTTTATTTCAGGATTTCCTGTCTCTAGGCCTAGCGCTCTATGCTGCATCACCAGCTTCCTCTAGGAGAAGGAAAAAGAAAGGGTCAAAAATCGCCTGAGGAATTCAGACCTGAATGACTGGGAGAATGATGGTGTTGTAAAAGAAGGTGGGAGAGAGGAAGAGAAGAAGAAGGAGGAGGAGGAGGAGAGGGATGGAGAGAAGAGGGAGAGAGGGATAGGGAAAGAAAGAGAGAGACAGAGACAGAGAGACAGAGATAGATTTGAAGTCTGGAGAAAGAACTGGTTGAGAGGAAAATGATGAGTTCAGGAGAGAATCCAGCAAAGGAGAAAGAGGCAGTAGGAGTGCAGTACTACAGCAGCTAAGAATGAAAAGTTTCAAGGAGATAATCAACAGTTTCAAATGCTAGAGAGTTCAAGGAAAATACAGGCTAAAATAAGGTGACTAGGACCATAGATCTAGAATTAAGAAAACATCAGAGGCCATCTAATGCAACCTCTCATTTTACAGATGAGGAAACTGAGGTCCACTTATCTGTGGTCACATAGGTAGAAGGTCATTCATGAATAAGTAGTTTCATTGGAAAGCTCAGAAGAAAATGAGATTTAAAGCAATTAAGAATGAGTGGGGAGGAAGTCATGGACAGTAATTATTCTTTGAAAAAATTTGCTGATAAAGGGAAAGAGAAGTAGAAAAGGGACAATAAGATTGAAAGGAAAGGTTGTTTTGTATAGGTGACATTTTTTAAGGATAGAATTTAGGCAGAAAGGAAAAAGTTAGTAGAAAGGGAAAGTTTCATGAGAAATCAAAAAATTGATGAAGCAAGATTCTGAAAGAAGCAGAACAGAATGGTATCAAGAGTAAAGAAGACGGGCTTAACTTTGGCAAGAAGCAGAGACTTTTCTTCCTTAATGACCAGAGCAGGGGACAAAAAAGGAAATATAAACATACAGATAAATTTCAAGGTAGAAAGGAAGAAAGTTAAAGGAATTCTCTTTAGATGAACATGCCAGTAGGGGGCTGAAGTGGAGAGGAGATAAATATCACTGTAGTTGGAAAGGTCAAGGAACCATGAAGGATCACCAATATGGTTTCCTGGAGGTCAACAGGCAGACGAGGATAAGAAAAGAATTCTCCAAACAGATGGTATGAACTTTTTAAAAAAGAAAAATTATTGAGAGAGATAGAACAGTAATCTAGAAGTAGCATCATGGTACCATAAAACCATGAGAACAGAGGACTAAATAAGCTTCATTCATCCCAAGGACATGGTGTCACTGGTGAAAACCAGGTTTCGATTAATTTAAGGCCGTGAAAGTTAATCTAAAATAAGATAATAATAATAATGCTTTATGCTTTCAGAGTGTTTTATAGTTGACAAAGCACTTTAACAGATTTATCTCCTCTGATTTCCACAACAACCTCCTATGTTAGTGGAGCCAGAATGAACATCCCCCAAAGGTCATATGGTGAGTAAGCAGTGAATTTGGGACTCAAGCCCAGGTCTTTTGACTCCCGGTCCATTGTTCCTTCCATTATAGCATGCCGCCTTCTGCCTTCTAACTAATCTGTCACAACACAATCGAGTACCAAATGTTTTTGGCTGCTTAGCTCAGCTGATTAGTATACAACATTATTAAATGAGGACCAGGTTTCAGATTGGATATTGGGCTGGTTAATTTCATTCTAGCTAGACTAGACCTCAAACAATGGCCAAGAGTCTTACAAATATATGACCTCAAGAGAACCTGTCAAGGACATGCGGGCTGTGTCTCCGTGGATGTATGAACTATTTGTAGAACCAACCACTGACACTATCCCACTAATGGACAAGAATTGATTTTGTTTACAAAAGATAAAATATCATTAAATCCAATAAATATTCTGATATTACATAAAAGGAAGGGAACAAGCATTTATTAATCACTTACTGTGTGCCAGGCACTGTGCTAAGAGCTTAATAAATATTACCTCAGTTGATCTTCACTGAGAATTGGGAGGTAGGTATTATTATTACTACCTCTTCTACAGATGAGGAAACAGGTTAAGTGACTTGGATACAGTTACAAAGTATCTGAAGCAGGATTTGAACTTAGTTCTTCCTGACTCCAGAGCTCTATCCACTGATCCACCTTGTTGCCAATAAAAATTTTTTAAAAATTTTTTGGAATATTACAACTAAAGAAACATTATAATCCTTGTTTACTTGTGATAAAAATATGAGTTAAAGGTGAAGAAATTTAGACTTAAACTCCAAGTGTTGCCACTTACATAGAAAATTTCTTGGAGGGAGAGAGGTTCACAACCATATGCTTATGCCACAATAAGCATGTTCCAACACTATTTTGAATGCAGTTTGTCAGACATGGGCCCTAATTTAGTATAAGCAAAATTGAGCATGCAAAGCTTTATGCGCAGAAAGCATCTGAGAATGCCAGTGGTTGATGTCATCATTCTGAGTTCCCTGTCTAAACAGGTAAGAGTCCATTTGAATGAGCTGCTAGCTCCATCCTGCCCTCAATCTCCACCACTTGCTTAGGAGTGGGAGCCTCCTAAAATTATCTCTCTTAAGTCAGCAGGGATACAAGGGAAAGCTCACTAGGTAGGGAAGATAGGAGGGATCAAGACTGTGATATAAAATCAAGAGGCATCAATTTTAAATAGCTTTGTAAGAGCCAATAAGGAATATAATTTTATTTTTGATCAACTTTTGGCTTCCTCAGAACCAAATCAGATTCCAAAGAATCTGGAAATGAATCGATATTCAAAAATATCAGCCATGCAGTCATGAATGTTGGTTCACCAATCTAGCCAAAGATTTCACCACCACCACCCCAGCCCCTGTTTTCTGTGAATAAACTGGAATGTCCTTGGTCCCAGTACAGACTAATTCTTAGAGCTTTTGATGGGAGGAGGAGGAGGGAGGATGCGAAGCAGCTCCTTATCCAAAGACTTCCTTAGCACACTGATCTCTCCCTACCTTCTCCATTGCAGTAGCTCTCCAGTGCATGGAATGCTACCATTCCTCAAATCTACCTCTTGGAATTCCATGTTTGCTACAAGACTCAGCTCAAGCTGCACGTTCTTAATAAGAGTAAGAATCATAATTGCAATAATAATAATAGCTGACATTTATATGATGCTTTAAGGTTAGCAAAACACTTTCCATTTCTTATTCTCCAGATACTAGTGTACCATCCTCCAAAGTTACCTATATATAGTGCTATCTTCTCCATTAGAATATAATGAATTTCCTGAGGGCAGGGACTGTTCTGACTTTTTTTCTTGTATCCTCAGTACTTGGTCAGTCAGTTAATAAAGATTAAATACATACCATGTGCCAGGCTCTGTGCTAAGTGCTGAGAATACAAATATGAAAAAAGAAAGACGGATTGTGCCATCAAGGAGCTTAGAATTTAATGAATGAAGAGAACACACAAAAGGAAGTTGAAAATGGGGGTGGGGTGGGTGGAGAGAGAAAAGGTACCTGGTACAAGAGCATAATAAAGTCCAGAGGGAGGAGAAAGTGAGGCTGGTGACCTTGCACAGCCCTCCTTCACTCAAATCAGAGTCAACTGCAAGTCATGTTGTCATTTCCCTGAAGTCATGCTCCTCTTTGAGAATGAAGGACAAGCATACGCTGTGAGTAGTTTCTCCTTCCCTCTCCTGTCCTCTCCTCACCTGAGGGGGCTTTGCCCAAAGGAAGGTACATTTCCCTGACTTTACTGGCTAGATTTCTTTCTCAGAAACCAAGCCTTAAACCCACCTCACTCTGGATTGGACAATAGGTCCCTGCCCTCCCAGCACAGAGTGAATGCAAATACTAAATAGAAACTGTTTCTCTTTTGGTCAGGAACCCTGAGGGTCTTCCCTACACAGTTTGAATTTTTTTTTTTGAGTTTTTGATTAAAGGGGCCATCCCTTCATTAACTTCTTAAAGAGGCCTATTCGCTGAATGGGCATTACCTCACTCAGAGTGAGAACCTGAAAAGACCTGGAAATGCCAGGGTCTCCTAATGCATCCTGGGCCACCCCCAGTCATCTTGGTGAGCATCAGGCCACTGGACCCAGATGGCTCTGGAGGAGAAAGTGAGGCTGGGGACCTTGCACAGCCCTCCCTCACTCAAATCAAAGTCAACTGCAAGTCATGTCATCATTTCCCTGATGTCATGGTCCTCTTTGAGAACAAAGGACAAACACAACAACAAGTAAAGTCGAAAGGAGTGTAGCCAAGTGGGATATGAAGAGATGGCCAGCCTGGGTATCCTCCTTAAACAGAGGTTACGGGAAGAAGTCTCCACTCTCCAATCAGAGGGAGGGTGATCAGAGGCAGAGGGTATTGATGAGGTGTGAGTTCCAGGACTAAAGTGGATTGTGTCTGGCACATAGTAGGTACTTAATAAGTGCTTGTAGATTGATTAATTTAATGGACAAGTGGAATTTACACTAATTTACAGACTGGATCATCTATGTGTGTGACTCTCCAAACTTAATCCACTATGCTGTTCAACCTGACCCTTGGCTCATTCATTACATGTGTTTCTTCTTAGGATTTGTTTCCATCTCTCACTTTCCTAATGTTGAAAAAGGAGGGGAGTTTTAAATCCTCCTCATTAATGTATGGTTTTGAGTAATTAAAGAATAATTGTCCAAGAAATGCCCATGTGGCCTGAAAGACAGTATTTCTCTACAACAGCACAACATTACAGAATTTTAAGTCACCTAGTATGACCCTTTCATTTTTACAGATGAGGTAAAGTGAGTTTCTTTGGCAGTCAAGCCTAAGAGCTGGACCTTTGGCCACCTATCCAGGTGCTCTTTCACCTTGTGCTCATAGACTCAGAATGAAATAGAACCATAAAGAGTATGTCCAGTCCAACCTCTTCACTTCAAAGATCAGATGGCTGAGGGCCAAAGAGTTTACATATCTTGCTTGAAGAACAATGGTTAACTATCAGAGTTGGGATTAAAACTGACTCTCCTGACTCTTTCCCAGTTGTCTTCATGTGACACCACATAGCTCCTGACCCTTCCCAGCGATTGGATCAGACCCATTCTTTTATCTTGTTGGTTCTATTTCCCATATAAAGCACTTCTTCACTCTGTTTACTTTTATCAAAATGATTAGATGCTATTTGATTATAAGTTTGTTGAAGGCAAGGACAAGATATGTCCTGTTCATTTTTTAATTTCCAGCACCTTGGGATGAAAATACTATGCCTTGAATGTAATTGGTGCTTAAACAAGATTTGTTAAGTTGAGCTGAAAAAATCAATGCTGGGAAATGCTTACAAGTCAACCCCCTTCAGATCAGCCCCTTTGATCAAAGTCTACATTGCTAAGTATGCCTCCTTTCTGTATGCAAAGTAATTCATGTAAGTGCTAGACTTCAGTTATTAATTATGAACACCTGTGCATGAACATGAAGATATTTGAGTTTAATGTAACATGTGAAAAACAAAAGTTTCCTGTTAGTTCTCCCAAAAGCCAGTACCACCATTAAAATAAACAAGACATAGGACACCACCATTGTGGTAGTATTTTGACTTTTTCAAAAGATGAAACTTCTGTAATGACACATCCAACACGCTGATCTCCAACTTACCCTCCTTACCTAAAGCATCCCTATTTGTGCTTCCCAGGAGCAAGCCCCTGACAACCAAACATTTTACACCCTAAATCAAAAGCGAAAACGGAGCTCTCTGCTCAGCATGAGTAAGGGGTAAGCCAAATGCAACATGGTGTCCTTTGGTATTTGATTATTTGCATTTGACAAGTCCAACTGATTCAGCAGCTCCTGGCTGAGCATGGATTACGATTTCAAAGCAAACTTTGGTTGAAAAAAAATTAAACTTCAAAGGACTTTACTATAGCAGCAACTCAGCTTACCATCTCTATCACCCAAAAATGCGACCCCTCAGCTGTGATCCATTTAATACTAACATTGAAATATCTTAGGCTACAACTGGATTTTGTGGGTGGTGTGTTTAGTTATATTCTTTGTGCATTATTAGGGGGAGACTGCTAGTCCTAGGCCAAGTTTTCTGCTACAGAAACAAAAGATATCAATTTAAATGCTGACTAGGCTACTTGCTAGCTATGGGATCTTGGGCAAGTGACTTAACCAATCGGCATCCGTTGCCACTATAGAATAAGAGGCTTAAATTAGACTTTAAAGTCCCTTCCAACTCTAAATTCTATGAGATTTCATTGAGAGTCTATCTCCTAAGGGCTTCAGTAGATCCAAGGAAGAAGGATGAGGTAGAGGCCCTCCTATCAAGGCAGAGAGGTGTGCCCTTACCTTCTCACCAGATGACCACCCCTGAAGTCAGTCTGATGGGTAACAAACTAAGAGATCGAGAAAACTCTAAGAGTAGCCCCCTACATGCAAAAGATAATACTGTAGCCCAGGTGGAGGCTGTACCTCTGAAGGAGGTATCTGGAAAAAATGCAAGCTGCTGCCGTAAAGCGATAAGCTTTGGGGAGAGAAGCTTAGTCAGACAAATAATCATCTCTTCTGACCTCAATCTAGTAATGTAAGGCGGCTAGGTACTGTAGTGGATAGAGTACCAGTCCTGGAGTCAGGAAGACTCATCTTCCTGAGTTCAAATCCGGCCTCAGACACTTACTAGCTGTGTGACCCTGGGCAAGTCACTTAACCCTGTTTGCCTCAGTTTCCTCATTTGTAAAATGAGCTAGAGAATGAAAATGGTAAACCACTCTAGTATCTTCGCCAAGAAAACCCCAAACAGGGTCACGAAGAATTGGACACAATTGAAAAATGAGTGAATGATAATAATGATCTTCCAGGCTCACTCTACTGCTGTAACGGTTTTGCTGCTTTGCTCAGCCTTCTAGATCCCTATAGAAAAAAATACCCTGGTACTTGATCTAGTCTAGCTTTCTGGTTTACTTTGCTCAGCTCCCAATCCCAGCCTGCCCCCTTCTAGACAGGAACTGCTTTTCCCCCAACCCCAGTGTTTCCTTAAGGACCAGCATACGTCAGATTTGTCCATATGACTGAGATTTCAAAAGGAGTCGTCTATAACCCAGGAATAAACTAGCCAGACTTCCTCAAGCCGACAATATTGCTACCTTTCTATTTCCCTGGCTTAGCTATCCTCCTCGTGCAGCAAAAATATCAACCGCCACCAGCAGGACTAGACAGCAATCATACCAAATATTGAAATGAGTAATAAGAAGAAATAAGGCCACCTGATGTTGTCAGCCAGCCTCCTCACTTGGGGCGGTGTGAATGCGAGCAGGCGACTAACACACCACTAGAATGTACAGGCAACAGGACAGCAAATCACTCTGACAACCCCTCTCCCTGGAAAATAGGCAATATGCTTTGGAAATCTATGTTGCGACGTGATAAGCAAATTGGGGCAAAGGAGCCCAGCCCAAGGGAAGATGGAATAATTTATAATTGCTAGGCTCTTGTCCCAGCCTCGAGCACCCAGGGCCATTCCTATGGAGTTTAGCCCCTCCAGCCCCAAGGGCAAATCATACTATATGTTAATTACCCACCGCCACTCCCTAAAACACATTTTTTTTTTCAAGGACAGCCATGAAGAGGAAAAGAAATAACAAAAAAGTATCTATTGCCTAAAAGAGCTATGTAAAAAAGATACAGGTACAGCCTCCACAGCTCTGCCTCAGTGGATTTTACATGCTGATCATACTATTAGGAGCCCCAGGCCTTCTTACCATCAGCTGGCCACCTCCTTCTCCTCTACCAGGTCCCTCTCAGAATAATAATAGCTCTCATTTGTGAGTTTTTGCCTCATGACCACCCTGTGAGATAAGTAGGGAAGTATTATTTCCTCATTTTATAAATGCGGAAATTGAGATACAGAGAGATTAAGCAATTTGACTGTGGTCTTACAGCTAATAGATACCAGAGCCCAGAACTAAATGCAGGTATCCTGCATCCAGTACTCTCTGTAATACACACACCACATTGTCACTGTCTATGCTAGCAGCAGGACCAAGAACAATCATTCCAACTGATGTCACCCTAAGAACAGCACGGTTTGCAGGGGTTAAATATGTAGGGAGACTTAGGGTACAAATTCTTTTTCCACAAACTTCACATGCCAACACAAATCTGTTGGCTGGCTCAGATAAATCAAGGCCGTATCTTTTCCTCTTGTTTAGGGGCAGTTGGTAATGCAATGTATAGAGCACAGGACCTGGAGCCAGGAAGACTTGCATTCAAATTTGGCCTCCAACACTTCCTAGCTGTGTAACCCTGGGCGAGTCACTTAATTTCTATCTGCCTCAGGTTTCCTCGAATATAAAATGAGATCATAACAGCACCTATTGTCTTGGGTTCTTGTGAGGATCAAATGATGCAGTATTTGTAAAATGCTTAGCATAGTGCATGGCAGACACTAGGTCAGGGGTGGGGAACCTGCAGCCCAGAAGCCACATGTGGCCTTCTAAGTCCTCAAGTGCGGCCCCTTGACTGAATCCAAATTTCACAGAACAAATCCCCTGAATAAAAGGATTTTTTCTTGAAAGTTGGACTCAGTCAAAAGGCCTCACCCAAGGACCTAGAAGGCCACATGTGGCCTCTGGGCTACAGGTTCCCCATCCCTTCACTAGGTGCTTCTTTCTTTCCTTCCTTTCTTCCTTCCTTCTTCGTTGATCATTTCTTTTGGAATCCTGGTTTCTACTGGGGGTAATACAGGAGGAAGAAAGGAGCAGAATGATGTAACAGGTAGAATGTTGGATTGCAGTGAGAAATACCTGTTTTTAAATCCCACTTAAGACATTTACCATGGGCAGCTAGGTGGTACAGTGAATAGAGCGCCAGGTCTGGAGTCAGGAAGACTCATCTTCCTGAATGCACATCCGGCCTCAGATACTTACTAGCTGTGTGACCCTGGGCAAGTCACTTAACTCTGTTTGCCTCAGTTTCCTCATTTGTAAAATGAGCTAGAGAGTGAAAATGGTAAACCACTCTAGTATCTTTGCCAGGAAAATCCCAAATGGGGTCACAAAGTCAGACACAGCTGAAACGACTGAACAATAATAACAAAGACATTTACCACCAGTATGACCCTGAGCTAATCCCTTAACCTTTTGATCCTCAGTTTTCTCATCTGTAAAATGAGGGAATTTGGCTACATGACCTCTAAGGTACCTTTTAGCTATAAATCTATGATCCTACGGCCCTATGAAAACAGTTAAGACTGGGCCTGGATTCTCCAATCCTCCTCTTTTCTAAGGGGATTTTCAATCAAAGCACTGATCATTAAGCAACTGAAGTTAGGAGCTGGGAGCAGGAGACGATATGTTTGTGGCAACATGGCCAAGAAATGACCCCAGTATCCCAATCTTCTTGTGGAAGGATGGAAACCATTTCCCTTAAGAATAAGGGCACCAAGTATCTGAATGGTAGAGAGAAGAAACCATGGGAGGGAGGAGAAGAGCTCAAAAAGGTGGGGGGGGGGCAGGGCTGAGAACACTAAAGACAAATAAGACTTATTTCACAATTTCACTGAGAGCAAATGTTGCTTATCCCGGGGCGGGGCAGGGGAGGCTATTAGTATTTGAATTCATGATTAATTATACTGTGCAGAGTTCCTGAAAAGCTCCAGGACAGAAGGATGGTTTTTAAATGCCATAAATGAGTGAATCAATGAAGAGAATATGGAAAAACATTTATTAAGGACTTACCATGCGCAAAGCACTGGGAACACAACACAAGATCAAAGAGCTCTCGAAGATCTCACATAATAATAAAAGGAGACAACACACATAAACAATATAATACATCGATGTGTAAGAGCAGAAGAGTTTCACCAAAATGCCTCAGTCAGCTACAAATCCCAAGGTTTACTAATCCCCCGTCTGTTGGTTCAACCCCCATGGGAGAAGCAAATGCCACAAACCTATCTTCCATTATTTCACCTGCATCCTAGAAGGGGAAGGGCTGACATCCCACATGCCTCATAGAGGATGAAAGTCCCTACAAATTCATGGGGACTTAGAACTCTTGGGAATGAGCTCTGGACTATAGGTCAAAAGACCACAGGAGTAGGAGAAATACTATCCAGTCAGGCAATTACCCTTCAAAAAAGCGTGGAAAGAGAACAAGGCACATTTTAATGAGCTTTTTTGTTTATGAACACAGAGGAAGCATCCTAGAATGCCAAGAGTCTACGTAGAGCTAGGGGTTGATTGGGAATAAAAGAAACTAGGACTTTCCTGATACTTCCTAATATGTCCTTCCCATCTTCTTGCCTTAAACAGAAAGGTTCCTCACTCCAGTTTCTCTTTCCCTCTCTCCCTGTCTGTCTGTCTCTGTCCCTCTCTCTGTCTCTGTCTCTCTCTGTCTGTGTCTCTCTGTCTCTCTGTCTGTGTCTCTCTCTGTCTCTCTCTCTCTCTGCATATGTCCTGCCCTAATTCAAGAAGTCTCCTGTTCCCAGTTTCCCACTCAGAAGAGGGAAATAGGAAAGGAAAATCTAAAGAATTCACTCCTTAAATATGTAAATATTGGATGAGATTAGAGGTCAAGGTGCTGAAGGGAAAAAAACAACACTAGCTCCCCATATTAAAATGATATTCACCTTAGCAGTGAAGGAAAATCCCCATAGAACCAGGCCACCAGGCAAAACTATATAGCCAATCAAACTTCTGGGCTTCAGAGCTCCTGGTTTGGTGAAAAACCCTATGATGTCATTTGATGGAGTCACAAATGGAATTCCCCATAGGGAAACAATTTGTCACTTTCATTTCTCAACAAACATCCAAAGTCCTTCTGGAGTGTCCTGATTCTGCTAGATCTTAATAATGGGCTTTTACAAGAGGCAGGGGTTCCCCTAGACATGAGATCAAAAGGGACTGACTATCAAATAGAGGTAACTTTTTATGTTATGAAACCTTGTCATTTTACCACCATTCAAATGTATCAGAGCATTGATTATTTTAAACATAATAATATCTTCCAAGTATTTATTAAATTCTCACTATATGTCAGGCACTGAGCTCTGAGCTGGAGATGAAGACAGAAAACAGACTTGTTCTTGCTATCAGGGAGCTTACATTCTATTGAAGGATCCTAGACAATTTTAACAGGGAGGTCAAACAAGCAAAATGATTTGCCCAAGGTCACACAACTAGAAAGTGGCAGAATTCTCTTTCTATACACTTTGACAGCTATTTTTACACTAGTATGGATAGTTTTGTGCTAATACTTTCACTAGCTTTGCCCATTCCTATTGTGAACATATTTATGGTCCAAAGACAACAAAGCCAGCTGCACCATACGGAATCCGTGACCTTGTCCTCATAGGCACAATGCTCTTAACCACTGAGCTAACAAGCCATCGACAATTAGGACAGAAAGCATTAAGATAAACGATCCCATAAGTAACTGGTGTCTTACACACACACACACACACACACACACACACACACATCCTTGATTTCAATTAACATGCTTAAGCCTTTTCTGTCACTTGAAAAGAGCAGCATATGGTTAAAGAAATTTAACTTAATCCAGGAAAACAAAGAAGGCTCCCCAGCAACTTGGGAACATATGGATTTCTTGGTTCAGTGAACTTATTTGAATGCAATTCTTACACAACACTAGCTGGTCGATGGTATTTTTTCATCGATCTACCTGAGATTCCATTATTTCAGTGCTGTTGATAGTCTTCACATATTTAAGAGATTCATTTGAGTAATTACTCATTAATTTGGGAGGGGAACACTCTATTACTAATTAATGTTTGTCAAGCAATTTTCAGACATAAAACGCTATAGGAGAGCTAAGCAGTATTATTTCTCTTCCCCCTCTTGAATCATTTTTATAGCCAAACAGCCCCAATGACATGTTCAAAAGACTTATTACAGAAAAAGTATTTCATTTCTACAGCCTAGGAGTATATTAAGGGTGGGTGGGGAATGACTAAATTACTAATGGAACCATAAAATTTTTTTTCATAGATTGGACTCTAACATAGGCTTTATATTGTATTGCATTTCTGAAATGAATGTTATTTCTTGCTCTCTGTGGTTGGGTTGGATTTATTCTGCCCTTCGTATTATACATCTAACCCAAGTATGTTCAGCTTGGGGTGGGAAGCAATTAAAAAAGAAAACCCATTTAAAAAGTGGAGGAGCAAAATAAGGTGAAATAGCCTTTCATTACCACCTGTTCTTTCTCTAGGAAAATAATAGCCAATGTCCAGCACTCCTTCCCCACACCCCCAAATCACTTCTCCACATTGCCTGAAGTCCAGCCAGCCCACCTAAGAGTAAGAGAATGTGGTATATAAGCAATGAACCACAAGGAGTCAAATGAGACGAGCAGCAATACTGACAGGAAAAAGAATCGAAATGAAGCATCATCACAGAAAAAACTTTTGCCCTCATCGGACATTTGAGAACAAGATTACAAACAGATGTCACCAAACCAAATACTTATAACTTCCAAATTAAGTGGGATGAAAAGCTTTTGAAATATAGAGACCTAGCAGACAAAATCAAAACTGTGGGAATAACACGGAGAATATATCATTCCCATTGTCTTATCTATTATTACAATTACCCTGAAAATGCCTACAAAGGATTAGCTTGCCCTTGTTGCTGTAACTTTAGAAGCCATTAAATCCAACCACTATCCCCATTTAATAGATAAGGAAATTGAGGTCCAGAGAGATTGAGTGGTTTGTCCTTGGGCAAGGCACTAGACCTATCTGGGTCTCAGTTTCGGCACTACAAAATGAAGATTGGTGTGCTTTATATTTAAAGTTCTTAAAAATATGTATAAGGTAAATTATTATTTATGATGTCCAGCTCATTTTAAGGAAGGTCTCCATTATAAGGCTAATGAGCTTGGAATAGAGAGCTATTTTAAAGATGGAATAAATAGGATTTGAACCTGGGTCTTGCGAGCCAGCATAACCAATTAAGCAGTATATACTTATCAAGTACCTACTATGTGCTAAAAGCTGGGAATACAAGAGGCAAAAGATAGGCTTTACCCTCAAGGAGCTTACAGTCTAAAGGGGGGAGACAAGATGTAAACAAAAATATACAAAACAAACTATATACAGGAAAGCAGGAAATAATTAACAGAGGGAAGGCACTAAAATTGAGAGGGCTTAGCAAAGATTTCCTGTTAAATATGGGATTTGAGTTGGGACTTGAGGAAGTCAGGGAAGTCAGTAGGCAGACATGAGGAGGGAGAGTATTCCAGTCATGGGAGACAGCAAGAAAAGATGCCCAGAACCAAAAGATGGAGCATCTTGTTTGTGGAACAGCCAGGAGGCCAGCCATAATACTAACTGTCTTGTGGGACAGTTCTGAGGCTCAAACGAGAAAATATAAATGCCTCATAAATTATAGAAATATCAGACCTTATTACTATGATTAAAGTTCATAGCTAGTGTTTCACTGCAAAGTCCTAAATTGTGCCAGACAGGATCTCAATAAATACCTGTTGTATCCAAGTCAGAATTTTACTCCTTTTGGCCAAAGGAGTATGGCAAGACATAACAGAGCTGGGAGTAGATATAAAGTAGTCCAAAGCCTTGAAAGAAAATGTTAACAAAGAGTTGTTATACAGGAAGTGCTTTGCAAACCTTAAAGTACTATGTAAATGCTCACTAGTATTATTAAAGCTCCAATCAGAGTAAAGTTGGCACAAGTTTGAAGGAAAAAATGGGCTAAAATCTTTAAATTATTATAATGAAAGGAATTATCAGACTAATACGTCACCATGCCATCTGAACTCACGTCTAAAGTTCCTTTAGGGGTCATTTTTGAAGGAGTCAGTAATATAGAAGTTTTAGTAGTTATATAGAGGTCTATTCAACAATAGGTAATTTTTCCTTTATGGAATCATTACTGAATGACTATCAGTTAAAATTATTCCCCCCAAAATCTCTAGGAGTTGCCCCAAATGCAAGAGGTAGATTATGAAGTAACTATAATGGTTCCTATAAGTAGTAACTATAGACATTTGGAGAAGGGGTCAGCATTTTGGGGGGACACAGCATTCACAGACCCTAACTACAGCTTTTCACCTGAGCCTTAAGGCAACTGGATATCACTTCAGGTAAGTTGATTATGTTTGTTTAACCCTTTTGGTTCCATGTTCAAAAGGAAACTTTATTAATGATTTGTTTATATCTTGTAACAACTGGCTTTTAATTATCTTTTTATCTATTTATTATCTTTTAACATCCACTAATACCTTTATTGGCACTTGGGGATTCCTTAAGGGTCTCACTCCATTAAAAGTAGTTGACACTAAATCCCAGATCCAGGAATGCTAATTCTTTCCATTACCATAAGGCAAACTGCACCTTTTCTGCTTCACAAATTCTTGAAGAGATTCATACAGCTAGGTGGCACAGTGAGTAGAGCACCAACCCTGGAGTCAGGAGGACCTCAGTTCAAATTTGGCCTCAGACACTTGACACACTTACTAGCTGTGTGACCTTGGGCAAGTCACTTAACTCCAATTGCCCTGCCTTCCCTGCTGCAAAAAATAAATAAATAAAAATAAAACTGAATCAATATGCCACCCATAGGGACCTTTATGTATAAAAAAACAGAAAAGATTCATACAGTGGGAAGACTACTGGTTTTGAAATCAGAGAATCAAGTTTGAATTCCAACTTTGGCTCTTGGTGCTTTCAGAACCTTGGTCAAAACATTTAGCCTTTCTAGGCATCAGCGTCCTTATCTTTGAAATGATGGGTTGGAACAGAGGATTTCTAAGGGCTTTTAGAGTTCTAACTCTATGATCCCAGAATACACTAACAGAGTCTTTTTTGTTATTCAGTTTTTGTTCAGTCATGTCTGTCTCTTCATGACACTATTTGGGGCTTTCTTGGCAAAGATACTGGAGTGGTTTGCCATTTCCTTCTCCAGCTCATTTTACAGACGGGGAAACTGAAGCAAACAGGGTTAAGTGACTTGTTCAGGGTCATATAGCTAGTAAGTATCTGAGGAAGGATTTGAACTCAGGGACATGAGTCTTCCTGGATTGGCACTCTGTCTACTGTTCCACCTAGCTTCCCCTCTCCTATTCCACTCCCAAATTCTCATGTTTTGGTTTGGTTTGGTTTTTTTCCAGGTCATTCCTCAGTTGTTTTTTGGGTTTTTTTCCCTTTTCTGATCCACATAGCTCATCAAACACCCTTTAAAAGGTACTGTAGCTAGAATTATATGTGTATCATGGACTCATAGTCATAGGATCGTGCTGGGTGATGGTTTGCTTAGTTCTTTAAATATCTTTATTTTTAAAACTACAACTTTTTGACAAAGAATTAAAAATGTTTCTATTTCAAGTCTGAGAGGTTATTTGTTTTGTTTTGCTGTTTTGGCTCATTATTATAAAACATTACGCTCTAGTGCAAAAGAATTCTGAGTTCTCATGTGGATTATGCCACAGACTTACTGTGTGACCTTGAATAAGTCCTTTGGGCAATTCTGCACTGCAGTTGATTCACTTATGAATTAGCCTGATAACACCTATCCTATCTCCCTCACAGGGCAGTTATTAAATGAGATTATATGTAAAAGCAATCTGAAAAGTACAAGGTGACAGGCAAGTGATTTCTGGTATAACAATTGAGCCAGGACTTTCAATTAAGATGGCAATGTGAGGTCCTAGAGGAAACCAAGTCTCCCACAAAAACCTAGCAAAGATATATAAAATAGTAACAGATAGAAAATGATCAAGAGGACCAATCAGAAACAGCAGTAAGAGCTTACATCTAATCCACAACTGCATAAGAAAATGGCCAGGTGCCCGGAGGCCCTCAGAGAAGGGCCTCACCAAGAACAAGCTTTGGTAAGTAGGAATTGAAACCTATGGGATCTCTGAGCAAATAGGGATGTAGAGAGAGTGAAGTCAGTGCCAGGTCATATAAATGAAGGTAGGAAATTCCAGCCCTGGACTATTGGGACAGCATCAGAAGACAGAGCTATTCCTCATTAGGTCACTAGGTCATGTTTCAGAGCACTCAGAACCACAGAAGAAGACAAACCAGCTCAAAAACCAGGTGCACATGCCAGGTATCATTTACAGGAAGCCTGAAACCAGGTTGGTCCCTAATAACTGATTAGGGCCTATCAGGGCCATATCAGGAGAAGAAACCAAGTCCCAAAATGGGGAATATGTGAGGATAAAGAGACAGAAACAGGCCAAAGCCAAGCCCTACAATGGACCACCAAGAGAGGACAACAGAAGCCAGAGATTACAGCGGAGGGTGTGAATCAGCACCAGAGAGGTACTGCAGTTACAACAGCATCTAAATTACAGGGAGGGGTTGGATAGGCAAGACCAAATTCTGCCTGCCTACCCTCTCCAAGAATATTTATCTTCTGTCACCTTCTGATTCTTTGTAAAGGTTAAGGTGGAGAAAAATAAAGGAAAAAGGTGTAAGAAGATATGATGGTGAGAAAAACATAATTAACAATCGTAGAATTTGAGTGGAATGATTTATTAACAAAATGGAGGGGGAAGGAGAAATGAATATAAAACTGAATCCAAAAATAAGTTTCTACAAGAAATATAGTTGAAATATAAAGATTATCAAAGATTAAAATGAGTTGTTGGATCAGAATTTAGTATGCCTGAGGTGAATTCAAATTATAGGTATGGAGATCACAATTTCAGACAAAGCATCAGAAAAAATAAACTTAATCATGTTTAAAGGTACCATTGGTAATGAAATAATATCAGTATTTGACATGTGCACATTAGGTCACATAACATTAAGTAATTTAAAATAAACTAAAAACTGGGAAAGCCTGACAGTAAGACTAAAATACTTGGGGACCTCAATGTGATGCCTTTAGATCTATAGAAATCTAACAAAAACATATGCAAGAAAGAAGTTAAGAACCTCAATAAAATTTTAGGAAAGTTAGATGTCTTTAGGAATTTCTGAACAGGAGATGAAAGGAAAATACATATTTCCCACCTATGTATGGTACCTTTAAAAAAAATTAACTATGTGCTAAAGCTTACAAACCTCATAAATAAATGAAGAAAAGCAAAAAATGTAAAACATCCTTATATTCAATGATCCAATAAAAATTAAAAGCAATATAGGCTTTTTGAAGGGATGATTTATATTTAAATGAAGATTAAATAATTTAATCCTAAAGAATTGGTGAGTCAAAGATTAAGTCATAGAAACAATGGATAATTCCATCAAAAAGGACTACAATGAGGCAACACTCAAAAAATTGGGGGATATAACCCAAGTATTCCTTAGGGGTAAATATGCAGGTCTAATTTATTTCAGCAGCACAAGCTAAAAGTAGTTGATTAATGAACTGGGGGTTCAACCACAAATATCTAGGAAAAACAAATGAAAACTCCAAATTTTAAAAATGTAAATTCTGAAAATAAAGAAGAGATAAAAAAATTTAATTACATTGATCAAATGAGGGGTTGTTTTTATTTCAAAAATCAGTAAAAGAAGGTAAGCTATTCATTTTTTTAGCTAATTTAATTTTAAGAGATAGACAGGAAAATGCAAAAATAAAAAGGGAAATAATAGAAATAATTAGAAACTATTTTGTCCCATTACATGGACAAGAAGACAGAAAAACAAATGGGTCAACTATTTGCCAAAATATGGAGGGAAAAGATATCCTACCAAATTTCTTCTATGATACAAATAGGATCCTAATACATGGTGATGAAGATGATGATGATGATGAGAGAGAACACAGAAAAAAACTACAGACCAAATCTCTAATCAATATTGATATAAATATTTTAAATAAATATTAACGAAAAAGTTACCGCAACATACTAAAAAGATTATGCAATATGATTAGGTTGGATTTATACCAGGAATGCACCATTGGTTCGATATTAGGAAAATTATAAATATCCTAGAAAAGAAAAAGAATATTATTATAGATATCAATAGATTTTAAAAGGTTTTAACAAAATATAACACCTATTTACATTTTTAAAACATTAAAAATCACAGGAATTAATGGATCTTTCCTTAATAGGCAATATTTCATCATCTGTCATATTTTTGTAAATGCTAGAGACCTTTCCAAAAAGAACAGGGTAAAGCAAAGATGGCCATAATCACCACTATTATTTAATACAATTCTAGAAATGCTAGCTATAAAAAAATAGATCAAGAAAAAGAAACTGAAGGAATAAGTACAGGCAAAGAAGAAACAAAATTATAGCTTTTTTGTAGATGATACGATGGATTAGTTAGAGAACCCTAGAGATTCAACTAAAAATTAATTGAAAAACTAATATTAATACAAAAACAATGAATAATCCTTTCTGGTCTTATTCACTAATTCTCAGAGATATCTAACTTTTCTAAAAATTTATTCAGGTTCTTAACTTCTTTCACCTTTACCTTTTTGTTAGATTTGTCTATGGCTTGAAAGGGGCACACTGAAGTCACCAATTATTTTAGTCTTATTGTCTATTTTCCCCTATTTCCAGGTAGTTCAATTTGCAAAATATAAGACACATTCACAAAAATCAGCAGCCTTTATATTATTAGTAAAACTAAGAAGAGAGAGAAAAAGAAATTGTATTCAAAATAACTACAGGATTCATAAAATATCTAAAATCCATTTTCAAGGACACTAGAATTATATGAGTAAAGTTACCAAATATTCTTTATAAAAATAAGGATAGACAAATAATTAGAGGTATATTAGTTGTTCACAGTTGGACCACAATAATGCAATAAAAATTACATTACTAGCTAAATTAATATTGATTTAGTACTATACTAATCAAACTACCAAAAAATTAATCTAAAAGTAGACAAAATAGTAACAAAAAATCATCTGGAAGAACATGAGGTCAAAAATCTCAAAGAAAATAATGAAAACAGTTAAAAAGAAAGGAGGTATAGCAAGTACCAGATTTATAACTACACCACCAAGCAATAATCATTGAAACAATTCGCTGCTGATTTTAAAAAAATAATTGACCAATAAAATAAATTACGTATATGGGATGCAGAATTAATTGATCTTGGTAGCATAGTCTTCAATAAAACCAAGGACATTGACTACTGGTTTAAGGACTAGTACCATTAAGAAAAAAAAAAACAACTTTGGAAAATTGGTTCATATTCTAGGAGAGATTGGGCTTAGACCAGGCCTCTAGCCCCCTGAAAGCAGTACCCTAGCATGTTCCACGTGGTGATACCATATGAGCACATACCAAATCCCCATTATGTAAACTACATGAAATTTTAATTACTTTTTGGAGGCAACATTCCCTTCTTACAATTTACACCCCTTCCCACAAAAAGCGAATTATTTATCAGATGTTTAAAAAAATTTAATT
Organism: Trichosurus vulpecula; assembly: GCF_011100635.1. Lineage (NCBI taxonomy): Eukaryota > Metazoa > Chordata > Mammalia > Diprotodontia > Phalangeridae > Trichosurus > Trichosurus vulpecula. The sequence continues at coordinate 44,807,708 of NC_050581.1, read as the reverse complement.
AGAATGGCCACTCTAACGCAGGGATCATCAAATTTCTTACTACCAACCATTAAGGGGTAAGATCCCCATTCTTCTGTCCATGGCCAAAATGGGAATTTTATTGAAGATGCCTTCCATATTTTCAAGATCTCTTCTCACCTGGAAGCCTCCCACCCTTCCCTAAGTAAATCTACTTATTTCTAATGCATATCCTAAAGTCATCCCTTATTAGCTCTAGCAATGGAAATACCAATAATCCAGCTTATACAGTGTTTCAAGGTTTGCGAAGCACTTAATATACATTATTTCATTCGATTCTTACAACTACTCTCTGAAGCAAGTATTATGATCCCCAAAAATGAGGCTCAGAGAGTTTAAAGGATATACTCAAGGTTTTACACACAGCTAATACATACCTGAGGGAGGGAGAATTTAAACCCAGGTATTCTTAACTCTAAGTCCAGGGCTCTATCCCCACATACACATACACATACATACCTACACACCACACACACACACACACACACACACACACACACACACACCAACATCCCTGAATCTTTGTAGTCTCTGAGTCTCTGGGTTATTTAAGGAAAGGCATATCCCTGGGGTAATTTTGCTACCACAAACTATAGCGGGAACAGAATCTAAAACCTACTAGCTGGTCTTAGGTGTCTTCCCTGGCTTCATTCAAGACTTAGCTCAAATCTCCTTTGCCACTAGCACCTTCCCTCTGAGATTACATCACCATCCATTTATATCATATATATCTTGTACATACATTGTTCTTTGCATTTTCATGAGCCCCTTGAGGGCAAGCAAGGACCTTTTTTTGGCCTTTCTTTGTATAGCCAGCACATAGTAAATGCTTAATCAATGTTTGTTTACTGGCCAAATTATAGAGAGAATTCCTCCCCCACCTCAAGACTTAATAAAAATCAATTCTGCAACTATTCCAGATTCCTTTTTTGTAGATTATGGCTGAGACCTGAGGGGCCTTCAAAAGCAAGGCAGGGCTTCCACTTTTTTTATCTTAATTAACTTTTAGAGAGTAAGAAACGTAAAATTAGCCTGGGAGAACACTGAATTCTACCAGAAAATAAGCCAGAGAAGGTTAATTTGTAGACTTTTCTTGAAGTCCTCAGTCAAGTCTCCCAGGAAAGACATGTCCTCACATCAAATGTAAATATTGTTCCCAACTTCCTTTCCTCTTCTAACAAAGCTACGCATCCACCACAAATGCTTCAAAGCCCAGAAATAATGCAGTTCACTGGCTAAACAACACTGACCTGTTAAGCTTGGGTATGTAACAGTCATAAAATTATCATTGCTCAGAGTATTAACATGTAGCAAATTCTACTAAAGTTCAGCTTCTCAGTTTCAGTTCCACTGACAGAGCACTATCTCTAGAGCTAAAGAACCCGGGCTTATATCCCACCTCGAACATATGCTAAACCTTCATGACTTTGGGCAATTAACCTCTCAGCTTCCTCCTCTGAAAAATGAGGGGACTGGACTAGATGGCCTCTGAAATTCTTTCCAGAGCTAGATCTACGATCCTATGAACTGGGGCTGAAATGTAGATTGTTCCAGGAGGCAGCCACATTTGGAATGATGACCCAGGTAGGCTCCTTTCCTCCTAGGAAAGTGAGTGTCCACATCCTCAGCAGAGGTTGGACAGCATAAATGGGCTTCAGAAGCTCAAATAAATTTCCCTTGGTTTGCCAGGGAAAGGATCAAAACCATTTGTAAATTCTGGTACAGAGTCTTAAAAGTTTACTTGCTGTCAGCCAAAGAAAGCAGTCATTATGTGCTCTAGCCTACTATTGATTTCCTTCTATCCTTCAGGTCTTTGGGGGATGTAGTGGAAGCAGCTCCAGCACTGCCTTGTTTCATCTTCCCAGAATGCACCACGCAGGAGTCACCAGAGGCTTCTATTTTCTTGGTTGACTCCAAGGGTTGCATCCTAGGATACACAGTTGAGATCATGTTACTAAAAACAGTTTACAAACTCCCGAACTCTCAGTCTGAGCAAACAGGTCCTACGCCCTAGCAGTCATACCTCCCCCCACTTCATGAATGTCTCACTAACTCCTACATTCTCTCCTCCCCCATTCCCCAAACTGTTCTACCAACAACCCTAGAGCAAGCTGATAGAAGACACTTTGAACTCCTTGTCTTGCTTAAATATGCCCAGTCTTCAAAAATGTATGGCTCCTGCTAAGAGCTAGACCATGTAATGCGTGGATTTGACTCCACTTATCTTTCATATATGCAGCATTTTACCTGTTATTTTTTTTACTCTCCTAGAGTTATAATCCAAACACTATTAACACAATACTATAATGGACTTGGATTGGCCAGCATCAGAAATATATGTACATGTACACATGCTCATGGACTGATCCATTCCAATCATACATTGTCAACTGTTTGGATAATATCTCCTGTAGGCACCTCAAATTCAATATGTCCAAAAAGAAAATTGTCATTTCCCTCTTTAACCTGCTCTCCTCTAAATTTCCCTATTTCTACTTAAGGTACTACCATCATCCCAGTCACTGTGGTTCAAATGCTTAGAGTCATTCTTAATGCTTCCTTCTCCCTTATCCCTCATATCCAATCAACAGCCAAGTCTTGTCAGTTCTATCTCTCACATACATCTCGTCTCCATTCTTACCAGAACCACACTAATTTAGGTCTCACAGCTTTTCGCCTAGATCATTACAACAGTTTCCTAATTGGTCTCCTTGCTTTTAGTCTCTCTCTCCTCTCTCTAATCCATCCTACCTACAGCACCAAAATAATCTTTCTAATGCATCAGTCTACATCACTCTCTCCTGCTCAAAACCTTCAATGGCTCCCCATTCCCAAAGGATAAAATATAAATTCCTTGGGCTGAATTTAAGGCCCTGCACAATTAGTCTCCCACCTTCCTTCTCATACTTATTTCATACTATTCCCTTTTACAGACTCTACATTCTAGCCACGTTGGACCATGAACCATTCTCCAAACTTAATATTCCATGCCCCCTTCCTGGCCATTCTTCCACGTACATCCCCATCTATGGCGTTTACTCCTTCCTCATCTTTACCTCTCAGATATCTTGTCTTTTTACAAAGTTCAACTCAGGTGTCACCTCCTCTGTGAAGTGTCCCATGATGTCCTTGGTGTTAGTGTTCTCTCCCACCTCAGACTTCTTTATGTTTTACTCATCTATGTGTATGTGATAGCACTACCCCTTCAGGAAAATGTAGAGTCCTTGATTACAGGGACCGTTTTATTTTTATATTTTTATTCCCTGAACATAGCACAGTACATTGCACACATTAAAAAAAATTGTGGAATTGGATTGGATTGGATATAAGGACAAAAGTTTCAGGCCTACGATAATAATTGTTCACGTTTACATAGTGTTTTAGGGTTTGCAAAGTGCTTTATGCATCTCATTTTGTCCCATCAACCCTCTGCAGCAGCTATTATCATTACCAATTTTATAAATGATGAAACTGAGCCTCCGAGAGGCTAAGCAACTTGCCCCAGTGTACACAGTTACTAAGTATCTAAGGTAGGATTTAAACTCAGGTATTTCAGATCCAAGTCCAGCACTCTTATCTTTTATACCTCACTGCTTCTCAAAGAGTCTTATGTGGAAGTATTAACAACAACATAAATGATTATTTGAAATCATTAATAATAGGAGAAATACAACAAAACAACTCTGGTTTTCACTCAGGAAATTGGCAAAGATGGCAAAACGTTGGAGGGCTAGAAGAATATAGATGCATATACGCTGTTGTTGACCTGTTGCAGAAAGCTATTTGAAATTTTATTTTTTTAAGTGACTAAAATATCTATCCCCTTTGACCCAGAGATCCCAGTGCTGGGAATATATCTCCAAGAAGATCCAACAGAAAGAAAAAAAACGTTCTAGATACAAGAAAATATTTATAGAAGCACTTTTGTGGAATCAAAGTGGGCAAGTGTAAGGCAATATAGCTGAAGCATAAAAAATAGTGACTATGAATACTTGCAGAAGCATAGGAAGACGCATAGTGAGATAAGAACAAGGAAAATGACATACACAATGACTGCAAACGTAAACAAAAGTATCCAAAAAAAAGAAAAATAAATAAACTGACCATGATGTAACTATAAGACTACACTTAGCCCTAGTGAAAAAATGCACCACCCCCACCTCTTTACAAAGGTGAAGGAGACTAAGGGTATGCAAAAGCCACCTCAAACTGGCTAAATTTTGGATCTAAGCATTTACACCTAGGATATCAGCGAATGCTACAAAACAGGGTTTGATTGCTTATTTTGTTGATTTCTAGACATAAGAAAGTAGTAGGGAAAATGTTAATAATGCAGATTAAACTTCAAAGTATGTCGTGCTACATTTTTGTTTTTTCTGGAGAGCCGGTTGATAATCATTTGCCAGCACACCACTGATAGGCATGCAGACTATTTTATATCCTGTCAGATGTGAAGGATGTGCTGGTTGGTCTTTTTTGCTAAAACTTTTTTTTCTCTCTTTTAAAAAAATCTCTTATAAGAGATGATCCACTAGGTAGGAGGAGGAGAAGGAATAGATTCAAAAATGAATGTAATGTAAAAAGGAAAGGTATTAATGAAAATGACATTTGCAAATGTTCTGGATAGATATTACATCATGAGACTAACCATAATTCCTTATCCCAGACTCCCCTACCTCACCCCACGGTGACATTCTACCACCCTCGACCACAATCTCCCTCCAAACTAAAATAAATAGCAAAAAGGTATGTTTATCAATGAAAAATGAAACTCGGTAAGTCTCTATTCCTACTCATTCAGTTGCTCGTGTTATCTTGGAAACAACTGATCTCTAATAAACATACAATCATAGAAAAAAAACATGCTTCTCTTCAGAAAACAAATAAGACATCTCTTTAGCATCACAGGAGTCTCTGGACAAAGTTCCCTTAATTATGTTTGACCAATATGCCATTGCATTCAAGGAAAATTAATGGACTCTGATGGATATTTAGATCCTGCCTCCTCAATTCCACAGAAAGGTAATCATTTAAATAAACATTGACATATAATATATTCATGTTCTTTCACCTTTTAGAAGGTCTGATTTACTGGGTTGGACTGACCATCCTGAAATTTGAATTGAATTCATTAAAGTGACATGTGCTCTCTTAGGGGGAAATACAAGCTGGCAGCTAGTTAGCAGACACAACACCTTTGCTCCATGTTGCTGTATTGCGTCTGTGACTAGTAAAAATTTGATTCAGCTCACACACCCAAAAAACCCCAAAGATTAGGCTGACAACAGTGTGGATAAGTGCCACATGAGGAGTTTTGTGTCTCATTTTTTTAAAGCATCTACTTTTTTAAAAAGGCTATATCAGTAATCCCAATGAATACTAGGATTATACTCCATATTTGCAGAGATACCGGTAAACTTCAGTTAGAGGAAAAACCAAATACATAAAATATAATGCAATAGTACAAAATTTTTAAAGCAATGACAATGAATTTCCATTCAATAGAGATCTTGAAGAAAAGAGATGATAAACATTTGTCATGGAAGATTTAGACTATTTGGCTAAAGGCAGGGGACTGGATCATATGATCCTTTCTAAGCCCCCTTTTAGAAATCTGATTTTAGTCTGTAAAAGTAAAAAGTTGTGAATGAGTTGTTTTATGCACCACTGGAGGGAGTACCCATTCCTAAGACATCACAGTTTCAATAAAGTATTGAAGAAAAGTACGAAAACTAATGATGTGCTTTAAGAAATTTAGAATCAAGTCTCTCATCTTGAATTTTCTAAATGTTTTGAGCAATGTCTAGGCATGGTGGATTGGTAAATAAACGTCGTCCTCCTTTAACATATAATGTCTAAGTCTTTATATGGAATCTAGGTGTCTCTGAATCAATCCCATATAAGTTTTAAGATATGTCTTGTGGTGTCATACATAATAATCAACACTGTCTAGCTCCTTAGATTTCTGTCTCTTATTTCATGCTTTTTGTTTTTACATCACTTTTGTTTCTGAATATATCTATCTCCATTTCCCTACCCAGCGAGCTATCCCTTATAATAGAGATATAAAAAGAAATGGGGAGGAGTACGGCACAGTGGGAGGGAAACAGTTGTCATGCCTGACAATGTGTACAATATTCCACACCCATAATCCCCCACCTCTGCAATTAACAATAATAATAATAATAACTACCATTTATATCATGCCTATTACATTCCAAGCATTGTGCTAAGTGCTTTACAATTACCTCATTTGGGGGACAGGGTCAAGGGAGAAAATTCAAAAAAGGGGGATAGGTTAGGAAGGAGCAAAATACAGTTAGTCTTTCACAACATGAGTATTGTGGAAGGGTTATACATAATGATACGCATGTGGCCTATGTTGAATTGCTTGACTTCTTAGGGAGGGTGGGTGGGAAGGGAAGAGGGGAGAGAATTTGGAACTCAAAGTTTTAAAAACAGATGTTCAAAAACAAAAAAAAAGTTTTTTCATGCAACTAGAAAATAAGATACACAGGCAATGGGGCGTAGAAATTTATCTTGCCCTACAAGAAAGGAAGGGAAAAGGGGATGGGAGGGGAGTGGGGTGACAGAGGGGAGGGCTGACTGGGGAACAGGGCAACCAGAATATACGCCATCTTGGAATGGGGGGGGAGGGTAGAAATGGGGAGAAAATTTGTAATTCAAACTCTTGTGAAAATCAATGCTGAAAACTAAATATATTAAATAAATAAAATAAAAATTAAAAAAATAAATATTAAAAAAAACAATTACCTCATTTGACCCTCACGACGATTCTGTGAGGTAGAGATTATTATTATGTCCATTTTACAGCTGGGTAACTGAGGCAAATAGAGGTTAACTACTTGCCCATGGTCACACAAATAATAAGTATCTAAGGCTAGCTAAATTAGAACTCGGGTCTTCCTGACTATAGACCTAGAGCTCTACCCACTGTGCCTTATCTCTTATCACTATCATGATTAAGGAAACCAATCATCAGTTATCCATCAACTTAGAATAGTGCCTGGTACATTGTATGTTCTATATAAATGTTAGGCATTAGTTAGATACAAAGATAAATAGACGTATGGATAGATACATACATACATACATACATACATACATACATGCATACATAGATACACAGATAGACAGATCCATAGATAGATAGATACATACATACATACATACATAGAAATAGAGATATAGACCAAATATGCACAAGATGAATTAAGGGGAGCACTAACAGATAAAGGGATTAGGAAAGACTTCACATAGGTGGCCATTCAGCTGAACTTTGGGGGAACCAAGGCATTCTTAAGAGGCTAAAGTAAAGAACACATGCATTCTCAACCTATGGAAGAGTTGCTTTCCTCAAACATGAAAGAATGGGCTTACATTAAGACAGGAGAGAAGATTATGATAGATTTTTATTAGAAAGTAAGCACTTGCCCATGAGATGATTAAAAATGAAACCTCTCAAATCAGCAAAGGCTACCCAGGGAGGCTATGGGGTTTCCTGAGAAGTCAGGCAGACAATTATCTTTCTTAAATGATTTAAATTTTAGACATTCATTTGCCTGGAAAGAAGAAGGGTAATGACCTCTTATGGTCTCTTTCAATTGTATGACATCAGAAACACTCCAGAGCTTTCCTACACTTGGGGTATGGGGTAGATAGGAAGCAACTTTCATCTCTAGACCACCTCAACTACCCAAATCCAATGATTGTCTTCAAACCTCCCTTGCAGAAGGAAATCCCAGCCTTTGTGCCCTTTCTCTTGATTCCAGCACCCAGAAGGAAAAGTTTCCTTATCTAAAATACTTAAGAAAGTGAAATAAGAGATCAAACAAAGTTGCAGGGACAGATTTTCCACAAAGTGGTACAAATAGCTACACTTACCCTCAAGGTAGTCTTTCTCAGCAGACTCCTCTATTCCTTCCTAGCCTCCTCCAAAGTCTTCCTTCTTTATCTGATGTTTTTACTAGTTCTATTTCCCTTCCACCCAAGTTACTTTGTGAATCCCACACAGGGAGAGCCTGATTCCACTCCAAGGATGGGAGGGTCTTCCTTAGATCACTGTCCCCCTTCTCTTTTGGCCAGCAACCCCAAAGATCTTCCCCTCCCAGTTTGATTTCTTCTTTTTTTTTTCTAATTAAAGGGTCCATCCCTTTACTCACTTCTTAAAGAGGCCTATTCACTGAATGGGTGCTGTCCTACTTAAAGTGAGAACCTGAAAAGACCTTAGCTTAAAAGGGCCAAGGTTCCCCACTGCATCCTGGGCCATCTCTAGTCATCCTGATCTATATCTGGCCACTGGACCCAGATGGCTCTGGAGGAGAAAATGAGGCTGGTGACCTTGCACAGCCCTCCCTCACTCAAATCAAAATCAATTGTAAGTCATATCATCATCTCCCTGATGTCATGGTCTTCTTCAAGAGCAAAGAACAACCCAGAACCCTTCTCAGCACCCACCAAAGGGAGAAATGTTTCGGCCTTTTAATTCTTAAAAGTGATCACTGCCTTTTGGCATACCTGGAAGTCACCTGGATTTGTAAAGAGCCAAGGTCTGTGGCTTCAGAGCTGACCTTAGAGGTCCAAATAGGAATCACTGAGCTATAAATGAATCTGTTAGTGTGTGCTCCCATTTCTCCACCTCCCTACCCTTCAACTCAGTCCAATTAAAATGTATTTTGTGATTAGGTTTTGTTATTGAAAGCCTTTGACAACAAAAAAAATGTTCATTCTGAGCCTATTCCAAGGCTAATTTTATGTTTATGTGTTGTGTTGATGGGTTCAACTATCTTTTTTGTCCTTGAAACCCATTCTAGTAATTCCCATTAATTACAGTCAACATCACACTGTCACTTAATTAATCCTACCAGCCCCCAAAAGAGCAAATCCAGTCAATGAGTAAGAAGCATTCTTAACTATTGTTGCTAACTTTACTGAGCTATCTACAAATTTTAAGCCTCTTCTAGAATATAGTAGTCCAATATCAATGACAAATGGTGGTTGGGGGGTGAGGAATGGACCCTTAATTTTTAAGTTAGCCACCTGGAATTCCCCGTTCCCCTTCATGAAAGTAAAAGAAATAAAGAAGTATAATGCTCTCTATGTAATTTAAATTAGAGAAACAAGGAAGTGGGAGAAAGGATAAAGAAATGGAAAGAGTACTGGATTTTGAAGGCAGAGGACCTGGGTTCAGATTCTAGCTCTGCAACTTACTACCTTTGTGAACTTTGGCAAGTCACTTAATCTCTGATTCTGAGTTTCCCCATCTGTAAAATGAAGAGGCTGCATTAGATGATCCAGAAGATCTCTTATAGCTCTAAAACTATCATCTATGATTGCCTAAGTGGAGAAGTTCGCCACACACGCACATCCCCGCCACCAAAATGTTGTTATCTGCTCAAGGTGGGTAGAGTGGTTTCATGTCTTCCTGAAGTAACATAGTACACCACCTCACTTGCTATTGTGCTTTCCTTCAAGCCAATGTTTACCTTACCTCCTGCCCCATGATGGCTGAGAAACCTCAAACCTGGTTCTTTAGTATATCACAACATGTGATTGTTCTAAAACAGTGGTTCTCAAACTCATGACTAGATTCTCTCTGAAATCCTCCTCCTTTTCCTCACCTACCATGTTCTCTGCTCTGGCTCTTTTCTCCTTAGAGGTGATTTCTTCCCTAGGACCACCATTTTAGAAAGGACCCCAGCCTTTCACCTCACTCATACCTGAACTATTTCAGAAATCCTCATCCTTACCTGCCACATTGCCCTTTAAAAGTACTTTTCTTCCTCCTCCCTTTCCATTTCTCCTATTTGTCATCTTCCCCTATTAGAATATAAGTTCCTTGAGGGTAGAGACTGTCTTGTTTTGTTGTTTGTTTTTTTTGTTTGCATTTGTATCCTCAGCACTTAGGACAGTTCTTGTCACATAGTAAGTGTTAAAAACATGCTCCTTCATTCTTTCTTTGTATCTATCTATTTCACAAGAGTCCATGAGTCATTTCCATGGGGCCAATGACCCTGGGGACACCTATGCTGCCGATTCCAGTTTGCTGACACAATAACACCTCTTCTGACTGAATGGGAAGGGTGGTACTGTTGATGAAACACCAGTGAGGTGATGTCTGGCTTTTACCAAGAATCATAGCTATATTATTCACTCCTGTCAGAAACAAATGCCTAGAAGTCATAAGACTTAGATCAACACTAATGATGTCAGAGGCCAGTCCACATACCACCAAGGATTGCCACACTCCTACATTTTGGTCATTGTTCTCCAATATCTGCAGCTAACTAACAAGGTGGTACTTCTGATTTTTCCCCCATATGCCAACTTCTTCCTTATTCAGTGAGGAAAAATGAACCTCCACACCATTTAATTCCATCCCATTTATTGATTTAGTCAAATCCCTGGCAAAGACAATTCATCTTCAGAAGGGTAATATAATAATTGCTGGCATTATAATGCATTCTCAGGGCTCCCTGTGTATCATCTTCTTTATTCTCACAACCTCCCTCATGGGCTCTGTAAATAAATAGAAGAGGGGGGATGATGGATCAGGCACATATCATTTTCCCCAATTAGACAGTAAGAAAGCACGGGCATAGAGGGGAAAGGAATTTTCCAAAAAACACAGAGAGTGGAGACTTCTTTCCATTTGGGTATTCTGTCTTCATCAAGACAACCCCTTCCCTAGCACACTCAGCATACTGCAAAGAGCCCATGGTCCTAATTGCTATTCTGCCAGTAACCTGCACACTTCCTAACCTTTCCTTGGTCATAAGCCTTAGAAAATGCTTCGTGTATTATGTAACACTCTTGTTTCTGTCCTGTGAGAACTGAGAAAAAATCTTCCTGACAAGTAATCTCATATGTAAAAAGCAATCTGCCAGAAACCTCGGTAAATGTACCTGTAGTTCTTTCACACATCCCCACTTACACTAGCTCGAGTGTCGTGAATCATACCTATCTTATGCCCTGGGAGCAGAATATGATTACTCAATAAATACAATGATGCCCTCTCCCCCTGAAGATCCTGATGCTCTAAATTTTATATACCAAATATAGCACTCCAAGTCCTAAGTTTTAAAATTTACTTTTTCTAAGGTTTTTTTTTTAATCTCTGCTTATCTTTTCCCTGAAGCTACTATTTCCCACAACCTAGGGAATCTATTTCTTTTTTTTTTTTTTGGAATGGACCTGTATTTCTCATTAATAGGGAACTCCCACTGAGGAAATTCCCTCTACCAAGCATATCCACTACCACTCTACAACTTAGAGTCATTACCCATTGAAACCCAAGGTGTTCTTTGGAGACATGATTAACACATAAACCCAACAATCTAAAATGGATTAACAACAACACAGAGGCTCACCAGAAATAATCTTCTCTCAGGTTTAAAAGTTCATTCTTGACTTTGTCTTCAAACTTTAATTACTTCACCCCATGAAGAAGCTCAAACCTTTCCCCATAATTTGTCTACAGGTATAGAATAAAAGCCTGCCATAGTCAGGGGTCTCCCACCAGTTGAGCCTCTTGATTTATCTGGGCTCACAGCTTCAAAGACACATTAAGTATCCATCATGTAACAAAGTTATAAGCCTTCCTCAGAGCGATAACTAACACAGGACAAATGGGGCTTGTACCCAGGGTGTTGAAATCTGGGAGGAATGTTTTCTACTCATAATGACAACTGCCCTTTTCCATGATGCCCTCCTACCCCACACACACACACCCACTCCCAACACCTGGCACAACTGCCTCTAGGCGACAAGGACCCAGCTTGTCCTCTGTATCAACATGCCCCTCCCTTCCCCCTACCCCCGCCTACTCAACTAAATTTTTCCTAAGCACAATTTCTAGTTACAGGTCTGGATTTCTGTTCCTAACTATTGCAGCTGGTGTGTTGTTCTGCCTTAGCCAGAGTGCCAAACTATATTTTCAAACCTAAACTTAGGACAAAGAAATTTCGTTTTGCAATATCAGATTGCAAAGTATACTTTTTAGTTATGCCTTTCCCAGAGACTTGTGTGATAATCAAAATGTCAATGTAGTTGCTTTTAGCATGGCTCCTCTACTCAAGCATCTAAAAACATACATAAATGCTCAAAGTCTATAGTATTTGAGACTGCAGCCAATAAGAGGTAAAGCCTTCTGAAATAACCATGGATAACCAAATTACCTACAGCTCCCACAAATCCTAATCATCCCCAGCTTTCCAGTATAAACAACCTACCAGGACTAAGTTTCAGGTTTTTGCTTTGGTGGCCTTTATCCTGTCCCCTCACAGCAGTGAGTGAGTCTAAACCAAATCCAACAACAGATAGAAAACAGCAAGGCTACTCAACAGAAAGGAAGTTCAACTGTGAGGATGATGACCTGATGTTGAAATTCCAGATAGAGAGGAAGGGGTTTCTGTGTTGAAGGAAAGGGAATTATAAACCTGTCTAAAGTTAGTCCTCTCTGTAAAAAGCAGGGAGCCAACTAGACCTTCACAACCCCTAAATGACTGTGACTGAGACTACCCAGATTTGGTGGTTGGCAGAGGAGAAATAAGACTGTGAAGAGAGAGGGGCAAACAACAAGAAAAGAACTTTATATTTGATCCTGGAATTTATAGGAAACTAGAGGAGTTTGTGGAACGAGGTGTGTGGGGAAGGAGTAGACGTGGTCAGATCAATGATTTAGGAAAACCCACTTTGGCAGTTAACGTAAGGTGAAGCAGACTGAGGAAAGACTTGAGCCACAAAGACCAGTTAGAAGGCTACTGAAATTGTCCAGGGGAGAAGTGATGAGATTCCTGAACAGTGGTGGTAACTCTATTAAGAGAAGGGAGTATATACAGCAGATATTGTAGATTCGGAATTGACCAAATTTGGCAATGGTTATATGGGATGAGTGAGAGTGACAGCCAAAGATGACCCTGAGGTTTAAAACCAGGGTGACTGGGAGGAGGGTGGCACACTTGATAGCAATAGGAATGTTCAGAAGAGGGGATAACTTGGGATAAAAAAATAATAAGTCCTGTTTTGGCCATGCTGATTTTGGTCAACATGGCCCTAACCTAACACCTAAACCAAGGAGACACAAAGCTTAGAAAAAGAACTATAGATCAATTTTACTAAATAATATTGATTGGAATGTTTGAAATAAAATTCTAGCAAAAAGACCATAGCAATTTATCAAGAAAAAGAAAAAAGGAAGGAAGGGAAAAAGAAAAAATAAAAAGAAAGACAGAAAGAAAAGCTGATTCACTGTGACTAAGCTGAATTTATGCTAGGAATATAAGGAGGGTTCAATTTTAGGAAAACAACATATAGATATATATGTACATATATATATACATATATATACACACACATATACATACATACATACGTATATAAACAAAAGCAATGAAAAACTTCCATGATCATATAAACACACACATGTAAATACAAATAAATACATAACAAAATACATCACTCATTTTATCCTAAAAATCCTTTTTAAAAATGGCACAGGAAAAAAAGATTTTACCAAGTTTAATTTTAAAAATCTTTGTAACATCTCTCTGATAAAAGTCTGATATTCAAGATATATAGGTATTGGTGAGTGTTCCAGAGAGCACTACACCCGCTCTCTAGAGGAGCGTAATAAAATGCCTTCCTCTGCCCACTCTGGTCTTGAGTTCTTTGGGTGAGAATGGGCAAATCACATGGATCTTCCTAAGGTCAAGTGAAGGGAAGCAATAGGCAGCGGAAGCTCATCCTGGGCTTACTTCCAGACCTTGCCTTGGGATGTCCTGTGATCCCCACTGCAGTGTTAAGAGGTCTACCACTCCTGATTCCCTTGGGGAACCCTGTGGTCTGCACAGCCTTCTTAAGGGGACATCACTCAGGATTTCCAGCCCTGTCTCGGGAGCCTTGTGATCTTACCACCATTCTAAAGGGGCCATCACTTGGGTCCTTCTTAGGTCTGACCCCTAGGAGGCCCTGTGATCCCCACAGATTAAGGGGGGGGGGCTACCACTTGGTCTTCCTCTGGGAGTCCTGTGGTCTGTACAGCCTTCCCTAGGGATTATCACAGGGTTCTTCCTCAGGACTTTGGCCCTGCCTTAGAAGTCCAGTGATCCCCAAAGCCACGTGTTCTCACAATTTGGGGAAGTCCAGTGATCCCCAAAACCACATTTCTCACATTGTCACTTAATTATATAACTCTTAGTGCTTGTTGGTTGAGCTAGCATGAGAAGAGTTGGCTTGCAATGAGGCTGGAAAGGTAGCATGAGGCCAGACTGGAGGGCCTTGAAGTTTGCTGTCTATTTAACTGCATCCTGGCGATGGCTGGAAGTGTGAGCGACCTCAGGGAGCCCAGCGCCGTGCGCAATGACTAGTTCGGCCTCTCCCACTTCAACTGGGCAGTAGAGGGAGCCAACTACCACGTTCTGCACACGGGCTGCTTCCCCTTCATCAAGTACCACTGTTCCAAGGCGCCCTGGCAGGACCTGGACCGGCAGGATCAGTTCTTCATAGCGCTCAAAGTCATCAACCTCGGCATTCCAACTTTATTATATGGACTTGGCTCCTGGTTATTTGCCAGAGTCACAGAGACTGTTCATATCAGTTATGGACCAATAACAGTTTATTTTCTAAATAAAGAAGATGAAGGTGCCATGTACTAAAACTGTGCATTGAAGAGCACAACAGCTAGTTGGTATTTCTCACGTGTATAAAATATTTATTTTTGTTCCTTTAAAATAAAACTTTTTAAAAACAAAAAAAAAGATATATAGGTATCACACAACTATGTAAGATCAAGAGCTATTCCCCAATTCACAAGTACTTAAAGGATATGAAATTTTTCAAAAAAAGAATTACAACCTGTCAACAACCATAAGATGCACCCAAATCATTAATAATAAGAGAAATTTACATTAAAATATTCTGAAGTTTTACCTTGTAACTAGCAAATTGTCAAAGAAGACAATAAACAAAAATCATCAATATTCAAGGGGCTACATGAAGACAGTGATAAAAACACATTATTGGTAGAACTGTGACTTGGTGTAACCATTCTGGTACAAATTCATGGTTGGACTGTGGTGATCAATGCCATATATATCAAAATATTCTGCAGTTGCCAAAAATAAAAAACAAAGTGGTTGCCAAAAATAAGAAACAAAGTTCCCACTGAGTTGGGAATAGCAGAACAAATTGTTGTAGGAATGTAATAAGATGTTATCGTGCCACTAGAAATTACAAATATGGAGAATTCAGGAAAATATGGAAAGATCTGTATGAATTGTTACAGAATAAAGTAAGCCAAACATGGAAGACAATATATTCAACAGTAATAATGTAAATGAAAAAATACTCAATGAATCCAAATATTGAGTAACTGTAATTAATAACCTTGGCCCCCCAAAAAGAGTTGAGGAAGTGGCTCCCTCCTTTCAGTAGAAAAGTAGGAGAGAACAGGTATAGAATACCGCAGACATTGTTAAAGAGGTCAGGGTATTGGTTTTGCTTAACTATGTTTCTTTCTTACAAGAGTGTTACAGAAATGACTGTAACATAAAAACAAAAAGAAAATACAAAGCTTTTTTAAAAGTACACACACACACACACACACATGCACACATACATATATATACATACTTCTTTAAGCTTGCCTTTGTCATGTTACAGCAGAATAACAAATTTTGGGGCAAAGGAAGTCCTGAAGCATGTTGACTAAGTTAGAGAGAACCTGAAACTTGCTTTCATACAGGGAGTGCCCACAATGACAAAAGGGCAAATTACTGAAGTATTGGCTATTTCTAAAAATGGGTAAATGAAAATACATTTATTAAGCTCTAACATTATGCTAAGTGTTGGGGCTAAAAATACAAGTAAAGGAGACTGTCCCTTGCTCTCAAGGAGCTTGCATTCTCATCGAAGACAACAAATATAGAGGAATTAGAGCTGGAGGGGGAGTGGCCAAGGGCATGCAAGATACAACATGATCTGGAGTTAGCCGTGAAGTGGAATGGCAAGATAAAGTGAAGGCTCACTTCTCAGAACTCAAGGTCCCAGAGGTAGGAATCAGAGGAGGAGGAGGAGGAGGAGGAGGAGGGGGTGCAGAACGCAGGCTTGCAATCAGCAATAAACCAGGAATTCCAGGATTCAATAGTCTGTGTATTATTGCCACTTGCCACAGGTTTAGATCTGTCACGGTTATATTTGGAGGGGTCGTGGATAGAACTAATCAATTAGCTGAACTTGACAGGGTTACTGTTTATAGACTGCAGAATATTTGTAAGAGTTTTGTGTTTTTCAAAGAGCAAAGAAGCAGAAACAAGGACAGGATATTCAAGGCAGATTTTCTTTGTTATTTGTAATAATGACCAAGACTTTATTGATGTGCTGCTAATATTAAAAGATTAGAAAGCCTTACAAAGTGGCAGTCAGCAGTGTGGCTCAGCCTAAGAGGTTCTCCAGGAGGACTTGGCATTCATTCTGAATTAGCTGGAATGCTCATTAGTTTCAAATCTCAGCCTATACTTGTTTTTAATAGCAATAATAATAATAAAGTATATTTATACATTG
This sequence comes from Trichosurus vulpecula, assembly GCF_011100635.1. Lineage (NCBI taxonomy): Eukaryota > Metazoa > Chordata > Mammalia > Diprotodontia > Phalangeridae > Trichosurus > Trichosurus vulpecula. Next base: position 44,791,109 of record NC_050581.1, on the reverse strand, counting down.
GTTAAAGTTTACAAAACATTTCCTAACTCCAGGTCTGTCACTCCAAAATTGGAGACTGCCTTTCTGTACTCCTACCACAAATGGACTTGAAGCAATGACAACAAATGAAGCCCAAACTACATTCAGGTCTTGTTTCTCAGTTATTCTGGAATAAACCTGGGATTTATCCTCATCTTCTTCTTCCCTTCTTCCCCCTTCTCCAAAGTAAAAAAAAAATCTTAACATCCAACTACCTGCCTTCTGCAAGACATGAGTCAGCCTCACTGCTCATTAGCAAGTCTGGCAAGGGACAGAAGGTGAAGTCAGAAACTGAGATGTTGGGTCATCTGGACTGATGTGTTAACTGTGCTCACCCTCCCCTTCTCCTTCACTCCTATAAGAGGGAACTGGCTGTATTAGAAATCATAGCTAAGCAACAAGCTGTCCTATTCGTTGAGATGGGAATGAAACCTTGGAAATCCAGGGGGTGCTATTCAGATAGAGTTTGCTGAGTATTTTTTTAACATCAAGATGAAATCTCTCTGTCATTTCCATTTGTTGATACTAATTCTATCTCTTAAGACCAAATAGAACAAATGTAACCCTTCTTCAACATGGCAATCCATACAATACCTGAAAGTGGCTATTATGTCTCCCATAAGCTTTCTCTTTCTCAGATTGAACAATCAGCACTTTTGCAAGAAGAAGAGATTACACAGTAAACCCCTATTATGAAACAGGTCATCTCTGTTAAAACAGATTCAATTATATGCCAGGCCAAATCATCCATGCAATTCCCAACTTCCCATTGCCCACCATTCTCTCAATACAAGTTTCAGATAAATCCGACGTGATTAGTCTACAAGGAACTGGTCTGGTCCACTAATACTAATGTAAAGGCATTCTGCACATATACATGCTAAATCTCATCATGAAACATTAAGGAAAGAGAACAATGAGAAGAGTGCTCTCCCTGAAGAGGCACAGTTTAATTATTTAATCGATTAATAAATACTGAGCAGGTACTCTAAAGTATGCAAGAAATTACAGTCCTACGGGGGACACAAAATACACACGAAACATTGTGGGCTTTTTTATTGCTTTTCCTAAAGTTGTCACTTCTCTATTCAATGAACTCCAGTGACATCCTCTTACTTCTAGGACCAAATAGAAACTCCTCTGTTTGGCATTTTAAAGCTCTTCATAGCCTGGCCCCTCCTTATCTTTCCCATGTCCTTGAATATTTCCCCTTGCACATAATCTACAATCCAGCCATACTGGCCTATTTGCTGTTCTCACACAATATTCCATCTGTCAAAGGCATGGGCCTTTGTACTAGCTGGTTCCACTCCTAGAATGCTGTCTCCTCACCTCCAGGACACCTCTTAGAATTCCTGGCTTCCTGTTAGGCTCAGCCCAGAACTTTCTCATTCCTGATCCTGCTCTTGCAAGATTCCCTTTCACCTACTATATATGGATCCTGCAAGTTTTCTCCCCCATTGAGGGCAGAGACTGCTTTTTGTAACATCCTGTGCTTTTTCTTTGTAGTACCAGAGCTTAAGATAGTCTACTGGAAGCAAGTAGGAGTTACAATGGATGGAGCATTGTGCCTGGAATCAGGAAGACTGGAGTTTAAATACAGCCTCAGACTGGCTATGTGACCCTGGACAAGTCACTTAATCTGTCTGTCTCAGTTTCCTCAACTGTAAAGTGAGGATAATTGTAGCACCTTCTTCACAGGGTTGTTGTGAAAATCAAATAAGATTTTTTAAAGCACTTAGCACAATGTCTGGCATATAGTAGGTGCTTAATAAATGCTTGTCCTCTTCTTAAGAAATATTTATTCATTAATTGGTTAATTAATTGTTAGGTAGTTTTTCACTATACCAAACCAATTTCTCACTCTTTGCAATTTCTATCCATTGCTACTCATTCTGCCTTCTGAGGTCAAAAAAAAAACAAGCATAATTCCTCTTCCTGAAATTAACCCTTCAAAAACATATCAATATTAATCATGTCCTTTAAGTCTGTCTTTAAGCTAAAATTTCCCAGGTCTTTCACCCAATCTTCCTATGATATAATCTCAATAGGTTAGTCACAGACAGGGGTAGTCGTATCTTAACTCTCATCATGCATAACTCTACTACCTTCATAATCTTGAATGCTGACACTCCCCTCTAACTTTCTGTCCTTATATCTCTCCCTCTGATCCATTCCTGCTAACCCTATTATCTGTCCTCACTAAGATCTCCAGTCTTCCCATTCATCTCTGTTCTCCCAGTACTTTACCTCTGTTCTACACTCACTTTCCTTTTATCAGTCTTAAACAGACAGTTGGCTAATCAAAATAAGCACTGTCCTTCCTTCTTGAATCCTTAGCCCCATGCCCTGTCACTAAGCTCCTATAAACAAAGCCTGTCAATTCCCACTCTAAATACCCAAAAATGATACTGTATCCAGCAGGGAAAAGTATTTTCCCTCCCCAGCTCTTGGGAAGGATAATTCCATCTTGGATTCAGCACTACCTTGCCCAGACATCCCTGCCCTGAGAGCCGTCCCCTCTCATCAGTGATGATGCTCACCATCTTCTCATCAAACAGAAGGTGGCTTACAATCTGGTGGCTGGTTCCACAGATGCTACTTTGGAGCAGCCAAAAGATGTGCCCTACAGAGCGATTCCTACTCAGGCTGGGTCAGCTCCTGAATCTCCCACAGATTTTGCCAAAAATCACAAAAGGTAAGAGTAAACTGATACTAAGCCATTCGAATTGAGAAATACAAACCATCATTTGTTGATAAAACTGGCCCCTCTGCATCACAAAACCCATGGTAATGCCAGGAAGGACTGTCTCAGTGGAGGCAGCTCAGCTTCCAGAACTATATGCACCTGCTGCCAAAAGAAAGGACACCCCTCTAAATTAAGAGACGGCCAGCCCAAGATGCATCAGGAGAGACTGCAGGCATACTGACCCAGCTTCTCTGCAGACAACTTGTGAATAAATATTCTGGGCATTCTCCTCTCTAGCAGCTACTAGCAAGGGAGTATTAATTAACTTCTTCATGCTTAGAAAATACACTGGGAAACACTTTCAGTGGGTCAGTTCTTTCTCTTTTGAAGCCTGTGAATGGTAATTTCAAGGGATACGAGTGGACATGGATAAGCAGAAATACCAAAATGCAGGAGAAAATCTCTATCTTGTATACCACCCTATGACATGCTAGGGGCTCCGAAGACATGAGAAAAAAGCCACTGGCACAATCTTTCACCAAAAAAGTTCCATTTTTAGGTATGGCAAACTTAGAAATAACTGTATTTTATATTTGCATAGCATTTTAATGGTTTCAGAGCTCTGTGAGGCCACAGGCAAATCACTTAATCATATCATATAATCATAGGTTTATAAATGGAATTAACCTTAAAGATCAAGTTCACGACATCTCCCCTTATTTTACAGAAATGGAAACTGAGGTCCACAGAAGTTTGGCCAGTCTCACACAGTTAAGTGTCTAGGGTAAGATCTGAACATAGGTCTTCCTGACCTGACATCGTGGAAGTGCATCGGAAACTTACTAGCTGCATGACCCTTGGTAAGTCACTTAACCTTTCTGTGCCTAGGTTTTCTCATCTTTAAAATGATAAGGTTGAACTTGACAGCCTCTAAAATCCCTGCTACCTCTAAACGTAAGATTTGATGACTCCAGATCCAGCATTCCATCCACTACACATGCTGCCTCAGGTTAACTTCTATGGGCCTCTATAAAATGAAGGTACTGGAATAGATGACCTTTAAGTACCCTTTCAGTTCAAGCAAACTGTAAGTCTGCATCTCCTTTCATTTGTTCTTCACAACAACCCTTCGAAGGTGGTAAATGCCTCCCTCCCTCACCTTCTCTGTCTCTATCTGTTTCTCTGTCTCTGTCTTCCTATGTCTTTGTTTCTGTCTCTCTGTGTCTCTCTGTCTCTGTTTCTCTCTCTCTCTCTCTCTCTCTCTCTCTCTCTCTCTCTCTCTCTCTCTCTCTTTCTCTCTCTCTCTCTCTCTCTCTCTCTCTCTCTCTCTCTTTCTCTCTCTCTCTCTCTCTCTCTCTCTCTCTCTCTCTCTCTCACACACACACACACACACACACACACACACACACACTTCCCATTGCCTAGATGGGAAACTGAAGTCCAAGCATGTAAAGAATTTGAGCAAGGCCAAGACTAGAACTCAGAGTTTTCATAACTTTTAGCCCACTGCCCTTTCTACTCTACAATTCTAAAATCATAGAATCATAGATATCCTCAACTGCAAGGGACCTATGCTGCCATCCCTTTCATCTTATAGATGATGAAACCAAGATCCAGAGAAATTAGGTGATGTTGTTCCTTAAGTGGTAGAACCATAGGACTTCACCTGCAGTTTTTTCTTAAGTCTATTGATCCTTCTATCATATCGCCTTGCTTCCCTCATTCCTCTTCCAGGGAATGGAGCTGATAGACCCCTTTTCTTGCTCCACACTCAATGGTACACCTTCTCATTTTCTGAACCCTGATGTGGGAAGAGGTATGGTAAGAGTTTGTCTAGTGCAAAGACTGAATCTTTCTTGGGCTATAAATCACTCATGCAGTTTAGTGAAGCCTATGGAACCCTTCTCAGAATAAAGTTTTGTTGCCTATGTTCACAATTGAAGGAAATGCTAAATTTCAGATAGAAGTAAGTGGAAATGAAGGAATAATTTTTCCATTCAAGTTCATAAGACATCGCCAAAAATATGACCATGGACCCCAGGGGGGAGGGATGAGTCTGTGGACCCTAAGTTTGAAACCCTTGATCTAGTTGGAAGGAAATGAGAGCTACCTGGTGAGCAGAAGCTGGGCACCTACCTGGACTTCCCCAGGGAGGTATAAAGCAGCGAGGAAGAGAACAGAGTTTAGTTGAGAATGGAGAGACTATCCTTAGAATGGGTTCACTGATCTTAGGAAGGAGGATGTGAAGGACAGGTGATATGACAGGGAGTGGAAAGTTTTAGGCGCTGGCCAGGAAAGTAGCTGCTCAGTGAAAACAAGATGAAAGGAAATAATCCAACAGACGGAGAATAGCTAGGAAAAACAAGCTCTGTGTGAAAAAGAAGCTGAACTCAATATTGAGTCATGCCTCAGCTCAGTAAGCTCAAAAGTGCCCTTCTTCATATTTCTAGATCTGGAGACCACTTCAGCAGGGCAAGAAGTTCCATGAACCAAGTCCTGGTGCCTGTTAATCATCACCAAATAAAAAAAAATGATTTGTTGGTGATTATCTAAATGAATGCTACTGTTTTAAGAAGAGAGAGAGAGAGAGAGAGAGAGAGAGAGAGAGAGAGAGAGAGAGAGAGAGAGAGAGAGAGAAATCATGCTTATTATGAGGTAGATTCTAGTATAGATTCAAATATTAGGAATTAAGCAAGTATTGGTTAAATTGAGTTGAATATTTGAATGACAACTAGCTTTTTGCTTTCACCAACAGACTTTTCTGTCACTTGTCAATTTTATCATGGGCTATTCCATATGTGACCCAGAAACTTCACTCTAAATTCACCCTTCTTTTTAGTCAACTCTATACCTTAGCTCAACCTAAATCCTTTGCTTGAAGAGATCTCCCATTCATTTCTGTAGGTCATCATTCAAATGCCATTTCCCACCCACTACCACCTGATTCTTCATTACCAATCCCTCTAACCTTCCACCCTAAAGTTTCAACCAAACACCACCCAGCACTTCCACTGTGCCTAATGGAATGTCTCTTCCATAGGCAACAAACTTGCCTTCATCAAAAATCTTTTTTCTCTCCCACTCCTTACATCTATTAGCTCTTATTGAAACCTGGCTTCCCACTGATGACATAGCCTCCCCAGTCACTGGCTGTCCCTTCATTCTTTCTCCTCAGCTCACTCATAAGGCAAGAAGGTGGAATACTCCTTGCTCCCCATTGCCATTTCCAGGTTCTCTCCCTACCTTCATCACTCAATAACCTCTCTTCCTGTGAGGTTCATGCTATTCATATCAAGCACCCACTAAAATCCTGATAGTTGTTGTCTACAAACACTCAGGTAATTCCCCTTCCTTCCTCAATGAATTCAGTAATTGGCTTACAGTCCTGCCCTCATACTAGAGGACTTCAATATACATTTTGACTCTTCCTCACACACCCTAACTATTCAATTCCTCAACCTATTTACCTCCTATTTACTTCCTATTTACTACCTCCACCCCATCTCAGCCACAGAAAAAGATGTCTATAACTTTGTTCTTGTCAACTCCCATAAATGTACCCCCTCTATGTTCAAGAACTCTGAAATCCCCTTATCTGACTATAATCTATTGGCCCTTTATTTCTTCCTCTGCCTTCCATTACAAAACCCTCCTCTTCATCTATACTTTTGCTTCCGATCCCTTCACCTTTCAATTCTTTCCCAGGCCATCTTGCCTGTACTACTCATTCTCTCCTCTTTCCTCCATCTTGACCCCTCAGTGAACTAATTCAACTCTATACTGTTTCTCCTCTCTTAAATTCCTAGCCCCCTTATTGTATTGCTCATTATGCCCAGTCAAGCCTTAGCCTTGGATCAATCCCACCATTCACCATTCCTACACACTTCACTCCTACACACATGCTGTTGAATGAAGATGGAGCAAATGATGCAACTTTTCTGACTCGGTCCACTAGAAATTTATGTTACACAATCTCAACTGAACCTTTGCTGTTGCTATATTATGTGGAAAAGTACAAATAATATCGATGCTAAACACATTTGCAACAAATGCTATAGCAAACTTTTAAAGCAAAAGGGAAATGATATATAGATGAAAATAGATAGCAAAACTATAATAGTGGGGAATTTTGACCTTTCTCAGAATTAGATAAATCTAACCAAAAAATAAATAAAAAAGAAGTCAAGGAGATGAATAAAATCCTAAATAAACTAGATATGAGAGATACCTGGAAAGAACTAAATGGGAATAGAAAGGAATATGCCTTTTTCTCAGCAGTACATGGCATCTTTAGAAAAATTAACTATAGAGTACAGTATAAAAACCTTTATAGTTAAATGCAGACAATCAGAAATATTAAATGCATCCTTTTCAAATCACAAAACAATAAAAATTATGTTTGTTAAAGGACCATGGAAACATTGATTAAAAATTAATTGGAAACTAAATGATCTAATCCTAAAGAATGAGTGAATCAAAAAACAAATAATAGAAACAATAAATAATCTCATTAAAAAGAATGACAACAATGAAACAACACATCAAAATTTATAGGATGCAGCAAAAACAGTAAACAGAGGAAAATTTATATCTCTAAATGCTTACACCAATAAAATAGAGAAAGAATAGTTCAATGAATTGGGTATGCAATTTAAAAAAAAGTTTTAAAAAAGAACATATTAAAAATCCCCAATTCAAAACCAAATTGGAAATCCTAAAAATTAAAGATGAGATTAATTGAATATAAGAAAACCATTGAATTAATAAATAAAACTACAAGTTGGTTTTATGAAGAAAAACAATATGATAGATAAAACATTGGTTAATATGATCTTTATGAAGAGAAGAAAACTAAATCACTAACATCAAAAATGAAAATGATAGATATACCATTATGAAGATGAAATCAAAGCAATTATTAGGAGTTATTTTGCTTTATTACATGCCAATAAAATTAACAATCTAAGTGAAATGGAAGAAAACTCACAAAAATATAAACTGCCTAAGCAGAATATCTAAATAAACCTATTTTAGAAAAAGAAATTGAACAGGTCATAAATGAGCTTCCTAAGAAAAAAGCATCAGGACTAGCTGGATTTAAGAGTGAATTCTGTCAAATATTTAAAGATTAACTAATTCCAATATTAAATAAGTTATTTGGAATAGTAAGTAAAGAAGGAGTTCTACCAAACTCCCTTTATGAAAGAAATATGGTGCTGATACTTAAACCAGGAAAAACGAAAACAGAGAAAGAAAATTATAGACCAATTTTGCTAATGAATGTTGATGCAAAAATCCTAAATAAAATACTATCTAGTGCAATAACATATCTCAAATATTATACATTGTGAACAAGTAGGATTCGTACCAGGAATGCAGGGCTGATTGAAAACTACTAACATAAGTGATTAAATCAATAACAAAAGTAACAAAAATCATATGATGGCAGAGAAAGCTTTTAATAAAATACAACTCCCATTCTTATTTTAAAAAAAAGATGAAAACATAAGTATAAATGGATTTTTCTTTAAAACAATAAGAACTATCTACCTAAAACCATCAGCAAGCATTTTCTGTAACCAGGTTAAGCTAGAAGCCTTCCAAATAAGATCAAGAATGAAACAAGACTGCCAGTTATCACTAATATTATTCAATATTATACTAGAAATGCTAGCAATTGCAATAAGAGAAGAAAAAGAAATTGAAGGAAGAATGGCCAATGAGGTAATAAAATTATCTCTTTTTGTAGATATGATGGCATACTTGGAAAAATCCTAGAGATTCAACTAAAACTGAAAAATGAAACAATGAATAATTTTAGCAAAGTAGCAGGATAAAAAATAAGTCCACATAAATCACAATTTCTATATATCACCAACAAAGCCCTGCAAGAAGAGATAGTAAGAGATATTGCATTTAAAATAACCATAGACAATATAAATACCTGGCTGTATGCCTGCTATGACAAACCAAGGAACTATATGAACAAAATGATAAAACACTTTTTATACAAATAAAGTCAGATTTAAATAATTTTAAAATGTCAGTTGTTCATGGGTGGGTCAAGCCAATGGAATAAAAATGACAATTCTCTCTAAATTAATCTACTTATTCAATGCCATCCCAATTGAATTACCAAAAAATGATTTTGTTGAGGTGGAAAAAATAACAACAAATTTATTTGGAAGAACAAAAGGTCAAGAATATCAAAGGAAATAATGAAAAAAAATGTAAAGGCTTTCTAGCAGTACCAGATCTTAAACTGTATTATAAGGCATCAATTATCAAAACTATCTGGTACTGGCTAAGAAATAGAATGGTAGGGAAAGCTAGGTGGTACAGTGAGCCCTGGAGTCAGGAGGGCCTGAGTTCTAATCCAGCCTCAGACACTTGACACACTTACTGGCTATGTGACCTTGGGCAAGTCACTTAACCCCAGTTGCCTGCCTTCCACCATCCAAAAAAAAAAAGAAATATAATGGTGGATCAGTGGAATAGAGTAGATACACAATATACAGTAGTAAATGATTATAGTAACCTGCGTATGATAAATGTAAAGATTTAAGCTTTGGGGATAAGAATTCACTATTTGGTTAAAAAAAATTGTTGGGAAAATTGGAAAGCAGTCTTTCAAGAACTAGGTATAGACCAGTATCTTACACCATTTACCAAGGTAAGGTCAAAATGGATATATGACTTAGTCATAAAAGGAGATATCATAAGAAAATTAGAAGAACATGAAACATATTACCTATCAGATTTATGGATAAGAGAAAATTTACAAATAAACAAAAAGATAGAGAGCATTGTGAATGGATAATTTTGACTAAAAAGAAAAAGGTTTGTACAAATAAAACCAATGTAGCCAAAATCAGAAGGAAAGCAGAAAACTGAGTGGAAAGATTTTATAGACAGTTTCTTGGATAAAGGCTTCATATCTCAGAAACATAGAGAACTTTGTCAAATTAATAAGAATGAGTCATTTCCCAATTGATAACTGTTCAAAGGATATGAACATGCACTTTTTGGAAGAAGAAATCAAAGCTATGTATAATCATATTAAAATGTCCTAAACAATTGTTGATTAGAGAAATGCAAATTAAAACAACTTTGAGATATCATCTCACACCTATCAGATTGGCTAAAATGATATAAGGAGAAAATAACAAATGTTAGAGGGGATGTGGAAAAATGGGGACATTAATGGAACTTTGAACTGATCCAATCATCTTGGAGGGCAATTTGGAATTATGCCCAAAGATTTATAAAAACTGTGTATACCCTTTGACCCAGCAATATGACTATTAGGTGTATTTCCCAAGGTGATTGGGGGAGAAAGAATAAGAACTTGCATATTCTAAAATATAGCAGCTCTCTTTGCGGTGTCAAAGAATTGCAAACTGAGGGGATGTCCATCAACTGGGAAATGGCTGAATAAGTGGTGGAATATGATGGTGATGGATTACTACTATGCTGTAAGAAATGATGAGCAAGTCTATTTTAGAAAAACATGGAAAGACTTGCATGAAATAATGAAGAGTGAAAGAAGCAGAACCAAGAGAATGTTGTATACAGTAACAAGAATATTGTTCCAAGAGAAAACTGTGAAGGACTGAGCTATTCTGAGTAACATGAATATTTAAACCAACTACAAAGGACCTATGAGGAAAGATGCTATCCACCTCCAGAGAAAGAACTGGTATATGGAAGTATGTATTATATGGTTTCACAAATATATCTGTGTCAAATGTTGGCCTTCTCTAGTGTGGGTTTGGGAGGGAGTGAGGGAAACAGCTTGAAATTTAAAATGTAACAAAAATAAATAAAGGTATTGAAACAAAAAAAAACCAGAAAGGAAAAAATGACACCAGACTTCAAAGGTTGGTAAATCAGCTGCTCAAGACACCTTTGATCTCCAGGAAGCAATTTGTGTATACATGGATAGAAACATGACAGCCTGCCAGCTGCAGGCTGTCCAGAGCTCCTGGAAACCAATTCTAGGATAATCTAATGTTTGCAGCGACTTTTGTGGTCCCTAGCTCCCAACCTGGAAAAATGAACATATCTAGACTGAAATACTGCCACTTCTTGATAATCTACCCTAAGAAGGAGACAATAAACCAATAAAATCATCCTTGCCCTCATCTAAAAAATAGTGGAGTTAGACTCTATAATCTCTAAGGTCTCTTCTGGTTCTAAATCTAGTTCTTGTGGTCCAAAGTATTTATTGAGTGGCTACTAATGTCCCCACAGTGAGAGAGACACAGGAAACACAAGACATAACCTCCACCTTTTAAATTTTGTTGGAAGATAAGGTCAACACATAGGAAACAATCAGAAAGTAATTTAGTTCTGACTATGAAAATAATTGCTCAATGGTGTACATTTGATGTCCTCAAAATTTACACTTCAAGCTAAGGAATAGACAGACAATATTGGATGAGGGAAGAGAATGACCTAATCCAGGTGGACCTATAGGGGTCCTGCTGTCCTATCTTGTCATCAGGTTGAGAACTGTTTCCCAATTGCGTTCTAGTGGTAGATTATGTCTCCTTTCAGGCTCTGCAAAATAATCCCCTTCTTATCTCTGAGAGGAAGTAAAGTATAAGGAATAGAACACTGAGCTTTGAAAAAGGAGGACCTGAGCTCATAGATTTAGAGTTGGAACAGACCTCAGCAGCCAAATAACCTAATCTGATCATATTACAGTTGAGGAACTGAGGTCCAGAAGAATTAAGTCATTTGCCCAAGGTAAAAGAAGTTATATGTCACAAAATCAGATTCAAATTCAGGCCCTTCCGACTCCAAATCCACCTCTAGATACGTTCAACAGGTTCACAACATAGCAACCAGGATGAAAAGACATTGTCCCATGGCCCCCTCTTCAGGTTCAAGACTTGTTTCAGTTCTATGCACTGTCTCATCAAACACTTGGCAGCAGGTTTACAGAAAACAACCAAGACACACACCCCCCCCCCTTCAATGTGAACCTTCTTCCAAAGATATTCTGTGGCTGACAGCCCCAATAGAAGGCAAGTGGTGCCTACAGTTCCAATGTTTTAGGTCAAATCTCTTGGCTTGGGCACACAGTACTACTGGAACTTTGGAGAGCTGCCAAGGATGGCATCTTTGGTATTACACATAAGACTCATCTTTTTGCCAAAAAATCTCCCTTTGATCTCCAGTGGGAGAGCTCAAGGAAAGATACTCCTACTTACCCATTGCTTAATCAATACTGGCTTCAGGGAGAGAGAAAGCAAGGAAAACAGATCCCTTATCTTTTCCTCCCTGGCCCTATCCCCCTTCCCCCCAGCACCCCAAAGATGCTGAAAATAGCCTAATTAGATTGTCCCGATGCCTGGGTGCCATGGAGATAGCGAGGCACAGATGCTGTCACAGCAGCCGCTCTCTCACTCTCTCTCTCTCTCTCTCTCTCTCTCTCTCTCTCTCACACACACACACACACACACACACACACACACACGAAAAAGTTGTCACTTCGTGTTGTCTAGGCTCCTCCGATAACACGGGCACCACTCACTGCCATGTGCTGACAGATCACTTAGAGAGACCAAGTCAGAAGGAGGCAAATAACAGAAGTGGACCCAACTGCTGCCTGTAACTCAAGGTGTGGAGGAAAATATTTGTAAAACCAAGTGAGGTGGTATGGGGTGGCTCAGTGGAAAGGGTCCTGACTCTAGAATCAAAGGTCTAGGTTCAAATTGCAACTCTGCTATTTACTGTGTGTTTGACCTTGAACAAGCTGTTCTGCTTCTCTTGGCCTCCATTTATTCACCTATAAAATGAAACAGGGGAAATAGATCATAAATTTTAGAGGTGGAAGGGACATCAGAGATAATTTAATCCAACCTCCTTATATTAAATATGAGGACATGAGGCCCCAGGGAAGTTAAATGATTTGCCAGTGGTCACAGAGCTGCTGTCTCAGGCAGGATGTGAACCTAGGACTTCTTGACTCTGAGTTCAGTACTCAATTCACTGCACCATGCCCTAAATTTAAATCTATGATTCCACAACCTAGGAATTTCCTCGGTAGAAAACCCTTTATAAGGAATGGGGAGAAGGGAAAGGAGAAATATCCACCAATAAGTTGGATAACATTAGGCTGCTTTTGTAGGGCAGTCCCATTCACTGCGACATGTGGTTGTTCCTCATCAACAAATATTTATTAAGCAACTGGGTTAGGCAATGGGCTGGCCAAAATTATCTGTTCACTTTAAGGGCTCTTAATCTGCATCCATGTACTCCTAGGAAGTCCCCTGTGGAGAGATCAGAGGGTCTAAGAATTTGGATAGGAAAAAACAATTGTGTCTTTATTTTCACTAACCTCTAACTACAATTTAGCATGACTTTCAATTATTTGAAAACACAATTCTGAGAAGTCCATAGTCTTCGCCAGACTTCCAAAGATGTCCATGACAGAAAAAAATGGATTAAGAATCCCAGGATTATTTATTTCATAAGAAAAGTAGAAATATTCTAAGACCATAAATGTTATGTTCTGCCATAAAACCTACCCTTATCTCCATATAGGATAATTTTTCAAAGGTTCTGCTACTAAATAAAATAATTTGATTCCTACTGTTGTCCAGAGACCCTGCCTTCTGGCTTAGCTAGGGCCAATTGGCCTTCAGTTCAACTACAGGTGCTTAAAATAGGGGGAAGGGGAGGGCAGTGAGGAGACAGAATTTCAACTCCTCTTTGATTGAAGGAACTGGGATAATTAGTTTCAAAGGGGGTGGGGGTTGAGTTGGGGTTTGGGAGAGACATTGAAGAGAAGATCTGTGTCTTCAGGTAATTCAAAGGATGTCACTTAGAAAAAGGGTTAGATTCGTGCTGACTCCAGGGAGCAAAACTAGGAGAAGTAAGTAGAAGTCACAAAGCAAAATTAGGCTCAATAGAAGGAAAAGCATAAGTTAGATGATTCCCTGTGGCAAACCTATAGGTGGGCATGGAGATGGGTCACACGAGATGGACAAATATGGATGGGTTGTGATCTGCACCATTGGAAGGAACCTCCAAATCCATCTGGGTAACAGATTCAGGGTACTGAGGAAAACTTTGCAATTAGAGCTATCTCCAAGTAGAATGGCGGGAAGGGGAAGGGGGGGAGAGAGAGAGAGAGACAGAGAGAGAGAGACAGAGACAGGGAGACAGAGAGACAGAGAGAGATAGAGAGACAGAGACAGAGGGAGGGAGAAAGGGGGGAAGGGAAAGAGAGAAACAGAGACAAAGAGAGAGAAAATGGTAGGAGGTAGAGGAGTGGGTTCTCTTTCACTACATTAAACTTCAATTAGCTTTTAGGGCCCTAAACAACCTAGCATCAATCTATTTTCCAGCCTTATTAGTTCCTGCATTTTGAGATCCAAACTGGCCTTCTCTCTCTTCATCATGACACTCTATGTCACAACCCTGTGACTTTGCACTGGCTGTCCCCAGTACCCAGAATGCAGTCTCTCCATACCTTTACCTCATAGAGTTCTTCTCTTCTTATAAGATGCAACTTAAGCACCATCTTCTACATGAAACCTCCTGATCCCTCCAGTTGCACTACCTCCCTCTCAAATTACTTTAGTTTTAACTAGTCCATATGTATTTATATTTAACAACTTTATATTTTGGCTGTATATATTTTCATATAGATATTTCTTCTCTCTAGGGACATAAGCATAGTGCTTGGCATGTAGTAGATACTTGACAAATACTTGTTGATTGATTGATATCCTCAAAGGAAAGCTGGCTGACCACACGGTATTTTAAAGGCAGAGTGAAACAGGTTGGACTAGCTGGCCTCTGAGATCTTTTCCAGTTTTGACATTCTGTGATTGTGTGAAGACATCCTCATTGTCCATGAATATAATTTGCTTATTCTCTCCTCCATCTTTCCATATGTTATATCCCTCGCCTAAAATAGCTTTTCCCTTTCCATCCACCCATCCAAATCTTCTCTATGTTGTAAGTATTTATCCAGGGCAAGTTCAGCATATATTGTGAAGCTTTCTCTCATTGCTTCAGCCATCATCGAGCTTCTCCTCTGCCCCAAATTACTACAGTGCTTAAAATCAGTACAACACTATTTGCATAGCCATCTTCAGTCATCCTGATCAATATCTTACCACTGGACCCAGATGGCTGTGGAGGAGAGAGTGAGACTGGTGACTTTGCACAGCCCTCTCTCCCTTAAATCCAATTCATTTGCAAGTCATGGCATCACCTTCCTGATGTCGTGGTCCTCTTCAAGAACAAAGGACAAAAACAACATAGTTTAGCACTTAATTATAAACTACCTTATGTTATTCAGAAATTGTTTTATGTGTATGAATCTTGACTCCCATAAGTAGATTGTAAGTTGCATAAAGGCAGATTATGCATTACATCCCCTAACTTTCCTCTTCATGTATCTCTATTTCCTCTGGCCCCCATCACACTATTACACACTAAATGGGGCCTCAATAAATACTTGTCAACCAGTGGGCTGTTTGAGGGCTACCCTCCATCCAGCTCTCTCCCTCACCTGATATTTTCTCTTGGCTTCAACATGTTCCCATCCTCTCCAAATACTATTTTTCAGATTCAGAAAACCAAGCCAGGGGCCAGGTGGCTGAAGCAAGCACATCCACCTAGACTTCCAGGGGTCTTACCTGGCACTTCTAGCCTGCCTTTCATGAGAAAATGATGAGTTTGGCAGGCAGCTTTCTCCCAAGTCATGCAAATGCTCAGATGTGAGTCAGTTCCTTTTGCAGATGATATGTTAGCTAATAAAAGCTCATCTGAAATCAGAGTCTCAGAGTATTTTTTTTCACTGCCCATCTGTAGCTTATACTGCAGTGAAACATGTGCCTTTGTTAGTGACTTTGCAAAGCAAAATTACTCTAGGATTCTGCGCTCTCCTTCTTGAGAATGAGAGCCTTATATGGCCTCATGCCTTTTCCTGTTCACAAGGAAAGAACCCATGAGAACTACAACATGGCTACAGCCACACTTCCAAGCAAATAACAATTGAAATTTGGTGGACGTTATGACCAAAAAAGTGATATATTTACCCATCTAAGACAGATGATGTTGGGAGCCATCCTGGCAGGAAGCAAAAGAATGGCTTTGATAACCTCCAGAGGTCATTTTTGGTTCTATAAATTTCTACTTTTCTGCAGAGATAGTCACATTCAAATCATCAGACAAAACAGTCCAAGCAGGGAGTTGACACATAGGATAATGGGCCAAATGTGTCCCCAAAGAAAGAAACTGGCACTAGAAGCATGCTGAAAATAGGTCAGTGTGGATAGCCATGGGCATATCCATCCTGGAGGTGGAGAGGATGCCAAATTCTTATCAATGACCTGACACCAGCACCACCTGGAAGAGGGCAAATGTCATCCCCAGCATGATAATAGCTGACTTTCACATCAGTAGCAAGGCCAAAGCTCTTGCTCTGCATTCTCTGCCCCTGACTCCCAGCATCTCTCTGACTTCTTCCTCCTCTTCCTCTTCCTCCTCCCAGCACAGGATCAGACTGCTTGGGCCTTTACTGGGATAGGCATGGGGTAGGTCAGGGTTGGCTTCAAGAGAAGTTATATGCTGTAGATGCCTTGATTCCACAGATCTTTTGGGTCTGTCTTTGAAATATGAAGTAATTGGTTTGTTGTTGGGGTCCCTTACCCTTCTACATTTGGATGGACAAGGTGTTTACCAGGCAAAAGACATGCCTTATCTCTCCATAAAGGAGAAAAAGAAAAGCACCATATATTTATGCATATTATATTATATGTGTGTATATGTGTGCATAAAATAAAACTTATGAGACAGAAAAAAGGAGTTCCCAAGATAAGAGAAGCATTCCTTTGAGCTGAAATTCCCCTCAAGTCAGCTCACAGCCATGCCCAGATCTAAAGCTGACTCCTTTAGAGTCAGTCTTAGATCTCTCACATTTAAGCAGAAAATTCAAGACATCTTTAAAAAAGGAGAAGAAGAAAAACCACTAGAAGCTCAAACTCAGAGTCTGGGCATTTATCATTTATTTATTTAAAAAAAATTATTGCATACTCTAAGCAGAGTACTAGGCTAGGTGGTTGGGAAGAAGGGGAAATAGACAAGATATACAAGGTCCTCACCCTCAAGGAATTTAGAGTCTCATAAGGAAGCTAAGCTATGGACTAGGCTGGACCCGTGATTTAATTGGCAGAGGGGCTCCCTTGAGCACATCCCCTGCCAATACAAGTCTGCACTTTCTCTGCAGTTTTTAGTGTTATAACAAGGGTCCTTAACCTTGCTTGTGTCATAGACCCCACTGGCAGTCTGGTGAAGCATATGGATCCCTTCTCAGAATGCTATTTTAAAATGAATAAAATGTGTAGGGTTGCAAAGGAAACAAATATTATCAAAATAATTAGCAAAAAAAAACATTTTTAATACAGGTTCATGGGCCCTAGATTAAGAATTCAAGTCTTAGAGAGCTTCCTTGAGCAATAAAAAGTTAAGTTAACTTGCCTAGGGTCACACAGCCCGTATGGGTCGTAGATGAAATTTGAACCTAGGTCTTTATGGCTTAGGGTCAGCTAGCACAGCTCTCTGCTGATAGAACATAAGAGGTATAAACAAAGAGACAGATTTAAAAAGGCTCAATTCACCCCACTCCTACTCTTGCCTGTCTTCCCCTTCCCCACCACCACCAAATAAATGTTTTTCTTCAAGGCAGCTGGAGATATGAAGGCAGCTAGCGAGGGGTCAGATGAACAACAGTCCACTTTTTTTAAATCTCTTCACAAGAAACTTGCCCTTTCTCCAGGGGGTGGCTAAGAATCCAGCTACACTCATAAACAAAGGCTGCAAGAATGGGAGCACAGCAGGCTCCCAGGAATTTCCCTCCTTCTCTTCCAGGCAACCCAAGGCAGTTTCTGTGGCCTGATTCACCTCCAGGTTAGAATGTCTCTTTTTGTCAAGATAAAGGAGACTTGGCTAAAAGAGAGAATCTGCCCTGGGTCTCAGGTGACGACAACAAATAGTCCTCCAAGGATAAAGCACCTGCTCCAGTCCAACCTCCAGACTTTCAAAATCCTCCAAACAACTGATGAATTACAAAGAGTTGGTTATTCGGATGGAGGTGGACTGGGGAGAGAGAAATAAAAGGGGAGAGAAGGGGGTGGGGAGAAGGGAGGAAAGTTATCTCAATCATGTGGAAGAATTCTGTTCCGTTTAGACCAGAGGAGAGAAAAGCAAGCCTCAACAACAGAAATCCTAAGAAGTTACAATATCCACAATATTCTTTGTGGCTGTACTAATTAATGGGCTTTAAAAAAATCCCTTCATGCAGATCATGAATTTTTTATGAATTCTATTATATAGGTGCATCTGGGAAGCAACGTGTTCGCTCCTGGTAGGAAATAAGGCAGAGATGAGAGAGAAAGCTTGAGAATTTCTCCCACACCTGAGGCACCTCTATCATTATTGCAATATTTAACATTCATATCGCAGTTTTCATATGCATAGGATATTGTTTATACATAGCAAATCGTCTGTGAGTTGGGCTCCTATGGTTTGGTCCATTGTATTTAAGAGAACAATAAGGGATAGTGTCAAAATTAATGAAGCTGTTTAAAATGTGAAGAGCTCTGAATCTTCAGGAGAGGAGCTTCATTTTCAACAAGTTAATATCAAGGGGTAAATCAAGTCATTCTACTTAAAAGGGCAGGAGAACCTCTTCAGTCCTTGATTCAATAGCCCCTCTTTGTTGTCATTTTTCAGTCATGCCAGACTCTGTATGACCCCATTTGAAGTTTTCTTGGTAAAGATACTAGAGTGGTTTGCCATTACCCTTCTCCAGCTCATTTTATAGATGAGGAAACTGAGGCAAAGAGGGACAAGTGACTTGCCCAGGGTCGCACAGCTAGTTAAGTGTCCGAGGTCAGATCTGAACTCACAAAGATGAATCTTTCTGACTCTGGACCTAGCCCTCTATCCACTGCAACATCCACCCAAGAGCCCCTCTGGTGGTCTTTAAAAAAGTAAACCTGCTTTCTTATGTCCCTAGAAAGCATCTACACCTGACCCACCCCCAGGCTACTTGCCACCATTCCTAGATCCCATCCAGATTTTCCCACAGTCTTTCTGTATAAAAATACCATCCTAATGCCTGCTTGACTGGTACCAATGCAGGAAGGAGTACTCAATTCAGAGTCATGAACATGAGTTCAAATGCATACTCTGGCATTTACTACCTTTGTGAATGATAGGGCTGATGGAGCAATAGGACCACTAAAAAAGGCATCCTTGAACTTTCCCACAAATTTCAGCAACCAAGTCCCCGGTATTTCCTTGAGGTATCTGGCCCATCTCAGTACAATCCTTCTAACTGTCCTTTCATTGTGGCCCTCATTGTCCCGCACCTGGTCCACCCCAGGCTACTTGCCACCACTCCTGGATCCCATCCAGATCTTCCCACTGTCTTTCTGTATAAAATATCAATCTTACTCCCATTAAATTGTTCAGATTCTTAGAATCTGGCCCGCTTGTATTGGGGTCACAAATATGGCAGACTCACTAGGAGTCTCACCCACCCAACCAGTGTCATAATAAACTCACTACTTGGACTGAAAGGAAGCTTGAGTGGTTGTATTCTTTCGAGGCAGACCCCTGCCCTATATCCTTGCATTTTGGGGTTCCTAGCACCCCTAGACCATATCATGACCTTGGACAACTCACTTGCCCTCTACCTAGTCATCATTTCCTCATCTGTAAAATAAAAGGCTCAAATAGATGAGCTCTATAAGACCCCTTCCAGCTCTAGGTCTCTGATCCTATGGCTGGCTCCTCTAGGAACGGGGAATTAAATTCTTGGTGGGTATCAGATATGCAGCCTTGGGCTGAATCTATGACATATATCATTGTGATGAAGATAGGGATGATAGTGTACACTTGGTACACTTCGGTAATCCAAGACCTATCCTCAGACCCACATATTAACACTTGGGGAACACAGACACACTAAAAGTGCTCCTGGCCTACTGGAATTGATATCCATGGCTATAAAAAACAAACACAGAGTGGAATGAGGAGCACTAAACCCTCCCAATGACCCTGCTACCCTCCACCTCCCACCTCATCTCATAGAGGTCTCAGGAGCCCCAGAACCTAATATGGCTATTCCCACATAATTCAGTAGATGTCTACGAAGATTGGGGCTAACTTAGCATCTCTATACTATAACCATTTGCAGGACAAGCAGACCCCACCTAATATTGCCTCAATAAATGGAGGGATGGGCAGAACTTCCAAAGTACACCTGTGGTGGTCAAAGCTAGCTTTCTTTCTTTACTTCAGTTAGTCAGTCAAGAAACACTTATTAAGCACCTACTATGTGCTGGGCACCGTGCTAAACACTAAGCCTACAAATTTATACATTGCTAACACTGCCATAAAGGGATCTGAGGCATTGAGTACAAGTGACCTCCATGCAACAATGCCCTTCCTTCCACTTAAGAAAAATAGGAGTTGGGCAGTCAGGAAATGTAAACTCCTTGAGGCTAGAAACTATCGTTTCTGTCTTGGTATACACATAGTGACTAACATAGACTAAGTATTTTTTTTTCCTTTTTTCTACATTTATTTTATTTTTAATTTATAGAATAAAACAAGCATTTCCATAACAGAGTATAATAAAAAATATAATGGCACATGAATCTGCAGATCTATTATGTACTATTATGCATTATTAGACTAGATACTTTATAAACACTAGTGAAATTGAATTGAAATGGGGAAACAAACTCCCCAGACAGATAGATTCCAGTATGATTATTTCCATTAGGAAAGAATTCTCCATGATCTTAATCCAACATTCTTCACCTGGGTAAAAGAGTCTTCACTGTACAAAAGCATTCACAGCAGGGTGCCTTTAAATAGACACCTCCCCCAGTGCATTGAAAATATGATTTAATTCCCACACAACTTTTCAGGAACAAAGTGAGGTAGACCATACTGTACTTGTGTCTACACTTGTGTCTAATGAATGACCCTGGTACCTTCAATATCATTTTTCTATCCCCCTCAAGTCCTTTTTGACACCCACTCTAGCTTTCCCAGGATTCCCTTGGATTAATACATTCAACAATACTAGAAACAGCCCTACTAGGCCAGAAAATCAAGCTGCATAGTAATGGCAAGAAGTTAACACATACTGCATAGCCTATCAATACCACCCACAGACATCAAGCTGAAAATAGGCCTCTTGTCCCATAACAGCCTCTCAAAAAGAGAAACCCTATATTCAAAGACTGTGTGTGTCTACTGTCCAGGAGTGAACCTGCATAGGGAGGCAAAAGCTCAAACATTTCCCTCTGCTTCTAAACTTAAAATAGCTCAGTGCAGACTTAATTGAAATTAATAAGCTAGAAGTATTACCTAATTAAAATCTTATTGAATGAACTGACGGACTTTTCTTGCTAAATAAATAGAAGTGAACATAAACATGTTTTGATTTTATTTCTTTTTTTAAGCCTTTCTTTTACATAATTGCTGTGATAACTCATTTATGGGCTTTGGACTCCAGGCACAGATCTCTTCTCTAATGGTAGAGGGGGGAAGGGAAGAGAAGGAATATGACAAGAGTCAGAAACGTAAGCTACATCAGTCATTGGGCTGGGTACAGGAGAAAGGCATTCATGAGAAGTTAAGGTGTCAAACTATTGGGGCAAGCAGATCTGATTAATTAATTAACAGATGTTGATATGGGGGCAGCTCATTATGATTCACTTGCCCATGAAAAGAAGGAAAAAAGATTAAGAAGGATACATATGATGAGAGGTGGGCCCCCATCATGGAAGAAGGATGGAAAGACAGCAGGTGAACAGATTGGGTGGCTCTAGGGACCACTATAACAAGAGAAAAGTCTTTAGCATTTTGGGTGGATCCTCTAAGGAAGATTTTTTTTGACAACTCCAAAATCCAAATACTCAAATGGTCTCACAGATATAGATATTTCCTCTGAGGAGATACATCACAGCTTCACCATCACTGCTTATCCTGAGCAACTCTTGTTGCCAGAGGAGGTTCACCACACTTCCTGGGAGTCTTCCTCAATTTCTCTTAACATTGAGAGGACACTAGTTGAACACACAGGCTGTCCCATCACTCAGCCCTCACTCTCAGCATAGATCTATGGGAAAACATGGGGAGGAATTGCACAGAATGAGAAGACAGTGATCTGCAAATATAAACTCCTCTGTTTGGCATTTAAAGCCCTTCACAATCTGTCTCCAGACTATCTTTCCAGGCTGATTACACATTACTCCCCCTCACACTCTTCATGCTCCAACCATACTGGTCTGCTTGCTGTTCCCCAAACACAACATTCCATCTCCTGCTTCAGGCCGCCATGCCTATAATGTTCTCCCCATCCTCCTACTTGCCTCTTAGAATCCCTATAGACCCTCAATGCTTCACTCATGCATCACCTCTTTCAAGAGGTCTTTTCCGATTCACTGACTTATTAGTACTCCCCCTCCAAAAAAAATCTTACTACGTATTTTGTATATATTCTTTATTTACTTTTTTTGTTAGAAATGATGCAACTCTACCTCTCACCCCAAACCCAGAAGGAAAACTTTTGTATCTGTTTCCCCAGAGACTAACACAATGCCTGGAACACAGTAAGAGCTTAATAAATGTTTATTGGTTGATTAATTAATTAAAGGCAGCATGCTACAGAAGAAAGAGTGCTGATTTTGCAATCAGAGAGAGGGTCTGCAATCGAAAATCAACTCTGCCACTCCTACCTGTTTGACTTCTGGCAAGTCCCTTAATACTCTAGCCTCAGATTCCTTTTCTGTCAAATGAGGATGTTGGACCAGATGATCTCGGAGTTCTCTTTGAGTCCTAAAGTTATGATCCCATGATCTAGTTGGGGTGAGAAGATACACATAAAAATGAAAAAATGGTATGGGAGATAAATAATAGGCTTACCCAACAATGGGAGATTTGTCACAGTACAAGATCGAATGTCAATGAATGGTACAGTCACTGCTATAGGAGTTTGGTTAACGTTGTTGTTCCTCAGTTTCCCAATCTATAAAATGAGAATGGGGTGCTATCAAAGAATAAAGAAAATAGCTTTGAACTATCTATAGCCATATGAAAAAATGCTCTAACTCACTACTGATGGGAGAAATGCAAAGTAAAACAATTCTGAGGTACTACTCCATACTTATTAGATTGGCTAATAAGACAAAAGAAAAATGACAAATGTTGGAGGGGATATGGGAAAAAATGAGTTATTAATGCACTGTTAGTGGAATGGTGAACTAATTCAACCATTCTGCAGAGCAATTTGGAACTGTGCCCAAAGGGCTATAAAGTCATGCATACTCTCTGACCTTGTGTTTTGTTCTTTGTTTTTTGTTTTGTTTTGTTTTTTGCAAAGGACATCAGGAAAATAATGACATGACTTGAAGTTGACTTTGATTTGAGTGAGGGAGGGCTGTGCAAGGTCACCAGACTCAGTTTCTCCTTCAGAGCTGTCTGGGTCCAGTGGCCAGATATTCATCTGGATGACTGGAGATGATCCAGTATGCAGTGAGAGACCCTGTCCCTTTTAGGCTAAGGCCTCTTCAGGTTCTCACTTTGAATGAGGTGATACCCACTCAGAGGCCTCTTTAAGAAGTGAGTCAAGGGGCAGCTAGGTGGTTCAGTGAGTAGAGCACTGGCCCTGGAGTCAGGAGGACCTGAGTTCAAATCCGACCTCAGACACTTGACACACTTACTTAGCTGTGTGTCCCTGGGCAAGTCATTTAACCCCAATTGCCCTTCCTTCCCCCCTCCAAAAATAAAAAAAATTAAAAGAAGTGAGTCAAGGCATGGCCCCTTTAATTATAAAAAAGAAATAAAACACAAACTGGGAGGGTAAGACCCTCAGGGTTGCTGGTCAAAAGAGAAACAGTTACCATTGACATTCATTCTGAACCAGGAGGGTCTAAAATATAGCCATTAAGTGGAGTTTGGGCAGGGACCTATTGTGGTCCAATCTATGAGCTTCAGAGTGAAATGGGTTAGGTCTCTATCCCAAAAGAGATAAAAAAAAAAAACAAAAAGGACCTATATGTACAAAAATATTTATAGCAGTTCTTCCTGGTGGCAAAGAACTGGAAATTAAGGGGGTGCCCATCAATTGGGGAAAGGTTGAACAAAGCGTGGTATGTGATTATGATGGAATACGACTATGCTATAAGAAATGATGAGAAGGATGCTCTCCGAAAAACCTGGAAAGACTTACATGAGCGGATGCGAAGTAAAATGTACTATGCACAAAGTAATAGCAATATTGTAAGATATTATAAGCTGTGAATGACCTAGCTATCCTCAGCAATACAATGATCCAAGACAACTCTGAAAGACTTAAGATGAAAAATGCTATCGATCCCCAGAGAAAGAGCTGATGGTGTCTGAATACAGATTGAAGCATACTTTTTTTACTTTCTTTATTTTTCTTGACTTTTTTTGGTCTGTTTTCTTCTACAACATGACTAATATGGAAATGTTTTACAGGACTACACATGTATAACCTATATCAAATTGCTTGCCTTCTCAATGATTGGGGTGGGGAGATTAGGGAGAGAGAAGAAGGGAGATAATTTGGAACTCAAAGTTTTTAAAACAAATGTTAAAAATTATTTTTACATGAAACTGGGGAAAGTAAAATGCTAAATAAATTGAAAAAAAGAGTTAAGGAAAAAAGAAGCAAAAAATTTTAAAAGTAAAAAAAAATAGCTTTGAGCTCCTTGAGAAAAGGGGGCCATTGTAATCTCAGAGGGGCACTCACTAGTAATTATCCAAAGCAAGAGATATAGAGAAAAAAATTGTCATTATAATGGCTAAGAAGGGGATAATTTTAATAATATCATTAAAAACAATCTAATGGTACTATTGAAAGAAGACCAGATTAGAAGTCAGAAGATCCAATGTGTAGTCCAGACTCCCTATGCTCAGGTGACCATAGGCTATATCCCTAGATTTAAGATGAAAGAATCATATATTTAGGGCTAGAAAGGACTTTAGAGATCATTTAGTGTAGACCCCATCATGTTACAGATTATGAAACTGAGAACTAGAAAATTTAAGAGACTTGCCCAAGGTCACAAAAGTAGCAAGTAGAAGAGTTGAAATGTGATCCCAAGTCTCATTACAATAAATGTAATGCTCTTTCTACTGAGACCAACCTGAAAAGATCCTCAGAGGTCATCTAGTCTGACTTCTTTTTACAAATGAGTAAACTGAGGCCTCTGGATATTAAATGATTTGCCCAAGGTCTTTCACACATAATAACTAGCATTTATATAGTGTTTTGAGGTTTGGAAAGCACTTTACATGTGATATCTCTGATGTTTATTGATTTTGGAAATTTCTTAAACTTAATAGTTGCCTTGCTTGTGCCTTCCTGAGCAGCCATTCATTTTCTCACCCTCTCTAGTTACCTACAACTCTACAGCTGTTGGCTTGCCCTGACCTAGGTACCCCTCCCCTCTTCTAGCTACACAAGGATGTCTTGAGAGGTAGAACCCCTGTGGGCAATAACCTTCCTGGATTTATTTTTCAGTGATTATTATACTACTACCCCATCATACCTCTTCTCTTCCCATGGATTCTGAACCCTTAGCTGCCACTGCTCAGACCCTATCCTTAGCCTCCCACAAATCATGTCCTTATTCTAATTCTCTCCAATCCACCTTATGCCCCAGCTCTAAAGCACCCTGCTCCCCCCACCCCCCCCCGCCACTACCTGTGCTCTCTGGAATGCCTGTTTTCAGTACACAATCCAAAATTTGAAAGTGTTAACCTCGTTTATTTTGGTAAAAACGTGTCTTTTGTGGATATCATTGCTGAGTACTTTCCAAAGAATTTCATAAACTTTTAATGACCTTACTGTTTCTGACAGGGGAAAAGCTCTAAGAAGTATATAATGATCCTAGGCTATCAGGCATCTCTTACTAAACAATCTTTTAATGAGTTGTGCATAAATGAGTCAGAAATGTGTGTGCTGGATTTCCTTTGAAATATAGAGCTTTAAAAAATTAAAAGGAAAAGTACCATGTAAAGCATGTTATCTAACCTTTGAGGAGAAGGGAAATTATCTGAAGCCAAGTTGGAGTTGGCTATTGGATGTGTTGGCACCAGGCACAGTTAGGTTCTGTACTGAAGGAAAACAAGACTGGAAAACCTCCTGGCACAGGCTACAACCTCTGAGTAAATGTTGTTTAAAGCTGACTGGGTGATAGTCGGCTTTTTTTAGCGTGCTGAACTGCCAGCTGCAATAAAGACAGCCATAAGAAGATTCCGTTTTTCCTAACCATTCCAGTGAACCTCCTTCAAGTAAAGAGGGAGTATGGGGTAGTAGATGGAGCTCTAGACTTGGAGTCTGAAAGAGTTGTGTTTGACTCATGCTTCAGGTTGTTTCTAGATGTGCAGGGCCAAGTCACTTAGCTTTATCTGTAAAAATGAGGATGATATTTGTACTTATCTAGAAGGGTCATTGTGAGGACCAAATGAGTTGTATTTAAAGTGTGTTCACAAACCTTAAAATTCTATAGAAATGTGGGCTATCATTAAGTTAAACAATAAACAAGAATTTATTAGATACCTACCGTGGGTCTGGCATCAGTAGGCTCTGAGAAATGAGTTGTAGAGAAACTGAAAACGTCATTTAATGTTTCCTGGACACCTGGCTTGAAACAAGTGAATGTAGTAGTGCAGACTAATTGGGGGAGACTTCAAAAGAAGACTGGAAAGAACAGTGAGTGGAGGCAACAGAGATATGGCCAACAGAGCACTAGACAAGGAAGGAATCCAAACATATGGGTTCTTTTCCTAACTTCCAGGAGCCAGCTGTGTGACCTGGAACAAATTGCCTTCCCTCTCTCTCATTTTCTAAAATAAGAGAGTTACCCAGGAAGTCAAAGTAGAAACAAAGCACTAATATGTAGAGAAAGAAAAAAAGAAAGAAAGAAAGAGAGAAAGAGAGAGGGAGAAAGAAAGAGAGGGAGAAAGAGAGAAAGAGAAAGAAAAGAAAGAAGAAAGAAAGAAAGAAAGAAAGAAAGAAAGAAAGAAAGAAAGAAAGAAGAAAGAAAGAAAAAGAAAGAAAGAAGGGAGGAAGGGAGGGAAGGAAGGAAGGAAGGAAGGAAGAGAGGGAGGGAGGAAGGGAGGAAGAAAGAAAAGCACTAATATATAATAAAAATAGATAGTAAAAATGTTATAGTAAAAAAAATTAGAAAAAGATTCCCCTTTGATAAGGTAAGAGCTAAAAAAATTATGATTCATGAATGAGATGGAATATTATTGAAGCATGAGAGATGACATAATTTTGAAGAATTTAGAGAATGTTGGGAAGATTTGTATGAACTGATACAGATGGAAAGATAAAAAATCAAGAGAATATATGTGACTCCAATAATGAAAACAAAAGATTCACTAAAAAGAAGCCCAAACTGAAACTATGTTATTGAAAAAAACTGTGAAGAACCCAGGCTACAGATAAAAAAATACCTCCCTGTTCATGACAAAGAGGCAGAGGACTTTTAGTCCTGATTATTGTAAACACTGTCAGATAAAGCTACTGCATTAAATGTTTTTTTTCCTTAATTCTTTTTCTTGACCACAAAGGAGGGCTCAGTCTGGGGACAAGACTGAAATGACTGTGATATCGTAACAAAATGAATTAACAAATTATATATATTTTTTAAAACTTTTAATGAGATGGTTTGACTAGATATTCTCTCTAAAGTTTCTTCCAGTTCTACGATACAGAAACAGAGAATGTAAGCAACTTGTCCTAAGTCATATAAGCAGTTAAATAAGAGAGCCAGGATAAAAAGAACACAGGGGATCTTTTTGTCACATTTCAAACTCTCTAGTTTTCTCACATGTAGACTAACTTTAGAAGAGAAGGTACTAGCTAAATACTTAGGAATTTGAGGAAAAAGTGTTCCACTGGTATCTTCACGATGTTGGAAGAAAGCAAGAGAGGTCTCTAGTACATTGAGTGACCCACTCTGTGAACTTTAGGGAGAACATGGATGGATAAGAGTTACACTGAATGAACAGGCATAGGTGGGTTCAGATCTGTACAATTGAAGGTTACTCCCAAATCAGAGATCACAGATCAGTTGGAGCATTTGAAACTAAAGGAAGACTAGAAGATTTCTATAGTCTAGATGAGAAGATTTCTGTAGTCCTATCCAAAAGTCCTTGATCCTGTCTTAAGAGCTGTGGTGTAAGGGAGGAATTAGACTTTACTTAGATCTAGAATAGATGGTATAACTAAGAATAATTATGGGAAGGTATAGAGATAGATTTTGACTGGATGAGAAGAAACTTGCTCACATTTAGAAGCATATAAAACTTAGATAAGTGGCTGTGAAAGGCAAATAGATTCCCCATCATAGAAGATCTTCAGAGAGAGGCTAGATGGTCATTTCTCAGTGATGTAGTAAAAGGAATTTTCGCTCGATTATGTGTTAAACTAGATAACCTCTGAAGTCCCGTCCAGCTCTAAATTATGAATGTAATGGAACCAAGGAATAGATACTGAGAGGACACGCCTGTGAAACCTAATCAGATGTGGGGGGCGGGGGATTCTAAGGAGGAAAAAATAGGAACTCATCTTTACATTTCTACTGAATGAGCATTAAATATAACAATTACCTGTAATTTGGGGTTCATACTCCAAAGGCTCTCTCTTGGGCCTTCTCTCTCTACATACATACATACATACACACACACACACACACACACACACACACTCTCTCTCTCTCTCTTTCTCTCTCTGTCTCTCTTTCTCTCTCTCACTGTCTCTCTCTCTCTCTCTCACCTCAATAGTTCTTATGGATGTAATTATGATCTCTATGCAGATGACTCCCAGATCTATAAACTCAGTCTCACTCCTAAGCTCGTCTGTCTTCACACGGACATTTTGAATTAAATGTTCCATAGCTATCTCAAACTCAACATATCCAAAAGAGGACTCATTATTTTCATCCGAAAACCTTTCCTTCTTCCAAACATAATCTGTTTCTGGATTTTTCCACCAGTAAGCCAGGTTCACAATTTAGGAGTCATCCTCAAATCTTGACCCCATATATTTGATATACTCGATAATTTTTTTATCTCTACAATATTTCTCATATCCATCCCCTCATCTATTCACAAAGCCACCTTCATAAATCAAACCCTCTTCACTCAAAGGCACTCCAGGCCTATTTCAATAGCCTCCTAATTTATCTTACTACCTTCAGGCCTCTGCCCTCTCTAACACAACTTCATCACAGCTGCAAAGGAATGTTACTAAAGCACAGATCTGACCACATCATTCTCTTCCCCAATAAACCCCAGAGGCTTCCTATTACTTCTATGATCAAATACAAACTCCTTGTTTATAATTTCAAACCCTTTACAATGTGACTACAACCTACCTCTTCCAGTTTATTATATATTATTCTCTTTCACATACTCTACAATCCAGACAAAATATTTACTGTTACTGACACACAACATGCCATCTTCTGCCTGTCATTCATGTCTAGAATGCTCTCCCTCCTTACCTCCATCTCTTAGCATCTCTAATTTCTTACAAAGCTTAGTTAAAATGCCTCCTGCATGAATGAAGCCTTTCCTAAATTTTCCTTACCCTCTCTGCCCCCCCCAAGCTGCTAATGCTTCCCCTCAAAATATGACCTGGCATTTTTTTGTACATACTTATACATGACCATGTGTTCTCTTTTTGAGAGAAGGGATGACATCATATCTGTCTTTGTCTCCCTAGCACAGTGACTAGCACATAGCAAGTACTTAATAAATGCTTGTGTGTGAATTATGTCACCTTCCCAGTGAGATCCAACCATTTGGGTTTTGTTTATATACATTATTCATGTTCAATATTTCAATTTATTACTCTAGAGATAAATACAGTTATCAATTGTACATTCCAACCTTGGGGCAAGGGGAGGAAATTTGCATAATCTGTATTTGTTGTGGGCTTTGAAAACAAACCCATAGCCATAATATTTGATTTTATCTTGAGTCTGTGGAGTATAATTAAAGTTAGAATATTTCAAATAATATTCTAGCATTGGTTACAAGAAAAAAAATGCATTCCTTAATAGGGTATATAGCTTTCTTTTTTCTCAACAAAGTGAACAAACATAATTAGATAAAATATTTCAACATTTATTAAAATTCTTCTCCAAGTTGTGAGCTGATCCAGCCATTTTGGAGGGCGGTTTGGAACTATGCCCAAAGGGCTATAGAAATGTTCATACCCTTTGACCCAGCAATACCACTTCTAGGGTTGTATCCCAAAGAAATCACGCAAGCGGGAAAAGGACCCATATGTACAAGAATATTTATAGCAGCTCTCTTTGTGGTAGCCAAGAATTGGAAATCAAAGGGATGCCCATCAATTGGGGAATGGCTGAACAAGCTGTGGTATATGAAAGTAATGGAATACTATTGTGCCATAAGAAATGGGGAGGATGCAGACTTCATAACAACCTGGAAAAACCTACACGACATAATGCTGAGTGAGCGGAGCAGAGCCAGGAGAACGTTGTGCACAGCCACAGATATATGGATTCCGTGAGGACCAACCCTGACATACTGCGCTTTTCTCAGCAACCTAAGGGGCAAGGACAACTCCAGGGGACTCACGATGGAGAATGCTATCTTCATCGAGACAAAGAACTGCGAAGTTTGAATACAGACTGAGGCACACTACATGCTCGCCTTTTCTGCTTCTCTTTTGTTTTTGTCTTGGGGTTTTGTTTTGTTTTTTTTTTTTGGTTCTGTTTCTTCTTTCTCATGATTCATTCCATTGGTCAAAATTCTTCTCCACGACTTGACTAGTGCATAAATTAATTCAATGCGATAAATAAATAAATAAATTGAAGATCAGAAGAAAGGTCAAAAAAAAAAAAGTCTTCTCCAAGAGGAAACCATGGTATAATCTTTACAGAATAAATGCGAATCTATCATTAAAAACAACAAAAGTTTGTAGGTGGTATAGAAGAGTGGATGAGAAGCAATCAAGAAGTCAGGAAGATCTGAGTTCAAGCTCTGCCTCTAACTTATACTGGTTATGTGACTCTGAGGGAAGTCACTACTTCTCAGTGCTCTGGGTAACTTTTTTAAAAATAATATAGTTATATGTAAAGACAATTTTTAACATTCATTTAAAAAAAATTTGAGTTCCAAATTTCCTCTCTCCCTCTCTCACCTCCCCCTTCCTGAGACAGTAAGCAATTTGATATAGGTAATATATTTTCAATCATGCAAAACATTGCCACATCAATCATGTTGTGAAAGAAAATACAGATCCAAAGAGAAAAAAACACATGCAAAAAAAATTACAGAAAGTGAAAAATATTATGTTTCAATCTGCATTCAGACCCTATCAGTTCTTTCTCTAGAGATGGATAGCATTTTTCATCATGAGTTCTTTGGAATTGTTTTAGATCATTGTATTACTGAGAATAGCTAAATCATTCAGTTGATTAGCATATACTCTTGCCACTACTGTGTACAATGTTCTCCTGCTTCTGCTTACTTCACTTTGCATCAGTTCATACATGTCTTTCTAGGTATTTCTGAAACCAGCCTGTTCATCATTTCTTATAACATAGTAATATTATGTTATTACATTGTAATAAGGCAATAATGTTATTACATTACAATCATATACCACAACTTGTTCAGCCATTTCCTGGAGCAACTTTTTTTTAAATTTAATTTATTTAATGTATTTAGTTTTCAGCATTGATTTTCCCAAGAGTTTGAATTACAAATTTTTTTCTACCCTCCTGCCCACTTCAAGATGGCACATATTCTGGTTGCCCCATTCCCCAGTCAGCCCTCCCTTCTGTCACCCCACTCCCCTCCCATCACCCTTTCCCTTCTTCTCTTGTAGGGCAAGATAAATTTCTATGCCCCATTGCCTGTGTATCTTATTTCCTAGTTGCATGCAAAAACTTTTGTTGTTGTTGTTGTTTCTGAACGTCTGTTTTTAAAACTTTGAGTTCCAAATTCTCTTCCCCTCTTCCCTCCCCACCCACCTCACTAAGAAGGCAAGCAATTCAACATAGGCCACATGTGTATCATTATGTAAAACCCTTCCACAATACTCATGTTGTGAAAGATTAACTATGTTTTGCTCCTTCCTAACCTGTCCCCCTTTATTGAATTTTCTCCCTTGACCCTGTCCCTTTTGGAAAGTGTTTGTTTTTGATTACCTCCTCCCCCTATCTGCCTTCCCTTCTATCATCCCCCCTTTTTTATCTTCTTCCTCCTTCTTTCCTGTGGGGTAAGATACCCAATTGAGTGTGTATGGTATTCCCTCCTCAGGTCAAATCTGATGAGAGTAAGATTTACTCATTCCTCCTCACCTGCCCCCTCTTCCCTTCCTAGAGAACCGCTTTTTCTTGCCACTTTTATGCGAGATAATTTACCCCATTCTATCTTTCCCTTTCTCCTTCTCTCAATATATTCCTCTCTTATCCCTTAATTTATTCTTTTTTAGATATCATCCCTTCATATTCAACTCACCCTATGCCCTCTGTCTATGTACATATACATACACATACACACACACCCCTACATACATAGACACACATATGTATATATATATATATATATATATATGCATACATATATATATATATATATGCATATTCCTTTCAGCTACTATGATACTGAGGTCTCATGAATCATACACATCATCTTTCTGTGTAGGAATGTAAACAAAACAGTTCAACTTTAGTAAGTCCCTTATGATTTCTCTTTCTTGTTAACCTTTTCATGCTTCTGTTGATTCTTGTGTTTGAAAGTCAAATTTTCTATTCAGCTCTGGCCTTTTCACTGAGAAAGCTTGAAAGTCCTCTATTGTCTTGAAAATCCATATTTTGCCTTGGAGCATGATACTCAGTTTTGCTGGGTAGGTGATTCTTGGTTTTAATCCTAGCTCCATTGACCTCCGGAATATCGTATTCCAAGCCCTTCGGTCCCTTAATGTGGAAGCTGCTAGATCCTGTGTTGTCCTGATTATTTTTCCACAATATTCAAATTGTTTCTTTCTGGCTGCTGAAGTATTTTCTCCTTGACCTGGGAGCTCTGGAATTTGGCAACAATGTTCCTAGGAGTTTTCTTTTTGGGATCTTTTTGAGGAGGCAATCTGTGGATTCTTTCAATTTCTATTTTACCCTCTGGCTCTAGCATATCAGGGCAGTTCTCCTTGATAATTTCTTGAAAGATGATATCTAGGCTCTTTTTTTTGATCATGGCTTTCAGGTAGTCCAATAATTTTTAAATTATCTCTCCTGGATCTATTTTCTAGGTCAGTGGTTTTTCCAATGAGATATTTAACATTGTCTTCCACTTTTTCATTCCTTTGGTTCTGTTTTATAATATCTTGATTTCTCATCAAGTCACTAGCTTCCACTTGCTCCAATCGAATTTTTAAGGTAGTATTTTCTTTAGTGGTCTTTTGGACCTCCTTTTCCATTTGGCTAATTCTTCCTTTCGAGGCATTCTTCTCCTCATTGGCTTTTTGGAGCTCTTTTGCCATTTGAGTTACTCTATTTTTTAAAGTGTTGTTTTCTTCAATATTTTTTCAGTATTTTGGGGGAGTCTCCTTTAGCAAGTCGTTGACTTGTTTTTCATGGTTTTCTTGCATCATTCTCATTTCTCGTCCCAATTTTTCCTCTACTTCTCTAACTTGCTTTTCCAAATCCTTTTTGAGCCCTTCCATGGCCTGAGACCAGTTCATGTTTTTCTTGGAGGCTTTTGGTGTAGGCTCTTTGACTTTGTTGACTTCTTCAGGCTGTATGTTTTGGTCTTCTTTGTCACCCAAGAAGGATTCCAAAGTCTGAGACTGATTCTGAGTGCATTTTCGCTGCCTGGCCACGTTCCCAGCCAACTTACTTGACCCTTGAGTTTTTCATCGGGGTATGACTGCTTGTAGAGCAAAGAGTACTTTGTTCCAAGCTTGAGGGGATGTGCTGTTGTTTTAAGAGCTATTTCTATACAGCCAGCTCTGCCACACCAGCACTCCTCCTTCCTCAAGAACCACCAACCCGGACCTGACGCAAATCTTAAGCAGGCTCTGCACTCCTGCTCTGATCCACCACTTAATTCCTCCCACCAGGTGGGCCTGGGGCCAGAAGTAACTGCAGCTGTAGTTCTGTAGCTGCACTTCCCCCACTGCCCCTGGGGAGGTGGCCAAACCACAAACTCTGTCCCCCGCAGCTTTTCCCACTAACCTTCTCTGTTGTCTTTGGTGTTTGCGGGTTGAGAAGTCTGGTAACTGCCACAGCTCACTGACTTAGGGTGCTAGGGCCTGTTCCGCCTGGCTCCCTGTCTGGTTGGTCCTGCCGCTGCCTATGCTGAACTCTGTTCCCCTCCGCTCCATGCGCGATAGACCTCATCCAGTGACCATTCAGGCTGTCCTGGGCTGGATCCCTGCTTCTGTTTGCTATTTTGTAGGTTCTGCAGTTCTAGAATTTGTTCAGAGCCATTTTTATAGGTTTTTGGAGGGATGTGGTGTGGAGCTCATGCAAGTCCCTGCTTTCCAACCACCATCTTGCCCGGAGCAACTTTTTAAGACTAAAGGTTGCAGAGAATATACCGACCTGCATTAGTTGAGGGAGTTTCTTCACCAGGATTTCCCTGCAATAATAACATCATAGATATGGGCAATAAAAGAGTGAGGGGCCATATCCCATACCAATCCCATTTTAGCATACAATATGTAAGAGATGCAAGCCAATGCTATTCATCCATTTTGGTTTTGTTATTAATTTATTTGTTTGCTTATTTATTTGGTTGTTTACTTTACAAGGTGGAAGGGTTAGCCTTCTGTCATCATTTGAACTTTAATTATAGTATTTTTTCATTCCAATTTTGTATTTTTATCCCATTAATCTCATAGTAAACAAAAAAACAAATTAAAAATGGCCAAAAATGTTCTTTTGCAGGAGCAACACCAATGTCACAGTTTACAAGATTTGCAAAGTTTACTATTAAATTGGGCAATGGAGACACACTCTTGGGGATTTCAAAGTTGTCCCCTGATGGGGCTTCATCACATGCTATAAACAAATTTGTTTACATTTAATAACAGGGAACCAACCTGCACTATCCTATGCAATCTTATTCCAATGACACTTCATGACATTAAGGTGACCTTGAGTTCTGAAAGCCTAAACCAACAGAGTATAAACTCTGAAAAGTCCTACCAAACTAAAAACACTTCAAGCAGAAGCCTGGTGGTAAAGCATCATCCAAGAATCAGCCTGGCT
Source organism: Trichosurus vulpecula (assembly GCF_011100635.1). Lineage (NCBI taxonomy): Eukaryota > Metazoa > Chordata > Mammalia > Diprotodontia > Phalangeridae > Trichosurus > Trichosurus vulpecula. The sequence continues at coordinate 44,756,060 of NC_050581.1, read as the reverse complement.
AAATTCAGAGAAGTTCAGCGCTAAAAGATTAGCCATGAGGTAGTGAATTTTTTGGCCACAATAATACATATAAAATCTTCTAGTCTACCCAAAATGGCCTGTTTTCTGTCCCCTGAATATGCTTTGTATTTTTCTCCTTCCTCATCTTTGCCCATGCTATATAATTGCCCTGAAATGTTCTACACTATCTTGTTAACCTATTCTTATTCTACTCATTTGTCAAGATCCAGCTCAAATCAACACAATTTTATTGCACTAACTTTTTAATGAATTCATCAAATGAGTATTAGATGATATTAAGAATATATGTATAATGCACATATATTCATATGTATATATGTATATATAAATATAATGTATGGTGTTCTTTTTTTATTTAATAAACTAACCAAAAAAAGCATTTAAAAGGCCCCTACTATGTACCCAAGATAAACACTGGGATACAAATAGAAAAGTAAATCAAGCTTTGATCTCAAAGAGCTCAGAGTCTAAGAAGGAGAGAAAATATAGTAAATGTGAGGCTACAAGGCAGACAGCAAGGCCAAGGAATGTAGGTGGAAAAGCTTTGTACCTGCAAAGAGTGAGGCAAGGGATGCACAGGGGTCTGGTGGAAAGAGCACTACTATGGGAAAAAAATGTTTTTTTGGAAATGGTTATATTCATTTTTTTATTCTTCAGAAAGTTGTTTTTATTGTATCACTACCATAAAGCAATCATGCCAAAATATTGGCATTAAAAGATGGGGCCTTGCTTCTATGGGAAGTTTGGGGTCATTAAAGGAGTTTGGTGATTTCCCAAAGGAAATATCCTAACACTCTATGGAAGTTCTAAGATCAGTTTTCTTCTGGAGTAACAACTTAACTAGGGCTCCACCAATATCACTTCCTTAACTTTTGGTCTTCCCACAATCAGTAGTTTGGTAACTCTTCTCTCAACAGCATCATTACTATGATCACTTCCCTGATCATCTTTCTTGTATTTATTCTATCTTAATCTTATCTATTGTCTTTCTACTTCAAAAGTTGCTTAAGTATGTCCCTTTCTTCCAATGTGCCACTTGTCAGATCAGAAGATTAGAATGTGATGTCACTGGAAAAAAACTGTGTCTGATGATTTCCATATTGTTCTTTTCTAGTTCTTCTATACCAGAGCTTCTTAATTTTTGTGTGTTATGGACCCCTTCAACAATCTGGTGAAGCCCATGGATCTTTTCTCAGAATGTTTTTAAATAAAAAAACACATAGGATTACAAAGGAAATCAATTGTATTGAAATACTGTTATTAAAATAGTTTATGTAAATTTATTTATTTTCAGTTTTCAACATTCACTTCCACAAGATTCTGAATTCAAAATTTTCTCCCCATCTCTCTCCTCCCTCCACCCCAGGCCAGCTTGCATTTTGATTACACTTTCCTCCAATCTGCCCTCACTTCTATTACCCCCCCACCCCCTTCTCTTATCCCCTTCCTTTCTATTTTCCTGTAGGACAAGATAGATTTCTATACCACATTGCCTGTATATTTTATTTCTCAGTTGCATGTAAAAGCAATTTTTAACATTCATTTTTAAAGCCTTGAGTTCCACATTCTTGCCCTTCCTCCCTCCCCAACCACCCTCATTGAAAAAGCAAGCAATTTGATATAGGTTATACATGTGTAGTTATGCTTACACTTCCGTAAGAGTCATGTTGTGAAAAACTAACTATATTACCTTCTATCCTGTCCCATCCTCCATTTATTCTATTCTCTCGTTTGACCTGTTCCTCCACAAAAGTGCTTGCTTCTGATTGCCCCTTCCCCCAATCTGCTATCCCTTCTATAATCTCCCATTTCTTATCCCTTTCCCCCCCGCTTTCCTGTAGGGTAAGATAGATTTCTATACCCAATTGAGTATGTATGTTATTGCCTCCTTAAGCCAAATCCAATGAGAGTAAGGCTCATTTATTCCCTCTCACCTCCACCCTCTTCCCTTCCATTATAAAAGCTCTTTCTTGCCTCTTTTATGTGATGTGATTTACTACATTTTACCTCTCCCTTTCTCTCTTTCCCCAGTACATTCCTCTCAACACTAAATTTTATTTTTTAGGTATCATCCCTTCATATTCAACTCACCCTGTGCCCTCTGTCTACATACATACACATACATATAAGCATATATGTGCACATATATAATATACATAAACATACATATATACATGCACACATACATATATGTATATACATATATACATATGTATACATGCATGCATGCATATATTCCCTCTAACTACCCTAATACTGAGAAAGGTCTCTTGAGTTGCGAATATCATTTTCCCATGTAGAAATGTAAACAGTTCAGCTTTAACAAGTCCCTTATGGCTTCTCTTTCCTATCTACTTTTTCATGTTTCTCTTGATTCTTGTATTTGAAAGTCAAATTTTCTATTCAGCTCTGGTCTTTTCAACAAGAATGTTTGGAAGTGCTCTATTTCATTGAAATTTCATTTTCCCCTGAAATATTGTATTCAGTTTTGCTGGGTAGGTGATTCTTTGGTTTTAATCCTATTTCCTTTGACCCCTGGAACATCATATTCCAATCCCTCTGATCCTTTAGTGTAGGGGATGCTAAATCTTGTGTTATCCTGATTGTGTTTCCACAATACTTGAATTGTTTCTTTCTGGCCATTTGTAATGTTTTCTCCTTGACCTGGGAACTCTGGAATTTGGCTACAATATTCCTAGGACTTTTCCTTTTGGGATCTCTTTCAGGAGATGATCAGTGGATTCTTTCCATTTCTATTTATCCTCTGGTTCTAGAATAGTAGGGCAGTTTTCCTTGATAATTTCTTGAAAGATGATGTCTAGGCTCTTTTTTGATTATGGTTTTCAGGTAGTCCAATAATTTTTAAATTATCTCTACTGGATCTATTTACCAGGTCAGTTGTTTTTCCAATGAGATATTTCACATTGTCTTCTGTTTTTTTTTTTTGTTCTTCTGGTTTTGTTTTATAATTTCCTGATTTCTCATAAAGTCATTAGCTTCCATTTGCTCCATTCTAATTTTTAACAAATTCTTTTCTTCAGTGAGCTTTTGTACCTCCTTTGCCACTTGACCAATTTCACTTTTCATGGTATTCTTCTTCTTGTTGGCTCTTTGGACCTCTTTTGCCATTTGGGTTAGTCTATTTTTAAAGGTTATTTTCTTCAGCATTCTTTTGGGTCTCCTTTAGTAAGATGTTGACTTGTTTTTCATTATTTTCTTGCATCACCCTCATTTCTCTTTCCAATTTTCCCTCTACTTCTCTTACTTGCTTTTCCAAATCCTTTTTGAACTCTTCTATGGCCTAAAACCATTTCATATTTTTCTTGGAGGCATTGGATGTAGGAGCCTTGACCTTGTTGTCTTCCTCTGGCTGCATGCCTTGAGCTTCCTCTTCGCTAAGTGTGTTAGAAAACATCTTTTCACCAATAAAATAACCTTCTATATTCTTATTCTTTTTTCCCAGCCAATTATTTTACTTTTGAGCTCTTTGTTAAGTGGAGGATGTACTGCCCCAACTTTCAGGGGTTTTGTGCAGCTGTTTTCAGAGCTATCGCTAGGGACCTGTAAATTCTCAGTTCCTCCAAGTGGTATGATCAAAAGAGAGGTGTTTACTCCTCTCCTGGCCTGTGCTCTGGTCTGTGAGCAATGAGAAGTTCTCTTTTCTGCCCTGGAACTGTCAAGAAGGTTCCCTCTCCACAGCTGCCACCTGCTCCACCAGGCCAGCACTCCTCCTCACCTGGAACCCAGAACTGTGACCAAGATCAGCCACTAGGTTCTCCCACCACTGTAGGCCTAGAGCTCCAGAAGCAGATACCACTGCGGCAGTGGCTGCCACCACCCTGGGGCTGGAGCTGGGACTGTAGCCAGACCATGCTCCTATCTCACCCAGGTGAGAGAGCTTTTCCCACTGACCTTTGAAGCCATCTTTGGCATTTGTGAGTTGATAAGTCTGGAAACTGCAGCAACTGCCAGTGATTCAGTGCCCTGAGGCCTTCTCCAGTCCCATCTGTGCCAGCCCAGGTTGAGCTGTACTCCACTATGAGCACAATGCAATAGACCCTTCCTGTCAGCCTTCCAGATTGTCTTGGGCTGGAAATCTGCTTCACTCTGTCATTTTGTGGTTTCTACTGCTCTAGAATTTGTTTAGAGTCATTTTGCAGGTATTTCAAGTGGATTGGGGGAGATCTCAATAAGGTCCCTGCTCCTACTCCACCATCTTGGCTCCACCACCTATCAAAATATTTTTTAAAGAAACAGTTCACAGACCCCAGGTTAAGAACCCCTGACCTAGATGAAAATTGTCAAGTCCTCAATACCCTCTGTAATACTTTGTCCATTAGAATATCAATTTCTTGAGAGCCAGGATTAATTTTGCTTTTTCTTTGAATTCACAAGGTTTCACACAGTGTCTGGCATATAGCAAGTACTTAATAAGTGCTTGTTAATTATTGACTGATTAAATGATTGATTATAAGTTATAGGAAAAGATTAAGTGGCAGACAAAGTTGACAGAGTACCTATCCAATCAGACTAGAAGTCTTCATGCTTTCCAAAATCACCCAGAACTTAAACTGTTCTTAACAATAGCCTTCTCCTTCACATTAGGGATGATACCTTTCCACACAATTACTTTTCTCAATTTAAGAAAAGTAATAGATTCATGAAAATTTCTATAGTCCTAATCATTGCAATATAATGCTACCTGCTGCCTTCTATGACTGCCCCAGTCTATGGTGCCTTCTACCTCCTCTGGAATCCATATTCCCTGTCTGTGCCATTCATACAGCCTTCAACATTTGATCTCTGGTGTATTTAGTTTCCTTTTCAAATGTAGCCCTGTTATTGCCTTATGAAGCTCACTGGGGACAGGAGCCTCATCTTAATATCCCCCTCAGCACCCAGCACAATGCTTTGCTCAGACAAAGCATTCAAAAAGAATGTTTTAAATGACCAACCAATTGAAAATCACCAAAATCCATTTAAAATATCAGAGCAGAAGAGTCATTCATTCATTATTCAACAAATAGTTTTTTTATTCATTCTGCATTTAAGTGCCTACTATGTGTAAGTCATTGTGCTAGGAGCTGGAAATACAATGACAAATAATAATTATTATTATAATAATCCTTGCCCTAAAGGAGTTTACAGTCTATTGGGGGAGTATAGTATGAAGACAAGAAAGTAAATATAATTCACATGCAAAGTAATTTGAAGCAATTTCAAAAGGTAGAAAGTATTATTAACTAGTTATTAACTGAGCTGATCTTTCAAGGAAGTTAGGTATTCCATAAGGCAAAGGTGAAGAATGCAGTCCATACATGAGGGATAACCATGAAAAGGCTCAGAGGTAAAGGGGTGAGTCTTGTGCATGGGGAAGTGCTAACAGGATAGTTTGATCAAAAAGTTTGGGAAGGAAAATAATATTAAATAATACTAGAAAGGTATTAAAGACCTACTATAGGCATTATAGAAGGCAGCTAGATGGCTCAGTGGGTAGAGTGCTGGGTCTGGGGTCAGAAATGCGTAAATTCAAATCTGGCCTCAGACACTTACTAGCTATGTGGCCTTAGGCAAATCACTGAACCTCTGTTTGCCTTAATCCGCTGGAGAAAGACAAGGCAAACCACTCCAATATCTTTGCCAAGAAAATCCATGGACAGTATTGGCATGCTATGGTCCGCAGGATCATGAAGAATGGGAGAGAACTGAAAAATACCAACGATGGGCATAATACAGCAATTGACACTAGAGAAGGGACAAAGGAGAATAGGAAACTGTCCTATACCCAAAGAATTTGTAATTTAGTAAGAGAGCCCACTGTTTTCCCAGAGTTAAGAATTCAATAAATATTTTGATACAGTCCTTTTTTTTGAACCTGTTATAAGTCACACTTGCATTCCATAAAGTATACATCAGTATACATATTATAAAGTAAGTGTTAATTCTTACATTGAATTTAGAAATAAAATAAAGGAATCCTCTCCTGCACCCAGTACTACTTAACCCAACCCAACACCATCACTAACAAAGCTTTTCAAAACCTTCTGTGACTTGAGTGAGTTTTCCAACAATGAAGAACACTCACTATGAAGCATTCAATCCAAAATCTTCAAAGCTCAAAGGTTATACAGTAGGAGGTTCAAAAGGCCAGAAGAAAGTCCTGAAGGTCAACCAACTCAGAAATTAGAAGAAGCAATGGGTTAAAAATCACTAGGGAGCCATTCTGAATAGCTACCTCCATCAAGTGATAGATTTAAAAACATAGAGTGGAAAAACAGCAGAAAATTACAAAAAAAAAAAAAAAAACACAAATTCACCAGAATGTTCAAGGTAGATGGACTCTGGTGAAGTACATCAGGTTTAACCCTTTTTTGCTTGAATCCTTGATTTTAAATTTCATTCTATAATTAGACTAATTTTAGTAAATCTGAAATAATAATCATACCTGCACCTTTGTTGGATACCTGAGAATCTTGCAGGGCTCATCATTTTGAGCATCAGTAGTCATTGTGTAGAACAGTAGATATAAGTGGGGAAGGAATAAAAGATTGGACTTAATCTATGTTTGACTCCTGAAAGCTGCTTTTTCAATAAAAACATCTGATTTGTTAGTATTTAAATTTGCTTCTTTCTCCTCAAAGCTGAATGCCAAAAAGAGCCATTTAAGTTAGTAGAGATAAAATGGTACTGGCTCTGTATTTAGGAGGATTTGATTTGAATCCTGCTTCTGCCACTTATTACCTGTGTGACCCTGAACCAATTACTTAACCTCTTTATGCCTCGTTTTTCTTACCTACATATGAAATGAGGAGTTTGTACTGAATGACTTCTAAAAGTCCCTTCTGGCTCTAAATCCATGACCCTAGGAATTAAGTTCTGGTTAACCGAAGTTATACCTGTAATTAGAAATATCTGATTCTAGTGACAGAGGTAACAAATACACAGCAGTGGGGACAATGTTACAGAGTATAGCCTAAACCAGATTAAAATGTAATTTGGAAATATTTAACAAAATTAATTAATGTTTTTAAATAAATAAAATGACATGTATGATTTTCTAAATCAATATGAAGCCCACAGGAATCATTATGCACAGTTTAGTGACCCCCTACTTCAATTTAAGTTGGACATGACTTCCATAAAATAGTTGAAAAGACCTGGATATGAATCTCCTCTCAAACACTTTGTAGTTGTATAATCAATCAATCAGTATGCATTGATTAAGTGCCTATTATATGTCAAGCACTAGGTATAAAAAGACAACGAACAAAACAAAACTCATTCTCAGGGAACTTCTGAACCTCAACTTCCCTACCTGTAAAATTGGCAGAATAATAGTCGCCTACCTTGCAGGGTTATCCTGAAGGTCAAATGAAATAATGTATATATATATATATACGGTGGTTTGAAAAACATAAAACAAGCACTAATATCATTATAACTGGCTGCAATCCTGTTTTACAGAAATTCTCTTGATATGTACGCTATCATGGAAACACACCTAAAATGTGTCCCTTTTCCCTCGTTCTACACAGGGTTTTGTTTCAGGTGTAGGTTGGAATAGATGGTCTTTCCATCTCTGAGATTCTGTGACCCTGCATCAAGATCACAGGATCATAGACTTCAAGCTTAAAGAAACCTCAGGAGTTATCTACTCCAAACCCCCTCATTTTATTTATAAATGAGAAAATTGGACCTATAGAGGCTGTAGCTGACCCAAGGTTACAAAGAGAGTAAATATCAGAGCCAGGATTTGAACCTGGCTGTTTCCTATACCCGAAACGCTCTGCCTCTTTACTTCTCCCTCTTAGTTTCACTGACTTCCTTCGAAACGCAATTCATATGCCACCTTCAGCAGGAAGCCTTTCCCAGTCCTCCCAAAGGTGAATGACTTCCCTTCTGAGGTCTCCTTCCATCTACTCTGTATATATCTTGTATAGACTACTTAGTTATTTACACATGGTTATCTACCATTCAGATGTGAGCCCCTTGAGGGCAGAGACAGTGTTTTTGCCATTCCTCATATCCCCTATGTTGGGCATAGTGCCTGACATTGTGAGCACTTAAAAAATGTTTTCTTACTAACTGAACCCAAGAAATAGATCATGGGAAAGCAAGAGAGTCACATTTCATATCATGTGTCTCCCAAACCTCTGGGATGCTTCATATATCACACAGGCTTTATTTAGAACATTAAGATTTCTCCAAATTCTGAAAAATCCATTTTCTATCACTTGTTCAAACTGTCATTTTCTGATTGCGATATGTACAAAGCCCTCAATTAGCTTGGGGGAGGGGAGGAAGGCATTATTTTTCCCCTGCACAGGAATCATCTGGAAGCTCCCTGCTATGAAACTAATGAACCACCTCATTTGGCACTAGTCTGTTAACTGTCCAAATTGTAATTGACTGGTTCAGGCTAGAGATTGTATCTTTAAGAGAATCAAGGAAGAGCATCTGAGTATCACTGAAATTGAGCTGTCCCACAAGCCTCAGTGCATGCAGAACCCAAGTTTCTATTTTGAGGAGAAGGGCAGTCAAGTCTGCCACCTAATCCCATAACATTCAGAAGAAACTGATGGAGTTTGAAAGGAAAAGGGAAAAGAAAAAAAAAAGAAAAGAAAAACTTATCTCAGTTATCAGATTTAGTTCCAAGTCAGTCCAATAGAAGGGACTGACAGGATGTCATTATGCCAAGAATCAAATTAATAAGATCACCTTATAATTGTTATTATTAATATTAACGTTATTATTAACAAATTGGTATTTAGTGCTATAATGCTTGCAAAGTGCCTTTTATACATTATGTTAGAAAACCTAACTATTAAGCCCCCCTGAAAGGAATATAACTTGGAAAGAATATGGGAAACTCAACTTGCTTTCACCATTATTTGGATCTTTTTAAATTGAATGCTGCTGTTGTCTGCTATAATTCATTCATTCAATAAATATTTATTAAGTACTTACTATGTTCTAAGCACTGGGGACACAGAAAGAGGCAAGGAAATTAGATCCCCTATCCACCCACCCATACCCATACAGTACAAGATCACGATGAAATGCTTATCTTGAAATCTATGTACATATTCAAAGAATCCACACACAATCTGAAAGAAAGTAGGAAGAACTCATTAATTTTTTAAATGACAGCCTTTCCTGCAGCAGCAAAAGAGTAGGTTTCTCCCCAATTATGCACCAAATCAGGCCATGGTTCCCCCAGGTTGGGAGACTGACTCAGTCTTCAGGGTAAGACCTTTTCCCTTCTAGGGCCAGGCAGTCAGCCAAGAGTTTCTGTTTCTTGGGCTCAGGCAGGCAGTGACTTTGCCACACAGCAATTCATCACCTCCCACCCACCCCCCACCTCAGCTGCCCATTAGAGCTTGGAGGTAGTGCAAGCAACCTGTCTTTTATGGATATTGACAGAAGGCATCAGGATTTGTTAGCAAAACCTGTGGAACAAGCAAGGCAGGAGGCACTAATTGCCTTTTCTATACAATATAAGTTTGAAATTTAAGGGAGTAATGAGCCAGACTTCTCCCTTCTAATGCTTGCCTGGGGCTTTTATTGCTGGTGAGAGTGCGATACTACTGTTGGACTCACTGTTAGGCTGAAAATTAGTAGCTGTAAACTGTATTAAAGAAGAACCCTCTAAAGCTATCCATGCCTCACTCCCAAGGTAGCAGATTGGATTCTTAGAAGGACATAGGAGTTCTGACTTTCCTTCTACACTTCCAACAACAACTTTCGGAATCCATACCATAAGCATCTTATATGAATATTCAAAGGATCTGTGATTTGGTCAGCTTGTGGGACACCTGGTATGGGAATGCTCATCCCTGAGACAGATTGTTACCTATCTATAGAGAGTCATAAGAGCTAACATTTATATAACCTTTAAAGTTTACAGAGAGCTTTACACATGTTATCTCACCTGTTCTCCTCAAAATCCTGTCAAGTGAAGTTGTTGTTCTTATCAGCTCCATTCGGCGGGTGAGGAAAATTGATGCTGGAGGAACTTAAGTGACTTGTCCCAAAGTCACACAGCTACTAGGTATCTGAGCGTAGAGATTCCATTCTGGGTCTTCCTAACTCCAAATCCACCACGCTATCCTCAACACAATCCTATCCTAGGGAGTTGCCTGAGATACTCAGAGATTAAGTCACTTGCCCAAGGTCACACAAATTAGGAAATTTCACAAGCAGGAATGAAACCAAAAGCCACTGGTTTTGAGTCCAGTACCCCATTCACAAGACCTGACTGTCTCTAGTCTTTAATTTTATCCCAACTTTTACTGCTTTCTAATTATTTCTCAGGTGTCATTTTGAGTTTCCCAACTAGATGACAAACTCTTTGAGGACCGGACATACTCTAATATCCCTTGTTGACATTTATTGGAGCCTACTAGTCATCTAATCTCTATTCGTTAAAAGAAAAACCAAGTTAGCCCTCAGGTGAATTCTTCCCCCACTTTAAACCAGACTGTGCTTATAAAATCATTACCTTGGAACAAACCATGACATTTGACTTCAAATAGGCCTGCAGCATACACACAAGCCTCTTTTGGATATATTCAGGAATGTGTTTGAGAGACAAATAAAATTAGTACTACAACCCATTTATGTGTAATGACATAATTATCAAAGCTAAATTATACCAATTATAACAACTATGTTCAATAAGACAATGAATTACCAAACACACATTTAAGCAATGAATTCTCTAAATCTTTTTATTCAGTTCCTTACTCATCCAACAGGTAAGGGAGAGAAAGGAGGCAGGATAAGAGGGATAAAAGGATCACAGGTTTAGAACTGAGTTTAGAAAGTACTGTAGAGACCATATAATTCATATTCTTCCCTGGTAGATGAGGAAACTGAGGCACAGAGAGATTAATTTGCTCAAGGTCATATAGCAAATACATGACAGCATCAGAATTTGAACCTGTGTCTTCTTTGATTACAGAGCAAGTCTCCTTGCTACAGCCTACAATGAAAAAGCCTGAGTGAGACCCAACCTATTCTTGGTGATCCCCCATCCAAGTACAAATGAATTCTGCTTTGCTTTAAAGATCAAGCAGATGGTGGGCCTGCTTTTGGTTCCAAATTCCTAAAGGAAGCAAGCCTTAAATTCACTATCCAAATTCAGTCTGGCTTTTTTCAATGTATTGATTGGTTTTGTTGGTTTTTTTCTCTTCCTCTTTTTCTTTCTCTTAAAAAAATTTTTCTTTGCTATAAAGAAATGCCTCTCTGGGAGAAGAATAGATAATGGGAGAAATGTAGGTGATTTAAAAACAGATTTTAAAAAACTAAATTCAGTCTGGGCCCTAAAACAGTGAGTGTGCATTCTCTAGGACACTCAGTATAACTCCAACAGTAAGTTTAGCTGTTCATTAGACCTTTTCCAAGAGCTACAGACAAGTTGGCAGTGGCATGGCTCTGGAAACCCTGAAGGACCAGGTGAATAAGTTCAGGGTTATCTGCTTAGAACTAAGCTTTTTATTTTAATCAAAGGCAGATCCAACCATGGCTGTTATTTGTTCCAGTGAAAATGCATGACTAGGGAAGTTTTGTTATATTACACCAAGGTCTTTTAAAGAGTCCCCCATTTGAGGACTGCTTTTAACGCAGGGCTTCTTGACTTCAGGGATAACTCTGTTAAGCATAAAAGCTGTAAAAAAAACTGGTGCCCCAGCAAAAGTAAAAGAAAAAGAGGAGAAAATAAAAGCTCAGCCATTCAAAATAAGTGATTAACTTGTAAATTACCTACCTTATGTAACATCATTCAAAACTAGAAATCAAACACTTATGACTATCCACCTCTAAGTCGCTTTGATTCAGTTACATTGAATCCCACAAATGTGCATCATGTGGTTACATTGCATAGCTATATTTGCCATTAGGAATCCAAAGATAAAAAATAACACAGCCACCATGTTCAGTGTCACCACCTGCTAAGGCCAGTAGAAACAAAATTGTGGAGCTGACAAACTTCAGGAGCCTTGAAAAATAAACTTTATTAAAACAGAACAAAACAAAAAAACTTTATGTACATGATATGAACAGATCTTATTTAAATTGTGTTTTATAGTCACAAAGAAATTGAAACTAAGGGAGTACCCATAAACTGGGAAATGACTGAACCAATCATGTTTTATTAATGTAATAGAATATTATTGTGTTGTTAGAAATGAAGAGAAATAGTTTTGAAGAAACCTGAGAAGACCTATATGAAATGATGCAGAGCGAAGTAAGTAGAACCAGGAGTACAATATTAGAACATCAACATCATAAAAGTCAACAATTCTTAAAGATGATTCTTCTGATCAACACTATAATTCTCAAATGAATCTAAAGGACTGATGAAGAAGAATGATGTGCACCTCATGACACAGATGCTACAAGTTATATTACAGAATAAGAAAGACATTTTTGGACAAGGCCAAAATGGGAATTTGTTTTGCTTGACTATGTATTTGTGACACAAAAGTTATTTTCTTCCTTTCTCTCTTCCTTCTTTCTTTCTTTCCTTCCTTCCTTCACTCTTTCCTTCCTTCCATCCTTCCTTCCTTTCTCTTTCTTTTCAAGGGCTGGGCAAAGGCAGGATGGATAAAAAGAAATTCTTGATATTTGGAAAAAATTAAAAATTATTTTTAAAGAAAAAAGTACTTGTTTTAGTCATAATTCTGTTTTTGTTGACAATTTGGGTTAAGCGACTCATCCAGCTCACACAGCCAGTAAGCGTATGGGTCTGGATTTGAACTCAGGTCCTCCTGTCTCCAGGGCTAGTGTTCTATTCACTGTACCACCTAGCTGCCCCCAATTCTTTGTGTATGTTTTTTTAACATTGGGCAATCAGTTGAATACTTTATTTTTCCAAATTATATGTTAAAAACATGTTTTCTTTAAATTTTGAGATCCAAATTCTTTCTCCCTCCCCTAACCCTTTATTGAGAAAGCAAGCAATTTGTACATGTGCAGTGATGAAAAATATATTTCCATAATAGCCATGTTGTGAAATAAAAGACAGGGAAAAACAAACAAACAAACAAAAGAAGGAAGGAAGGAAGGAAGGAAGGAAGGAAGGAAGGAAGGAAGGAAGGAAGGAAGGAAGGAAGGAAGGAAGGAAGAGAAAGAGAGAAGGAAGGAAGAAGAAGAGAAGAAGAAGGAAGGAAGGAAGGAGGAGGAGGAGGAGGAGGAAGGAAGGAAGGAAGGAAGGAAGGAAGGAAGGAAGGAAGGAAGGAAGAAACGAAGAAAGAAAAACGTCCAGACTCTTATCAGTTTCTTCTCTGGAGATGGATAGCATTTTCATCATAAGTCCTTTGGAATTGTCTTAGATCATTGTATTGCTGAGAATAGCTAAGTAATTTACAGTTGATCATTGTGCAATATTGCTGTTACTAAATACACTGTTCTAGTTCTGCTCACTTCACTTTGTATAGGTTCATGTAGGTCTTTCCAGGTTTTACTAAAAAGATCCTGCAGGTCATTTCTTATAGCACAATACTGTTTCATCATAATCATATACCACAACTTGTTCAGGGATTCCCCAATTGATGGGGAAAATTGAGGGAGTCACCTCAATTTTCAATCCTTTGCCACCACAAAAAGAGTTGCTAGAAATATTCTTACATATAAGTCTTTTCCTTTCACTTTATTTTGTTTTGTTTTTAATCTCTTTGGGATACAGACCGAGTAGTGGTCTTTCTGGGTGAAAAAGTATGCATGGTTTTATAACCATTTAGGAATAGTGCCAAATTGCTTTCTAGAATGGTTGGATCAATTCACAATTCCACCAACAGTGCATTAGTGTCCCAATTTTCCTACATCCCCTCCAACATTTGTCATTTCCCTTTTCTGTCATATTAGCCAATATCAGAATTGTTTTAATGTATTTCTCTAATCAATAGTTATTTATGGCATTTTTTCATATGACTATAGATAAGTTTGATTTCTTCATCTGAAAACTATTTGTTCATATCCTTTGACCGTTTATCAACTGGAGGATGACTTGCATTCTTATAAATATGATTCAGTTCTCTACATATTTGAGAAATGAGGCCTTAATCAGAGAAATTTGCTATAAATTTTTTTCACATTTATACTTACTATATATTTCCCACTATACTACTCTCTCTCTCTGTCTCTCTCTCTGTCTCTCTCTCTCTGTCTCTCTCTCTCTGTCTCTCTCTCTCTCTCTCTCTCTCTCTCTCTCTCTCTTCTTTCACCCTGTCCTTCCTCAAAAGCATTTTGCTTCTAACCACCACTTCCCCCAATCCACCCTCCCTTTTATCAGCCCCCCATCTCTTATCCCATTCCCCTCCTACTTCCTTGTAGGGTAAGATAAATTTCTATACCCAAGTGAGCATGTATGTTATTCCTTCTTTAAGCCGATTCCAATGAGAGTAAGATTCAAACATTGTCCTCCACTCATCTTCCCTCCACTGTAAAATTATTTCATGGCTCTTTTATGTGAGATCATTTACCCCATTCCGCCTCTCACCTCACTCTTCTCCCAGTGCATTTTTCTCATCTCTTATTTTTATTTTTTAGATAACATCCCATCATAATCAACTCATACCCGTGCCCTCTATGTATGTGCTTTCTAACTGCCTTAATAATGATAAAGTTCTTAGGACTTACAAATATCATCTTCCCATGTAGGAATGTACACACAGTTTAACCATATTAAATCCCCCATGAATTCTCTTTTCTGTTTACCTTTTTATGCTTCTCTTGAGTCTTTGTATTTGAAAGTCAAATTTTCTATTTAGCTCTGGTCTTTTCATCAGAAATGTTTGAAAGTCTTCTATTTCATTAAATATTCATTTTTTCCCTGAAGGATTATACTCAAGTTTTGTTGGGTAGGTTATTCTTTCATTGTAATCCTAACTCCTTTGCCCTCCAGAATATCATATTCCAGGCCCTCTGATGCTTTTATGTAGAAGATGCTAAATCTTGTTATCCTGACTGTGGCCAGGCAATATTTGAATTGTTTCTGGCTGCTCACAATATTTTCTCATTGACCTGAGAGCTCTAGGATTAGGCTCATAATATTCCTGGCACTTTTCATTTTGAGATCTCTTTCAGGAGGTGATCAGTGGATTCTTTCAATTTCTACTTCTAGGATATCCAGGCAGTTTTCCATGATAATTTCTTGAAAGATGATATGTAGGCTCTTTTTTTGATCATGGCTTTCAGGTAGTCCAAAAGTTCTTAAATTATCTCTTTTCAATCTATTTTCCAGGTCAGTTGTTTTTCCAATGAGGTATTTTACATTTTCTATTTTTTATTCTTTTGATTTTTGTTGTATTGTTTCTTGACGTCTCATGGAGTTATTAGCTTCTACTTGGCCAATTCTAATTTTTTAGGAATTTTTTTCTTCAGTAAGCTTTTGTGTCTCCTTTTTAATGTGGCCAATTCTGCTTTTTAAGGAGTCTATCTCTTCAGTGAATATTTGTATATCTTTTTCCATTTGGCCAATTCTGCTTTTTAAGGACTTCTCTTCAGTGGATTTTTTGCACCTCTTTTACCATTTGGCCTACTCTGCTTTTAAGGTGTTAAAATTTTCTCCAGCATTTTTTGTGCCTCCTTTATGAAGCTGTTGACTCTTTTTTACATGATTTTCTTGCATCACTCTCATTTGTTTTCCAAATTTTTCCTCTACCTCTCTCATTTGATTTTTAAAATCTTTTTTGAGCTTTCCAGGAATTACTTTTGGGCCTGAGACTAATTCACATTTTTCTTTGTGGCTTTGCATGTAGCTATTTTGATTTTGTTGTCTTCCTCTGAGTTTGTGTTTTGATTTTCCCTGTTATCATAGTAACTTTCTATTATTGGGTTCTTTTTTGTTGTTTGCTCATTTTTTTCAGCCTATTTCTTGACTTTTAACTTTATATTAAAGTTAGGCTATGGAGAGAGCACTGTCCTAAGCTTCACATTTTTTCATGCTGCTGTTTGCATGCCGCTGGGAGTCTGTAAGTTTTCAATTTTTAGAAGGTGGTATAATCTAATCTCTCCTGGCCTGTTCCCTGGTCTGCGAGTCACCACAAACTCTCTTTTTAACCTTGAAATGTGACCAGAGTCCCTGCTCCCCTGCAAGCTCTAGTGTGCTAATGCTCCTCCTTGCCCTGGGACTATGACACAGAATGGCATATGGGCAATGCAACAGAGTCCTGCATGCAGTGCCAGAAAAGAGGTTCCCCATAATCTCCTTCTGATCACTTGGCTGAACCCCTTACCATCTATGGGCTGAGAGTGCTGGAAGCTGTTGATGCTGATTGAGGGACCCCCAAGGCCTGCTGCTGGCTTGCTAGATGTGGCCTACTGTGCTCTACTATCACCCTAGTAAGACAGACATTTCCTTCAGCCTCCTAAGTCATCTTGGGCTAGAAAATTGTTTTATCCCATCTTTTTGTTGGTCCTGCCACTCCAGAATTCATTTTGAGGTGTTATTTTCAAATTGCTTAGAAGGGAATTCGAGAGAGCTCAGGCAAGTTCCTGCCTTTACTCTGCCATCTTGGCTCTGCCAGCTATTTTTAAATCTTGATCCAATAACAATTTAATATTACCACAACTACCTAAAAGTTCTTTTGAGATCTTGCACCTATTGCAGCTTGTTTGAGTGAAGTTTGGTTGCCATCCTGTTCAAAGTACCATAATAATTTCTCAAAGAAAATTTATATCTCCACAGTAAGACTCAAGTTATTGCAGTGCATTTCAGTTTCCATGTATTCAAAGCTTTCAAATACCCCAGAGTTCTACCTAGAAATGCCAGGAAATTAAGCTCTTTTTCGTCTCTGTTGATGAGTCCTCTATTTTCTCAATGCCTAGATCTTAGTTCTTAGGATAAATGGCACTAACTAAACTAATGTTAAAGTGTAAAATTTATGTAAAGTACAGATTAAGAGCTCCTTAATATGCTCACCTTCTCAGGGCCATCTGCATCTGAAAAAAATAATAACAGCTCTTAGATAAATAGTTGTTCATCCAAAGAAATGAATCCCTAAAAACTGGAAAATAGTACAGCAGAAACTATGCATAGACCAATATCTTACACCGTATACCAAAATAAAGTCAAAATGGGTACATGATTTAGATATCAAGGCTGATACTGAGAGAGCAAGGAATAGTTTACCTGTCAGATTTATGGAGAACAGAAGAATTTATGACCAAACAAGAGATAGAGAACATTATGAAATGCAAAATGGATAATTTTGATTACATTAAATTTAAAAGGTTTTGCATAAACAAAACCAATGCAAACAAGATTAAGAAGGAAGTAGAAAACTGGGAAAGAATTTTTACAACCAGCATCTCTTATAAAGGCCTCATTTCTAAAATATATAGAGAACTGAGTCACACTTATAAGAATACAAGTCATTTCCCAATTGATAAATGGTCAAAAGATACAAGCAGGCAGTTTTCAGATGAAGAAATTAAAACTATCTGTAGTCATATAAAAAAATGCTCTAAATCACTACTGATTAGAGAAATGCAAATCAAAACAACTCTGAGGGGCCACATCACACCTATCAGATTGGCTAACATAAAAAACAGGAAAATGATAAATGCTGGAGAAGATGTGGGAAAATTGGAACACTAATGCATTGTTGGTGGGTTGATCCAACCATTCTGGAGAGCAGTTTGGAACTATGCCCAAAGGGCTATAAAAATGTGCATACCTTTGGCCCAGCAATACCACTTCTAGGGCTATATCCCAAAGAGATCAGAAAAGTGGGAAAGGGACCTGTATGTACAAAAATATTCATAGCAGCTCTTTTTGTGGTGGCAATGAATTAGAAATTAAGGAGATGTCCATCAGTTGGAGAATGGCTGAACAAGTTGTGGCATATGAATGTAATGGATTACTATTGTGCTATAAGAAATGGTGAGCAGGAAGACTTCAGGAAAACCTGGAAAGACTTAAATGAACTAAATCTAAGTGAAGTGAGCAGAACCAGGAGAATATTGTACACAGTGACAGCCACATTGTTCAATGACTAACTTGGACAGACTTAT
The DNA here is from genome assembly GCF_011100635.1 of Trichosurus vulpecula. Classification (NCBI taxonomy): domain Eukaryota; kingdom Metazoa; phylum Chordata; class Mammalia; order Diprotodontia; family Phalangeridae; genus Trichosurus; species Trichosurus vulpecula. The sequence continues at coordinate 44,738,021 of NC_050581.1, read as the reverse complement.
CTCGTCTCAGCAATGCAAGTATCCAAGGCAACTCCAAGAGACTCATGATGGAAAATGCCATCCATGTCCAGAAAAAGAACTATAGAGTCTCAATGCAGATCTAAGCATATTCACTTGCTCTCTTTTTCGTTTGTTTGTTTCTTCTTTCTCATGGTTTCTCCCATTGGTTCTAATCCTTCTTTACGACATGACTAATATGAAAATAAGTTTAATATGAATGTATATGTAGAGCCTATATCAAATTACATACCATTTTGGGATCGGGGGAGGGGAGAGATGGGGAGAAAATTTGGAACTCAAAATCTTATGAAAATGAATGTTGAAAACTAAAAATAAATAAATAAATTTAATGATTAAAAAAAAGAAATTAATCCATAAAGAATGAATTTCAGGCAATGTAACTGACCAATGTGGGAAATACTTTTGAGTGGGGTCCATGACCCCTAAAATCACGTTGCCTTCTCTACCTATGCATAAGAGCAGTTCTATGGTGATTAAGCTCCAGCTCCATTTCCTCACAAGCACTAGAAAAGGATAGTCCATTTTCTAATAACTAGTAAAAGTATTAAATGGTGGATTAAGTAGTACACCCAGGCAGCTCACTCAGCACCAAGATCAGGTAACCTTTTGCCAAAAGATGCCCACTTAGATGCATTTCCTCCCTCATGGGACCGTTCTAGGAAATGGCATTGATGTTCAGCTCAGGAGGAACTCCCAGAGGTGCTTGGTTTGCAGGTCTTCTAATTGGACTAAATTCTCTTCTCCCAGCTGCTGGAAAGTGCCAGCTTCCTCAAGGCTATGTGGAATTTGACTTTTGCTCCCTAAATCCCAAGGGCAACTTCTGTTCCTTATCAGAGCTATGGAGTAATGTCTCTCCCTTAACTTTTCGAAAATGAGCACACAGGAATAATGGAAACCTTGGGACAATACTCTTTCCTGTCTAGCCCTGACCCTCTGTCTTTTATGTTCTCTACATCTCCTCAGCACACACACATGCACAAACACACACACACGCACACATACACACACACACATACACATATACATACATATACCCACACATATATACGTGTGTGTATATGTGCATATATATATATAATCCAGTTGATACATAATTATCCTACACTCCTTCATAGATAGTTTGCAATCATTTTATGTTTTTTCAAGCATTTATGTTTTGTATCCATAGTCTTTCAGTTTCTTCATCTATAAAATGAGATAATAACAGAACCTACCTCCAAGGGTTGTGAGGATAAGATGTGATATTTATCAAGCATTTACGAACTTTAAAGTGCTATATAAATGCTAGATATTATTATTATTATTATTTATTATTATTATTATAAGCTTGAAAACAGGGACTAAGTCTTCTACTTTAAGCAATTGATCAACGAGCATTTATCATATTCTAGGTACTGTACTACTCAGTGAAGATACAGAGAAAAAAACAAAAACAATTCTTGCCCTTCAAGGAGCTTATATTTTAATGGGAGGGATGATAGGTACCTAAGTTAGCACATATAAGATACCAAAAGAATATATTGATGCTAACCTTAGAGGGAAAGCCACTATAGCCAGGGAGGGCAGTGAAGGAAAAGAAAGGGAGAATGGAGAATATTCCAAGTATGATATACTGCTCTTGGCTTCTAGTCCCTTTTTACAGTAGCAGGTTGGGTTGCCCCACAAGGGTGGCTGCTACTATTTTCAGTGTTACAAGAGTAACATTGTGGGTAGCTATCCTGCTTAAAACTAGCTTAAAAGCCCCAACTAGTGTGTTTCACCTTAACAATCAGCCAAAGGACAATTCTTTAGCACATTTATTCAAAAGACAGCAAGAACAGTAGTTACAAATCATTGCCTCTCTGCCCCTATCCCACCGCAAACCAGGACAAGGTAAGTAGTATTTATTAAGAGTTTATTATGTGCCAAAGAGTTTACTATATGCTAAGTGCTTATTATAGAAATACCAGCAAAAATCCAGTGCCTGGCCTCAAGAAGTTTCTGTTCTAACGGGGGAAAATATGGCATACAAGGGAAGTAGAAAGGGGGCAAGTAGTACGAATTGATGGCATGGTTTTGGAGTCTAGAAAGTATACCACACAGCTGGGAGGCAAATGAAATTTGGCTGACCTTGGCCTTTCCCCAAAAGATAGGCACCAATAAGAACTCACAGTGGGAAAAGGAGCCAGCACAGAAGACAGATGTTCTAGGCAAAAAGGCCCCAAGACCCGAAGAAGATTCTGGTGCATGACTGCATCTAATGTATGATGCTGAAGTTTCAGCACACTCTCCCACAAATATACTCAGTCTATAGGAAGGGGGGTGGGAGAAAGAGTGGGTATGAACTTAAAGTATAGTGTCAGTAGAACACATGTGACCAGGCAACTCCCCAGCTCACAACTCTGAAATTACAGGGCCTGAGCATTCTTTCTTTTCCTAGAAAGTCCTCTCAAAGTTTACTATGGGGCACAGATGCTTGGCTGCTGGGATCTTTTCTGGGAACGGTGTCTCTGTTGGACAGGTTGATTGAATGGGTTCCTTAGACTTGCTTTTTTATGGGTGATTGGAGTCTTTTCTTCACCTTCAACCACTGGTTTAACTGAGTGGCACTTATTGTGCTCTCTTCAACTAAAGTGTTACAATAATTTTTTTCAGCTGGAGCACAACAGTGCTCTTTCAGCTAGGAGTAACCACCCTTACCTTATGATTGACAGAAGCCTCTCCAGGAGACAGAAGAGTTTAGCCTTCCTAGTTCTGACAATCCCTCCTGGCTCAAAAAACCTCTTCCCCAGGTGGAGCACTCCACCAGTCTCAATTTGGTCACTTCTACTTCTCGTTCTCCTTTGGAGATATTATGCAGATGACTAGCCCAACAAAAGTATGAATCCAACATATGATCTAAAATCAAGTTCATTGTCTTACTGACCTCATCATACGCAGTCGAGTTGGTCAAGCTTCAAACCCTTTAGAGGCTTGGCTCCCTTTACATTTCAATGACTGTCTTTTAGCCCCACCAGACCTCCAGCTTGAAGACTCTGTACTGGCACAGAGGACAACCAGTTACTAACAAAGCAATTGCTAACATTAGATAGTGCTTCTTGTTTACCAAATATTTCCTCCAAAACAACCACTGAGGTATGCGGAGTACTAGTGTCCTCATTTTATACATGGGGATAATGAGACTCAGAGGGAGAAGTGATATTGCAAGTTCATACAACTAGTAAGTGTCAGAGCAGGGATTTCAAACTAGGTCTCCTGACTCCTCACTGCTTCATGCACCGCTTCCTATTATAGAAACTACAGGTTGTAAATAGTAAGTAAAGTTGAATGAGACTCCACAATCTATATTGACAACCAGTGTCATCAAAGGACCATAAATTTAGAGAAGGAAGAGACTTTATGGGTCTTTTCATCCAACCCCCTTATTTTACAGACAAAGAAATTGGGACCCAGGAAGCTTAAATAACTGGCCTAAGGTTACAAGAAGGGCCAGTAGGTGGCACAGTAGATGGAGTGTCAGCTCTGGATTTACGAAGACCTGAGTTCAAATCCAACCTCAGACACTTTCTAGCTCTGTGACCTCAGACAAGTCACTTAACCCTGTTTGTCTCAGTTCTTCCACTGTAAAATGAGCTGGAGAAGGAAATGGCAAACCACTCCAGTCTCTTTGCCAAAAACAAAAAAAACGCAAACTGGGTGATGAGGAGTCAGGCATGATTGAAATGACTAAACAGTAACAAATGGTAACAGGAATAGTAAGTAGCTGAACCTGAAGTTGAACCCTGGTCCTCTGACTTCAGGATCCAGTGCTTTCTTTCAAATATACTATACTGCCTCCCTTTTCATGGGTAAGTTAAAAGACTGTTTTATTTCAGACTTTAAGTTTTTCAAGCATCATTCTATGTCAGAATCTAATTTCCTATGGCCACTTTTGTGCTCTGAAAATTGTGATTTAACAATGTCATTATTGGAGATGTCATGCTACACTGAAGTTTGTGTGATACTGTTTCCTTAAATTAAGTGTTGAAAAACCAAATATTCTCAGAATCAATCAATCAACAAGCTCTTATTAAGTCTTTACTATGCTCTAGACACCATGCTAAGTGCTAGGGAAACAAAGAAAAAACAAAAAACGGTCCTTGCCCTCAAGGATCTCTCATTCTAATGGAGGAGACAGCATGCATAAATCAGTATATAAAAGATAAATGAAGAATAGGTGAAAGGAAGGTCTCACAGAATTTTAGCATCAGAAGAGAGCTTAGAGATCATCTAGTGACCAGGCATAAACAAACCTTTTCCCATTGCCCCCTACCTTCTTTCTGTCCAGCCTGGGAGCTAAAGATAGTTTTTACATTTTTAAATGCAATAAAACTTTATTTTAAAATGTATAAACCATTCTCAGCTCACCAGCCAAACTGACCCAGAGGAAGGGAAAATGACTTGCTTTAAGTCATAAAACTAGCTGTGGGGAGAGCCATAACTCAAACTCAGAACTCCTGTCGGTCTTATACCCTTTCAAACATAACAGGTAGATGATTAATTCGTCTGTCCTTAAGAGAAAGTCCGTGAGGCTTGGCATTATGTTCCTAGCTTAATGAAAGCAATATCCTGAAAGACAATTGTAAAGAACCCCTTATTGTCACCCTAAGAGTTAGTCCTAATGAAAAGGTCCTTTTGCCTGGAGTCTCACTCTAGAAGAGGGTTACAGAGGGCATCTCTCTTTATGGTTAAAACTGTTACTACACTAAATCTTGTCAGCCAAACTCTTTGGTGGCATCCCTTTTCAATATCCATGGTCTGCACTATCTGTAAATGATCAGCATCTGGCATTCAGCTCTAAGCTGTCCCCTCTTCCTAACTAGTAGTCAAGCAGCAGAACCAGGAACTCCTCCTCTCCACCCAATCCAAAGGGTCTTGACTTTTGACTCAGGGCTCTTTTGCCAGCACGCTGAACTGAAAAGAATAACCTAAGGTCAAAGCCTTCTGGACTTTCCTGGCTCTGGGCCTGCTTTGCTCCAGTGTTCAGAGATCTCTTATACCTGAATCTTAATTATATTCCCTCCTACCTTTCTGCTGCTGCTACCATCTGTGGGGTAACCTTTCCTATCACCTGTCTCTATAACTAGGGACCACATGGCTGCTTTTTTTTTTCCTCTAGGACTTATCAGCAAGAGATAAGAGAACTTAGAAATTCAGAAATAATACAACAGGGTAGGATAAGTAGAAGTGCATACACAAGACACTGCTGTAGTCTTTCTAAAATTCATCAACAGTTCTGTTCTAAATTTTTTCCAAAACCAGGGCAAGAATAATGAGGTATAGATCACCAGGTCACAGAGTATAAGATAGCTTGGAACCCATTCTATTGTATATGTTTTTGTCTTTCTCAATAGTATCATTATTTGTTAAAATGATTATGGACTCCAAATCATCGGTCTTCCGAAATTCAAGAATTCTTCCATGTGCCATCATGGTTGGAGTGGGTGAGGAAGAAGACCAACACCAAAGCTGAAATTGAGGCTTCAGCCAAGCCATCTCCTCCCTTATAAATAATTCCTTCTGGAGGGCTAGGCTGAAATGCTTCTACCCCAACTTACCAGACATTTAGTTCCACCAGGATTCTGAACGGGTCTACGGTTTTATAGAAGGCCAACAGAGTGTGACCAAGACCCTTAATCAACAGGAAGAGAATTTCCATTGCACCTAATTGAAATGCCTTTGATTCATTGATATCTATGCATTTTTCATGCTTGGCTCAACCTTCTAATTAGCTGGGTCCAGGATATGTGTTTTCATCTGATAAAGATATCAAAAGCAAAGTGGGTATAGAGTATTTATAGTCCTACCCTTACATGTAGTTATGTGCTATTTATAGAGACTTAAGGCTTTGGGGACAGCTAGGTAGCACAGGGGATAGCACACTGTCCCTGGAGTCAGGAGGACCTGAGTTCAAATCTGGCCTCAAATGCTTGGTAGCTGTGTGACCTTGGGCAAGTCGAGAGAGAGAGAGAGAGAGAGAGAGAGAGAGAGAGAGAGAGAGAGAGAGAAAGAGAGAGAGAAGGAGATTTGATAGGGAATTGGGAAAATAGTTATCAGTGCAACCATAACCACACTGGGATATTTATTACTCCATTTGGTGACAGCTGGACCCCAAATAGAAGGTCCTATGCCATAGTCTCTCCCTACCTAGTAACCTATAAATTAGTGGAGATAGTAATAATTAGAAGTCATAGGATTCAGTAGTATCTGCTACTACTCTGATATTTCCAGAAGACGGGCACATTTTGTGCCCAGATTTTCTTTTAATGCAGCACAAAGGAAGGAGAAAAGGAGGACAGGCTTAACACTCATCATCATTTCTTCATCCCTTGTCACTTGCTGAATGATCTTTTAATCAGCATCAAGTCAGTATAGAAGTAGGAGGAAGAATGGAGAAAATGGAGAAGCAGAAAAAGGAGAAGAAAAAGGAAAGGAAAAGAAATAACTTTCATAGCAATGTATGGGTGAAGGTTGTGAGGCTATAAAAACATTACTGCTTTTTCCTTTTTATGTGTTGTTTATCCAGGTAAACAAATGTAATTAAATTTCCACTCAAAGTTAGCATCTTTTATTCTGTCTTCTTTCTGCCATGGGCCTTGATTGCACTTGGGAACAAATGTACCAGTATTCCATGAGAATGAAAGTATAATTTGAAGATGTTAAAAGAGAATTGCATGCAGAAATAAGATCCTCACATGAACTTAAAATATGAAAAATTTTCCCAAAGCACATCAAATCTAACCTAATTTCACTTGTGAAACACCCCCACAGAACCCTTCCAAATTTCTGTGGAGCCTATAAGATCTGTGATAAGTTTTTTTAGAAACCTTAATAAACGATCTGTAAAGTCCCTTCCTGCTTTAAAATTCCGCGAACCCTCTATGATCTGTTTACCATTTCCCAAAAAGGGATGAAGAGAGAGGAGTAGAAAACTATTTGAGTTAATCAAACGTTATATATCTTTGAATTCCTGCAGTACTGGTTGGAAATAGTAATAATATTAGCAACTGACAGTTATACAATGCTTTGCCATTTCCACATGTTTTTATATATATTATCTTATTTGAGTCTCACAACAACCTTGTAAAAAAGGGAGGATAGTTTAGGTATGTGGAGGTTTGGGGAGGAGAGAGACATATGGTTTTATTGATATGGGGAACTCTCGGGGATGAAATTCCTTCTTCTAGTATAGATGGCCAACTGCTCTATAAATCATTAGACAATTGCCTGAGTCATTGAAAGGTTAAGTGACTTACCCAAGTTCACACAGCTAGTATATAAGAGGGGCAAGACTTGGATCCAGGTTTTCTGACTCTGAGACCAGTTCTTTATCCTCAGTACCTTCTTTCTTCTCTTCATACATATTTTTATCCTCATTTACAGATAAAATAACAATAGCATAAGTGACTTGCCCAAGGTTACACAACTAATAAGTGGGAGATACAGGATTCAAGTTCAGGTCTCCTGATTCCAAACCCAGAGCTCTTTTCACAAGATTATTTGAGCCAGTATCAGAAAAAGTATTGTGGCAACCACCCCCAAGAAGAATTCTCTACCCAAGTGGGCCAAGGCGAAGAATTTCCATCAATAACTAGAAAGCTAAGTATGAGTGCTAGTATTTACTCTATGATTAAGGGAATTTCAGAGAGACAGTACAGAATACTGAATAGATAGGTGGCCTGGAAATTAGGAAGACCTGAGTTCAAGTCTTGCCTTTTACTTTTAGTGCCCCCTGGCAACTCTATATAAGTTTCAGATCTGCTTAGGTCAAAGGAGTTCCCTAAACAAACGAAATCATAAGATTAAGGGAGAATGGTTCACTTTGGCTCAAAATTATGAGGACCAATGTTTGAAGGACAGGCAGAAGTGAATCTGATACTGAAAACTCTAAATTGAGATATGTCAGTCATGGTTATGTGAGTAATATGAATGTGCCTATAAATGAGTTGTATAGTGTTACATTTATGTGCTCCCAGTTCTTCAACACTCTGGACAGCTCTACTTGCCTATCCCATAGGTCTCTCAAACTTAACATTTCCAATTCAGAATTCATTATCTTCCCTTCTAAGCCTTGTCTCCTGGGCACCACCATCCTGCCAGTAACTCAGGTTCAAAACCTCAGAGTCATCTCCTACCTCATCTCTTTCTCCTAGTCACTAGATCCCTTTCCCCAAAAAAATACTTTGTATTTACCTTGGATATATGTACACAAAGTACACAAATTTATACTTACACTTACATAAAATAAATACAAGGCATTTTGTAGTTTACAAAATTTCAATAAAGATCATATGTACACTATTTCCAGCCTCCATGTCTCTGCTTATGCTGTCCTCCATTTCCACAGTACACTTCTGCTTCCAACAATCTTTAACTTCCTTTAATACTAACACTAGTGCCACACTTCTCAAGAAGCCTCCTCTTTCCCTACTCAAATTATCTTGCGTTTGCTTTTCTGAATAAGTGTTGTAATCCCCTGCCCTAAAAGAATGTAAGCTTTTTGAGGGCGAGGGCCATTTTTTATGTTGCCTTAGTAGCCCAGTCCTTAGAGAAGAGCCTGGTACTTAATATGTTGATTATTAAATTGAATTAGGGTGGTCTACAATACTGCACAACTGTGTATGTATGTATGTATGTGTGGTTTGTGTCTGCATCCCATGCCTATAACAGTGCACATTTGGTGTGCGTATGTGTGATGCGTAAATGGCTAATTGAGCTATGACAGGTGGCCCTATAAACACACAGCTGAGGTTGATTTCAAGCTGACTCTTACTAATGAAGGCAGCTTCCTCCAACCTTTTTTTCTTCTGGGAAGAATCTTTACTCTACTATGGAAATAGCTGCAGCAGAAGGGGAATGATTATGTTGTGGCTGCTCCCTCTGAACAAAGGGGCTTTTTTTGCTCTTTTAATTCAATCAGATGTTTCCTCTTTGAAGGAAAAAAAAATATTGTTCTGACCTTGTCACCAATCTGCATGGTGAGACGTACCAGCTAGACAGGAATCATGTGAATGGAGTAAGGAGCAAAAGGAGAGGGACAGATTCTCCCTGAAAACCTCATGTGACACATGAACTAATACAGAGTGAAGGGAGCAAAACAAGGAAAACAGCATTCACAATGACTACAGCAATGGAAATGGAAGAATTCCTCTCCCAAGCCTCCCACAAAAGACCCTGAATGCTGTGTGTCCTCATCCCTTAGCTTGATCCCAGAGAGCAAATGAGAAAGCATCTTCTCCTTTCTTTTGAGAGGTGGAGAATTATGAGTGTGAAACATAGCCTATATGGTCAGACTCAGTAGATGTGAGGGATAGTTTTGTGAAATGACTTCTATTTCCTCTCTTTCTTTTTTTCTTTTTTACAAGGTATAGCTCATTGAAAAGGAGATAATTTTAGAAGCAAATTTGATGTAAAATGTATAAATAATTTTTTTTAAAAACCTTATTTGGGCATACATTGAGATGTTTGCTCCATGACTAGATAGGTGAGCCCCCTTTTGCTATGGGACTCTCCACGGGAATACTATTACAGAATTCTATCAATGTCATCCCACTAGATGTCATCCCACTGTCATCCTACCTAAAGAATCTCCCTATGGCTTAGAATGGATGACAGTGGAAATAGGAGCAACATATAATACCACAGGGGGCTGGAATCTTGCAGATACTGCCAAATAATACACCACATACACACACACACACACACACACACACACACACACAAGAATCTACCATTCCTCAGGTGTATTGTGTCATACTGAGGGAAGGAGAGGAAAGAGGAGAGAAGATTTCTTAGCATTAATAATGGGTCAAGTTCTACAGCCCATAAAGCAGAGACTAGAAACTCATGTAAGGAAACCTTCAATGGACTGATTCTTCTTTTCACACTGAACTTTGACTGAAGTAGCCAATGGAGTTGTCTTCTTCTAAACAGTTTCAGAGAGTGATCTTTCACGCACAAGAACCAAGCTGTATATTAGCTAATGCCTCTGTCTCCAAGTGATTATCTATTATCTCACCTACATATCTTCAGAACATCACTCTGACATGAGGAAAGAGAGTAATCATTCTTCCCATTTCACAGATGGAACAATTGGAACACAAAGTGAACTTAGGTCACACAATGAGACAATGGCTATAATGTATATACTCAGGATGGGGAGGTTGATTTCCCTTCCCTACCACTTGTATTCAGATCTCCTGATTGCTAATTCACTGTTCTTTCCACTTGGCCATGCTGCCTATCAATTCATCAGGGAGTCAGCTGAGTTGCTGCCTGGATGACATGTAGTTAGGCAGCACTTCCTCCACTTGCTTCTAATGATAGGAATAAAAGAAAGAGACTATGTCTCAGGAAATTGACCTGAGTCAGGACTGTAAGGCCCTGGCCTGGCAAGGGATCTTCTGACATTCTGACAACACAGTATGGCTCAGTTATCAGGGCAGCACCAGACTGCCTGGTATGAAGACATATCTGTCTCCAGTACTTAAACACATTGCAGAAAACCCACAGACTGTTCAAATTTCCATCCAGCTTGCCAAGCCGGACTGACTTGGGCTTCTGAAGGAAATTTAAGCACTTTGAAAATCAAAAGCAACTCAACTCAACCTAGAAAACTGAAAGCTCAGCAGCTTCAGAGCAGTAGATGATCACAGGGGCTGCAAACACTTCCCATGTACAAATATGAATAGAAAAGTGCATGGCAAAATTTTTGCCAATGTCCTCATCAGGCTAAGCATTACCACACAATCTCTGCCAGGGTGTCCCAGCAGGAACAATAAGTACCAATCTAGGAAGAGAATAACAGAGACAAAAAGGTCACCTTTCAAGAGGACCCAGGAGCAAGTAGTTAAATGATCTGAGGAGAAGGAAAGTGACTTTGCACCACCAAGCTGGTGCCTGCTCTCCAGATCTGAGCCTCACACTCTCATTGGCTGACATCCATTCCAGGAATACTTGTGGCAACACTGAATGCTTGAAAAGCTAATTGATAAAACTCAAAACCAGAGTGGGAAGCAAATGGAAAGCAAATACATTAACAGAGAATGGTGATGGAGACTTAGAGAGTGAATTTTTGAAAAAAAAAAACACAGAAACCCACACCCCTTCTCAACACCACTTCAAACTTCTCAACATCGAACTAAGCAGTGTGATATAAAGAAAAGAGCACAAGATTTGGAGGAAGAAGAAGACCTCCTGGCCTCCGCCTGGTTTCATAGCCATGTAGGAGTAAGCTTTTTTAACTTCTTTGGCCTCCAATTTCTTCATTTATCAAATGTACACCATGATATTTTCAGAGTGGTAGAGTAGATGGGAAACCAACCTGAGGGTCAGAAAGACCCAGGTTTAATCTCCATCTCAAGTAACACATACTATTTGATCCTGGGCAAGTCCCTTAACCTATCAGTGACCCAGGCAACTCCCTAAGACTCTTAAGTTATAGAACAATTGCTGATATGTATTGATTATGTTTCCTCACTGGGAATTTTCTATGTGAATGAAATCACAGATCCAGACATTAATAATAGTAATTCACAAAGCCTACTTCACAGGGCTCTCGTTATGATCAAACTAGGTAATATGTATAAATTAGGTAATATGTATAATGTGCATAGAGACCCATATACACATTTATAATTAGTTTTCTTTATATCTGAGGAAAAATTCAATTAAAACAAGCTTATGACCCAAAATTGCTGGGGAGTACTCACTTATGAGGAGAAATTGCAAATGCTAATATCTATCCCAATTTACCACTAACTTATAGCATAGAGTAGAAACACACTAAGCTAGTAAGGGTAACCCCACATACTTCCAAACAATTAAGGGTATCACAGACCTGTTATTACTTAATCTGGGTGGGTAAGATACTACTTGTCTCTCTAAGAATTTTGGATACTGACCATTCAGGAATCGCATAGCTAGCTAACATGCCAAAGTCTTGTTCATGACTGAAATTAATCACATAAATTGAACCACCAAATAAGGATGCTCATGTACCCCAACCCTTCAATCAAGTGGTAGGATGGAGGGATAACCAATGAACAGGCCCAGTACTCCACTAGTATCTATACAATGTCAAGAGCACTAAAGGAACACATCTTGTGCAAACACACAGGCACACATACACACACATATTTGGATGGAAGGTATACCAAAAGACATGGATAAGAGTTGAACAGGATGAGAAAGTGTGAATGATCCGTGATCAGGACTCTGGGGGGTGGGGGGAGTGGATATCCACATTGGTGAGATCGTAGCTTCACTGAAGTATAGAAGCATCCAAATAAAATCAGCCTCTCTCTTACCTAGATCTAGTACTGGAGGGACCTCAGAGGCTAACTAATCCAAATCTGTCATTTTACTGATAAGGAAATTGAGGACCAAGGAAGTAAAATTACTTGACCAAGGTCACACAAGTAGTTTATGTCTGAAGTTGGTTTTGAACCTAGGTCCTCTGACTCCTGAGTCAGTTGATCCTAATTCTGCCCTCTAGGGTCAAGTAGAACAAGTTTAAAGCCTCTTCTGACCACCTTTCAAATACTTGAAGATAACTAATAATTCCCTAAGTCATCTATTCTTAGTTCCTTCAACTGAATTTCATATGACTGTTCTCAAGTTCCTTCATCATCCTCAACACCCTCTTCCAGATGACCTCCAGCTAATGAACGTCCTTATTGAAATGTGGTATCCAGAACAGAACACAATATTCCATGTGAGGGTTCTCAACAGAGCAGAGCATAGGGAGGCTATCCTTACAAGTTAATTCAGCCCAAGATATCATTAGGCCATCATTTTATTATCATTGCAATTAAAAACTGAGTGTTTCTATAAGGAATAAGGGTACAATTGGATTCTAACCTCTCATTTTTTTTTCCTAAGCTGGTCCACCATTTATTTTACTCACCTGAAATGTTCTTCCTCCTTATGTCTGCCTCCTGGCTTCCTATAAGTCTCAGCAAAAATCCTACCTTCTGCAAAAAAATCTTTCCAGTTCCATTCAATTCTGGTGCCTCATGCTTTTCCAAAGATCACTTCCATTTTATCCTGTATGTATTTTGTATGTACATAGTTGCATGCTGCCTCCCCCATTAGAATGTCAGTTCCATGAAGGCAGAGACAACAACAAACTTTCTTTGTACCCCCAGAACTTAGCACAGTGCTTGGCACACAGTAAGTGTTTAATAAATGCTTATTGACTTGACTCAACCTGATTTAACCTTGTTACATATGACATGGCATACTTAGACTAGAAGGAACTCTGAGATGGCATAGGTTTATATGTCATAAGATTTAGACCTGGATGAGACATTACAGATTGTTTTATATTGAAATACAATTACAAATTAAAACGACAATGACCAGTTCACAGTCCCCCTGGACTAGATCCCTGAAGGAAAGTAGTGAAATCCCCAATCATTTCATTACACATAGTACATGTTATAGGCTTACCAGAACAGTTATGTTTATATCAGCCTAAACAGATAAATTTTGAAATCAGTCAACACGTTCTTCAAGTTACATACTTATTTCAGGATTCCACACTGGGCTTATTCTCCTAGTGAACCAAAAAGAGCTAAGACTGCTAAAGTCTACATACAGGAGGATATGCCCCAGCATCATCAGAAATAATAATTTCCCCCAACAATCAATCAGAAGGTTATTGAACACTTGCTGTGTACAAAGCCATGGTGAGAGGGGAGATTTGTTGTTATTGTTTGGTTATTTCAGCTCTCTCCAACTCTTTGTGACCCCATTGGGGTTTTCTTCACAAAGATACTGGAGTGGTTTGCCATTTCCTTCTCCAACTCATTTTACAGATGAGGAAACTGAGGCAAATAGCATTAAGTGACTTGCCCAGGGTCACACAACTAGTAAGTATCCAAGGCCAGATTTGAATGCAAGAAGATGAGTCTTTATGACTCCAGGCCCAGTACTCTATGTACTATGACACATAGCTGCCCCAAGAGAGGGGAGATTAAAGGAAGTATAACATGTGATCTATGACTCTGAGAAATTTATAACTTGGGAAGATAAGATATATAGAGATACAAAGGTTATGTGTGTATACACATGTAAATTAGGTGATAGGATCCTAGATTTAGAGTTGAAAGTCAAGTCAACAAGCATGTATTAAGCTTTTATTACGTGTGAGGCACTGTGTTTGAATTTTGGGTTTGTGGCAGCTAAGTGCTGGCAATACAAAGCAAAAACTGTCCCTGACCTGAAGCAACTCCAATCCCAATGGGAAAGACAATATGCTAATAACTACATACATATAAAATATATACAGGATAAAATGGAGATAACAGAGGGAAATCATGGCTCTAGAGTTAAGAAGGACCAAGAAAGGCTACTTACAGAAGTTGGGATTTTAGATGAGACTTGAAGGAAGCCAAGAGCTGGAGAAGGGGAGGGAGAAAATTCTAGGCTTAGATGACAGCCAGTGAAAATGCACAGAAGTGAGAGATGGAATGTCTTGTGTTAGGAACAGCAAACAGGCTAGAATCACTGAACCACAGAGTATGTGAAAGACAGCAAAGTATAAGAAGCCTGGAAAGGTGGGGGAGGGGGTCCTAGAAGTAATAGGAGGTACAAGAGTATATTGAATGCAGCGGGGTGGGGGTGATATGGTTAGACCATCAGTTTAGGAAAGTAGCATTGTCAGAGGAGGAAAAGGGGGGATAAGGAAGGAACCTTAGCTACCAGCTATTCCAACCCCCTCATTTCACAGATGAGGAAACTCAGACCCAAAGCACAGGAGAATGATTAAAGGAAGTATACATGATAGCTCTGAACCCCATAAGCTTACAATCTGGATGGAAGGTAACATGTAGATATAGATAAGACTATGGTGTCATCAGTTTAAAACTGGAAGAACCTTTAGAGGACATATAGTCCAAACTGCTCATTTTATAGATTCGGAGTCTCAGGCCCAAAGAGTTTAAGTTACTTGCTCAAGCTAGTAAATGCCAAAACCAGGATTCAAATCCAGGCCTTCTAATATCGTTCACATTCTTTGAACTTTCCTGTTGCATCATCATACCTGCTCCATAAAGTCTTCCTCAACTGCACTACCCTAGACCACTCTTGTTGTCATTTTTAGAATTCCTGCATAGGAATTTCTTTGGTAATTAATCAGTAACTGACTTATCAGTTCTCTTCTGTTGCCTTAAATTGTAATTTGAAACTTTTCATTTTCATTTACTTTGTAAGTGTGTTGGTTTTAATCTCCTGAACTAGACTGTAAGGTCCCTGAGGATAGGGACCCATTTACTATATTGTGCGTGCGTGCGTGTGTGTGTGTGTGTGTGTGTGTGTGTGTGTGTGTATGTATGTGAGAGAGAGAGAGAGAGTCTTGCACTCAGTAGCTACTTGACATGTTTTGGTTCAATAGATTTGGTTTAAGGCAAAATAAAAATTAATAATAAGAACCAACATTTATATATAATACTTTAAAGTTTCCAAAGCATTTCACAAGTATTATCTTATTTGATCCTGACAATTATGATTTTATTATCCCCATTTTACAGATGAGGAAACAGAGGCAGACAGAGGTTAAGTGAGCTGCCTAGGGTCATATAGCTTGTAAGGATCTGAGACCATATTTGAAGTCACATTTGCCTGACTTGGGTCAGTCCAGTATTCTAGCCACTGTTTCATCTAGGCTGCCTTGGTGGTCATTTTCCTCTCTTAGAGACTGTCCAGGAGCCCAATTCCTTCTCCAGCAATTTGGGGGTCTTCCTAGCTCCTCATCTGAATACTGAGGAGAGTAGGGGGAGACAAGGACTTAGGGACTCTCAAAAGTGCCTCCAAAACAATAAAGGACTGTGCTCTATTCCCACATGCCCAGAAAACCTGCTAGCAATTTGTGCTTTGGGCCAATCCACAAAAACCTAACAAACCATCATTTCCCAAAGGTACACTATAGTTCTAGACTAATAGAACCTAAGCATCTGGTATAACATTGTTTCTCTATAAAAATGCATTAAAAGTTTCGATTTGAGATTCAGGAATACGTCTTCTCCAATCAACTGAAGGTAGTTTTCTCTACCTTTTTCTTCCTTTACATGCTGGGCAATAAGAGTCTGTTTTCTCCATAGCTCCAAGTCATTAGTAATGAATGTTTCATGGACTAAGGGCAGAAACTAAAGCAAAGCAGAAGGTAGGGAGAGTTGGGAATGATGGCTCAAACCTGATGGGACTGCGGAGGGAATAAAGAACTGTAAGAGGTAAGGACCTTTTTATGGAATAAGAAACCAGAGATTCTTCTCAGGTCTAGCTGAGTCTCCTGATACCCCTTTTCTTTTTCAAGGTAGTAAATGCCAAAACCAGGACTCAAATCCAGGCCTTCTAAGATCATTCACATTCTTTGAACTTTCCTGCTGCATCATTGTGCCTGCTCCATAGAGATCCCAGAGATCAGATAACCCATATCCTTTTCAACTGCCAACACCCCTTGTTTCCAATTATGGTTTCCCTCGTCCTTTGGCCAGATGTAAGACAGCGTATACAGTCTCACTGCTTATCTCAAACACTCTAGTCCCGGAACAAGCGGGCACATAGCCCTTCTGTGTTTCCTAAAGGCTTGTATTGGTAATGAGAAACTAAATATTCAGGGAATTAAAAGTCTCCTTCCTCTGTCCTCCCTTTCTTTCTTTCTTTTTCTTAAGACTTTGAAGGGATAAAGTCTCACAAAGGTCCTAGTGATGGGTCTTTGAAATAATATTAATAATAATTATCAAGAAATCAATACAACAATAATAATAAATACCCCTCATTTGCATAGCAATTTGTTGCACTTTACAAAACAATTTCATGTATATTATTTCAGTTGTTCCTCACAGCAACCCCAGGAGTAAGGCAAAGTAAATAATAACCCCATATTTTGCAGCTAACAAAACTGGCACTCTGAGAAGTTAAAAAATGGTTTGCCCACATGGTTCATGCCTAGTAAGGAGTACAGAGAAGGCTAGAATGAATGTCTTCAGACTCCTAGCCCAATGCATTTTCTCATTTGCGTTTCACAAAATTGGGAGGGAGATCTCCACCCTGGATTGCAGTCCCACTTTTACTGCTTACTTGCAGCATGACCTTGGACAAATCACTTAACCTCTCTGACTTTCACTCCCCTCATTTGTAAGTTGGGTTTAAGTTCCTACCTACCTCACAGACTTGTTATGAGAAAAGCACTCTGCAAACCATAAACACTATATTACTATGAAGTATGATTATTACCAATGCTTTTTTATCCTTAAAACATGTTTGCTGGTACTCTAATTGAAAAAAGAAAAATAATAATCAGCAGGCCTTTTGAAAGACTTGAAATAATTTGTTTTAAATTGCCTTAGGGGCTGAGAAAGCTGAGGAAGAAAACAAGTTGCTTTATGGTTCGTAATGGTTAGCTACACGATACTAGGTAAGACATTAAATCAAATTGAGCTTCAAACATATAAGGTACAATTTATCATCATAAAACTGAACTAGAACCTATTATTGAGATGTGTGCCTTTTCAATGATGAAAGAAATTGGGAAGGTTGTAGGTCAGGGTGGGGGGAGGGTAGTGTTAAAGGAGATACTCCATGACATGGGGAAGAGCAGAAGAAAAGGAGACTGCACATCCCAACTCGTTGAGATATGTTGTTCCTCCATACTTCATGCTCATCTTTAACCTCCTATTTGAAAAATATAATATACCAGTAGATAAAAGGAGGAATATATTCCTGGAATGAAGGACAGCTTGTGAATAGGTACAAAGACAGGAAATGGAATTTCATGTGATTGGAACACAGCAAGAAGGCCAGTTTGGTTAAATCATATAGTCCTTAAAAGAGAGTGATGCATAATAACCCTGGAAAAGTAGGTTGGAGTCAGATTGTGAAATGCTTTAAATAAGGGTTTGTATTTGATGCTAGTTGCAATAGAAAACCACCAGAGTTTTTTGAGCGGTTATCAAACCCGGGTTAAATAGGGTCAGACCCTAACTTTAGGTCAGACCTGCACAACTTTGCAGTAGGTAGGAGCCAAAATTAAAACAGGCCAAACTTCTTCAGGCCACAGATAAGTTTTTAGTGGCTCACTTTCCAAGTAAAGGTATAATTAATGATAAAACTATTTTCAAATAAACCATATTTTTAAAAATGGAAATTTCAATTAATATCAATTAATTATATTCACTACTTAAGATTTTTATCATGAAATTGCTTCTCTCAGACTACAGACAGATTGATGACAGTTGTTTGCCATGGGACACATGACAAACAGGAGAGAAAGCAGTGGCAGCCCACCCTCCAAGTTACATGGCAGGGCATGGACAAAGCACTTGTTACATCTTTATTTTCTTTTACATCCTCTAGATTTTTCATGGGCTGCCCAAAATCCTTTGGCAGGCTGTATGTAGTGCAGGCCTGCTTTAGGTACATACATCACTTTGGCATATGTATTAAAGATGGACTGGAAAAGTGGAGAGACTTTAGGCAGGGAGGCTCATAAGAAGTGTCCCTGCAATTGATTGGTTGTGCAAGGCGAAGGACGATGAGAAGTCAAGAATGACTCCAAGGTTTCAAATTTGGATGATCAGAAGGATGGTGACACCCTCAGTCAATACAGGGGAAGTTCAAGAAAAGGATGGGATTGGGAAAGAAGATGGGGGGTTCCACTTTGAACATACTGAGCTTAACATGACTATGAAACATAAAGTTTAAAAATGTCCAATACAGAATTGGTGATTAACTGGAGTTTAGGTGAGAGATCACCTGAATACTGTACTGATATATATCAGCTCTCAAAAATCACTATTATTATGATTATGATTATTGTTAGTATTATCCATGAATAAAAGCTAGTCCCCAGCATGATTCTGCCAAAAGAGGAAGTTACAAAGTAGCCGAAAACTTAAGTTTCTTGCCATCAATGGTCAATTAGATAATAAACTCCTTTGAAGACAAAGCAGTAACTTGGATGAATAAAAACCAAATTGGAAAACTATAGTTAAGGAACCTGCTTTCATTTCTGTATGTAAATTGGAAAAGTAGAGAGACTTGGGGCAGGAAAACTAACAAAGAAACTATTGCAACAGTCCAAAGGAGAGGTGATGAGACACTGAACTAGGGTGCCACGAAGAGAAAGAAAGGAACAAGTTTTGAGAGATGGTCATGGAATCAACAAGTCTTAGCAATGACTATTTCTTGACATACAGTGTCATTTCCAGTATAAAGATTCTACCTCGACCATGTCTTCTGAATCTTCTCCTCTCTGCTCACATGGCACCACTCTGCTTCAAAACCCAAGTCATATTTCTCCAAAGCTAGTCCAATAACCTCCTAATTGGTTTCCCTCATTTTAATCTATTCCCTTTCCAATTTTCCTTCCACACAGATGATAAATTGTTATTCCAAAAGCACCAACATGACCTTATCATATCTCTATTTAAGATGCTTCAGTGGCTATTTGTTGTCTCTAGGTTAAAATAAAGACATTCACAATCTGGCTCCAACCTCTCTTTCCAGACTGATTTCATATTATTCCCTATCACATACTCTATGTCCTTGGCTGTTTACTGTTCCTATCCACAACATTGCATCTCCCATTTTCATGCCTTTGCATAGACTATCACCCATAATTAGAATATTCTTTCTCTTCACTTCTCTCTCTATCTTATGGAATCACTAGCTTCTTTTAAGGCTCAATTTGGGTGCCATCTGAGCCCTACACAAGGCTTTTCCTACTCTCTACAACCTGCTAGCATCCTCCCCACCAACCAAGTTACTTTTCTTTATCTTCTGTATCTCTAGGACTTAGCATAATGACTAATGCATATTAAGTACTTAATAATTGTATCTATTTATATATCAATCCATTTTATTGGCATGCATATTGCATTCCACTATTAGAACATAAGCTTCTCTAGGGAAGAGATGTTTTTTTTATTTTTTATTTGTTGTCTTTGTACCCCCAGCTCCTAGAATGGTGCCTTACATATAATAAGCATCTGGAAATGCTGAATTGGGTTGAAAGCATCAATTCCTCACTCAGCTGAATGGTTGTCTGTTTTCCATTCTAGGACTGACTAAAGTTGTCTACATGATATGATATGTATGTGTGATGCAGGGGAAGGAATGAGGAGGAGTCATCATATGTCATCATCATCAAAACACTCCTATGACTAAGTGAACATGGAACATAGCTTCTGCCCTTTGGGTTGAATCTATTTACATGGTCTTTTTGATTAGCAGGCATCATGTTAAAATACCACTTTAAGTTACATTAGTTTCTTCCAAGAGAGAGCGGATGGAGCATCCTCTGTGAAATCAAGAAGAGGTTCAAATTGCACCTCAGACCCTAACAGCTGTGTGACCCTGAGCAAGTCATATAACTTCTCTGTTCCTTGGTGCCTCAGCTATAAAATGAGCAGATTGGATTCACTAGCCTCTAAATCTACGATCTTTTGGTTCATTCCCAGTTTTGGAGGAGTTTCATTGTCAAAGCTCCTCAAAGGAAAAACAGGCTAAATAATTTCCCCCATTATGGTTAAAATATTGGAAAGGACAGGGACAAGAAGAAGGTGAGGAGGATGGTTCCTTCAATTCAATAATCATTTAGTATTTATTAGACACTCTGCTGACATCTGGGGATAAATATAAAGACAAAAATTAAAGCAAGTCCCTGACTTCAAAAAATTTCCATTCTTCTGTCACATATAGATGTGACTAAATGTGGCGCTTGTCATACATGACCTGTTAATTTGGCTGATTAGAATAGTGATTCTGAATCCAAACTCTAAAGAGCTTGGGAGTCATGAAGTTCAAGTATCTGCTAATGAAGATACTATTTCTACTATAAGTAAATGGATGGCCACAAACTTTACCACTAACCATGGTCAGCCATGTTATAAATGCAAGGGGAAAAAAAGAACTGTTTAAGAAGCTATATGTGGTTCAGGGCAAATCTATTACCACTGCTGGGCAAAAAGTATCTGCCTGATGTTTTTTATGAGCAACGATTATCATTTTATTAATCTGAAGGATGGAACATTATCTCATACTTAACAGTACTAGAATAACCATCATCTTCATCTCACATTAACTTATATAGTACTTTAAAATTTGCAAAATCCTTTTCTTTTAGAAACACCGTCCCCATTTTACAGATGAGGAAACTAAGGTATGTATGACTTGCCTAAGGTCACAAAGGTAGTCAGTGTCAGAGCCAGTATTTTAGCCTAGTCCCCAATCCAATCCAATAAGCATTTAAGTGCCTCCTATGGGTAAGGTTCTCTGTTAGGTGGGGGTGATACAAAGGAAAAAATAAAAAACACTCATTGCCTTTGAGGTATTTACATTCTGTTGGAGGAAGTACACCATGCAAACAGTCTCCTGATTCCACGTTTATTGCTCTTTCAGTTATACTCTACTACTTCAAAAGACACAAAAGAACTAAGAGTAGGATTCTTGAGATTGAGGTAAAATGCTATAGGGTTTCCTGTACAAAACAATTTGGTCTATCATTCATTATAAAATGGTGTACCTCTATTATTCAAGGATCAAACAAGATAATGTATGTAAAACACTTTACAAACCTTAAAGCACTATTGTTAGCTATGACAGAGGCTCTTGCTGGTCAAAAATATATGAAGGGATTAGATTGGATGATTTCTAAAGCTTCTTCCAACTCTTAAATACTACAAACTATGAACGATGTCAGGTCGATCATTTAAAGTTCATATGTCTTCAGCAGAAGTTTGTACAATAGAACTTTGCTCTTCTCCTTCCACATTCTCACACTAAAAAGAAATGTCTACATTGAGTCCTCATGATCTCCTCTTTCCCTGGTCACCTTTTTCATCTCAGATCTGGAGGCAACAGACCCAGTCCATCATTTTGGAATGATAACTTGGGAACCATGATATCCTTTGTTCTGGAGGACCACACACGCTTCATTCTCAGATGTAATTAAACCATTTGTGGTCCATTTCTCAGTGGAACCATGTCTCAGTTTCACAGTTGTATACTAATAGCTTAAAGGAAAAGTGAATTATTTCCTCATCTCTTTTTCATGATTAATGAGATTTAAATTGGTCCTGTGATAGATGAGTATCCTAAAGGCACTCGATATTTGAAACTAAATTCTTCTTTGACAAAAATACTTCATGGATTTCAGGGTATTTTCAAAGACAGTTCCCTGTCCTAGTCTTCCAGTCAATTCATGTTTGTCTCAGTATTGAATGAAGGACTATAAAACTCTGGCCTATAAAGTGCTTACAAATAGTAAGGGCTAAGAAGCATTTTCCTGCTTGACTATTACTATGAAGGCAAAGTATGTGCTTTACATTTTTATCTTAAGTGACCAGACTTGTTTGTTACCACTCCAAATAATTATGCTTTAATGCATTCATTCAGTACACTCTGGACTATCCACTCCTCTGATTAAGGTTTTCTAAATGAAATGTATTTCTGGAAATAAACATTAAGTGGATGTAAACACATACAATGTACCAGAACAGATACCAAGCTCTGCCTTGGAGCACAGCAATCCTGTGCTGGGGCCTAGCCAAAAATCTTTCTACCTATCTTTCCTGAATTCTTTGCCCATTGGTGTGTGTGTGTGTGTGTGTGTGTGTGTGTGTGTGTGTGTGTGTCCCCTATCCACTAGATCACAATGCCTTAAAGGTCCTCCTCTCTCCTTCCCACCTAGTCAAATCTAAGCCATGCTTTGGTCCAGCAGCATAGTACAATGTATAGAGCATCGACTTCGAAATCCATAACCTATGTTCAAATCCTGGCTCTGTCACTTACTTCTCTATGTGACTTTGGACAAGTCACTTAGCCTCTTTGGGTCTCAGTTTACTCATCTGTAAAATGAGAAGGTTGGACCAGATATGGCTTCTAAGGTCCCTTCCACTTCCAAACAGTGGATGCTATGATCCCTTTCCTACACAAGGATAAACAACTCTAACCTACACTGAGCTCTCCCTTCTCAGTATTCTCTAGCATAGATAGCGGTTCTCTAAGTGTAATCCAGGGGTTCCCAAGGTCCTTTCAGGGGATCTAAAAAGTCAGAATTATTTTCATAATACCACTAAGATGTTTTAATTTCTTATAAGGTAAATTCAAAAGGATAATTAATAATAAATACAAACAGATAAGTAAACAAAAGCTCTGGGGGTAGGCAAGGCAGTCCTCAGTAACAATATAAAAGGGTCATGAGACCAAAAAGTTTTTTATAATCACTGTTCTTGCACTTAAAATCTTTCTCAAGTAATGTGTTAAGTACTCTCTCAAGTTATTTTCTAGTTCTTTTAAGTGCTGGCATTTTGTTCTACTTTTACCCACCTCCCCCACATAGGATTGTAAGCTTCTTCAGGACAAGGGCTTTGTCTATTTCTTTTAGATAGTCCTATTATGTAGCTGACACTCCATAAATATTTGTTGACTTTATTTTATCCTCTTCTAAACCAACCCCTCACCATTCTGTCTATAGACATTTAATCTGTTCTCTGGGACATTCATTGTTTTGTTTTGTTTTCCCATTCATTCTCAGAGTTCAGTTTGCTTTTAGTGGATTATTTCATTTGTTGTCATCTTTGTGTATATTGATTCTGCTAATTTTATTTTGTATCAGTTCATACAAATCTTCCTATGTTTCTCCAAAATCCTCACATTCATAATTTTTACTATACAATAATATACCACTACATTTGTATACCATAGTGCTTTTTTTTTCAGTGTCTCCAATTTACAAACATCTGCTTTGTTTCTAGCTTTTTACTACCACAAAGAAGTCTGCTATTAAAATTTTTTGTATATTTTGGATTTTTTATCTTCAATTTCTTAGGGTATATGCCCAGTAATGGTATTGCTCAATCAAAGGGTATGAACAGTTTATTTACTTTTATTGAAGAGCTACAAATTGATATCCAGAATGATTGGACAAATTCATATCTTCACCAACAGTGTATTAGTATGCCTCCTGTACATAACTTGATAGATATGTTTTCTAATCTCTCCTCTAGGGTCATTATAGTTTTGTTTTATTGTTCTTTCTACTACATTATTGTAGGCATTATATACATTATTCTCCTGGTTCTCCTTAGTTATTTGCTCTCTGAGTCATTTCATATATGTCTTTCCATGTTTCTCTGAATTTCTCATATTTTAACTTCTTTCAGTGAAAAATTATTCCATTACATTCATATACCACAATTTTTAGCCATTACTCAATATTTTGAGAAATTTTGGTACATGAATGTAATTTTCAGTTATTTGATATCATAAAAAATGCTGCTATAAATATTTTGCTTTGTATGGGGAGTAAGGTGAAGCTAAAAACTCCAAGAATGCCTTCTCTCCTACTTCCTAGAAATCAAGCTCAAGTTACAGAATCCTTTAAAATAATAACTGGTAATCCTCCTGTGTCCACACTCAACTGGTATTTGTTTTAATTTTAAAAATTAATTTTAAAACACAGCTTACTCCATGTGCTAGCAGAATATTGCAGGCAGCAAGCTAAAGCTTAGTACTTGAACACCCTGACCATCCATACCTTTTGTGGTGAAGCACATAGGCAGACACAAGGATGCTGGTTAGTCCTGACAAAAACAAAAGTACAGAGGTTGGCAACAAAATGTGCACTGATTGCTCAATATTAGGGGATTTGAATAGCTTGATGCTTCTGGTACCTGAGGAATGGAAGGATTTTCTGAGAAAGAAAAAACTCAAGGGCTATGTTTTTATTGCATGAGTGAAAGATAGACTAAGCTCAGGTAGCGACTCACACAATCCACCTTCACAATTCCCAATCATTTTGAAAGCAATTCTGGAAAATTATTCCTTCTGAGATGGAGGGAAAGTCATCATTATGGAGTCCTGAAAATCACATGCCTTACCCATAATGGTAATATGGAGAAAAACTGGGAAGATTTGGATTATTAAACCTTGATTAAGAAAACTAAAATGGACCAGTATACCATCCCACAAGTACAAGATGCCCTGGACCATTTTATCTACTAGCTAGTCAGTAGTTCTCAGTCTAAGAAATATACAGCACAAACTAATAGAGGAAGTTAAAGATAAAGCAAAGGCAGCTTTCTTCTATCCTGTGGAATTCTAGCAACTCTAATGAATGACCCAAGGGATTGGGGGCGGGGAGCTGCCACTTTTCAGTGGTCCTTGGAAAGTGGTATCATGAACTATGTATTAGTGTTGGTTGTTCAAGGATTCCTAACCTGGGGTCTTTAAACTTGTTATACAAATGTGTGTGTGTACACACAATACATATGTACATATACATACGCATATATACATACATATTTGCTTTGTAATCCTTTGCATTTTGTTTTATGCATTTAAAATTATTTATTCTAAAAGGGAATCCAAAAACTTCACCAGATTGCCAACGGAGTCCATGATACCCCCCTCATCAAGATAATCTAATTATATTGGGAAAGATGTTAGACAAGTTCAAGGAAAGGATATTGAAAGGAGTGGAGCATCTGAACACAGTTAGCTCAAGCTGTCAGTTGACAATTGTCATTTCTGCTCATCCTCTGTCAACAATGTAGGTCACACATAGGGTCTCAGCAGGGAGTGAACACTTACTCCAAAAAAACTAGAAGCTGTCATCACCTGGTCATATATAATGAATTATCATGAACTGAAGACGTTTCTGGATTTAGTGGCTTGTATTGGAGATGGGTGAAAAGCTACACCTTCACTGCAAAGTCTCTCAAAGGTTTCTAATTTAATCCAACCCAATTTGACAAACATTTATTAAGCCCTTAGTCACTAACTTCAAGGAACCTACAACCTACAGACCTGGAATGTCACTGGAAAAAACTACAATCAATAGAAGGTAGAAAACAAATTCTGACACATGATGCCCAGTAGAAAGGAATAGATTGTCTGGCCCCTTCTAGAGATTTGTGGGATGAGAAATGTGACCAATGAATTTTTTATTTTAAGGACGTGATTAACCTTTCTCCCTCACCCTCTCTCTGCCTCCCCGCCTGCCTCTCTCCCTCTCCCACTCCTCCCACACACTATTGGCTTTTGTGAATCCAAGCAAGTCTTTTGTATTACACAAGAATATCAGACTAGACGGCCTAGGGACAAGTTTATACCAAGGGAACAATTATTCTAACAGCCTATTGCGTTTTCCTATAGCAGATTCACTGAACTTTTGTCTCATCAGCAACTTGGAATTCTGGGCCTTGAATGGGGTTTTTAACTGAATAGTTTTGAGACTATGTTTATGAAGTTCAATTTTAGATATTGATAACTGATGATTGCTAATAACCTCTTGTCCTACGTTTGACAAGTGCTAAGTTGAAACTACCAGCCTGAAATCGGTAGCTACTGATGGGGTACTAATGATGGACCCTTAAAAGGCCCTAGACTTTCCAACATGGCCCAGGTCCCTGGCATTCCCCTGGGCACCCAGCTCTTCCCAGTTAATCCTTTCAATTGCCCTTTCATTGTGGCCCTCATTGTCTGCACCTGATCCCACCCAAGATCACCACTCCTTGATTCCCTCTAGACCCCTTCTCTGTTACCTCCCAGTCACCCCAGGCTACTTGGCCACTCCTAGATCACATCCAGATCTTCCCACAGTCTTACTGTTTAAAGGTACATCTTGCCTCCATTAAATTGCTCAGATACAATCTGGTCCACTTGTCAATACAAGTGTCACAAATGCTCAGATTCTTAAAACCTGGCCAATAACGCAGATTCTTAAAATCTCATCCACACCAACTGGTGTTTTAATAAACCTTGTCTCTGACTGAAAGAAGGCTTGGGTCAAATTCATTCAAGGCAGGACCCATGTCGTTTGCCCTTGAATTATGGGGTTCCAAACACCCCTAGACCACAACTGCTACTGTGGTTAAACATGAATTCCAGGCTATAGTGATTTAGAGGATATAAATGTACAACCTCACAGGTCCTTTTTGTTATGATGAAACCATTAATGAAAGTTTCAAGTCAATCCTCCATATCTGTGTTGAACATGAACAACTGCAGCAAAGTTCCCTGCAAGATGAGTAGTAATATTAGCCAAAAAATGTGTCTTAACTTTTAAGGAATTAGGTATAGCTCTCCTGAAAACACACAACTGTTGCAGGAGTGATAAAGTTGGCAGACAACCATGGAGTAGTGTATCAGGCTATAAAAGACCCTTAAATAAGATGTGAGGAGGCAATAAATACCTACAAAAATCTACCAATCCAAGACTACAAAAATGTTCCATGATAATTTTAGGCACATTGTTGAAGAGAAAACTGTATTTGGTGAAAAGCAGATTTTACTGGCCATGAATGGCAGGATATACATATCCAAGAAGTGCAGGTCCTTGTCTATTTATTTATATTTGGTATATTTTATATTTATATATATATATATGCACACACACACATGTTTATTTATATCATGTACAAACACATATATATACATATATAATATGTTATTTATAGTATATATACTATATATATGCTGAAGGGTTAATGAAATATAAAGATCTTCCCTGTACATTTATAGGCCTACGCGACTACATATGTTGTCCTTTCTCTGCGGAACAGGGGCCGTGTTTCCAGGACTAAAGGTAAGAGTATACCTGGCTGATTCCTCTTCCTTGAAGGGTTGGCCACCTTTCTAGGAATATATGGAATCAATCCTGTGTCCTTTAGACCACAGACATTTTGACTTATCAGTCGTGGATGTCTTGCTCCTTTGAACCCTGGCCCAGTCCACAGCCTCAACACAGTCCTGTGTTGAGTCAGGTAGAGCCTTGGTGCTGAGCCAATCAGGTACTGAGTCACATGGCTGTGATGCCTTATGGCGATGAGCCTATCAGTTGCTAAAACACACCTCACCAATTTGTCCTTTGTTTGAAACTGTATATATTCTGGGAAATTGATATTTTTTCTTTCATGGTTCACTCCTGAGAGGACACTCTGCTCAAGACATTCTGTCCCAGACAGGACTCCAGGAGCTGAAATCAAGGGGCCCCACCCCCCAGCATGTGAACCCAGATGTTGGTGCTTCCCTGGTTTGGTGATGTATGTAAATTTTTATATTACTCTGTTAAGCTTTATTTATCTTTATTTATTTATCTTTATATCTTTATTTATCTTTCTATATTTTTTTAATATTGCTTTATATTGTTCTTATGTGCAGAATAAATGTTATGCTGATTCCAATTTGGTGTGGAGAATGGTCATAATACTGCACAATCTGCTCCTCAAAAAATAGTTTAAAGCAGTTGTACATATCTCCTTAACAACACATATACTCTATATAGTAGAGTCAATATACTGTATTTTACATATTATATATATGTACGTGTATATATATATATATATATATATATATATATATAGTGTATTTAAAGGATGGTACTGCTATCTTATGGGCCAGCTAAGTGGGGCAGTAGATACAGCACTGAACCTGGAGTCAGGACAATCTGACCTCAGACACTTACTAGCTAGGTGACCCTGGGCAAGTCACTTAACTCCTATTTTCCTCAGCTCCTCTTCTGTAAAATGAGGACATGCTGGAGAAGGAAATGGCAAATCACTCCAGTATCTTTCCAAGAAAACCCCATGGACTAAGTCCACGGGACCACCTAGAATTGGACGTGACTAGACGAATGAACGACAACAACTGCCACTTAAAATATTTACCTAGGAAACATTAAGTAGCAGCAAACCTTGGGAGCTGAGATTCATAAGCGTCTTGACACTCTGGAAGGGATACATGAATGTGGCGATCACATACCACTTCAACCATCTTGTTCAGGCCCACCCAACCAGCAACTAGAAGTCATCAATAGTGAACAACCTGTTATGGGCAAAGTATTTCTCATTGTACACCTTAGCTACTAGGATTCAATCTAATCAGGGTTTGATTTTGATGTCAAGTTATTTAAGAAGGTGCTTTACCAGAGAGGAATTAAGAAGTCTATAACTGTGGTACTCCATATGCAAGGAGATCTGTTAATTGCACCCTACTGAAAATTTTTGAGATCCTGAGGTCCAAGCAAAATGCCCTATAGAGTTGAGAGGTAGGGTTTTCGTTGCATAATTGTATATATATATATACATGAACATATATATATATATATATATATAGTGTATTTAAAGGATGGTACTGCTATCTTATGGGCCAGCTAAGTGGGGCAGTAGATACAGCACTGAACCTGGAGTCAGGACAATCTGACCTCAGACACTTACTAGCTAGGTGACCCTGGGCAAGTCACTTAACTCCTATTTTCCTCAGCTCCTCTTCTGTAAAATGAGGACATGCTGGAGAAGGAAATGGCAAATCACTCCAGTATCTTTCCAAGAAAACCCCATGGACTAAGTCCACGGGACCACCTAGAATTGGACGTGACTAGACGAATGAACGACAACAACTGCCACTTAAAATATTTACCTAGGAAACATTAAGTAGCAGCAAACCTTGGGAGCTGAGATTCATAAGCGTCTTGACACTCTGGAAGGGATACATGAATGTGGCGATCACATACCACTTCAACCATCTTGTTCAGGCCCACCCAACCAGCAACTAGAAGTCATCAATAGTGAACAACCTGTTATGGGCAAAGTATTTCTCATTGTACACCTTAGCTACTAGGATTCAATCTAATCAGGGTTTGATTTTGATGTCAAGTTATTTAAGAAGGTGCTTTACCAGAGAGGAATTAAGAAGTCTATAACTGTGGTACTCCATATGCAAGGAGATCTGTTAATTGCACCCTACTGAAAATTTTTGAGATCCTGAGGTCCAAGCAAAATGCCCTATAGAGTTGAGAGGTAGGGTTTTCGTTGCATAATTGTAATCCGCAAGGGAAATCAAAAGCTTCACTCCACACAAGTCAATATTTGCACAAAACACCTAGCTGCTTGTAATTTGGAATCTCTAAGTCTAAGGAAGATCTAGAGACTCACAACCTACATATACAACTGAGTCCAAAGAGGCCTCAGTATAGAGGATTAGAGAGAAGAGGAAGCATCAATATGATGCTCAAATTCGATATCGGTTATTCCAACCAGGAAGTAGAGTCTTGTCCAAACCTTGGTGTCCCTGGAAAGCAGAAGATAGCAAACCAAAGTAAATCTATGCCAGGTGATTGAAAGACAGCCTGCAAAATAACCCTAGTTATTGACTAAGTCTCCAGAAATATGGATTATTGATTTTTGGGGTACCAATGGACTGTGAAGAGGGTACTAAAGATATGACTCTGAAAACTGCTGTGGACTTTTTGGTGGAGAGCAGATCCAGCTCCTCTGACGTTCTACTTGCCATGAATGGCATGGCATATGGTCCTGCAATTGAGGGATTTTCCACTATATTTTTATAATTCGTATCTATATAGCACTTTTACAATTCACAAAGTGTTTTCCATCATTAAATTTTAAGTCCTGTAAGGCAGGGGTGATCATTTCTCTAGCACTCACATGCCTTACAGCGAGTATTTGTTTATTAATTTGAATAAGCTCCTGAAGCAAAGCACATATTAACCCCCATTTTATGGATGATGAAACTGAGGCTCAGACCAGTTATATGATTTGCCCATACAAGACTTGGGACAAACAACTAGTGTGGGCGGTCATAATATTTCCAGTCAGAAGCAAAACTAAAGCCCAGATCTCATGACTCTAAGTCTAATGCTTTTTCCAATCAATCATAATGCCTCTGAAAGAGACCAAAATCTAACCAATCACACCCAATTGCTCCTAATCACAAGTAGTCTTCTTTGCCCTCTGACCTCTAGACCTGTGACCAGCTTTTGACCCAGCAACCTAAAAATGCTTTTTCTCCAGCTATTTCAGCCCTATTGCCAATGGTTCTCTTTTTAAGTTCAAAGGGCCAACAAATGATTTTTAATTCAGCATATGAGGAAATATGCACTGAGGAAAAAATCAATCAATAAGAGGCCTTGGGCTTGCTAATTTTCAAGAAAGGAAAGAACTGGGTCACTTAGAAGACAGTATAAATAAAAGAGAGCCTTCAAAACGTCGTTGACTTTACCTTCAGTATGCACCCTCACTTATACAATCTGCAAAATAGATCTAAGATACTATTCATTTCTCATCAATTTGCACAGCCCTAAGATCTTAAATAGCTATAAAACTCTAGAACTCTAAGATCCTCAGTATCACTTCACAAAATAAGACTATGACTTCTTGACTTCTAAGATTCTAAGTGTGTTTACATTATCACAAAATCTCAGAGTTGGAAAGGATTTTAGAGGTTATATGACAAGAATCCCCTCCTTCCTCTGTATGAATATTTTTTTCCCTTTCACATTCAAAAAAATAGTGAAGGATTTTTTTAAGTTGGGTTTTATTTTTTCAGTTATCTAATCATGTTATTAAGTTTACTAAACATCCTCTCTAATGTCACTCTAACTAACCTTCTTTAAAAGACATAATGCTAATACGTTTATCCCTGAGTCACTTTGGATTCTTCAATATTCCATGACTTGAGTTCAAAGACATTTTAACCTGATAACTCCTGGTTCATCATATATTCCTCTTTTCTCATAAATGAGCTTCTAATTAGCACTGATTGTTGAAGCTTTTCCTCTCTCCAGGGTTTGTCCTAGTAATCCTGTTCCTAAGGAACTTCCAGGAGATTGGAATCTCTCCTAGGACTGTGAGCTGTCCAGGTTACTGACACATGTAAGAAGCTGTCCTCTGAGAACATTCTCCATTCTGCCACTTTCATCTTTATTATCAATTTGGCTGCTGGAATATCATGTTCACTTCAAGATGTCACTGCACCTAAGATTTTAAATGGCACTAGTCCAAGTACTAGATTGTTAGAGGCATCCTGTCCTTATAAAACAAGAAATGCAATTTGGTCGACAAACTTTCATTTTTATGACACTACACTGGAGGGACTCATACAACCTCATTCGATATGCAATATACTGATGTGATTTTATAGCAATGTTTTCTCAGTGGTTTAACTATGAATCCAGACAGGGATATTAATTGCCTTATGTATTGTAAATGCTGGTACTATTCCCCTTATGGTTCACAAGCTAAGCCAATGAGAAGAATTTTCAGGAGGTAGATTGTGTAAAAAAAAACCATAATCATTGCACATTCAGTCTAGCTCTACAGGAAGCGCTCTTTCATTTGGTGTTACTATCCTTGAGATCTACATCACTCTGAAGCTCTCTAGACCTCCCTGCCTTCTCCACCTAACCAGGTTGGGAACACACACAAAGCCACTGTGTCACTTTGAGGCTGGAGAGCTGAGAAAGGATGCACTTCTTAAAAGAGATCCTTCTGGATAAAGAGAGAATGTCAAACTTAAATTTGATTGACCTTGTGTAAAAACAGACTACTGCTTTTGAGTTGAAGGATATCAGCCCTGTTTATGTTACAAAACAATGCACATGATTCATTCCTTTGTGTCAAGTACCTCATGAGCCATCCTTAAAATGCAGAAATTACCTGGAAGGCAAAGTACATTAAGTCACTATCAGCTGTTGACACCTTAGCAAAAAAATAGTTTCTTAGAACAGGGAATCAGTTATCTAGCAGGGACCTCAGGAAATGTCACAGATGAAGCACTTCAGAAGAGAAGGAAGAATGGAAAGATTTGGAGGTTGGGACTCATTTATTAAGTGGGGAGTCTCAGGAAGATGCCAGGTAACATGAGAACACAGCACTTGGAAGAGGTTTGAGGAATAAAAGAGAAGGGGAATTCAGAATGAGAATTGGAGGGACATCCAAATTTCACCCATTTCATAGTAAAGGTTACCTTCTGGGGTGGTGGTAGGAGTCATGGACCATGAATCAGATGATCTAGACCCTAGGCCTGACTCCATTATTTACTAACCATGAGACCTTAGATAAATTACTTAACTTCAAAGCACCTCAGTTTCCTTACCTGTCAGATGGAGATAATAATATCTTCCTA
Source organism: Trichosurus vulpecula (assembly GCF_011100635.1). NCBI lineage: Eukaryota > Metazoa > Chordata > Mammalia > Diprotodontia > Phalangeridae > Trichosurus > Trichosurus vulpecula. The sequence continues at coordinate 44,705,054 of NC_050581.1, read as the reverse complement.
GCATGCCTTACTGGAATATTATAAAAATCAAATGGTATAATGTATTTGACAACATTTTAGAGATTTTAAAGCATCATGCAAAGAATAGGCATAGAGAGGCAGCATAGCATGGTCACTAGAAGGCCAGCCTTGGAGTCATAGAGACCTGAGCTCAAGTACTTCCTCTGAAACCTACTCAATTTGTTTTCAAGGGGAAAACCACTTAACCACTCAGTACCCGGGCTATGAGACTATAATCCCTAACTTCTCTTGGCCTATCCCCTCCCCTACAAAGTGAGATGGGATGGACTGTCTGATTTCTAAAATCTCTTCCATCTCTAAATCTGAAATCTCATTATTTTAAATTGTAGATCTGTATCAGTGAAAGAAATTTCTATACCAGTTTTTTTCCACTGATGAAAATTCAGATACTTCCCCAAAATATGCATTAATAACTTTACATAACACTAATCTTTATAATCTGAAAATGCAAGAGAACCTACCCTCGGTTTCTAGGATTCCCAGCATTACATCGGGGAGAGATCAATAGAATAAGGAGACCCAGTATGGTTGAGTCTACCAGGAGATCCCTACAGAAGATATGCTATCCACTCTTATTTCTCAATATTCAAAAGAAGGAGCCTTCTAGGCCACTGTTCATTATTCTTGTGGGGTTTTGTGTGCCTGAGGTTATCTCAGTTAAAAATGAAAGAAAATGTTCCCAGAAATGTGTTTTTGACTCAGTATGAAATCCATCTAAAGATCGAAACAGTGGTTCAGGTTCAGTTCCTATTAAGTTTGAGTTGAATATTCTACCATTAATTAGCTTTGGTAATAAAATCAATACACATTAACATGGGTTTTAAGATTCACAAAGCACCTTTTTCACAATAAATCTTGGAGGTAGGTAGAACAGTTATCATACCAGCTTTACAGATGAGAAAATTGAGGCTCAGAAAGACTAAGTAATTCACTCAGGGTTGCACAACTCACAGAACTGAGGTTTGAATTCATGTTTCTCTTGACTCTAACTTTAGTTCTCCTTCAGACTCCAAGTCCAGAGTCTCCAGTTTCTAAGTGTTCTTTTACATAACCAAACAACTCTTCCAATGGACTTAATGTCCTCCAAAGTTATCAGTAGGTACAGTAAGAACAGTGGCCCAAAATGCAGTTCTGAGAGAGGTACACAGGAAAAAAAGAAATGGGAGTATAGATATGATAGGCACTAAATGTTGTTAGTGAGTAAATAATTAAATGTCTGTTATGTCCAGAACACTAGCTAGATATTGAAGTGACAGTTCCTACCCTCAATGATCTTACAATGAGGTAGAAGTTATGGAAGTGCTTTGAAAGTACAGCTCTATAGGGACAATATGAATTGTTATGGTTGTTGATTTTTTTATAACTTAATAACCTTATCAGTGGCTGATCAAAGTATACGTAACACAGATTCTAGCCTATTGTTGGGAGGTTTATTGTAAACTAAGGGAAGTTTGGTAAAGCCAGAGGAAAAAAACAGTGTTTAAAATCTCAAAAGTTGGAAGATATTTGTGACAATATATAGTAGGATTTGCTATGAATTTTGAAAGATTTATAATTACAAAACCATGAGTACTCTCTCCAATGATGTAGATTCTGACTTCTCCACAGCAGAAAAATGATGGCCAATCTTCTGATGGTGATAAGCTATCTAAATTTAGCTTGATTCATCCTCAGAAGAGAGGCACACGGGTTTTAGATGGAAGCATGTTCAAATCTTTCCAATTTGATGACACCTAACAAAAATTGTTGCTTTGTTACATAGCCTCTGACAACACCAAGGCCACTTGTCGCAGTAGCATGAGACATCGAAGTAGGATTATAGTCTTACTTGTTAATAAAATAATAAATATTTATTGTCTTCCTACTCTGTCCAACCTTTTGCTACCTGCTATTTGTTAGGTGATAAAAATAGAAGTCTAGCCATTATGGATATGTTTTGCATGATTACACATGTATAACCTATACCAAACTGCTTGCCTTCTCAATGGGAGGAGGGGCAGGGTAGGGAGGAAGGAAGGGAGAAAATTTGGAACTCAAAGTTTTAAAGATGAATGTTAAAAATTGTTTTGACATGTAACTGGGGAAAAAAGTTTAAATAAGTAAATAAAAATACTTTTTTAAAAAAAGAATATTAATGCAGTGGCCGTGTAGAGAATGGACTGAAGTAGAGAAAGACCTGAAGCAAAGAGATTAATTAGGAAGCTACTGTAATATTCCACCTGAAAGATCATGAGGGTCTGAATTAGCTTGGTGGTCATGTGAATGGAGAGAAGAGGGCAGGTGTAAGATAGAGATAGACTCAACCAAAAAAATAGAAGTCTAAGAAATAGTCTCTGTCTTTAAGAAATTTACAATCAACTGGAAATACCATATCCAAACTTAGGAAATGAGAAAAATTAATTGCTATCCTGTAGCAATGATTAAAGACAATGGGATTTTGAAGAAGTTATGAGAACTCAACATCACCATTTCCAGATTCCCCAAGTTCTGCTAAGACTATATAATCTTCCTGTCCATAGACAGAATACTCAGGGACTACTGATGTTACCACATGCCCAGAGGCCCTTAGATTGTTTCACTCTCCTCCATTTTTTCTCTCCAGAAATACTTCATATATCAAATATGTTGGGTTGCTGTACCAATTCAGTCAATTAGAAAATCCCATGGGCCACTACTTCTAGTTATTCCTTCATGCCACTCCCCCTCCCCTGCCACTCAAAATCACAAAATAGCTTCCCAGATTGGAAAAAAAAAGTAGTGATGCTTTTGTTGAGGGATTTTAGTCTTCAAAAGGTATCTTAAGGAAATCATTCTTCTATATGAAGCCTTTCTTCAACCCCCTAAATTCTAGTGCCTTCTCTCATTGAGTATTTCCAATTTATCCTGAATATAGCTTGATTGGACACAGCTCTTTGGTTTTTGTTTTGGTTTTTTGGGGGGGTGGGGGTTGTTGTTTGTTTCTTTTTGGAGGGGAGAAGGAAAGGCAATTGGGGTTAAGTGACTTGCCCAAGGTCACACAGCTAGTAAGTATGTCAAGTGTCTGAAGTCAGATTTGAACTCAGGTACTCCTGACTCCAGGGCCGGTGCTCTACTCACTGTACCATCTAGCTGCCTCTGGACATAGCTCTTTGCATATTGTCTCCCCCATTAGACTTTCAGTTCCTTAAGAGGAGGGACTATCTTTTACCGTTGTATGTGCAGTGTTTAGTACTGTGTCTGGGACATAGTAGGTATTTAACTAGATAGTAGGTATTTGACTGGAGGAAGCCTTTCCTCGTTCTCCCTGTATCTCCCCACTACTAATGACTTCCCTCCATGATTACCTCCTATCTATTCTGTATGTATCTTATATGCATAGAGTTGTTTATTCATTGTCTCCCTCATTAGAGTATATGCTCCTTGAGGGCATGCAGTATGCACGAGGGTAGAGAAATCAAAGTGCCTCACTTGAGGACCTAGAGGGCCACATGTGGCCTCAAGGCTACAGGTTCCCCACCCTTGGACTATGCTTTCACCTTTCTGGGTATCTCCCACGTTTAGCGCAGTGCTGGCACATAATAAATATCTAATAAATGCTTATTGACTGAAGAACTAATGATAACAAAGCATAGGACCTTTGCATACCACATTTTGAGGATTATTGTTCTACATTTATTTCTGTTCTTTTCTCCTATTTCCTTTTATTATATCTTCTTAATTGTTATAGCATCCTTGATAGGAATCCAGATTCTGAAGAATCATAGAATTTGATAGTTGGAAGGCACCTCAGTAGCCAGTTAGTCCAATCCACAAATGAAAGGAATCCTCATCATAATATATCCAACATGCAGCTGCCTGGCACCATCTCCCTAAGAAACTCATTCTACTTTTGAGTCTCTCTAACTGTTAGGAAGTTTTTCACTAGCATGAGCCTAAATTGTCCTCTTTGAAACCTCTACCCCATTGCTCTTAGTTCTGTCCTCTGGCTCCAAGTGGAATAGGCCTAGTCCTTCCTCCAAATGTCAGCTCAAACTCTGGTAAGATATGACCCTTCTCAATTCCACCTACAGATCTCTAAGGTCTTCCATCTCAATATGTCATTTAAGTAAGATCTGATGAAGTAAGAAAATATATGCCAATTGCTCAAGAAAACAAGATCAAACTTCAATCTCTACTCTCTCCCATAATCATGAGTTGTTTTAAGTCCTGTGTGCCTCTCAGCTCCCAGCCTCTCTAGGTTTTGCTGGATGCCTGGTGCTTTAAGTAATTTAATCCCTTTAAGACAGACAAGCAAGGCAGTGTAGCATAGCAGATAGAGACCAGCTTCAAAGTCCAGAAGAACTGGCTTCAAGTCCTGACTATGACACATGCAATCTATGTGACTACAAGCAACTTAACCTCTCAGGTCCTCCAGACAGTTCTTTAAGAATGTAAATTATCAAGGAGTTGGTGGAGGAAGTATCCACACTGAAAGGTAGCTGCACAGATAAAATCATAGGTCCAGAATAATCAGGGAAATCTGCAGCCTCAAGGCCACATATAGCTCTCTAGGTCCTCAAGTGGGGCCCTTTGATGGAATCCAAACTTCACAGAACAAATTCCCTTCTGTAAAGTTTGGATTCGATCAAAGGGCTCCACTTGAGGACCTAGAGGGCCATAGGAGGATTTGTTCTGTGAAGTTTGGATTCAGTTAAAGGGCCACCCTTGAGGACCCACAGGGCCATATGTGGCCTCGAGGCTGCAGGTTCCCCACCCCGGGTCCAGATCAAAACAAACAAAACATCCACAAGCACTAAAAGTTCTAGATATTAAAAACAAGATTAAGTGAACAGAGGGAAGGGATCTCCACCATCCATTAAAATGCCAAGACAAAAACAACCCACTAATTTCCTAATGATATAATATTGTCTTACATGTGACCTAGTTCTTAAAATATGAATGATGAACAAAAAAGGAAAAAATAAGCACATTGCTAGGGTTAACTGAGTTCTTTTGAAAGTTGGCTCTTTTCTTAAGAGCTAGTCTATATAACACCAGGAAACATCACAGTCAGGAAATTCAATGTCCCTGGTGTGCCAGCTCCACGACAGAATGGCAGCAAAAGGAGACACTAGTGAGCATGCCTTTTCTCATCATGAAAGAAAAATAACTATTCCCAAGAACTAATTTAAATGAAATAAAGCACTTAGAAGGTATCTCATTCACTTTGAGGAGTTTGCGCTCGAAGGCTGAGAACACTGAGGAATAAAATGCTGCTGATTAGGCAATTTTTTGGACTGAAGGAATGGCAATTTTCTGCTGTGGTTTCAGCTCAGCTTCTGGAAAGCCCACTCAGCAAAGGAATTCTGAAAAATTCACCAAAACTTCAGAGTCTTAAGGAGCTACTGTAAAAGTACATCCAGGTGCCTCCCTGAAAGCTTAGCTACCTAAGGGAAAATAGACTGGAAGACTGGACAGAGTTTTTGGTAGGCAAAATATAGCCTGTTTTCTTGTGGTACTTTTTTTTTCCCAAAATGAGCTTGTAGTCTTCTGAAAATTCCCTCTCAAGAGAAACCTCTTAAATTAATATGCTGAAAGTGGAAACAAGGATCAAACTCCAACAGTACATACTCTACTTTAGATCTCCTGCCCCGCCTGGTTTCAACTCCATAGATCAAGATGTCCCTCCCAGGTAAAGCTCAACACTTCAAACTAACCAGCCTGCTGCTAACTCAAGCCTTGATTGAAATCACCTTCCTCAGCCTCCTCTCCCCTCCGAGTGGAAGGCTATAAGGCAGAGTACCAAACTCCTCCCAATGCCTTTCTTTATAGAGGGAAGAAACTGGATTTAGAGCTCGCTCCGTTTTGCATCTGCTGCCTGCCTGGTTTCAACACCATGTAACAAGATGCCCCGCTGGTGCTGAGTACCCCCTGGTGTCCTATACCCCCACCCCACTTTCCTGCCTCCTTTTGTGTATTGTCCTTCCTTTTAGATTGCAAGCTCCTGTAGAGCAAGGACTCTTTCTTTTCATTCATCATATCCCCAGCACTTAGAACAATGCCTGGCACATTGCTTAATAAATATTTGTGGGATTGATTGGGTTGGAACTGGTTTCTATCAAAGTAGGCTCTGCTTTAAGAAAACCTCATATTTAAAAACAGTTGTTCTAGTATATTTAAAATGTGATTAAATTTTTAGAAAGATATTTCAGGGAAAATATTATATGACATAACACTTGTAACTGTATTCACCATAATGATTTGTGCATGTCAGATGCATGTGTTTTTTTTTAACCCCCAAAGACCATGACCAAAAATATAGGTAGGTTTGGAAACTTAGCAGGAAGTTTTTATCATAGTAGCATTTTTCCAGGAGATTCCCAAAATAGTAACTAAATTCAATCATTTGTTCATTAAATTAACAAATATGTACTGAGTACCTAATATATCTATAACATATACTAGGTACTGTAAGGATTGTAAATAATATTTGGGCTCCATCATCAAGGTGCCTCAACTAGGAGACAAGGTGCTCCCAAATAAAAAGCAAAATAATAGTGCAGAAGTGAAATAGAAATTGTTGTTTTCAGTTGTTTTAAACTCTTTATGACACTATGGACTATAGCACACCAATACCATCCATGGGACTCTCTTGGCAAAGATACCGAAGTGGTTTACCATGTCCTTCTAAAGTGGATTAGGACAAACAGGGGTCAAATGACTTGCTCAGGGTCACCCAGCTACTAAGTGTCTGAGGCCAGATTAGAATTCAGGTCCTCCTGACCCCAGCCCAGCACTCTATCAACTGAGCAACCTAGCTGCCTCTAAATAGTAACACCAAACAATACAAGGGCCACCACAAGGTAGCGTTTCAATAAGCAGGGTCCTGTCTCCCTGTCTATACACATGCTATTCCTCTCAGTTTGAAATGTCTCCCCCCTCAGTTCCCATCTTTGCCTGTTGACATACTACCAAAACTTCTTTGGACTTTTCTCTGATCTTCCTGGTGGGAAGTAATATTTCCCACCTCTGAATGCCAGCATCTCTTTGGACACTAACCTTAAAATATAATTATTTATGACCTGTCCTATCTCACTTGGGGAGAGGCAGTATGGAATAGTGGATAGAGAGTCTTCCTTGGAGCCATTGACCTTGGATAAGTCACTTAACCTCTCAGTGCTCTAGACATCTCTCTAAGACTATGAGTTACAGAAAAAGTGCTGACCTGCATTGGTAGATGGAGTTTCCTCACCAGAGAGTTCCCTTTGCCAAGAAAATCACAGGTCTAATCTCTATCCTTATTCTTCAAATCCTTTTCCCCTTTACTATACTCTAATCTCTTTTACAGCAAGGAATGTTTCCTATTCCTCTTTCAAAATCAACAGTTATTTGTTAGGCATGGACAGTATGTAGAGCAACATAATAGGGTCTGTGTAAGATACAGAGCTTAGCTAAAACATGGTCCCTGATTCACGGAGCTTACATCCCTAGTATCATAGTAAATGCTCAATAAACATTTATGAATGAAGGAAAGGTGATAATAGTCTTGGCAGCATCACTTTGAATTCAAGTAGGACTTTTCCTAACCTATCTCAATTCATTCTCACATCATCACCCCTAAATGCATGCCAGTATTCCTGTGAGATAAAGCCATCTAAGTTAAGATATATAGACACAGACATAGAGATGGTTGGTGAAGAGATGTAGATATAGTTAATGAAGAGATATAGAAATGAATGTAGACATACAGATGGATATGGATGTTTTCATGAACGTTAGCATCATAGGACCAGGGGTTTGAAACTGGAGTCACTGAATCTCAGACCTGCTCAGAGGCTATCCAATCCAACCCATATATGAAAAAAGAACAAAAGTTCCCAACAAATGGTCATCCATCCTCTGCTAGGAAAATCTCTAGTGACGGGGATCCCACTACCTCTCAAGGGATCTGTTCCACTTTGCCATAGCTCTGTTAGGAAATTTTTTCTTACATCCAGCTGAAGTCTGTCTCTCATCAGTTTTCACATGTTATTTCTGGTTTTGCCCTCTGGGTCAAGCACCAAATGTCTAAATTTCTTTTCTACATTATCAACCTTAAATGCTAAAAGATAACTATAAAATCCATCTACTAATTAATTCTTCTCTAGGATGGACTTCAACTTTGAATAGGCTCATAAGAACAGAGATTTAGAGTTGGAAGAAACCTTAGAGATCATCTGGTCTAACCCCTTCCTTTTAACAGATAAAGAAAACCAGAGAGGGACCATATCTTGCCTATGGTCACAGAGGTATAAAATAGCAGAATCAGAAGTCATTGGACTTCATCTTGATCCTAGAATCATAAGACTTTATAGTTGGAAAGGTCCTTAGAAGTCATGTTGTGCAATCCCTCATTTTACAAATGGTCAAACAGATTAAGTGAGGTAACTTGCAGATAGTTATACATATCACAAGTGGCAGAGCTGAGATGTGAAATTAGGTCTTGGAGCTCTGAATGCAATATCATTTCCTACCATTGCTTTCAGTTACATCCTATTTTCAAATCAACCTGAAGCTCTTTAGTCTGATGTTTCAGGCCTTACATCAACCTAAGCAATCTTGTTGTGCCCTATTGTAACTCCTCCCGCTCCATCTGGCTCAATTCCTTTTCTTTGCTTGTCCTTGCCTTTTTAACTTTGCTTCTGATGGTCTCCCACCGGGAACTTCTTAATCTTTCTACAAATCCATGGTAGTCACTTCCTTCTAGATACTACTCAATGCTCACCTATCTACCTAAATTCATCTTACACTAATTAGTCCTATGTTTAGCCTTATTCAGCATGCAGTATCTTACAAATAGCATCTTTAACTTATTGATATGCTCAAGTGGTGTTTCATCTTCTCATACTGTCTCCTTAACTAGATTATAAGTACATAGGTTAAAGGAAGTACCATCTATTTCTTTTACATACTGAGGGTGACTCAAATAGTTCTGTCTAGTAAAATAGTGGACAAGTAGCCAAATTGAACTTAATTGTGTGATTCATGCTACATGAAAACATTTTGGCAAATTATTTAAGGATTTGGGGAAACTACTATCTTTCATTTCATTCTACAGATGAGTCTTCTGAGTTCCTAACTTTCCTGATCCCTTTCAGTAAAATTAAAGTTTTTATTATTTTTGTCATTTTTTAAAATTTTGTTCATTTTTATGCTAGTACATAAGAATTTTTTTAAAACCATATGAGTTTATGAGACTGAAAAATAACAGTTAACAACTCAAGAAATTTTGTTCATAATTCACCTTTCACTTAGTTGAGGTAACAGTCTCAACTTTATGCCGGGCTCTTCCATGCCTACCATGGAAAAGGAAGCCCCTAGTAATCTGATGTTTTGGGCTTTTGTCCATAAAGATGACATTATAGACAACGGAACCAAAGATATCTTAGAGTAAATAGTTTAGGGCAAGCAGGTAGCACAGTGGATAGAGGACTGGGCTAGAAATCAGGATGACTCACCTTCCTGAGTTCAAATCTGGCCTCAGATACTTACTACCTGTGTGATCCTGGGGACATGACTTAACCCTGTTTGCCTCAGTTTCTCATCTATAAAATGAGCTAGAGAAGGAAATGGCAAATTGCTGTAGTATCTATACCAAGAAAACCCTGAATGAGGTCATGAAGAGTCAGACATGACTGAAAACTACTCAATTCACCTATTCAAATTACACTCAGAACTAAATTTGCCTTCTACATTTTTAGTGACTCAGAACCAAAATGTTCATTTTTAAAATGGGGCTAATATTCCATTGTACTATTGAAATATATTTAAAGTTCCTTTTGTTTTTATTTGACGAGCTAGTCTATAATCCAAACAGGGAATTAAATCATGTCTAGGTCACATAAAATCCAAGAAACCCAGGTGAAGGCACAAGAACATAAAACTTCAGGCTAGGCAATACTCCACAAGACCTCATTCCTCACCTATAGCCCCATCAAAATAGAGGCCAAATTTAAACACAAGGATTGATGAGAGTTTTTCTCTTTAACCTACACAGAAGTAGTATAATTATTTTCTTTTATGCTTTAACTAGGCTAGATTTGGTTCCAAAGATGAGGATCTCGTGACTTTCTGGTACATCTGAGGGTATTTCAGAATTCATAGTTCAAGTATAGGTAAAGTTTTGGTTTTAACCACTGATACAACTGTCTTTTGAGTGTAGAACTGGAGAATTCCTTGATTGGAAGGACAAACTCTTGTAGCAGCACCACCCCTATCCCCAGTTTTAAAAAACTATGGCAAAGCATAATAATTAAACGTGAACCATAGCTGTTAGTAGTTTAATACTATACTTGGCAATGCATTAAAATCAATATTGTGATCATAAGTGCATGATTATTTAAGTTGTTTTGCATCACCAGAATCACAGTGCCATTACATTTTGTATTATTCATTTCAGCAACATTGTCAGTTCATAAATATTAATCACACCCAATTCCTTCCTTGGTTTTCTTTTATGATGATGAAATTGAGAATCAGTATGGATGGTGACATTGCAAGGCAAATTATGCTGCAGAAAAGCCAAAATAAATTAAATGGAATAAAGCTATTGAAAAAATCATTTGTGAATTAATCTATAGGCTGGACTTTGGAAAACATTACCTTTGACTATGGAATGTTTTATAATTGTCTGATAATGCTAGAATGTGTATTTATAAGGTTTTTAATACAGGCAACTAAACTCAGAACTTTATTGGGCATTCACTCAATTCATATAAACATCTATGCCTGCTACATAAGAATAAAAAACCAGATAAGTTTATGAAGCATAGAAAAATGACAGGAAGTACTCAAGATATTTTGTTCATAATTCACCTTTCATTTAGTTAAGGTGAGAGTCCCAACTTTATTCCAGACTCTTCTTTGCCCGCCATAGAAAAGTAAGCCCCTAGTAACTTGACATTATAGACAATGGAACCAAAGCTATCATAGAGTGAACAATTCACCTGCTTAAATTACATTCAGAACCAAAGTTTCTGAGTTATATGTTGCTTTCTACATTTTTGGTGATTCAGAACCAAAATGTTCATAAAAGAACAGTGGGATTGATACTCTTTTAGACAGTTGAAACATGCTTGAAATCCCTAAATGATGGTTTTAATAAAAAATTAATTTTTTAATTTCCTGATTATTACTTTGCAATGAATACATCAAATTATTCCTGTAGTGTTCCCATGAAATGACTTTGGGGCTGTTAAATATTTTGTTTAAAATTTCAAGTACATCTAAACAACTTATAAGATTTGATTTAGAGGATGTGGGAGACATCAAACTCAAAATAATAGTGCCACACTATGTCTTACCTCCCTTTTTCTTTGCTCTTAAATCTTTTTTTTTAGGAATGGCTAGATTCAATTTAATTCAACACTTCTTAAGCTCTTTGTGCTGGACAATGTTAATCAACTGACTAACAAATGAACGTGATGGTTTGATGTTTACTAACAGTTAATAATAACATTAACAATTTTCACCAACCTCAAATGTTAGGAGAGTGCATCATCTTACTCACTAGGTCTGATAGGTGACAATATCAGAAAGAAAGTGTTTCAGGACAAAAGGCAGATCCAAAACAAGTGGCCAGGTTGCAGGATTGATTTTAAAATTCCATCATCTGACAAGGATAAAAGGTAAGCAATCTTACCAAATACATGCAACTCAGTCCTAAGATTTAAATGGATAAACTTAAGTATGAATTTAATGAAATAATCAGAATATGAGTATTCTTTATTTCAACATCAGTGTGTTCCTAAAATTATGTGATTGGATTTCTTTTTAAATATCTAATTAACTTCTTGAGGAATGTTTATTGGGTTTTTTTTGAAGCTTTATAAAATCTCATTATAGATTATTATAATATGAATTATAGTATTAAATGTGTTGCTTAATTTCATATAAGCCATTAGGAGAAACAGTAAACATAACTTCAAAATGAATTAATTCAAGCCAGGGATTAAAAAAAAGATTGAATTTCAAAGAAGGTCTGAAAATGTCACATTCATTTCCTGACATTTGATTCTGAAATATTGTTTTCTTTTATTCAATTTTTTTTAGTTAACAAGCATTTATTTTCTCTCCTTCTCAAGCAGTAAGAAATAAAAAGAGAAATAGAAAGCCCTCATAACAAATATGCATAATCAAGCAAAACAAATTCCCACATTGGCCCTATTTTTTTAAAATGTGTCTTATTCTGGATACTGTCTTTCAACTCTCTACCAGTCAGTGGGTAGCAGTTGTTATTGATCCTCTGAAATTTTGGTTAATGATTACACTGATCAGGGTTCTTAAGGAAAAGACTGGTGTCCCACACATCAGTTCTGGCACTACCATGTTTCCATACTCAAATAACATCATCTAAAATGAAATCCCAGGAAATTTTCTCTAGTCCTTGAAGTTCTTTCCAACAAGTCTGAAAACAAGTTAGCCTTCCAAACTGATTTTATTTGTGAAAACCTTATTGCCTTCATCTCAACCAGGAACATCAGAAGACAGAGTCAGAATTCAATGGAGGAGGACAATAAGTGTAAGTTTTTCCTACTTCACAATTTAGTCTCAACAAGTCCTGATAGGGGAGATATGAGTCACTAAGTTTTGCCATATACACATACCTTGGTTGGATTCCTGAGCTATGACTTCCTGAATTGGGACACATTGTTCATAAAATTAAGTACCCCATTTCTCTGGAGCCTTCTATTTTTCCTAACTGTGGTGGCTCAGGTGGATTACAATGGTAACATGGTAATTGTAGTATCTTCCATTAACTTAGAATTTTACATTTATAATATATTTTACACTTATTATACATTTTTGGGAGGAGGTTATTTAGCTCATCAGTGTTGAGAACTCTCCATGTGGGAATTCACTCCCCTGATGCAAACTGATACCTTATCTGTAACTTATAGTCTTAGAGGACACTAAGAGATTAAGCAACTTGCTGAAGGCCACAAAGCCAATACGTGTTAGAAGAAGAACTTGGATACAGAACTTCATGACTTCAAGCTAAGTCTTGTATGCATGCTGCCTCTAAATACATTAGGAAAACATAAAATGATGATGATGATCATGATGATAACAATGATAACCTGCCTAGAATTATAGATTAAAGGTTTGCTATCTTTCCTGAACCAACAGAAAGCAAATCCCCATGCTATAAACATAGACCTCAAGATCTCCTTGAGAACTCAACCAATAAACTGTACTGGAACTAGAGCATCAGCATGGACCAAACCATTGCCTATAGCTACCCTGATATAATATTAATACATAAAAATTTAGGAACTGTCTTTTAAATAAATGGCATCATACTGAATGAGATAATATTTATAAAGTACTTAGCTCAGGGTCTAGTACATAGCAGGTGCTTAATAAATGTTTGTTCCCTCCAGCACCACCCCAAAACAATCAAAATCTATATGTAACAAAAATCTTTCAAGATATGGATACATAGAAGAAGAAATAAATATTGTATTAGAACAAGATGAGGTACATGTTAATAATAAAAAATAATAGCGTTTATATAGTACTATTTGCCAGACACTGAGCTAAGTGCTTTATAAATGTTATCTCATTTTATCTTAACAACAACCCTATGGTATCAATGTTACCATTATCCCCAATTTACAATTCAGGAAATTGAGGCGAACAGAGATTAAGTGACTTGCCCAGGGATTTACAGCTACTATGCCCCTGAGGCTGAATTTGAACTCAAGCCTTCCTGATTCCAGGCCCAGCATTCTTTTCGACTGTACAACCTATGTGCCTGCCATCACTCTCATCCTATTTGCAGCAGGGGTTGTACCAAACATACTTTCAGGGAACCTAAAGATAATTAGCTTAAATCCAAATACTCATTCAACTACAGAAAACAATTACTATATACACCTATCTAACAGTCTGGAAAACATTTAATATTAAAAAAAATACCAGCAAGATGGTTGCCTTTCCCATGCATGTTTCTATCTGACCTCTAGGACAAACAAGATGAGAATTTTTTTCTATCATGATAATAAAAGATACTAACTAGATAACAATAATAATAATAAATCATTTTAGTACAATTTCATATGTTACACAGTGCTATACATATATAGTACTTTGTTAACTATGTATTCACACACACACATATTTCTGAAATCACTCAGGAAGATGAACAGTATAAATCCAGACAATCGATGCATCAGCTTTTTTGCTTAACCATACTGCTCCTTAGAAGAGAGAGAGGTCTGTTGAGGACAGGAGAGGTATCTGAGAAATGAGTGATGATTTTAAAAAGCAATGATACAGTATAAAATAATGGATAAAGTGCTGGCCTTGGAGTCAGGAATATTTGGGTTCAAGTCCCACTTTAAAAAAAAACAACATATTAGCTGTGCAACCATGGACAAGTCACTTAACTCTCATCCATAAAATGAGAGGGTTGAACTAGCTAGCTTCTACAATCTTTTAAATCTACCTTTAATTTGATAATAAAATAAAAAATAATAATAAATAAAAATAATAAAAATAAATATCCTTAAATCTATGAGCATTAAGAAAACATTTTTTAACAACTGAAAATAATATTTTTAAATGTAGGCTGGAAAAAATAGTTATCTCTGCTGGTACAGGTAAGAAAAATGTGACTGAGGGAGGTTAAGCCAGCAGCTACCTGTGGGTTACAATTTGTCCAAGTTCACGCAGGTCATCTGGAGCTGTGACGGGATTAAATATTCAAAATTCTAACTCTCGATCCAGTGCTTTTTCTGTGACACCACAAAATGGTATCATTTGAGCCTCATAACTACTCCATGATGTGAGAAATACAAGCATCGGATTATTAGAGGAGTTTGGAAAAGAGACCCATGGTCTAGGCCACCAGAAATGGAGCTTTTTAAATGGGGAGTATTGGTATAAAAGTAAAATCAGGGATTAGACAAAGAAAACAGAGAAATGGATCAAACTTAAGAATTAAATGATAGTCTTATAATACATATGCTTTGTCATTTGAAAAGTTATGAAAGAAGAAGAAGCTCTTTGGATAAATGCTAAAGCAAAAAGCAATGAATCCTAGACCAAGAAAATAAAGGGCCTTGTTTCAGAGGAGGAGGGGGAGGAAGAGGAAGGGGAGCAGAAGGAGGAGGAGGAGGAGGAGGTGGAGAAAAGAAAAAAAAAGAAATATAAACATTCTTATCCTCATTTCCTAGACAACTTGGTGGCTCAGTGAATAGAGTACCACACCTGGAGTCAGGAAGATTCATCTTTGTGAGTTCAATTCTGGCCTCAGACACTTACTAGCTATGTGACCCTGGGCAATTCACTTAACCCTGTTTGCCTCACTTTCCTCATCTGTAAAATGATCTGGAGAAGGAAATGGCAAACTACTCCAGTATCTTTGCCAAGAAAACCCCAAATGGGTTACAAAGAGTTAAACATGACTGAACAATGAAAACAACACCCATTTTGTGAATAAGAAAATTGAGACTCAGAAAGACCAAGTGTCACGCCCAAAATCACACTGCCAGTGCATGGTAAAAAGCAAAACTCAACCCTAGATCTTTGAACTCCAAGGCCATTTCTTTCTCCATTTTATCATGGTGCTTATAATTTGAAAGCTGAATTTCAGGGTGTACACTTTTCTATGAAGCATAAAAAATAATGCACAAGTTTACTCTCTTTTTTTTGCTTTTCAGAAAGCAAATTTACTTTATATTCATGTGTACATTATAATAATACCCAGGTCTGAGTTAGTAATATATTTATAAGCATGATTTTCCTTACAGAGATCTTGATTGCAACTTTCAGTTCTGTTTCTTATCCTTAAGATGCTGAAAGGGAAAGAAATCATTTTTAAGAGAATCAGATAAATAAGACAAATGAAAAATCACCCTAAGGTACACAAAATCTGTAGTCGTATAAAACCAGCTATCCATTATGATTCCAAATCTAAGCCCCCAAATTTATCCCTAGATCTTGCCAGTGCAGAAACTTCATTTCCCTAGGGTTTCTTATGTTTTCACCCTTCAAGTACATCAGTTACCATAGTTTGATGTAAAGTATACAAAGGAAAAAATGGAGGCCTTTGGCTTATACAACTGTTCAAAGTTTACATGAAATTCGAATATATGGAGGGTACCACCATTCTCCAAGTTTCCCAGGCTTGCACCCTAAATGTCATCCTTAATTCCTCATTATCTCTCACCTTCATAACCATATCTCTGTTGCCACAGCCTGTTGGTCTCATCTTTGCAACATCTCACCAATGTACCCCCTTCAAACTTCTAATACTACCACCACCCTGGTATAGGCCCTTATCTCACTCCTGGACTTTTGCAATAGCTGACAGGTTAATCTGCCTGCCACAAGTCTCTCTCCACTCCAGTCCATCATCCATTTAGCTGTCAAAGTAATTTTTCTAAAGAACAATTCCTGTCACACACACACACACACACACACACACAAACACACACCTCCCAGTCAATAAACTCCAGCTTCTCCCTATCATCTCAGAGACATCAAGTATAAAATTCTAAGATAAAATAAAAAATTCTCTGCCTGGCATTTAAAGCCCTTCATAATCTATCCCCCCACCATAAATCCAGTGTTCTTGTACCTTCCCCCCTACCCAAGACCCCAACCACATACCCTGTGATCCAGTGACACTGGTTTCCTCATAATTATTTGCACAAGATACTCCACCTCCCAACTTTAGGCACTTTTACTGGCTCTCTCTCATACCAGGAATTCTCTCCCTCCTCTTCTCCTGCTCCCAGTTTTCCTGGCTTCCTTCAATTTTCAACTAATACCTCATCATCTACAGTAAGTCTCTTGCAATTCCTCTTAATTCTAGTGATTTCCTCCTGTTGACTACTTCCAATTTATCTTGTATATAGTTTTATTGTTCATAGTTGCTTTCACGTTGCCTACCCCATTAGTTTGTGAATTCCTCAAAGGAAAGAACTGTCTTTTGGTTTTCTTTGCATCTCCAGCACTTAGCACAGTGCCTGGTACACAGTAGATGCTTAATGTCTATTGACTGACGGCCCAAAATAATTTTGGAGCTCCATTTGAAAGTAATTTCTTATTTACCAAGTGCCAACTAAAGATACAAGAAGAGAAAGCCATGTACAGATCATTATTCATGTGAAATAGGGGTTACTCTTGCCCATAGTAGAGCTCTTCAGTGCAATTTCAAACGCCCACAGTGAAGAGGCAAGGAAGTTGGCATACGTAAAAGGAAGGTTCATGACATCAGAATACCTCAAAACAAGTGACTGAATGAAGCATTGCATCGGGAGGTATAAACTTAGAGGGGGAAAAAAGATAAAAGTTTGACAATAGAGAAAGACACATAAAAAAAGAAGTCTGGGAGTGTTTTTAAATTGTGTTGGGAAGAGAAACAAACTGGGGCAGTCTGAAATTTTAGAACATGTTCTACTGAGCAAGAGATGATGCATTCAGTACACTCAGGTTGTGAAGAATGTAGAAAAGGGGAATCCAAGAGATTGACCCCATGTGGAAGAAATTGGAAGCCCAGAATTGGAGCTAAGATTCCAATCCTGAGGGCTTCAGGAGAACTCTGTGCTAGTTGCCAAAGGCATGTTGAGAGTTGACAAAGGAATGAGTGACTCTCTCTTTATCTCATTCAGCTACACACAGATAGAATTATGTTTCCCCCACCCAATGGGTAACTCTATCTCTTTCTTTGAAAGGGGTAGGAAACTGTATCCATTCGTGTACAGGGGTTTCTTAAGGAAGATTCTGTATTCCATTTATTTTCTGTGGGGAATTATCTCAATATTTTGTCTTCATTAAATACTTGGCTATTTGATTTGTGGCTTTTAACTGTAGTAGGGGTTCCAGCTGCAATTGACATAATTAATTGGGGAAAACATCTCATACCAAATCTTCAGAAAAGTAATTGGAAGGTCTAGGGCTAGATTTCTCAGAGGGATTTATGGGACCCAGTGCTATACTGAGGTGACTAGACTAAATGTCCCCACTAAGAACATTTCAAACTGGGTGTCCTAGAGACATTTCAAATTCAGCATGTCTAAAACAGAGCTCATTATCTTTCCTCCCAAACCCATACTTCTTCCAAACTTTCTTATTTCCATCAAAGACATCACCACTCTTCCAGTCTCAAAGGTTTATAACTTGAATGTCATCCTCAACTCTTCATTCTCCCTTACCCCATATATACCATCAGTTACCAAATCTTGCTATTTCTGCCTCCACAGCATCTCCTCTATCTGATACCTTCTCAAGCTGTCACCAACTAAGACCCCAATAACCTCTTGCCAAGATTATTACAACAGCCTCCTAATTGGTCTCTCTCCCTTAAGTCTTCCCCCTTTCTAGGTGATTCTGTAAACTGCAACATGATTTTCCTTAAGTTAAAATCTTATTATGTGACTCCCCTCAACCAGCTCTAGTGACTTCTGAATGACTCTAATTAAAACTATAAATGCCTATCTTTCACTTTTAAAGCCCTTTTCAACCTGTCCCCAACATATCTTTCCAGCCTCTTGGCACATAATTGCCTCTCCCACATGCTTCAATCCAGGGAAGCTATAATTCTATCTGTTCCTCATATGCATGATGTCACATGGACATCCATCTTCCCTCTCCCTGACTTTGCTCTGGCTATTGCTCACACCCAGAATGTACTCAGTCCTTACTCTGCCTCACAGAATCCCTCCTTTTCTTCCAGATGTATTTAAGCGGCACCTTTTGCATGATGCCTTTTCTAACCCACCACTGCCCCAGCCAATGCTAGTGCCTTCACTTCCAATTTATCTTGTATTTAGCTGCTTCATATTTATTCTCTTTATATCTGCTGATTTTTGCAGGTAATATGATTCAGTAGAAAAGGCACTGGACTTGGAATTAGAGGACCTAAATTCAAATCCTGGCCCTTTCACTTAGCCAAGTAATTTAATTTTTCTGAGACTCAGATTTCTCCCCTGTAAAATGAGGGGTCTGAACTAGATGACCTTGAGCTATATGTCCCTTCAAATTCTAGACAAATGATCCTATATACTTCTATTTATGATCTGTATCTCCCATTAGAATGTTAGCTCCTTAAGAGTAGGGATGGTTTCATCCTTTTTTTAAAAAAAAGTTTTTTAAATTTATTTTTGAATTTTTAGTTTACAACACTCAGTTCCATAAGTTTTTGAGTTCCAGATTTTCTCCCCCTTCTCTCTCCTCCCCCCTTCCCCACCAAGGCGGCATGTAATCTGATATAGGTTCTACATATACTTTCACATTAAACTTATTTACACAATAGTCAAGTTGTAAAGAAGAATTATAACCAATGGAGTGAATCATGAGAAAGAAGAAACAAAACCAAAAAAGAAGAAAGAAAAAAAAAAGAGAGAGCAAATATTTTGCCTCAATCTGCATTCAGACTTCATAATTCTTTCTCTGGACATGGATAGCTTTTTCCATCCTGAGTCTTTTGGAACTGTCTTTGAACCTTATATTGCTGAGAAGGACCAAGTCTATCAAAGTTAGTCATCACAGGTACCATGTGTCTGTAATCGTGTAGGTTTCATCCTATATATTTTAGTTCCTGGTGCCTAGCGCAGTGCTTGGCACATAGTAAGCACTTAATTAATATGTTGATTAATTGAGCCTTGGATCCCAAAGTAATTGAGGAAGATTTTCAATGGATTTCAGCATTCTTCAGTTTGTTTGTGGGGCTATTTTATAATATGAATATAGCACTCATTCTACTCATGTCAAAAGAAGTTTTTTTTTCATTTTCTAACTCAGAAAATAAGAGACAGCATACAGAGCTGGCCTTAGAATTGAAAGACCTGCCTTTCATATGTACTAGCTATGCTACTATGAGCAAGTCACTTAACCTCTCAATGACTCAAGAAACCCTCTAAACTATAAGCTAAAACTGAGCTGTCCATCTGCACTGGTGGAGGGAGTTTCCACACTGAAAGTTCCTTACATGGGTGAAATGACAGATCCTGACTCTCTTCTGAACCAAAAAAGAAAAAAATTAAACCCTCAAGAAATATATTTCAAAAAAAGCAGGGGCCAAGGAAGAAGGACCATATGTATAGGGAGGCTTTTTTATTTTCTCCCTAGGCTGAATGAAAACACAGAACTTAGTGCCTACTTATAAAAACAGGATATTATGTTGCCCACTTAGGCTCTGTTTAGAGAAGAGTAGCCACACATCTGGGTGAGAACACTTTTGAAAAGCCATGCAAATGGAATCAAACAATATCATATGAACAACATTAACAGAAGTTGTTTTTTTTTAAGAGCTCTGGAGATGATTTACAATGTTTTTTTTTCCCCTAGGGTTTGTTCAAATAAAACAAAGTTTATTTTTTTAAAGAACTAAACTAACACAAGACTTATTTAAAATGAAATATCTTTCTGTCATTCTGGCCCATTATGGTGAATAAAATATTAAAATCAATATTTCTAACAGAAGACCAAAGCTCCTATGATATCAATACGAAAGGTATAAAGGGCAAGGAAAATGAAAAGACAAAAACCTCCTTGGTTTTCCTCTGGAAAGGCATTGACAATGTCTTCATTTTCCTTTGGCACCAGAATCGTTTATAAAAATTGGTATTATCAGCTGGCAAGCAACCATGGGGAAAGCATTTTGACTAGGAAAGATAATGGCAGCCTTCAGGATGGAAAAAGTAAGCAGATGCATGACACTGCCCCCTAGTGAACTGAGAGAGTCAGCTTCCATATCTGTGGTCACCCACCCAGGTCTCACTAAGGAAGAAAATCTAGCATCGCAGAGGCAAAATAACAATGCAGGCAATGCTTGACACGTGTATAACCTTTTGCAGTATAAAACATTTAATATACGTTATCTTATTTGAGGATCAGCTGTGAGGATCAACCGAAATACTGGAAGAGAGGGAGTAGGTTGTTATAATTTTCATTTTCACAGATAAAAAAAGCAAAGTTGAAAGTTGTTAAAAATGACTTGCCCAAGGTGAAAAACAGTTAGTGAGCGGCAGAGCTAGAAGAGACCTTAACAGCTCCCTTTCTTACAGATAAGAAAACAGGCCCACAAACCTCATTGCTGCTGATCACAATTGAGAAGCTCCTTATCTGGGGGGTGGAGTGGACAAAAAGGGGGGGGGGAGGTGTTGACTAGAAAGCCAGAAGGAAAAATGAGTTATTTCTCATGTGCCTCTTCTTCCTCTAAACATCTTTAGCGCTTATTGCCTGTATCACTCATCTAGTACTTATCAAGCAGTTTTTCCCTTGTTTATTTCTTCCCTATCCAGCTAGATTGGAAGCTCTAGGAGGGCAGAAACCCCCACTCATACATTATACAATGTGTTGAGCAGTGCTGTACATTCATCAGGTACTCAACAAATAAGTACCAGAATGTTGGACTGGCATGACACACAGAATTACAACCTGAGATTATAATTCATAAGAATGTAAGTGTAAGATTGATTCTTGTACTATCAGAGATTTAAACTAGAATAAAATTATTTGCCATGTAGAGATGCTTCGTGCTGAGAAGAGGAAAACCCTGCCATGATATCCATGTGCTATATTATTAAAAGCTAAAGTGAAAATCTTAACAACTGGTCTGATCCCATGCTGAACATTTCTGTTGATGTAATGTTTAGTCTTCACTTGTGTCAATGTCAGAGACAATTGGCCAGAGGCCATCTAGGTCCCTCCCAAAAGAAACACTACAAGGGAAACCATTTTGAGTTTTCATGGGCTACTCAACCAATTCCTATTCAACCAACGGATCCTATCCCTTAATATAAATTGTATAGGCATTAATGTCCATATGCAGAGACTCCTCCATTCACAAACAGATGTACCCATCTCTGGATGGAACAACTGACTGCTCAACTGTGGGAGCTCAACATGTAGCCAACATCTAAAATTATTAATATATTTTCCCTGATCCCCAATAAGCAGGATAAGCTCATAGACAGAGCTGGAAGGAATTTTGGAGATGAATTTTGGAAACTGAGGCTCAGAGAAGAGATCTTCCCGAGGCACCAAACCCCCTCATAATTAGTGTGGCTAAAGGAAGAAGATGTCTTCTGAGTGGAAGAAATCAGTGTTTGTGACTTATGTTTATACTCCCCCTGCTAAAGCTATGACCAAAGGCGGAATCTTGCTTTACTGATCAGTTCCATCCAGTTTAGAATGAATGTAAATAACAATTGTTTTTGTTTTGGCCAAAAACTCTAAGAGTCTTCCCTTCCCAGATTTTTTCCCCTGGGTAAAGAGTCCATTTCTTCCCTAGCCTTAATCACTAAATGGATATTGCCTCAGTCAAACTAAGACTTGTTATAGACCTTAGCTTAAAAAGGCCAAACTCTCCTACTGCATCCAGGGCCATCTCCAGTTGTCCTGCTCTATGTCTGGCCACTGGACCCAGATCGCTGTGGAGGAGAAAGTGAGACTGGTGACTATGCACAGCCCTCCCTCACTTAAATCCACTTAAAACCACTTCACTTGCATGTCACAGCATCATGGTCCTCTTCAAGAACGAAGGATGCACAAGTGCTGGTAACTTTACTCTTGCACAGAAACAGGTCCCTTCTGAAGCATTTTGACTTTGAATTTCTATTCATTGAGTCTTTTTTTTTTATTTTGGCCAGTTGGACTGACCTAATTAGCAAGAGAGCTTTGTTTAGATTCAAATGGACCCATTTCTACTCCAGAGAGGTTAACATCCAACCCACCTATAAACTTTCACATAAAGCATGGTGCAGCTGACCTCAAAGCCGGGAATACCTGAGTTCAAGGCCTACCTCTGATACATACCGGTTCTAAAACTCTGAGACTTCATCTCTCTGTGTACAAGACAGCTCTATAAGACCATATATAAGTTACAGAGAAGGTTCTAAGTTCCAATGGTAGAGGGAACTTCCTCACCCAGGAATTCCCTACATGGATTAAATTACAGGTCCACTGGTACCTATAATAATTACTAATAATAACAATAATTATGATGGCGATAATGATTTAAAAAGATCATACAGTACTTTAAGCTATGCAAAGTGCTTTACAAATGGCACTGCATTTTATCATCACAGCAACCCTGGAAAGTAGGAGCTATGATTATCCTCACTTTACAGACGAGGAAATTTAGATTGAGGTACGTTAAGTGACATGCCCAGAGTCACTTAGCTAGTAAACGTCTGCAGCAGGTTTGACTTCCAAGCTAGACGCTACCTATTCTGTCCAACACTCTATGCTGACTTTACTAGCTTACCTCGATGTTAAATTCTTCATAGGAGGTTTTGAGAACCTCCTCCAAGGAATACCAAAGGCCTAGTATGTCCTGTACCCTGTGTTTGCTCAGCAAACATTACCTCAGTTCATTTGAAATCCATCTGATCCTAATTACCACCTCCTTTGGAAAATCAAAAAGAGAGATAAGCCTCTTTACAAGCTTTCCTTCAGGTATGGCTTACATTTGGCAATATGTGACTTAGCCATCATAGCGTAGAATTAAAGCTGGAAAGGGCCTAAGAGATCAACATCTCTAAATCTCTCAGTTTGCAAATGAGGAAGATGAAGTTCAGAGAGGCTTTGGCTTGCCCAAAGTCACACAGATAGTAAGTTGGCAGAGGCAGGATTCAAACCCAGTTCCTGAAACTCTAACTCCTTCACTCATCCCACTGCATCATGCTGCCTCAGTACAAAGCCAACAACTGTCTCCTCATCAGTATGATCTTCATCTTCTTAGCCTTGCCCTTGAAGCTAATGTCTCCTTTATCATCTACCCCTTACCTGAGAGTTTTTATGGCTATGAGGCAGCTAGTAGATAGAACATTGGACCTGAAATCAGGAAGATCTAAATTAGAACCTTGCCTCAGACACTTACTATGTGATCCTTGGAAGGCCTCTGAGCCTCAGTTTCCTCGTCTGTAAAAGGACAATAGTAACGGCACCTACTTCACACAGCCGTGAAGAGTAAATGAGATAACCTGTGTAAGATACTTTGCAAACCTTAACATGTTGTGTTGTCATTGCTACTGCTGCGTCTGACTTTTCATGACTCCATTTAGGAATTTCTTGGCAAAGATACTGGAGTGGTTTGCCATTTTCTTCTCAAGCTAGTTTTCAGATGAAGAAAGTGAGGCAAACAGGGTTAGGTGGCTTGCCCAAGGTCTAACAGTTGGTAAGTGTCTGAGGCTGAACTTGAACTCAGGTCTTCCTGACTCTTGGCTCCACACTCTATTCACTGAGCCACCTAGCTGCCCCCAAATGCTATGTAAGTGCTTGCTAATATTACTATTGGGACAACTAGGTGGCATAGCAGATAGGTGACTAAGCCTGGAATCAGGAATATCCGAGTTCAAATCCAGCCTCAGACATTTACTAGCTATCTGACCTTGGGCAAGTCACCTAAGCCTGTTTGCCTCAGTTTTCTCATCTGTATAATGAGCTGGAGAAGGAAATGGCAAACTACTCCAGTATCTCTGCCAAGAAAACCCCAAATGGGATCACAAAGAGTCAGACATGACTGAAACAACTGAGCAACAATATTATTATAATCATCATGGTACAGATCTCCTTCTTAATTGTTCATTCAGCATTGCCTTACTCTGGCACAAAAGTGTCTGCAAGAGGCCTTCGCCACCCAGATCCCAAAGATTTATTTTCAGGGGTAGAGCATGCATAAAATATTTGGAGACAAAACAGCCCTTTAAATGCAATGGTTTGGGGTGTGGGCAGAAGAGAGGAAGATTTTTAGGGAAAAAAATAACCATTTTATCTGTGTCTATATCCTATTAACCAAAGAGGTCGAGGGCCTTTGAATGATCAGATTAAATATTTTTAGGCAACTTCAGTGAACCTCTGACAGGAATAGGATTAGCATCAACTGAAGAGTAATCCATCTTGGGCTGGAAATCTCAGGTCTCACATATCAGGAACAACATGGTATGATAAATTACATTAAAAGCCTTCATGAACACGTACCGCCAAATGACAATAGCTCCTCCTTGCTGTTATTAGCAGCTGGGGGAGGTTCAATGGATAGAGCACAGAACTTGGAATCAGGAAAACTTGAGGTCAAATACTACTGCCTCAGACCCTCACTAGCTGCATGACTCTGAGGAAGTCACTTAACCTTTCTCATAATCAGTTTCTTCATCTTTAAAAAGAGATGATAATACATACAACACAGGGTTGTTGTGAGGATCCAACGAGATAACACATATAAGCTCTTTGCAAAACTTAGTGTTATATAAATCATAGCAATTTCTATTTATTATTGTTTTTATTCCTTTCCTCACCAGGGCACCGTCTCCCCGTAGCTCATACATGTACTCAGGGTTCTGCACTGATCCATGCTCTCTAATATTTTGCAGAAACATAAGGGAAAGTCTAGGAAGTGATCTAATATTGGTGGCTGAGAGGGAGAAAAGGAAAAATGAATAGCTAGAGAATTTTTGTACTCTCAGACTCAGCTTTTTGAGTTCATATCTGGCCTCAGACACTCACTAGCTGTGTGCACCTGGGCAAGTCACTTAACTGTTAGCTTCAGCTTCCTAATCTGTAAAATGAGCTGGAGAAGGAAATGTCAAACCACTCTAATATTTGCCAAGAAAATCCCAAAAGGGGTCACAAAGAATGGGACACAACTGAAAACAACTGAACAATGGCAACAAATAGAAATATAAAATAGGTGACTGACAAAGGCCAAACATGATATACAAGTGATAGGCATAATGCCTCTAGCCAGATGCAGGAACAGGAAATTTGGAAATAATTTCCCATACAATTGATCTTAATACTATACAAATGTCTGTTAAAAAGTTTTTTGCCTGACAGGTTGGGGGGTGGGAAGAGCAAAAATGGTGGCTTTTAATACAGGGGGATCAAAGTTTGGCCCCAGGAAATAATTGAGAAAATGCGTTTCCATTCCTTCATTGCAAAGGTGGGAGATTATGGGTGTATAGTAATGCGTATGCTGTCAAACACATGATACATGAGTTGGTTTGCTGGAACTACTTTTTTTTCTCTTCCTTTTTTTATGTTTTGTTATAAGAGACAGCTTGATGGGTAAGGGATAAGAAGGGATATATTCAGAAATAAATGTGTCCTAAAAACACATAGCAATAAAAATAAGATTTTTTATGAGATCAAATCTATTGGCTCTCCGAATAAGAATACACATACTACAGGGGAACAACTGAGCCTTTTTCAAAGCCCTGATTCCAAAGTAGGACAATCTCTCCAGAACAGACTGGGAGAATTTCCCCAATGCCAAGTCACTAAGCAGAGCTTCTAGAGGCAGTGAATCACCATCATTCCCTCACCTACTCTAGAAAGGGGCAGTCCAATCCAAAGGTCACCACAGAAATGTCCAATTGTTCTCTGGAACAGTCCGTGCCTAGGCTAAAGTAGAATCCTTGACCTAAAAGGCTATCAGGTACTCAAGTATAGAAGGCACATTCAAATAAGCTGCCCATACCCTCTTGTAGCCTTCTCAAAGAAGCTTTTGCCCCTTCTACATCTCCAAATTTGCCTTTAGTAAAACTTTAAAATACCTGATTTAAACAAGAAACATTAATATTCCCCAATTGCCCCATAGAACAATGAAACCCAAACGATTTCACTAAGGTTGTATATCCACTTAAGCCCCATTTGAAATAATCCTGAAAGTTGTAACTTAAAATGGGAAACCTGTTAATAGTCACTTTTTATAGCTGTAGACTCAATACCATTTTATCTCTTTTATACATTTCGCATAATCAATCACTTATGATATATAACACTCCTATAAATCATGGTTCAACTTATTTCCTGGTGAAAAAAGATCTGAAAGAGAATGTTTTCATTTCTACTGAAGCTGGAATCCAACACAACAATTGTGTTGCCAGAGAGGTTCAAATTTACCATGCTTTTCAAGGAGGTGAGAATCAGTCATAAAACTTTCAACCAAGATGCTTTACCCTGAAAAATGACTGCTACTTACTCACATCTATGTACAGTCCAGCCTGTAAATTAGGTCTACATGTCTACACGATTGATTGTAATGAAATCTAAACCATTCATTCATTCTACTTGTTAACCTATTTAGAAAAATTGCACAAATGTTTATTTCCATAATATATGGAAAGAGTTTCCAAAGTTAGCGCAGCCTATGTGGCAATGAAAAATCTTTACAATGTATAATTAATGAGTTTACATTACTTATTCACTTGTTCCCACCAATTTTTTCCTCTGCCTATTAAACATTATAGCAAAAAGATTTTTTTATTTTTTATAATGGGTATAGTGGGCATTTATACCCACTAGCCCAAACCCAGAAATCATTAAAACTGTGATGCGGCTAATGAAATTCCATATAATTATGAAGCTAAGTTTCAGTTAAAGAAACAGAGACTATGAAACATGTGAAACTTCCATTTGGTTTCAGTACCCAGAGACAGAGTTAGATGCATCTCTTGAGTTTTCTGACCTCTAGTATTTTAAACCAATCCTTGAGCATTACTTTGATGTGGGGATTACTTAAAAACAGAATAGCTAAGTTTTTCAGACAATTTAGTTTTTTGACATGGTTTCCAAGAATGCATAGCATCTAAAGCAAGCTCTTTTATGACCTAACATCAAGAATTGCCCATGGCATTCCTGGAAAACTGTTGAAGTAACAATAGAAACTCCCAAATGGTAAAATATAGTGTACCTATGTTATCCAGGACAAGATACTACTCCTAATGTGAACCTCTACACAGTACCAGGTTGGCACAGGTGGGTGTCAGAACATATTCCTTCTATGGGGTGCTAACATAAACAGACACACACAATGCAACATTGAATGTCACTTTGTGATATCTCACAATATAGCACATGGTAACTAGTCAGGAAATTCCAGCCTTAGTGGTGGAGGGAGAACTGAAATACATTCTCTGAACCCAGAGACACAGTTAAATGCATCTCTTGAGTTATCGGGCTTTTAGTATTTTAAACCAATCCTTGAGCATTACTTTAATGTGGGGGTTGCTTAAAAACAGAATGCTATGAATGCCCACAATAATAGAATATTGTCAGAAGCTAAACAATCTTGTTTTTCCTCAGCTCCCATTAGTCAATGTCTCTAGTCAATAGTATTTGTTAGATAGATGGAGAATAGAAAGCGCCTTTGGAACTGTCCAAGACGTACAAGTAGTACTGCTCATCTGCGGAACAATGATGCCGACACGAAACCAGATGTAACTCCTTTGGCTTGAGAGTGCAATTAAATTCCCTTTGGATGATTCATTACCTGTGACTACCACTGCTTAAAAATCAGAGTATTAAAGAATCTAAAATTCTTCCTTAATCATGACACTGTCTGTTAATCAACCACTACCCTACCCTAAAAACTTTAGAGAGGAAATAACCTGATCCACTCAGGGAAATAGAGTCATCAGACAAGGAACCTCTAACAAAACACAATCACTCCAAACTCAACTTTGTCCATAGCCCTCTGCTTTAACAATGAGGAGCACTGATCACCTAATTCAACAGAGGAAGACCTTTTCCAACTCAAATATGTAATTTGTGATTTTTAAAAGCAGTTGCTACATACATTGCATGACCTACAATGGACTGTACCAGCTGTACTTACGTAAATTATTTACAGGGGCTCTTGTATCCATGTTTTCGTAATGCTGGACATGAACGACAATGTTAAGGTCTCTTTCCATGTGGTCTGTTGTGCAGTGGCCCTGTGGTCTCATAACATCAGCAAGAGCCCTAAGAAAAATGAAGAACACAGATATAATCAATGACCCCCCCATAAAAAACAATCACCTTCTACTAGCTGTAATAGATGTTACACATCCTTCTCTTCTAAAATATTTTATATAATATATAACACACACATGCCAGACATATATATATATATATGTATATCTACATTCATATGTAGATATAAATATATCTGCATATATGTGTATATGTATATAGCTATCAATTTATGAACCTCTTCCGTGAAAACTCTCTCCAGTAACGCAAATTGCAACTTCGCATAGGGTTGCTGAGGGCACTGAGTGGCTAAGTGATTTGCTCATGGTCACACAACTAGGACAACCTAACTTCAAAGGTCTCCCTACTATCCACTATGCCATACTGACTTCTAAAGTACTCTATAACTGTGAGATGTTGTCTTCATTATCCTCATCATCATTACTCAAGCCCCCATAGTTCCATCCAACAAAAAGGAACACTGCCATAATCTTAGGTATATATGCAATATACTCTGCTGTTCAGAGCCTCAAACTAATTTTCATGCCAAATATGTTATACAAAGATGGGGGAAGAGAGAAGGACAGAGAGAAGCATAAGAAATGGCTTGTTAATTCACAAATGATAATAAAGAGATGTATTTCAGTCCTCCCTCCACCACTAAGGCTGGAATTTCCTGACTAGTTACCATATGCTATATTGTGAGATATCACAAAGTGACATTCACTGTTGCATTGTGTATGTGTCTGTTTACATCAGCACCCCATAGAAGGAATATGTTCTGACACCCACCTGTGCCAACCTGGTACTGTGTAGAGGTTCACATTAGGAGTAGTATCTTGTCCTGGATAACATAGGTACACTATATTTTACCATTTGGGAGTTTCTATTGTTACTTCAACAGTTTTCCAGGAATGCCATGGGCAATTCTTGATGTTAGGTCATAAAAGAGCTTGCTTTAGATGCTATGCATTCTTGGAAATCATGTCAAAAAACTAAATTGTCTGAAAGCAGACTAAGCTCATAGTGTTGTATATGTCTGTTATGTCTAGCATAATTGGTAGAAGCTATCAAATGAGTGGGTAAAGGTAAAGAAGTAACGTATAGATACATGTTTATTAGTCAGTATTGAATGAGCAACGACAAAATTCAGACAGACAAAACATGAAACACTAAAGAGGGCCTTGGCTTATCAAATTCCCTTTCAATGTTGTTCTATGGACCCAGTGGAACAACCTGGTCAGGTTGTATCAGTCAGAGTCAGAAATAGGCAACAGGCAAAATGGGCCTGGGAAATTTACAATGTAGAATGGGAAGAAAGTATGTAGAACTAGAAAAAAAGTATGACATGAAGCCAATGAAGAGATATTCCATTAGACTGGTGGGAATATTAGTAATCTATATTGTTCTCTATAATCACAGAACCTAAGTATAGAAGTAGTTAGCAGGAGAGGATTCAAATCGAGCTTATTATTAATATCAAACATGTCCTACTTTGCATATTTACACTTCCAATTTAGGACAGCAACCATCCCATAAGCCTTCCTTAGGTATTGTAGGAAAAAATATATTTGCAAGTTGTTCTTTGAAAGTTGAATCTGCATTGGAAAAAACCTTTTTTTCCCGAGATAGCTTGCTTGTACTCTATTTAAAAAATACTAGCCATTGAAATTTCACAGATGACAATGATTCACAATCGGTAAGGAATACATTATAATACATAATTCTATTAATGGTGATGGATTTGTGTTGTTCTATCCATGTTCTCCTGCTTCCTCTCTCTCATGCCTCATTGTGACCAACTGTATATGCTTTCGAGAGCACTGATAAAAGAGCACCAAGGGCACCTTGGAAAAGAGCTAAGCTAACAGGTCCATATAGGAATGAGATGCATCACCTTGGCCTCTATCTAACCAATTGAGCTAACAAGGCTACTCCTATCTTTGAGAATCTTTTTTGATTCTCTTGATACAAATGATAAAAATGACACAGAAAAAGTAATCAAGATAGATGAGAATAATATATTTATAAACTTACAGACCCAGTCATCTGGCAAAATATTTTATAGTTCTGAACACCACTTCCCCCTGAGTACAGAGGTAGCATGGAGGGTAATAAAAAAACAGCATTGAGACAAAAGAGCCACAATTGTTCCCAAGAAAGTGGTTCAAAATATGGAAGAAGGTCTATGTCACAGTGATTACTCATGTTTGCTGTGACATGAGGCCCTACTCACCTGAAAGTGTTACCAATTCTAGTTAGTTATCAAATTTTGAGTAGGCATTGTACCACAGATACTTTTGCAGAGAGTTTGAAAGGCAGAAACAGGTGAAAAGACAATCTCCAAACCCATTTCCTCTCTAGATTTTCAGGACTTTGAAGAGGAAAATAAATATGTAATAGGGATTATAACCAGGCACTTATAAAAATTGGATTCTAGAAATCACCTAGCCTCAGCTCTAAAATACCTATAAAAAGCAACATAAAAGTCAAAGAATCTTTTGCTAGAGGAACCTCCCTTAATCTAGGTAACATGAGATGCATATGGGCTCTTGGAGAAAATGCTCCCACTGAAACCAGAAAGAACCCAAATGCTTAATGTGATGCTTTAGTAACAAATGCCATGAACTAAGAGCTCCATGCTGAATATCTGCTTATTCATGTAGAGATTTTATAAAGGTAAGTGTAACCAGTACTCCTTTTTTCCTTTGTCAAAAATACATAGAGTAATATTTCCACATTTTTTTCAGTTGGCTACTATGGGTAAGTAATAGACTTCTTTAATTAAGACTTTTCTCCTCTCTTTGGTTTTATATGTCCCAATATTAGTTGCTATGATATGAAGATGCATTCTAACTTTTTGACACAGGAAAGATTTACGGGTATTTTGTTGCTCATAACAAGAACTGGATTTTTTTCTCAAAATATGAAGTGTCAGTGCTTAAACCTGAAGCTAGGAGGTATTCTGCAAGAAAAACAACCTTGACATTCTCCATGTCCATCATTGAATGTATGGGATTCCTGGACTTGGGAAGATGGAAGAGATCCATGGGATTGGATTCTATGTCTTTGTGAAAGAAGGAAAGGGAGAAGACTTTGGGAGAAGAATTGAAAAAAAGAGAGGAAGGTCAAGTAAAAAAAATTACATTAATGATTGGTTGCCATTTCTCCATATGTCTAGGGACTCCAGTTCCTCTGAAGAGTGTTTTAAAAAATACCCAGGACACACTGCTATTTAGTTTGCCACTTGGATTTCTGATTCTGTTTGAAGGTTTGCAAAACAATGACACATGCTCCCTACTGGCTACAAGTCTAAAGAGCCTTCAACACATGTTACTCCCCCAAAGATCACTTATAATGGATGCCTCTAGAATAAAGTCCAATCCTGCTTGGGGCAAGTACAGAAAACATTAGTGGCTTTGATCATTTTGTGGATCTTTGAACCCACCTTCATATGCAGAAACTAGTGCAGAGCAAAAGAAGCATTTATTCAGGGCATGGGTGGGCTGGGAGTTCTACATTTTCTTTCTCTAAGATTGAAAAGACTTTAGATTAGACATGAGTATCTGTGGGAATGCTTTTCTACTTTCACTGATGGCTCAATTTACAACTCAAAGTGGGTCAGGCAGTCCCCTTCAGCCCAATATTATTGTCAGCACCCAAACCAGATGTAAGATTTGGAGTGATAGAACTGAAGGGGGCCTTAGAGATCATCTAATCCAGTTCCCTGGTTTTACAGATGAAGAAGCTAAGGCTGAGAAAAATAAAGCAAGGCAGAGACAAAGATAGATTTATATAATGACAAAAAAGGCAGTTACCTCAGGGCTCCCCAGGTTTGTCGGACCCCCATAGTTTCATTTAGCCTTACCAATTTCATAGTAAATAATGTCTATTGTCAAAGGGATCTTTGTGGCAGTGTTGACTGAGGGTCTCACTTGCTCTTAATCTATTACAGATTAGAGCTCAAGTCTACAGATTCCTACTTTAGTCAGTCCTCTTCCCACTATTTACTTTCTACCATCAACTTTTCACTATTTTCCATTAAATTAGTTGGGTCTTAATACCACCAATTCCAGTTCTTGCCCTGACTCTAACTTGCTGTGTTACTTAGAAGGAATCAGTTAACCTCTCTGGACCTCAGGAAATTAATGTTGTTCAACAAATGTTAGGGACCTCAAAGTCCTCTGGTGCAGTTGTTCTTTTATTACTTTTATATAGCACAGGGGAAAAATGTACTGCATACCACCATAACTTTCATTGCCACTGGCTTCATTATGTGCAAACAGCATCTGCATTATTTTCCCTGGGAAAATGTGGGTGCTCAAGGCCCCTCAGAAAAAGATTGAAGCATGTTGTTTACCACAGGCAAAGTTTAAAAGCTGAATCAACACTGTTCTTTTTCAGTCAGATTTTCAACCTCTCCCTGAAGAGGAGATGCTTTCAGATGAGATGAGAGCTAATTCAATCTCTGTGTCCCTCTGTCCCAGACAAAACTAATTAACAGGGCTGGGACCATCGAATTAATTTTACACAGAGGCAGCCTTATACAAGGGTTCCTGCAACTAAGCTTGGTGTTTCAGACCAGGCCCAGCAATTCCCTAAGTATCTTCAGATGGACACTAATTAGTAAATTGCCATTGTTAGGAACTGAAATTGTGAGCAGCACAGGAGCTTAGTGAACAGCTGCATAGTAAACTTGGAGCTATCCAGTTCAGCACTGCTCCAGCATTATAAAAGTAAGCATAAAGGTCATACATAGAGTCAGTGTAAAATACTTCAAATGAATGTAAGAAGTATCTTGGCCATGTTCACCTTTTCTGATTAAACATCCTATGCCTTGTAAAAGTGCTCCAAGACATACAACTTTTCTTGAACTACCCCCAAGGACTTGGGGTTTTCAGCTATAGCCTAATAAGGACTATAAGGTATTTTCTTCAGGATTTGAAGGACATTTGCACATTAAAGTACCCCAGATGCCCCCCAGAATTGAGCTCCTTGGGGAAGGGAGGGGAAAGGTTAGCCAAATCTTTTTTCAACTAGAGGAAGGAGGGAAATATAGTCAGAATGAGTTTGCCATTGTAACTCTGGTAGGGTTGGAAAATGATATTAGCATAGTAAAAGAACATTCCTCTACTTTTAGAACATCCAGGCTACAGATCTCCCTGAAATACACATACTCCCTTAGAGTAAGTATATTATTTTGAGGGATATTTGGAAATATTTGGCCTTCAATACCCACAAATATGAGCAAAGCTTGTTTGAGAGTCATGGAGATTGTGTTTCCTCAGAAAAAAAAAGCTTGAGATTTAAAGCAAGTAGGAGAACTATAGGGTTTATCTGTCCCTTTATAATGGTACAGTGGCCTGGGATTCAGGAGACCTGGGTCCTGGTCTAGTATTACCATTCACTCATAGTGTGATAGTGTGACCTTGGGCATGACACTTTATTTCTAGGCCTGTTTCTTCATCTGTAAAATGGGGGGTGGGGGAGGGAGAGTAGAAAAGATTCTCTGAAAGGACCTTTACGGCTATGACATTCTATGATTCTATGAATCATTTAGTTTCAGAGAACTATCCAAAGCTAATCTATATCAGACCTCTCTCTACAAGTTGCCTTAAGAAAAACAAAAATGCAGGAAATTAATGTTACTAAGCAAGTGTCAGAGAGGAGAGTAATTGATCAAGGTTAAGGGGATATACTGTAATGCTCAATGAACTAGACGGTTGTTTTGTGGTTTGAGTGTGTTGGTGGGACTCGGTCTTTTTATTTGTTTAGTAGGTCAGGGCTTCTTGAAACCTCTGGAGAATTATTTTTATATACTACTAACCAATCCCTTTCTTCCAGAGTCCCTCCATCCACTCAAGGTGGCTTGCAGACACCGAGAAGAATCCTCCCCACACACATACAAACACATACACACATGCACACACACTTCTTCCTCCAAAACCCCTCCCTGCCAGGAAAAATTAATCTGATCCCCTCGTGTATAAATAGAAAATAATTGCTAGTGAACTGGTGATGCATTCCTTCGCCTATTTTTGGAGGGGCTCTTTGTTCGGTTCAGGAGAAGCAAAACAGCACACACACACACACACACACACACACACACACACGACCCCGAAATGGGGGCGGGAGGCACGCGAGGATTTCATCTCTAGGTTTCAGCTCCAGGATCAGGGGGAAGCTCTCAGGCGCCGATCATCCAGCTGTTTCCCAGCCGCAATCCAGCCTATACGGCACTCGGGATAGAGACCCTCCGGAAGCCCACGCCACCCATGGCTGATCCCCCAGTAGAAGGCGTTCTTGTCACTGTGTCAGCTCTCAAAAGTTACCGAGACGTAGGGATCAATTTAAACTCTCTTGTTTATTATGTATAGATATAGATGTATATATAAAAGAAAAATAGCTCCATTAATTCTCAAACGTCTTCTTCCATCTGCTCCAACTTCCCCTTGCCTGGGAGTTGCAAAATGAATGAGACAGACTACAAACTTGACAAATGGCTAATGTCTTGAAGGAAAGGGCTCTGTGGGGCTCGAGCTCCTGGGGAGGGGGCTTAGCAGCGGCACTTCTTGATTGCCCTGGCGCAGGGCGCCCAGCTCAGCTCCAGTAGCTCTGAGCACTACTCTAGCTGCTTACTCCGGGCTGTGACCAGAGCTTCCTAGCTTCGAAATTGAGAGAGAAGGGAAAGAAAGGGGGCGGGGGTTGGGGGGAGGAGGGGGGAACAATAGGTTCCTGTCTCTGGTGAACTGTAGTCCCTCTCTGGGAGAATCCGCAGTTGCTTTGGAAAACCGATCGGTTTCCCAAAGGCTTTTGTTCTTTTCCCCACACCCAACGCCTCCTTCGCCTTATTTTCCCAAGTCAGATGAGGTGCAAGCAATACACACACGCGCGCGCGCACACACCACACACACACACACACACACACACACACACACACACACACACACACGCCCTCTCCCCCTTCCCCTTGCAACCCTCCTTGCTTTGCGCCTAGGCTAAGCGCTGTTTATCTAAGGCTACATAAGAAACCCTCATCAATTGGAGGACGTGGTCCTGAATCCCAGAACTCTTAACGGGGACGGGACGGCTCAGTATCTCCGCCACACAAATGCACACCTCCCCTCGACCTCCCATCTCCCCCCACCATACACACACACACACACACACACACACACCTCTGCGGGGGAAGAGGGAGTGTGGCAAGATGGGGAATAGAGAACCTCCCCCACCTGCTCTGAGAAAAGTGTCAGTTCCCTGCACTCCCCAGCCCAAAGTTGGCTTCCCCAGCTCTGCTCCTAGAAGAGTGAGGATCGGGAGGCTGGAGAGGCGTTGCCAGGGGGAGGGGAAAACGGAGGGGGAAAGGGAAAGAAGGGGGAACCCACCTGGACATGTGCTCCCGCTGGGGTCGGTGAGCCTTCTCTAGCCCCAGCTTGGTGAAAATGCCCACTAGCACCATGACAGCCACCACCCCGCAAATGATGTAGACAATAAGGTTAGTCTTGTCCTTGGTTGGGTCATGCAGGGGGTCGTCCTTGCGGGCCGGGGGTTTTCCCGTGTTGAGCCAGAGTGGCGTGTCGTAGTTGGTGCAGGTGCTCTGATTCAGGCGCCTCTTCTTGAACGTGCAGCAAAAGCGAAAGCCACAAGTGCCGCAGCAGAAGATGAAGTCCCCAGAGCTGCAGTTAAACGGAGGGTCCCACTGTCCCATGACATCGAAGTAGCCTCGGCAGGAGTCTGGCGTAGGAGCTTTGGTTGGGGCCGCCTCTGAAGCTCCGGCGGCTTCCCCAGGCTCCCCGGCTCCCGAGCGGTTACCCCCGGACAGAACCACCACGTTGTCCAGGTGTTGATGCTGCTGTTGCTGCTGCTGCTGGTGGAGCTGCCCCTGCCCTGCTCGCTCCTGCGCCCGGCACACGCGGGCGCACAGCTCGGTCAGGCAACAGCCGAGGAGCAAGCGAAGGACACGGCGCATTGTGTCTCCCAGCCTGGGCTCCGCCGCTCTGCAGCCGCCGGAGCCGCTGCCGCCACCGCCGGAGCCGCCGCCGCCGCCGCTGGAGCTGCTGAAGCTGCCGAGGCTGCCGGGGGCTGCGAGCCGCCAGGAGCCGCACATGCAGGGGGCGGCGCGGGGCGCTCTGTCCGCTGCCACTGCGCTCTCAGCCGGCGGCGCTTGGTTCCAGCGCGCGGCCACAAGGGGCTGGGCGCGGCGTTGCGCGTAGGGTCTGAGGGGGGAGGTGGAGGTGTGGGGAGGGGGAGGGGGGAGAGGAGAAGACGGTCAGTTCAGTAGCAGGTGTTTGGGGCTGAGGAGGATGGTTGAGAATGTCAGTCTCTCCTAGGGCCCCTACTGTCCGATGTCCCTGCGGTCCCCCTCCCTCTATTCTTCAGTCTCCTTGCACTCGTTCGCCGGGTCCTTCTCACCTCCCCAGCTCCCGGAGTGCGCGAGTGAAAGGGAAGCGACACTTGTGGAATGAAGGGAGGGAGAGAAAGAGGAAGGAGGAGTGTGTGTGAAGAGAGGAGGGGTGACGAGGAGGAAAGAGGGAGGGAGGAGGGCACGCAGGCTGAGGAGGCGAGAGTGGTAGGAGGGGAAGGATGGAGCTGGAGCAGGGTAGGACTGGGGAGAATAGAGAAGGGTGGCAAGCCGGGGAGCGAGTCGGGGGCAGTGTAGAGCCCCGGGAAAAGAAAGACTGGAAGGCAAGAACAGAGCGCTTCTTAATCTGCCTGCGAGAAGAGATGCCACTTTATCTCCTAGCACTGGAAAGCTTGGCACGTCTCCAGTTCAGGACCTCTCTGACTAGAAGGGACTCACCTTCTCCAAGACAGATGGACCGTATGAGAGGTCAAGGGAAGAATAGCATAGACCCGAACCTGCAGAACTGGCCCTAGTCTCTCTTGGAGCTACAGAATTGGGAGCGCCAGTAACGTTTTCACCCTCGTGAGGAGAAAAAGGAGATGTTGGGGCAGAGCGACGAATTCCCGGACGCTGCGGGCGCAGTAAGGAGGTTTGGAGAGGGCTTGGACTTGGGAACTGGGAAGAGGTCTAGCCCAAGTCCAGAGACCTCTTTCTGCACATGGAGTTGTCCTGCGCTTTCCTAGACTGCGCTCTTGTGTCTGCGCCCTACGGCGCAGAACCCAGGAAGCACGGAAGAAACCGAGAGACACCCCTGATCCCCTACTACCCCGAGTCCAGCGGCAACAGTGTGGAGAAGACGGATCAGGGGGGGTGGGATGGTAGGCACTTCCGAAGCTGGGGAACAGATAGCGCCTGCTTTGGGGAGAGGGTAGTGTGGTGCTGGTGGAGAGGGGCTGCCGGGAGATTAGAGTGGTGCGGAGACCCTCAGGGCCGGAATGAGAAACAGATAGGAGCAATCTTGGGGGGGGGGTGTCCAGGGAGGATTAGGAAATGAGAGGCGGAGGGTGCTGCTGGAACAGAACATTCTTGCTCTAAAAGCTTTGCTGGCTATCCGAGGTTCCATCCCAGCACAGAGCTACAGAAAAAAGGAGGAAGGGCAAAGGAGGACTCGCCATTCTTTTGCCCTTTTGCGGAGGTCGAGGGGACCATCACCCCGCAACCTTCTCCTTCCCTGCGGTCTCTTGCCAGGTTGAACCCGACTGGAGAAAGCACCTCTTCGAGCCACGGATTGGTGGAAGAGGGTTTGAGAAAGGCTAACCTCTCAGTTCCCCTCACTTCAGTCTGCTGCAGAAACAGCTAGCTTCATAATTCCTAATTTTGGTGGCTCAGAGTTACTGTTGCACATACCCCCACACGCACACCCCCACCCCGTGCCATGTGTGCTTCCCCGACTAGGCTGACACACCTGCCTTAAGGTCGGTCTACCCTCTCCTGGGTGAGCTAATCTCGTCGTAGTCTATCATCAGGCCCTATCTTAGACCGAGAACCTTCGTTGTCCCTCAGGGTAGTTCCAGTGATGCTCCCAAGGAACTGGGTCGCTGAATCCTCACCCAAAGCTAGTAAGGGCAAGAAGAGATGCCCTTCCATCTGGCTTCTATTGCTTATAGCCTCCTTTCTGCTTTCACGGTTATTTCCAGGACCCTTTCTTCTCATCTTTCCATCCAATCTCCAAACATTTCCTCCTTCCTATTTCTCCCACTTCTTCCTCTTCTCTGCTCAAATCTGACTTCTTATAGTCCCCTGAATATGGCTTGTACCAACTATGCTGTGCCAAATTTAGATATCTACCCGCGTAGGCATTTTGTTGTTGTTTTAATTGCATTAACTAAGTATACACTTTGCAGGCAGTCTGCTGTCCTATTTGCAATGAACAGGATTTTATGTGGTTCTTTTCGTCATCCAAGACCTGAGTAATTATCTGCAAAAGCCTGTATAGGTTCGGCCTCATGAGGGAGGGTATGCTGGGGTTCCTCAACATTCTAAATGGAATTTTAGTGGCGATGTTTACTGTTATTCTGTTACAATTCTGCCAAAGAAAGAGATTGTGTGATCCTTCCATTATTCCCTAGTAATTTGCTTCTTCCTTAAGATAACTTACCTTTTCCCCTGAAGAGTTGGGAAAGATGAACAACTCATACATTATTTCAAAGCAACAGTAGTTTCTTTGTAGATCACTACTCAGTGAGTATGCCCAGTCCACATGTGGAAGATAGTATTATTTTCACAACTGCAATTGCCACATCAAAAAGGTGTGAAAGTGTCTTCTCCGGACAGATACTATTAATGAAAATTGAACCTACAAAGATTGTGGGTGTGGCATATCTATGTATGACTTACTGCTCTTGTATGACCTCCTAGAATAGAAAATCATAGGAAAGATACATGTTATACAAGAACAGTCTTTAGTCAAAACCATTTACAGTAGAGGTATTTGTGGGGCCCTAGTACACAAGGAGCAAAGGTAAAGAAAAGCGATGGATATAAGGAGGATATCTTTTCAACTCACATTTAAGGAATTTACAATGCACTTCTAGACTGAGCACAAAGACACAATTATTTTTGAAATCTCTGCTAGAGATCAGCTTCTCTAGGATGTCCAAACCCAAGCTATACTACAAACTGTCATGATATCTAAATTTTCTACTTTGGGCTTCCCCCGACTTCTACAGCCTCCACTGTCTATTTGCTGTTCCTGGGCCAGAGATCACCAACTAAGAACAACAACAATAAATGTTTATTAAGTATTAAGTATCTACTGCCCAAAGACCAAAATTTAGGTAAGATTCAGTCCTTGCCCTTAAGGCAGGGAAGTCTAGTATGAGTATAGAAAGCTGGCGTAGATAGCCATAATGCACAATATTCTTAATAATAATTGTCTTTTGTATAGGACTTTGCTTTATAAGGTCCTTAACATACCTGATCTCGTTTGATGAAAACAGAGTACTGCCTAAGACCAGAAGGGATAGACCTTGCAGGGTTGGGGAGGAGGAGGGGTAATCAACTGTGGGCAAGTCTCTTAACTTCTCTATGCCTTGGTTTCCTTATCTATAACGGGAGTGGACTGGATGGCTTCTGAGGCCCTTTCCAGCTCTAAATCTATGATCCTATGGAGAAGCTATCCCTTAAGTAAAGCTGAAACCTGTAAATAAGGAGAGAGGAGGTAAAGGAGCAGGGGCCAGAAAGACAAAAGAAGGAAACAGCTTTTTTTTTTAATTTAAGTTTTAAGAAGAAAGAACCTTTGGCAATAAAAGTTTTATGAAAGAAACAAAAAAGATTGCCTTATATAGATTCCTCTCTATGGGCTGGTGGTTAATAAATACACAGTCTGGCCAAAATTCCCTTCAGCTCCTCACCTACACACATGCACACACACACACACACACACACACACACACACACATACACACACACACACACACACACACACACACACAAACTCCAATTTTACAGAGGAGAAAATTGAGTTCCATGGAGCTTAAAATAGCTCAAGACCATTCAGCAGAGGTAGGACTAGGAGCCAGGTCTCGCCAGTGCTGTTTTCTAACCACACCATTAGAAGTCACTGAAGATCAAGTTTTTGGAAAAACATTGGATTTAATACATGTGATTTAATACACAAGGATGCATAAGTGCTTAAAGAAAAAGGGCTCAAGGATGAGCTGAAGGGGGGTCATGTAAGTCAGGACCATCTCCCTGGAGGAGGCGAGTTTTTGGCTCATTGTCTATTTTAATGCTTTAATACTTGTTACTGGATCTTTCAACATAAAAGAAAAAAGTTTCAGCAAAGAGATCCATTTATGAACTTCTCTCTCAATCTGTTAAATATTATCTGTTGCCAATGAATTTATCTTTGGTTCCCAGGAAAGAATTGTTGACTTTACTGACAGTCATCAATTAACAGAGTGTTTATGGTTTAAATAAAAAAGAGTGATAAGAACCCAAAGGTGAAAATAACAGACCAAACTTCTATTACTTTTATATGGATCTTTTGAAATTCTTTCAAACACCTCTACATGAAGCTTGATGGAAAGATTTGTCTCTTCACAAATCAAACTTTTTGCATTTTCTTTTGTGCAGCATATACTTTAGCTCCTAGGCTTGTCAGTCAAGGAATATGTTTCTCCAGAATTGTACTAAACATTTTTAAAGCAGTAGAGAGAGTCTTGGTTTATTATGAGTTTTAAAAATCAGTGTTTGAAGGGTGTGGTATTGCAGTAAATACATTCAACAACAAGTCTATGCTTAATGTGAACATCTTTCTCCTTGGGATGTAATTGGGAAACCATTTCTTGCAATGTACCTAGGGGGCTTCAAAAACTGCATAATTGAAACACCTGGCAAGATTATCCAAGATAAGGGATCATCATAATTCCCCCTAAATGTATACAGGCAAATGAGGTGAAATTCAGAACAATTCCTAATTAAAGTGTTTTCTTTGAAAGAAATTATGACATTATTATTTACAATAGAGTAACTTTTTCATATCTATGTAGGAATTTCATTAACTGAATCTTTAATTATGCTATTCTGCTGTGCACACTTCAACAATAATGCAACAAAGTTATGGATCATAAAACTATGATATACAATGACTTTTACTAATAACAGTTGAATTGCATCCAGTGCTTAAAGGTTTGCAAAGAACTTTACATACATTATCTTATCATAGCTGGAAGGCAATTCTTCTGAAAAATTAGGTAAGGTGTTTTTTTTGGGGGGGGGGATAGAAATTTCTTGTTTGATTTTAGTGCTCTATAATATGAGTAATGTGGAAGCTAGAAAAGTTGATGAGGTTTTAGACTGCATTAAGAAAGGCACAGTATCTGAGAATGAGGAGCTGGTAGTCTACATTTATTCTACCCTGGTCAAATCACATTTGGACATTGGTAAGTTGGAAAGTGTCCAGAAGAAGGCAAACAGTATGGTAAAAGTCCTTGAGTTCATTCCACATGAGAACTGACTGAAAAAAAAAAACTGGGGATGTTAAGCCTGGAGAAGAGAAGATTAAGAAGGAACATGATATCTGTCTTCTAATTTTGGAAGGGCTATCACAAAGAAGAGGGAATAGATTTTTTTCTATGCTTGGTTGCAGAGGACATAACTAGGAGCAATAAGTCAAAGTGGAAAAGAGCAAATTTAGCCTTGATGTAAGGGGAAAACTGACCAACAAATTAAGCTATACAAAAGTTAAATAAGCTACATGAGGAGGTGGTAAGTTCTCCCTCACTAGATTTCAAGCAAAGGTTGGATGACTGCTTATCAGGTATATTGTAGAAGAGATTGATTTCTGTTTGAGGAGCTAGTTATATTAGATGGCCACCAAGGTCCCATCCCACTCTGAAATTTTGTGATTCTGTGAACCTCACAATAGCCTTTTAGGCAAGTCCACAGGTATTATCCCAATTTTACAAATAATGAAACTGAGGCTCAATTATTTGTCCTTACAACTAGTGTCAGAGGCAGGGCTCAAACTCAGATTTTTCTAACAAAGTTCAGTATTCTCTCCATGACACCATGCTGCCTCTACTGCCTACTTAAAATAATGTTAATGACTCACTTCCATCTGCAACAAGTCAGTTATTAAATTGTTCATTCTTTATCCCACAACCTAATGGGTTCTTTTCCATTAACTGTCCTCATTAAGGATTCAGTACAAAAAAAAATTCTAAGGAAACTGTCAGCCTTAGAAAAAAGAGTAAACACAGAGAAAGAGAAAGATCACCAGAGGTATGACCTACTACTTTTCATATAGTTGTTAGACATTAAGGTTCTTTGATAGATCTAATCATAGATTAAGAGGGATTTCTATAAATCATTTGGTCCAGCCCTCCCCTACAGGTAAATTAGTTATTATTTCCCATTGCCCAGATTCTTCAGTTTTGCATTTGAAACCCTCCAGCACCTGGCCTTACACTTTCATTCCAGTCTCATCTGCATTGTATTAACCCCTCCATTCCATTTGACTTATCTATTCATTTTGGGGCTCAGAGGCCTGTGATGTTTCCCCAAATAGGAATGCCTCTCTGCTCCACTCACTGTGAGTTGTCTGCCTATATGAGTCCTGGGTGTATAGCTCTTTGATCAATTTATTTGACTTTTTAAGAAACAAATAATAGTGATAACAACATGTGGATAGTGGAGAGTTGAAGCTATTAATTAAAAGCTATAACCAAACTACTGTGAAACAAAAGTAAGTTACTGGACCCAGCTTTATCTAGATTTCTTTAGCTATACCATTAATATTAACTTAGCCCTTATTTATCCCACCTCAATTAGACTCTTGACAAGGAGACAGCTTCACTAGGTGAGAACTCGGCATTTCTTGATGTTCAATATTGTTTTTCTCAGTATTTGAAATTTAAGTATTTGGCAATCTATAAATCTGTGCAAAATGCAGCACAGTCATTTATTAACTGACTACTGTTTGCAAAATACTACCCTAGATGCAGGAGTAGATACAAAGTTCAAACATAATACCATTCCTTCCCTAAAGACGTTTACAAACTAATAGGGAAATGACACCAATATAAGTAACTTTGGCTATAGAAGAAAGTTACAAAACAAAGTGCTATGTGAAGACTGAGGAAGAAAAGTTGAGGTGGTCAGAGATCAGGAAAGGCTTCCTGGAGAAGGTGGCATTTGAGGAGGACTTCAAAGAATGGTTAGGAATTCTGTTGAATAAAGATCGGGAGGAAAAATATTCCAAGTATAGGAATCAGTGTAGGAAAAAGTATGGAAGCAGGAAAGCTTCAGAAGGCACAAAATAATCCAGTCTCTTTGGAGGAAAGATTGTGTGAAAGGGAACAACATGAGATAAGGTTAGAAAGAAAGGGTGATAACAGATTATGGAAGGCCTTGAGTACCAAGCAGAGACATTTGAACATGACTTAGGCAATAGAGATCACCTGGAAATTTTCAGCTAAGGAGTGACACAAGGAGTAGCCAGAAGAAGTACATCAAGCCCCTCCTCAAAACTTCAAAGAGTTCTAGAAAATACACAGAATCCTGATGGAGAAATTCAAGAAAAAATCAGAGAGAGTCATTTTTCTAAGCAAAGGGGGACAGAGAGGTCTATGGGCCTAGGTCTGGCCAGGACCTCAATGCTCCAAGCACTCCAACACAGGAAGAAGATATGCCCCAGATCAATACAG
Organism: Trichosurus vulpecula; assembly: GCF_011100635.1. Lineage (NCBI taxonomy): Eukaryota > Metazoa > Chordata > Mammalia > Diprotodontia > Phalangeridae > Trichosurus > Trichosurus vulpecula. The sequence continues at coordinate 44,660,789 of NC_050581.1, read as the reverse complement.
GGGCACCCTGACTCCTTGAAGCATATGGGAACAGATGTCAGCTGGTTTGGACTACCTGAAAGCCACAATCAATAAGAAGAATCTAGTATCATATTTTGAGAACTTTTAAACAAAAACTTCCCAGATCTTTTAGAACCAGAGGGCAAGTAGAAATAGAAAGATTCTACTAATCACCTTTTGAAAGAAACTAAAATGAAAACTCCCAAGAACATCATAGCCAAAATCCATAACCTTCTGGGTCAGAGAAAAAATACTCCAAGCAGCCAGAAAGAAAGAATTTAAGTATCAAAGAGCCACAGTCAGCATCACAAATGATTTAGCAGCTACCACTATAAAGGAGTAAGAAGCTTGTCAGAAGTCAAATCCAGAAGTCAAAGGATATAGGCTTACAGCCAAGAATAGCTGACCCAGCAAAACTGAGTATTATCTTACAGGGAGAAAAATGGAGAAGACTTACAAGCATTCCTGATTAAAAGATCAGAGCTGCATAGAAACTCTGAAGTTCAAACACAGGAGTTAAAAGAAACATAAAAAAGTAAACATGAATGAGCAATCATAAAGGATTAAACAACGATAAACTGCTTATAGGAAGATGACTTGTGTCCCCCTTAAACTCTATTATCATTAAGGATCATAAAAGGAGTCTAAGTAGACAGAAAGCCTGGGAATGGTTCTGTTATATCTCGATTATCTTATAAGAAGAATTGAAAGAGAGAAAAGGAATACATGAGGAGTGGGAAAAGGAAAGGAAGTTTAGGGTAAATTTTCTCATTTAATTGAGGGTGCACAAGTAGAATTCTATGCAAAAAAAGGAAGAAGGGGGAGTAGCTGACTTTTGAACCACACTGCCATCTAAATGAAGAATACACACACACACACACACACACACACACACACACACACACACAATTGGGTACAGAAATACATTTCAGTCAACAGAGAAATAGGAGGAGAGGTAGGAATTAGAGGTAAGGTTAGCAAAAGGATTAGATCTAAGCAATAAAAAAAATCTAAGGATGCACAAAATTATTTATAGCTTTTTTTGAGGTGGCAAAGAATGGGAACCTGAGTGCGTGCCCATCAGGTGGAGAATGACTGAATAAGTCATGGTATAGAAACATGATAGAATACTATTGTACTGTAAGAAATTGATGAAGGGGATGATTTCAGAAAAATCTGGGAAGAATTGTACGAACTAATGCAGAGTGAAGTAAACAGAACAAGGAGAACAGTTTGTACAATGACAATAATATGGTAAAATAACAACTTTAAAAAACTTAGGAATTCTGATAGGTATAATAACCAACCACAATTCCAGAGAACTAATGCCACCTCCTGATAAAGAAGTGAGAGTGCAGATTAAGACACATATATACAGAAAAGCTTATATATGTACATATATATGCATGTTTAGAATATGTTTATGTTTATATACATATATATTTACCTTTTGTCATGAACAATACAGAAATTTGTTTTGACTATCTGTATTTGTAACAAAAGATTTTTGTGTTTCATTTTTCATTGGAGGGAGTGGTAGGAAGAAAAAGCTGTTTTTTGCTGGTTGGAAAAAAAATCTAGTTTAAAAAAAGACAGGAGGGGCATGGCCAGCTCCATGTTTAAGAAATTTTATTCTGGCAGCGGTATGAAGGTTCCATTGAAGGCGAGAGAGAAGAGAGCTATAAAGACCTGTTGGAAGACTCTTGCCTTATTCCAGGTAAGTGGGGAAATTGGGTTTGTACAAAGGTGATGGGATTGGAATGAATAATTAAAAGGGTCAGATATAAGAGATATTATTAAATTAGAATCAATAGAATTCAGAAGATTGGATGTGAGAGAGTTGAAGTAGAGAGAAATTCAAAGGTAATCTCCCAAGTTTGCAAATATGAGAGAATTGGTGAATAGTAGCGTCACAAACAGAAATATTGCAGAGAGAAGAAACAGGTGAAAAACAATAAGCTTTTAGGGGCACATCTTAATAAAAGCCCAGACAAGAGGTTAGAAAGGTAAGGGTGTGATAGCAAAACCAAGTAAAGAAGTTGGCATATCCCTGTCTCATCTCCCCCTCTTTCTTTCTCTTTCTGTATCTGTCACTGTGTCTCTGTGTGTCTGTGTCTCTGTCTCTGCCTCTCTCTCTCCCCCTCTTCCTTCCTCCCTCATGTTCCCCTCTCTCCCAACAGACCCCCACCCCAGGCAAGAAAAACAACCTGTATTGATATATCAGAGATAAATAAAGGAGGAACTAAATGGTGGAATACTAAAGATTTGATGGATGCCAATGAAACAGAATCATGGAACCACCAAGATCTCCTAGTCCAAATCCTCCTTTTACACATGAGGAAACTGAGGCCCATAGAAGTGATATGACTTACACAAGCGTACGCAACAAGTTAGGGTCATAGCTGAGACTAGAAAGAGGTTCCCTGGCTTCTAGTTCTTTGATCTTTCCTCTATCTAGTGCTTCTTAAACTGTGGGTCACCATCCCATATGAGGTCACATAACAGAATGCAGGGGCTGGGAAAATTTGGAAATAGTAAAAGGTTTCTGAATGCACAACAACCAAAAATTAATTCAAAATCAAATGCGTAGTTTATCCATGTTCCATCCTGCAACTTCACTGCAGGCTTGGTTCTAAACACACAGCATGCGCACTTTGCACTGCGTATGTCACAGGCCACACAAAGCCAATGAACACTGCCAGAAACACATCGACTCACATTCGAGTCTACTGTATGATACAAATTGCAGTGTTTTTACTGTACATACAAAATCATTAAATGAATTTTGGTTTGAGATTGGGACTATTTCTAACAATCTCTGAAATGGCCCTACACATACTTCTGTCATTTTGTCCTACATATTAATGTGAAGCAACATTCTCAGCATTGCTGACTATAAAATCAAAATATCGATCAACTCTGAAAAACATTGAAGATGCTCTGCAAACTGAAAGTATCAAATATTCTGCTGAGATTTAATTCTTTGTGTAAAAATAAACAAGCACATCTATCTCATTAGTATGCAAATTTGCTTTCATCTTTAATAAATAGTAAAATTAAATATATACCAACAAATTGTTTTAAAAATAAATTTCTTTATATTTTTTATCATTAAATATATACCTGTTTTATATACCTATATACCCAAAATCATGGAAAAATTTCTCAGGTGAAAAAGGGTCACAAGTGGAAAAAATTTAAGAAGCCCTGCAGTCTACCAGGGTGGAGAACCTGCAATCTTGAGGACACATATGGCACTCTGGGTCCTCAAGTGCAGCCGTTTGACTGAATCCAAACTTCACAAAACAAGCCATAACAAACAATAAATGGGGACTGGAGAAATGTTGAAATGATGACCTGTTGGGACCAGTGGCACAGTGACAGAGCACTGACCCTGGAGTCATGAGGACCTGAGTTCAAATCCATTCTCACACACTTATTAGCTGTGTGACCCCTCAGACACTTACTAGCTGTGTAACACAACCCCTATTGCCTAAAAAAAAAGTGATGACCTGTTGCAATGTTACATGGAAAAAACTTACTAAAGTCATTATTTTCATACCAAACCATGGGTCCTTCAAAAGTCAAATTCCCCCCCTCACAGACTTAGTTTCTCTAATATCAAACTTTAGATAAATTCTACCTAAGCCCCTGCACAACCTACAGCATCAAATTGAATGCCTCAAAACTGCATTGTAGCCATCTTTAAGAATGCACAGGACACTAACAAAGTGTCCAAAGTGGGTCAGTGGAGTGGGGTAGAATGGAAAGGAAAAGAAAGGAGAGGAAAGAAGACTATTGTTGAGAACCTCTGTTCTTGTCTTTACTGCACCACCACAACCACCAACAATAATAATAACTCCTTTTTATTCCATTTAGTATTGTTGTGTGACTTTAGCACGATCATTTCCTATCTCTGGGCTATCTTATAAAATGAGAAATTCGGACTAAACCATGTATAAATTTCCTTCCATTGCTGTGAAATTCTGCAACCTATCCATAAATGAGGAATAAAATGAAAGATTGCTTTTCAGGTAATGGGACAGAAAGGGGATAGGAACCCAAATAAAAACTATATGTTGGTCAATTCAACTTCTTTGTCTTTAGAAATCAAGCATGAAATCCTACCTCTGACACTTATTGTATTACTATGTGATCCGGAGCAAGTCAACATCCCTGGGACTCCGTTTCCTCATCTGTCAAAAAAGGTGGTTGGACTAGACAGCCTCTGAGATCTCTTCCAGCTCTAGATCTAGGATCCTCTAATCTATTTTATGAAAGCCTTCCTTGAGTAACCCACACCCAAATACGAAAGGATAATGTGGGAACTATAAACTGAATCTCTATGTTCAATGAAGAACTTTACTGTAGAATTTGATGTGACTTTGGTCAAGTCTATTCTGCTCTCTGAGCCTCCATTTTCAAAACTGTAGGAATAATATGATTGAATTAGATTAGTTCTAAAAACCTTCCAGCTCTGTGCCTCAGTGATACGGTTTAGAATTTAACAAATGAAGTGAATTGTAGAAAATGTATAGAAAGAACCAGAGAACAACTCAGAGATGAAAAGTACCTGCAAAGGAAAGCTAGAGGAAATGGGTTTATACAGGCCAGAAAAGTATTTTCGGCTAGCCAAGGGGAGACAATTACAATCTCCCAATGAAAGGGAAAATGTTTAGTTAGTTTAGTGTGAGCTAAGAGCTATTCAGTTTTGGCTGAACGATTCAAGAGGGGTAAAGGACTAAACTATAGTAAAAGGTCTTTAAGTGATATGTTTGCAAACTGCTTTGTAACCCTTAAAGTTCTATGTCAGTAGTTGGAAGTAGGAGTATATGACTTGAGAGACATTGTGACATGCTGTAATTCTATGATTTTATGATCTTCAAAAACAGGATACAATTAAAATTAAATGGAAAAACCAAAATGCAGTGATGAGAAATGAATCTCAAGAAAAGCTACATGGATATTTTTCTAAAAAGGAAAATCTAATATTCCATATTCTTCTATAACATTAGCGTCTCTCAAAACATACATTTGTAAAAGAATGTTTGGAAACAAAAAGAAAACAAAAAATATAACCACTGGTAATTTAAAAGTCTCAAATTATAACTGTTCACCTCAAATTATCTTTTCAGTCTGTTAAATCACTCACTTCATCATTATCTCCTACAGATTTGACTAAACTTCTTTTTGTGTTGTCATAATCAAAATACATTTATGGCCCTTGGAAAAAAACATGTGATTTGATAAGTATACAGCAAATACAATAAAAGATCTGCAGAATGATTTATTTTTAAAATAATAGGATTTAGAAAGAGTGGTGTAGTGGGAAAAGCAGGAATCAGGAGGCCCAAATTCTAGTTCTGACTCTGCTACCAAATGGTTCTATGACTTTGGACAAGTCTCTACCTCTGGTGATAAATCATCTGACAAGACATGTTTCTTCCTCTGTAAAATCAGGGCATTAGGGGCAGCTAGGTGGCACAGTGAGTAGCCCTGGAGTCAGGAGGACCTGAGTTCAAATCTGGCCTCAGACACTTGACACACTTACTAGCTCTGTGACTTTGGGCAAGTCACTCGACCTCAATTGCCATGCCTTCCCCCCTCCAAAAAAAAAAAAAGAATAAAAAAAAAATCAGGGCATTGGACTAAACCAGGCCTGGAGTCACAGATTTAGAATTGAAAGGGATGTGAGAAACCCAGTCTCTTCATTCTACAAATAAGGTAAACTGAGGCTCCAGCTGGTATAGTCTTTGAAGTTCATTCAACTCTACAATCTATAAAATTCTTAGAGTCTTTAACAGAAGGAGTTTGGGCAGGGGGTGGTGGGGATAAGAACTTATTGCTTAGAAAGCACTTTGAAATTAAGGTAAAATTGCCATGGTCAGTTAAAGTGACAAAAGAAGTTGCCAAAATATTGTATAAACATCTTTTCCCCCATGCTAGTGTCAGTGTCTTCTTTAGGATCTCAAAGATCAAAAGAAATGAGACGAGTCACAGTGGTATCACGGAATAACTACCAAATTTGGAGTCAGAAGGCCCAGGTTCACATCCCAGCTCTGCCACTTATTTGACCCTGTCACATAGCCTTTCTAGGCTCCAATTTCCTCATCCGTAAAATGAGGGGAGTAAACTATGTAGCCTTTAAAGCCCCTTCCAATTCCAAATCTATGATTCTACAAAATATATAAATAACAGAAATATAATAGAATATTATTTCCCCCCAAAATATCTTTTTCCCACAGGAAACTATATGAGCTTGGTTTATGTCAAGACATGTTAACGGTCTCTAAGAATACAGAATAAACTGTATTCTCTTTTAGTAAGACATGATGTTTCTGGACATGTCCAAGGCATTCCACCTTTGAGAAGCTGATTATCACAAGTCATTGTTGAATAAAAACTGGATTTGGAGTCAGAGGACCTAGGATCAAATACCATCTCTGGTGCTTACTACATATGTGACCTTGGGCAATTCATTCAGCATTCCTGGGCCTAAATTTCCTGAATGAGGAAATTGGACTACATATTGAAAAAAAGGCCAGGAGATGACACATGGAAAGAAAAGATATAAGACTCTTGATCTCAGTAGTAACTATCTTCCATATGGCCCAAATATTTAAAAAGGTTTACCATCACCGAAATACATAACATTTACTACTATTTAGAACATCATAAAAAGGAAATTAGGAAGATCCATTAGTTGCCTTATGGAATTTTATAATACAAGGAAAATGCACCAATACGGATGTGCAATATAGGACACACAGATGACTGAACAACATTGGGAAAGTGTAGGAATTAATAAAACAAGTAAATAGCATACAACATGCAAAAATGTAGTTGTAAACTCATCTCTTTTGCCTGCCATCCTGCTCTACCACACACACCCCCCTTCCCCCAGCCCAGACAATTTTTAGACCAAGACCATCAGTAGGAAGTTCCAGCTCTAAGTTTAAAAAAAAAAACAAAGATGACTTGAAACAAGAGAAATGTAATCAAAATATTCTGTAATCATAATCACATAGTATAATTTTTAGTACCTTGAATTCTACAACATGCTAATGTTTGTTCAAATATGTACTGATTTCTTTGTTAATACAATATTGGTCTAGCAGGTTTATTTTAAGAAATTAATTAAGTTCTTCTAATTACATTTATACATGTAATTACTAAAGTCTTGGAAAGCCAATGAAAACTCATAGAAATTTTCTTGCATTTTCAGCCCTGGTTGATGAATGACATTGAGGCTGGATAGTATAATCCAAAAATCTTCATGTTCAAGGAAAATCTTTTATACTATCTTCTGATGTAACTAGGTCAGCTGTTTGAAAGTGTGTTAAGTAAAGGATCTTGCAGTTAGTCTCCTTAAATGAAAGCCACATGAAATTGTCAGGGTTGTAGTATCGTCAGGGTATTTTCTGCTGTTGATTTGATGGTAGTGCTAATACCATTACTGATTTAAATCACATGCTAAAAAGAAAAGAAAAACCAAAGGATTCCACAAGAGTTGTGTTGTTGTTTGTTGTTGTTGTTGTTTGGGTTTAGTTTTGAAATAACAAGCTGGAGTGGGTAGAAGAGATTCCCAGGAGACTACTGAACTAGTCCATGGATTGAAAAATTTAAGGATAATTGATGCAAGTGAAGTTCAAATCCCATCACTTCTACATTCAAAATGGATTTCTACAGAAAGAAAATGAAAAAGAACAGACAAAAAGATAAGGTTAAACTAGTAAAGATTGAGCATCACACAAAAATTTTGGTCAGGCAATCCAAGTTTTGATTAACTCCATTTGACAGCTAGCCAAAGAATTGGTTATGGAAGTTGGATTCAAAAAAATTTTCTTGTCTGCTCTCAAGGGAGACAACAGGTAAGATTATTATCTTCCAAACAGATGTGCTGACAGCAAAAGGAGCTGAACAGTGAACCAGCTGAGAAGAAAAAAGCCAATAGTTACACATAATTTCTTTATAAGTATTATTATGCTTATGTTAATATGATTAATCTTTTTTATATTTGCCAATACAGAAGACTCTGCATTTTGAACTAAAAAATCTATTCCATCTGTTTGTGTTTTATATCTTGTTAGTATAATGTTGGGGAGGGGGGAAGGGTACTTGAAACAAATCCAGTGTATAGTGTTAGTGTGTGCTATTATGTTTTTTTCTTGTAGTTTATATTGAAGTTCGCTCAGAATTGCAGAGGTACCACAGCTAAAGAATAATGCAGCATGGGGAAAAGGACTTAACTCTAATTTGAAATGTACATCAAGTCATTGGGAGAAACAGAGGGAGAAGTTGCTGAGTGCAGGTCCTAGAGGTGTCTTTTGTGGTTTGTTTTCTTGCATCAGCATGTTATATGTAAACATCAGAGAATCATCTTATTTTAATAACACATTTAACTGCTAACACATACACAGGAGATCATGGCGTTTGCCAATAAAAAAATAAGTTTTAATCCCTGATGCAGGTATCATATGCCAGCAAGTTTTATCGATTATACAGCTAGCACTAACCAGTTCATAATTTGCTACATCAGATTGGAGGCATTAAAAATGAAAGCATTGAAACTGACGTGATTTTTATGGGACAATGGCGCTAAGGAGACCAACTCAGCATTTTATTGGGAAGTATGGGGGAAGAAAGGGCAGCCACGTGTCAGTTCTACCCGTGTCCTTCATCCACCTGACCAAAACAACAACAACCAAAAAAAAAAAAACCTGGCCTTCTTAGTGGCAGCTTTATGCATTTCATCTTGGACAGTCTTTAAAAGTTGAACCAGGTGTCCTATTCCATACTATTCTTGCTTCTTCTCACTCTTAATCAAAATACTATTAAATTTCAATTACTGGAAATGTTCCATGAATGCTATGTTGTGGATATTTGGAGTTTCTGAAGACTGACTTTTTTGGGTCGAACTTTGTTGCTAAAAAAAACCCTAAACTTCCAAAATTGAATTATCCTCCTCTTGATAAAGAGATGAGAAGCACCGAGCAGGCCTTACAGCCAGGAAGACCTGGGTTCTATTCCTACCTCTGACATGGGACCCTGGGAAAGTCCATTAATCTCTCACTGCTCTAGGCAACTCAAAGATTATAAATTGTTGAGAAGTTGTCAATCCACATTTGTAGGAGTTTCCTCATTTGGAAGTTCCCTATATCAATGAAATCATAGATCTAGTCCCTGACCTTGATTAAAAATATATATAATTTAATATTTCTTTGAAGATCATAAATAATTCATTACTATTACTATTCTTCTTGTGTATTAAATTCTGACATTAGCATTCACAAGTCAATCATCTTGACTACACCCAAACATCTGACTCAGGAATAATAATTTTTTCCCTCTCTGTTAAAATGTAGTCAATCTCTCTCTCTCTCTCTCTCTCTCTCTCTCTCTCTCTCTCTCTCTCTCTCTCTCTCTCTCTCTCTCTTTCCCCCTCTCTCTCTCTCTCTCTCTCTGTGTGTGTGTGTGTGTGTGTGTGTGTCTGGTATCATTTGTATTCACCATATCCAGTGCCTACCAATTCTTTTTTGAAGAAAGTGTTCATGATAGAGAGGTATAAGGCTTCTGTATAAATGATAAGCCACTAGCTTATTTTATTTCTTTCTCTTGAATTGTACTTTCCTACATATTTCTCCCCATACTGACCTTTTCCCAGTTTTGCGATGAAGACACCAAGTTATCAGAATATTTGTAGATTTGATTTAATTGGTCTTATCAAGTCCTTCATATAATTTCTCTACCACTTTGTCTTCAGTTAATGACATTGGTATGTAAATTGCAATTATTTTCATTGTTAATTTTTGCAAATACTTTTCATTAATATAGCATGGTCCATAAAATACTTTTGAAAATAACTTCTGAGCATATATAACCCACTCTGCAAACTCTTTTCTTTGTTCCTCATGTAATATCTGTAAATCATCCTTTCATTTGGCTGAACTTTTCTCTTTTTTCTACTGGTTTCTTCCAGCTTCTCTAGCAGTATATCCACTTATTGATCAATGGACAAAGATCTCACATGTAGAGTACCAACAGTCAAATTAAAGTTCGTTGATGGTTCAATAACTGTGTGATTTTTTGCAGCCCCTGTTCACTTTTCTTCCACTCTGCCACTGTCACTGAAGAAGTAGAAGGACCATTTTGCATTTTTCCTATTGCGTATGTTGCCATGGCCAAAATAAAAATTTATTACCAGGTGTCCAGTTTACTAGTGAGGTGCTTCTCCTTGATTAGCTAGACTCAGGCTGTTCTTGGGGCTATATTTAAAGCCTTTCCAGCATGGCAAACACCTGGAATAGCCTTCCAAGACTCAGTTTACCTAAACACAAAGTGGAGGAATCAGAGTCATACCATTGATTTACCAGGGCCAAGATCAATAACTAAGAATAAAGAATAATAATAAGGGAGAGATATGGTATGCAAATAAGAATGTATAAACCAGAATTATTTAAATAACCTATTAAAAATAAAGAAGAAATAGACAATAAAAATGACATTGACCTTGACTATAATAATTTTATCTAGATATCGAACTAAGGTAAGTTAACTACAAAAAGAAGATCAAAAGAACCCAGAAAGTGCATTGGTCATTAAACATTTTAATTCCTTTGCAAACAGAGAAAGAGGACTACGAACAGAAGAAAAATAAAAAACATTTGTAAAAATTATCACAAAAACCTTTTTTCTCTCTCAAGGATAGTGGAACTACAATTGGATCCTAACATAAAAGTCCCTTATGAAGAAAACAAAAATGGCACAAGAAAAAAAAAGACAAAAGAAACAGCCAGATTGTATCAACTCTTTATAGAGAAATTCTTTCTGGAGGCAATATGATTGTAAGGGCATTGAAAGATTGATTTACAAGGTATCTAAATGAGGGAAAGATACAAAAGGGGTAGGAAAAAAAATCTTGGAAGACATTGATTTAAAAAAAAAGGTGACCAAAAAATATGAACTACTGACCTATATTCTTACTTTCCAATCTATTTTTAAAAATCTTTATAAGGGTAAATCTTTACAAATTTTACCTGGTTTAATTTTAAAGATTATACAAGATGAAATTCATAAAACTGCCACTAAGAAGGCCAATTTGTTTGTTTTGGTCATGTAGATAAAGTACATGGGTGGAACTGACACATGGCTACCTTATCTTTCTCCATATTTCCCAAAAAAGATGCTAGCTTGGTCTCTTTAAAACAAATGTCCCCTACCAGAAAAAAAATGTCTCATAATTCTATGCATGGATTGAGGGCATCCTTAGAGAAGGCATTAGTAGAAAACAAGCAGACTTTTGCAAATGACATTCAACAACAGACCACATATTTCCTATATCACAATTGACTGAAAGACGTAGAGAATTTAAGATTCTCTTTGGCATATTGGTTTTTTCATGATGATGCTCCTCCTCGTCCTCCCAAAAAATATTTAACTTAGTAAAACAAAACACCAACTTACATATTCTTTTACCAAATGTCTCTTGTCCACATATCAAGACCATTTAAGATCCCTCAGAAGATATAACAACATAAATAACCTTTTTCAATGATCCTCTGATAATAAACAACAGCAAGGCATAAAACAGGGAGATGCATATTTGCCAAAAGTGTTTGCCACTTTGAAAGAGAAGATTTATCACAGATCTGCACCAATGGTATGTCTCTGATGCCTCATCTTTGTCCTGAGGTAAAGTGGGTTCCTGAGGGCTATTCCTGGTTTTTACCATGCTGGAAAATATTTAAATATGGCCCCAGGCCCAAAGGCCAAGGAGAGGTTCCATGAGGATAGTGGGGACCTCCAGATGCTCTTGATAGCTGATGACATTGTGTTATTTCTAGAAAGCCAAAACATTAGAGATACTGCTGGAAGATATCTGCAAAGATATCAAAGAAGTTTGGGCTTTTTATCCTCAAAGAAAATATCAAATGAATAAAGAATTCCTATTGCCCAGATTTCAACAAGCATCAGAATGGACACCCTATAAAGCTTGTTGAAGTAGTATATTTCTCTGGGATGAAAAATACAGGTAGACAATGAACTAGGCCCAGAGTTGAAAAGAAGAAAGGTAGTGGGCTAGGTTACTTCTGGGAAATCAGAAAGCATTTTTACTAACCCCTAAGCTTATAACATCAAAGACCCAGACTTTAATGTAAATATTTTATTGGTGTTGCTGTATGGCTGTGGAACACCACTACGTTTGAAGAACTAAAGAGGAACATCACAAAGAAGACAAAGGAAAAGTACATGATGGATGTGATCAGGCTGCAACATAGCCAACCAATGAGAAACTCTGAAGATTAACAGGAGTTCGGAATGTCATCAGAAAGATTATAGGACAGGAGATGGCTCACCAACTGTCAAGAGTGGGGGATTGTGACAAGTAGATGGCCAGAGTAGTCCTTTACTTGTACCCTGTTAATGTCAGGAGAAAGTGCAAAAGGGCTTCAGCATGTTGGGTGTGTCCCCTGGGAAAAATGCATGAGAGAGGAGCAGGATAAGCAGGTATGTATGGATTGTGATTTATATCATTTGGGTTTGTAAGACTGATACTTTGATTCTAAATCTAAAACATCACTGATGAGGAGGAAAAGACTCTGCTTCAGTTTCTCCATCTGTAAAATGAGGGAATTGTACTAGGTCATCTAGGCTTAATATTTTGTGAGTCTATAATTCACAGAATGAATCATTGAATGGTCACTATCTCTGAAATTCAAGTAGCCACCCACTAAGTGAATGGTAGTACCTGGAGTTGGCTGTCTTATCCAAACCAAACATTTAAATTTTCCATAAGCCTGAATAACTAAGCCAAAGAGTACTTAGCACACATTTCTAATCAATCATGCTTATTAATAAAAATAAGTTCCTTATTAAATTAATAAATGTAAAACTAACAAATCAAAAATTACTAAATTGTAGAGATGCAATTTTGAAACAATTTAAAGAAATACAAACATAAGGACACAATTTTATACCCTCCTCACTAAATTTCAACTCAATAATCTCTGTTTAATCATTCTATTTATGAGATTGAGTAAAGCAAGAAAAAAAATCCAGTGAAGGCGAGCAAAATTTAGTTTTTGAAGGGTTTTGTTATTTTAAGTTATAGGTGATTGAAGTTTGACTCTAACGTGACAAAATAAAGAATAGTAAGTGCTGGGCAGTTTCCCTAAGTCATTCATTTTTTTTTCAAAACTGAATATGAGAATGTTGCAGCCAGTAGCATATATGGTCATAAAATAGGTCCTGATTCCAGCATGGCCTCTGAAATGCTTCCCCCCCCCCTCCTCCCGCCCCCGTGCCTTTCTGCCCACGTAAATCCTATCTATATTTTAAGGCCCTTCCTACTTCTTTCAAGTTTTTCCCTAATTCTTCAGCCTACACTGATATTACCCCTTCTCTGAACGCCTACTGTCAATACTGCATAAATACTATTTTGTATTATCCCCTAGGTGATTTACATATTTAACTCTTCTAATTATGACTAGAATGTAAGTTCCTTAAGGGGCATCTCCCACAGCACAGTACACAAAAGGCCTGCAACAAAAATGATGTGGGAAGATGGCAAAGGAGGAGAGACCATTTTGGCTAATGATTGTTCTGAAGAATCTAGTGCTATCTCCCAACAACAAGTGAAAGAGTTTAAAATAAAATAATATAAACATGAGTGAAGATCTCCTTTTGCTAAAAGAGAAAAAGCTTACTATTGCTCTCTTGTTTCATTTCTTTAAACTTGCTTCTTTATGGACATGACGAAAATTAAAGAAGTGACCACACTAACCAAAGATCAGTCAGTTAGTGCTGGATTGAATAATTTAATATTTCAAATAACCTCTCAATGCCTCATGTTCAGCAGTAGAATATTAATGCTTGGCTCATGTAATGCTCTGCATTAGAGAATTAAGTACATATCTTTTAGCACCTCAAGTAAGAACTATTTCTCTTTGTTATAAATTCAATTGTCTACTGACCCAACTTATTTATTCTCAGTCATGGGTGTTTTATGTTACCAGATTCCATTATGGAAACCCAGGGTTTCTTTTCAATTCAATATCAGAAATAGCTATTATAAAATATCATAGAATAAATATTCTGAGCGCACAACCTCAGCCCAGGATCCCCTTGCTCGTAAAATAATCAACACCAGGACCAAGTAAGCCAGAGATCAGTGGTGGAGCATTGTTCTCAGGCTGTGCTCAATGTTCTCACCTGTTGTCTCTAAGAGCCTTATAATTCTGCTTTAAAATGAAAATAGGCTGTCCAAACGAGTTCATATTCCAAAGATTTTAGAGAGTGAAAAGGAAGACAACAAACCTCCAGGGACAGGCAGTTGGATAAAGGGGAATTCACAAATCCATTACTCTTGCTAACCCCAAAACATTGTTAGGAAAGTTCATCTAAAGGTTATTCTCATCCTTTCCTCTGCCTGTACGAATACTAGACATTGTCCTTCTCCTCCCTCCATTTTCCCCCACCCATCATGGATTTAAATGGCAAAGCTCAAACTGACCACCAGGATTCAGTTTCAAGGCCTATGTGAACAATCTGTTCTTTTTCATCTACAATTCCCAGTGGAGATTAAAGAATGGGAAAGTAACATATTCGTGTCAAACTTTTTAAGTAGTCCCCAGGGATTTCCTTCCTCCACCTGACTCCCATTTAGCACAGGTGTTAATAGAGCTCATGTGGCTAAACTCTTCTTTGACTGTTCAGTTTAAACAAGTTCAAGTGAAAACAAGCCCAATGAAAAGAGAGGTTAAAATCACAAGACAAGAGTTCAGGGGGCCATTTCAGGTAATTGCATCTCTCCAGCCTATACCTACTTCCTGGTCTTTAATATGTGCTCCCTTTCTAGGGGGAACAGCACAACTTCGTCAAATCATTCTCAATATGTTATTGTTGGAGTTTGTCCCTGACTAGGTAGCAACTGTTTTCTTGGGAGTAGGAAAGGGAGAAGAAAAAACTGGGGACTTAAGATCTTCACAGTAAGGGGAGCAAGAGTTCCAGTTAGTCCCCAACCCCAAATCACAACCTCAAAGGCATAAATCATTATGCAAGTTTAGGAGCTAAAATGGGGGTCTTTGAAGGTTGTAGGAATCTGTCTTGATTAGGACTGTAGTAGGTCTTATTTTAACCAACTTTCATTCCCTCATTAAGCCTTCATATTACCATATCTTCTACACTCAGACTGAAAATGATCTTCTGTGCATAGCAATTAGTATTAATGAAATAGGCTGACCTCCTCTAAACAGGACTCACTGCATTTTTATGGTGATCTAGTCACATATTCCTATTGATATCTTTTTGGTTTTTGTAATTTATTTACTAATGAAAACTCCATTCAAATGAATCATAGCTTATTGAGGTCTTGCTTTCATTGCACTTTACAATCTGCCTTCAGTGAGGACCCAAGGGAACAGGTGATGTTTGCAGTACTGTTCAGTGAGTGGGTTGATAGCTTAGTTTAAATTTGATCCTAAGGATTCTCCTGCTATTCAGTCCTTTGTGCCAGCCCTACTATATAAGGACAGAGGCTGCTGCATTCTTTCCCAGGCAGATGACAATAGAAATTTCCACCGCAGCAACACATCTGGAGAAGAGGACCTAAACATCATCTGATGATGTTTGTTGAGTCAAAAAATGTTCAACCTGTCTTGCCCACACCCCTCACCATACCAAAGAAGAACCAGGTAGAGAGAGACCTACAAAGACAGGGATGTGTAGAGAATATATCTAAAGATAAACTTTCCTTTCCTCAGAATGCAGTAAGAACTGTGGAACCAGGATCAGTTGTGGTTCAGAAAGGGCTTAGGAATTCCCTAGTTGTGAGCTCCAAACCTGAAAAGAAGATGAGATTAGATGAGCTCTGCTTTCTATATTAAAGCCAATCTTCCCAGGGAGAAAGAGATAAGAATTATTGGGCTCAGTTAAGGACTATATTTTTGATTCAAGTTTAAAAATGCCCATAGTCCGCACTTAACAAATTTTAGCTAATACTGTGTGATGGACCAAAGTAAAGTCATTCTTCTTAACTTCAAATATATGGTCTTCCTAGGAACTCTGAAAAGAGATTAGATTTTGCCCTGCTAATATATATTACTATCTTTGGGGAAGTTTTGAGGAGCAAAGTAACTTGGTGGAAATAACACAGAAAAACTTTAATACAAAGATATACTAGGTTTTACACGAATTGTTTTTTTTTTTTTACTTTGGTCCAGAACTGTGATTTCATCTGTATGGTGAGTATAGAAACTCCTTCCACTGAGCAAACTGCCTCTAATGTAGAATTTAGAGAGTAACCTGGAGCACTGAGAGATTAAGTGATTTAGTCTTGTTCACATAGCTATCAATCAGCAAGCGTTTATTGCCTACTATGTGCCATGCTCTGTAGTGGGCCCTAGGACACAAAGACAAAAACTGACTATTTCTGCTTTCAAGGAGAAAACAATAGCTTTATGACTCACAAATAGGATTTAAACCCAGGTCTTCCAAACTCCAAAGCCACCTTCTATCCACTATATTCGGCTGCCTCTCATATATTGTAAATTATTTTTTAAAAACTTGAGGCTAGAGATACAGAATTAAGCAAAGTTAACATCAAAATGAAAACTATACTTCAGCCTCATCTTAATTTGGGTATACTCATATTTTCTATGGAAACACCTGGGATCTTAACAGTTATATTTTTCCCCTGATTTCTAACAGTAATAGCACAGAACCACAGAATTTTGTTAGGAGGAGCCTCAGAGATCATTTAGACCATACTTGATTTTCTTGACAGGCTAGAAATATGGGCAAGTCTAGTAGGATGATATTTAATACAAATAAATACAAAGTCTTATATTTAGGTTCAAAAAATTAAGCTTTGCACTTATATGATAGGGAAAGATTTTCTGGACAGCAATTCATTTGCAAAAGATCTTCACATTTTTAGTGAGCAGCAAGTTTAATATGAGTCAGCAATGTGAAAAATAAAGAAAAATAAAGAAATAAATGTGTTTTTAGGCTTTGTTAAGAGAGATATAATGTCCAGAATTTGACAGTTGACAACCTGTTCTAGTCAAACCACATTTTGAGTCTTGTGGTCAGTTCTGGGTGCAACATTTTAGAAAGAACAATGGTATGCTGGAGAGCAACAGAAAGTAAATAACTAGGATGTATACAGCCTTAACATCATGTCAAAGGAGTCTTAATTAAAGTTTCTGGGGCTATTTAGCCTGGACATACTTATTAATAAATATGTTCATCCTGGAAAAAGAAAAGGAAAAGGAAAAAGAAAAAAGGAAGGAAAGGAAGGAATGGAAGGAAGTAGAAAGGAAGGAAGGAAGGATGCATGCATTTACAATGTGTAAAGCATTGTGCCAAACCACTGGGGATATAAATATAAAAAGAAACTACTGCCTTCTCTCAGGGAGTTCATATTCTAATTTGGGGAGAAACATAAAGGGCATTTTAGCTTCAAGTCATATGGAAAGACCCAGTGGCCCTTAGAGTGCAGAAGTTGGGCAAATGTTAATAATCACTCTTCTCTAATGTCATTTCCATTGATTAAAAAATAAACCCAATACATTTGTTTCTGATGTTGAACACTGCCGAGGACTTTGGTGAGAAGAACTTTCTTGTCAAGGTGTTGAGGCACTGTGGCTAGTAAGGAAGTGTGTACTATATATAGTGCCTGCAAAGGCAGTTGCCAAGTTGAATGTCACAAGGATTCCCTGAATGATAACTTCAGGGGACTAGGGTGAAAGCAAGGCCAGCGATGTGGGGAGCACTGATATCGCTAGTGTTGTTGGGTTGACCTGCTTATCAGTGGCAGTAGGGAGGCAACTGGTGTTGCTGCTGGCAGAGATGTCAGGCTCTTCTTCACAAGGACTGCTCCCCTCAGTGACAGCTGGTGGGGATAGGCTGGAAAGCAGAGGCAGTGGTCTGAGAGGCACTGCTAGTCCTTGGGTTTTTTGGCTGAGAGACCTGGACTATTTCCACCGGGGTCCGAGGGAAGATTACAGTCAAAATAATGGCAGTGGTTTGATTCACCTGACACATGCTACTTCACCATTCCTTCAGTGTCTTGCTGCTTGACGGGAAGACACAATAATCTTCAAATACTTTAAGGGCTGTCACGTGGAAAAGGGATTATACTTGTACTTAGTTAACTAGGAAGCTATGTCAGTGGTTCAAGTCTTAGTTCCTTGGATTAATTAAGTCTTATGAATGATTTTAATAACTTTTAAAGAAATACTTGCTAGCCTTAATTGGATAGATGTTGTTCCTATGACATCATGAAAGCAGGTCATAGAAAGAAATGGAAATCCTTCCAGACTGGCAACAACACAGCCACCAAAATAATTTTCTTATAGTTTGGACTATGTCATGTCTCCTACTCAATAAGGGTCAATGGCTCCCTATTACCTGTGGGGCGGAATATAAACTCTTCTGTTTGCCATTTGAAACTCTACTCACCTGACTCATCATCCTTTTCCAGCCTTTACTTTTACATTACTCTGCTCCAAGTACATTATTGCCCTACTTGCTATTCCTCACATATTATACTCCATTTCTCATCTTCATCCTCTGCGACAGATGTTGGTACATAAGTTATCTTCATGGTGGTCTTTTTGTTCATATTCATCATAAGCACCATAAGACAAGATGATGAAGTACCTTATGAAATTACATCACTTATTGCCTTTGGATACTCACTAAAAATAACTCTTTTAGACTGCCTTTACAAGGAGAACTGTGAACTTTCATTTAGATGCAACTTTCTTTTGTCCTCTAGTTTCATTTATTCAATATTGGTATAGGTTAGCTCTTCCAAAGATGTGCAAATTGGTTGATCATTAAACAAAGACTTCATATTTATAGGGGTGATAGTTATGTTAATGATCAGAAATAGTCTAAGAACTATGTGACTTAGTTTCCTTTTCCACCATGCCATCTTTGATACCATCTAAAATAACTAAGGAACATTTTAAATTTTTCACTGTTTTATGAGTTACCCTGGCCAAAGGATTGCTGAGGAACTTTTGAGGCAACTTGATAAATGGAGAGGGTACTTTATTTGGAGTCAAAAGAGGTATATTTGAATCCTAGCTCTACCTGTTTGACCTTGGACAAATCACTACACCAACCACAGTTTTCTCATCTGTAGAGTGAGGTAGTTGGATTAGATGACCTCTAAGGTCCCTTTCAGCTCTCAATCTGTGATCCTCCTTAAAATTCTTATAAAACTCCATCCATTTAAAAAAATACTATAGCTACTAACAGGAAAAAAGCCCTTAAAAATTAAAGTGTTTGTGTGTGTTTGTTCAGTGACTTCTATATATGGGAAAAGATAAATGCCCTCAATTTCATCCCTGGGGAACCTGGTGAAGAGGAACCAAAGTGGAAGAAAGAGTGATAGTGAACCCAGAGGAACAGGTCTGGCTAGACTTCAGGATTATTGGGAACAAAGCAAGGCAGGTGGAACCGGCATAAGACCAAAATATATTTACAGAATTTTTACCATTATCAGGAAGCTCATAGGGTATAGTCTGGAATGACCTGGGGCAAATCACTTTGTCTAAGATCATAAGACTGAGAATGGGAAGGAGCCCTAAAGATCATATCTTTGGTCATGTATCTGGTTTCTGATTCTAACAGATTGAAACTGTATTCTTCAGTCACCAACTTTTTTTTTACTAAATCTAACCTTTTTTTTAATGCCCTTATATTTCTTGACTTCTCTGCAGCATTCAACACTATTTCTCTTCCCTGAGTTTTCATGACAACTACTCTCCTGGTTCTCTTCCTACCTGTCTGACCAACATTTCTTAGTCATTGTCTGCAATGTATGGGAATGCCCCAGGACTATATATCATGGGCCAAGAACTCTTCTCTCTCTACATTCTTTCTCTTGGTAATCTCAGCAGCAACCATGGACTCATCTATACCTCTAAGCAGATGATTTCCATATCTATATATCCATGTCTCATCTCTCTCCTGAGCTTCAACCTCACATCACCAACCAGCTGTCCCACAAGCATCTCAAACTCAATGTGCAAAACTGAACTTGTCATCTTTCACCATAAGCCTACTCCCCACTCCTGCCACAATCCTAACTCCTTAATTACTGTCAAGGGCAAATGTCATCCTTACAATCACCCAGGTTCACAATCTTGGAACCACTCTCCATTCTTTCCTCTCTCTCACTCCCCATATCTAATCATTTGCCAAGGTTTGTTGATTGTACATCCACATCTCTTACATAAGATAGTTCATCTGTTCTACACTCATATGACTACCACTCAATTTAGTTCCTCATCACCTCTTGCCTGGATAATTACAATAACTCCTGATTGGTCTCCCTGATTCTGCTCTATAGCCTCACCAATCCATCTTCCATGCAATTGTCAAATTGGTATTTCAAATGCAAAAGTCTCACCCCTCTGTGAAAGAAATTTCACCAACTCCTGACACACTCCTGTGTTGAGAATTTAAAGCCCTTTACAATTTGGCTCCAGCCTATCTTTCCAGACAGCTTTCACTTTGCTCCCTTTCATAAACTCTATCCTCCAGCCAAAATGACCTACTTATTGATTCCTATAGATGACATTCTATTTCCTTTCCCACAGGTTGTGCTACATTCCTGCAATGTTCTCCCTCTTCATCTCTGCCTGTTGGAATCCATTAAAGGCTCAGCAGAATTATGACCTACAAGATTTTCTCTTTATTATAAGGAGATAACTGGTTCCCTCAATTGTTATTGTTACCCCTCCCCAAATAGTTTTATATTCATTTTGAATATAATTTATATTTATTTAGCTGTGTTTCTTCAGTAAACTATAAGGTTCTTGGGGGGCAGGGTATGAGGACTATTTCATTTTTGTCTTTGTATCCCCAACATTTAGCATAGTATTTGGCATATAAAATTGATTAAGCAGAATGCTATAGAACTATAAGAAACAACAAGTGTGAAGAATTAAGAGAAGAATGGAAAGATTTATATGAACTGATACTGAACTGAGACTGAAGAACCAGGAAAAAATATGCAAAATGATGACTACAATGTAAATGAAAAGAACAATAAAATAAAAATGAATGCTATGTAAATATAGCGATCAAACAGCCACAGAAAGGAGTTGATAAAATACACTTCTTTTCCTTATGGAGATGGAATATTGTCAGACATAGTTGATATATTGCTAAGCTTTGCTGAGCTGCTTTTTTTTTTCACTTTTTTTAATCTCACAAGGAATGGCTTAAGGAAAGGTGAAGGGATATAGGTGGAAATAAAGATGGTATGTAAACAAAAATATCAGTAAAATATGATTTTAAAAGCATTGGAAAGGAGAGTTTAAAAAGGAAAATAAAAGTTCTCCCAGTGAATCATATATAAAGCACATAGAGAAATGTCTTCTACCACAAAAAGACTTTAAAGCACCCCCTTAGGCTCTAAGGTGTTTATGGCACCTTAAAGAACTTGGACAAAGCCCTTGCCCCACAAATGTATGCTATACCTCTGAGACAAGAAATAAGAGAAATGTTTGTGATCCTTAGTTTAAGGCTATTTATAAAAGGATTTCAATTTGTTTGGCCACTTATAACTGTGACTCATCATATGTTAATCCTTATTTTACTAAATATTTCGACTATGGGGGTGAGGGACACAGCACAGTTAGGGGATATGAACAACCGTATTTGAGCCAAGAGTTACAAATCTGCCTAAATCCACTGAACTTAAAGGAGGTTATGAGATAGAAAGGCAGGTTCCTAGCTTACATAAAGAGCTGGGAGTCAAACAAGGAGCAGATGCATCATATCATTACATAGAACAAAATGTACATTGAAACTTACATTGTGTATAAATGATAGTGATAGACATTAAAAGCACAGGAATAATAGATAATTCAACCAAGTATTTAACTTATTACTCCTCCTTTTGTACTTATTGTTAAAATAATTCAAAGAATATATTACCACTTTTACAGATAAATGGTTCAAGCCCACACTAAATGAGTCAGATAAAAATCAATTAATTTGTGAAACCTTACTTCTGGGAATAATCAATGTCATTTCTGTCCTTTCCTGGTCAAATGATATTTGAAGTTGATTTGCATACATTTCTTGAAGTTCAAGATATGAATGAGTTCACTTTTTTAATACAATGAATTCTTTGGCTTACTCAGACTTTATCCTTGGGAAATGGGTTGGTGTGATTAAGAAATTAGTTAATAACCAGATAACTACCATAAGCCTAGAACTATGGTAGGTACTTTAGAGATTACAAAAGAATTACAAAACATAGTCCCTACCCATAAAGAGCTTACAATCTAGTTAGGAAGACAAGGCCTATGTACAAGTCAATTAGAGAAAAGGATAATATGTAATCGTCAATTATACTTTACAGCCAACGAGTATAATAGGACTTAGAAAAAGAAATGATTAATTAAATACTGTGGTTAGAAGAGTTAAATATCATATATAGATTACCATTTTTTAAAAAGTATATTATTAATGTGAAAATTCATGTGAATTTATTTCAATCTTTATTTGATGATTTAAGAAGGACCTTGAAGATATTACAGAGCCTCAAGGTCATCATTCTAAATAGAGCTATAACTGGTAAATCTGGTACCTAGGGCAAATTCAGTTGCTGGTGAATATCGCAACATAGATTTGTGCTGTTTGCTGCTGTTCAGTCATTTCTGACTCTTGGTGACCCCATTTGGGGTTTTCTTGGCAAAGATACTGGAGTTTCATTCTCCAGTTCTTTTTATGGATGAGGAAACTGAGACAAATAGGGTTAAGTGACCTCTCCAGAATCACAGTCACACAGTTAGCAAGTGTCTATGACCAGATTTGAATTCAGGAAAATGAGTTTTCCTAACTTCAGGCCTGGTACTCTATCCACTGCACTACCTAGCTGCCTAAGGTTTATGCTACTGCTGCTATATAGCATAGGTGTTCCATATAGTACAGGTGACCAGGTCAGGCAGCATAAGGGCAATCTGCCCTAGTTAAGTAAAGTTATATAGGAGAGGGAAAACTGGCCCAGGAGAGGGGCAAAAAAAGGATAAAACCTTTGGAGATCTGGCCTTGGTGGGGGGAGGGGTGAGAGGGGGTGGGAGATGTATGTGAGAGTGCTTCTTCCTCAAAGACTGACATGCAGATAGGAGTTAGGAAGTGTTTCTTCCCTGCTGTGGTCTCATGCTGACCCTATACCATATTGCAAAACTGACAAAGAGAAGTTCACATATATCCCCCATGTCCCCCCAACCCTCAGGATGTCAGCACCTTGAGATAAAGCCCTAGTTAATCTATGAAGGTAAAAATTCTGATTCTGAACATCAACTGTCAATCCAGTGTAAATAGAGGTTAAAAAGTCTTTTGTTAATGGAATGCTATATAATAAAGATTATTGTACACAAAAAAAATTTTCAAAAAGAAACCAATACACCTTTAGATTTCTCAAAGGAAAGCTAAACATTTCTTCTGTTATTAAGCAATCCCAACAGTTACTGTTATGCTTAATACAGAATGGCAATGTATGTAAAACAATCTATATCAGGAAATACGCTAGCTAAAATATGGCGACAATGCTGATGATGGCTATATTTCTTAGAATGGTCAGACCAGATAATTAAATTTTCCACTTAATCTCTTATTTTGTTATCAGCCATGCTGGACTTTTGAACATCAGAATGAATGTCTTGTGTTTTCACAAGAAGCAAAAACAAAAAACCTCCAAATATTCTTAAAAGACATAGTCAAAAGGCAAATCCTGTCTTTGGACAGACTAGTTGAAGTATACACAATCTTTCATGGGATTTCCAACTGGTCAGGAAACCTTAAAAGATGGAGCCTCCATCCATGTCCTTCCAAGGAAAACTAAATCAGCCCAATGGAGAGAGGCACCACAGTGCAAAATTTTTGCTGCCTGCAAAACAATCAATCAACAACTATTTATTGAGCACTTACGATGTGTGCAGTATGGTGCTTTTGGCTACACAGATGGTTATGTGGAGGAGGATTTAATGTTGGGTATTCAGCTGTCCTCACTCAACTAGTGTAATGCAACCATGGGTCTTCTGATAAAGCCTGAAGTTAAGAAATAAATGTGTAATATTTCTGCTTCTAAGACACAAATAGATAATAGATAGCCACATAGAATATTTTCAGAAAAACTCAATGATAGGTGAAGATTGGGGATTTTTTTTACTTTTATTTTCTATTCCAGAATTTTCTAGTCTTTTATGACCCCCAGAGATAAGGAAAGAATTGTGGCAAAATCATTTACTCACGAGAGTTGTCATTTTAATATATAACTAAAAACTCTGTTGTTATAAAGCCAGAGTTCTATAGACCATGCAGTAGTAGAGGAATGAATTTCCCATTTCCCAAAACGCATCATTATTTCTGACTACTCTGTATGGAAACACTTAACAGGGACTTATATTTTTCTTAGTTCATATGTGCAGTTTTGTATAATGTGAAACTCTGATCATAAAATCATAAAATTTTAAAGTTAGAATAAATCTTAAACATTACGCAGTCCAAATACATGTTTAAAAAAAGACATCCAGAGAGGTGAATTGACTAACAGGTGTTAAGGTCATTTTAATTGAGAATTTGAATTACTAAATGAAGGATTGGGTAATATAGAGATTGGATGCTGATTAAAAAAGAAACAACCAACAGCCTTTTTATGAAAATGAAATATAATTTAGGTGCTAAAATGACTCCTCTGGCCTCCTGTGATAAAGGTTACTCAATGTTCCATATATTAGCTTCTAATAAAATCCATGTTAAATCATTTTTTAAACCTTTTAATTTTTTAACTTAAAAATCATCTCATTTTAGCTTATGTAATAGGTATGGCCATAAAGTTCTAAAAGGCCATCTCTTTCCTCTCCAGGCTGCACTCTAGATTTCTACCATGCTCCAGCTTTTCATCCCAAAGCCTCATTCCACTGCTGGAATTTATTTGTTGGAAGTACCAACTGTCCCTAATATCTCTCCTTCTAATTGGAAGGCTTCTCCCAGAACCCCATTTAAGGAGGGCACGCAGGCTAGCCACATCTTTTTCCTCTCCAGGCTCCACCATCCTCTACCCCCAGCCCCCACACCTTTTCCAACTCCTTTTTTATGTGTTATATTTTTCCATTAGAATATAAAATTTTTTGAGGGCAGGGCATTTCTTTCTACTTCTATTAGTATTCCCAGCACTTAGCACCACTTAATAAATGCTTGTTGATTGACTTTATTCAGGCAGCCCTTTCACTTCCCACTGTCCTGGCCAAATAATATTAAGAGCCAAACTCTCTACTGAAGGACTTAAGTTTCCTACAATCCATAGGCTGAGGTACATATACAAAGGAAAGGAACAAGAGTCTCTGGAGGATGAGAAGGAATTCTGGTAGGTAGATCAAGTCAAAAAGCTTTTATTAAAAGTTCACTACATACCAGGCACTGTACCTTACCACAGTGGAATGCAGATACAAAGAGAGAGAAAAAACTCCTGCCAAGGAATTTACATTTAGGAGTGGGGCTGAAAAGGGATGAAGGCTGGCCTAGACACTCCCTAAAATGAAGGTTCTAGAAGGAGCGAAAAAATCTGAGGAAGGGGATACAGAGGCAAAGCACACTTTCAATGTAAGACCAGGGGCAATGTGAAGTTCCAGGATGAGAAGGCAGCTATGGCATGTATAGAGGGTACACAGGAAAAACAAGAAGAAATATACTTCTAAGAAATAGCAATAGTAGCTGCAAGGAACAGGTGGCTGCATCGGGTAGTGGGTGATGGTTGGGAGACAACTGGCCAATAGTACGTGAGGCAAGAAGAGAAGAGCTACAAAACAGGTAAAAGTGGAGATGTGGCTAGGTGAGAGGTTCCATTGTTATAGGATGAACACAACTGCAGAAGTGGACTGAGGGGACATCTCAAACTATGAAAAGAATTCCTCTCCCAAGATTAAAGAAAGTGATAAATGGGGACATGGAACATGTATTTGCCAAAGGACCCTCTCAGAAGGACTTTATTGATGTTATAAGTCTATTGTGGGAATAGGTGAGGGAAGGAGAGGAGAAAGAAATGATGCTTGCTTGGGGTGGGATATATATGTGTGTAACTATTCCCTTACAAAAGGGGCTAAAATGTTAATGCTTCCTCTGTTCACTACTATTCTAAAAATCTTTTATTTAATACTTATTGTTAGCCTGTGGTTTGTAAGAAGGACACTGAATAATAGAATACCCCCAGAAGAGTACTAAAAAATAAATCAAAATCAGATGTTCCTAAGGGAAACACTACTAGTTGGATGGAGACTGTGGTCATCTATATTACATGCCTTAAAATTCAGAGACTGTCTTAGGAGAATTTAGATGTAATGTTCTTGGATAAGGACAAACATTGGCATCCACAACTAATCAAGAAGTGCTCACTAGGTCTTTGGAACAACGGATGACATTTATTTTCTCTCTTAGATTGTAACAACAGCTAGTTTCTACATTCTTGTGTGTATGCATAACCTGTTCTACAATTAGAATCTGCCTTAACATTATTTATAAATACTGCCCGCATAGTTAATTAGATATCCTATATGTAAACTACATCGTATTATGTCTTTATATATTTATAGTACTATTTTGTTCAACCTAGTGATTTATGAATATTTCCACATGGCTATCCAGAAAAAAAAAAGGGGAATAAGATCATTCCCCCTATTGACTTATGAATCATTGTGGGATTAACATATTAGGGCTGAGGTTGCAACTCAAGATTGGAGGCCCCCTTGGAGACTGGTTAGTGACCACTACGTCAAGTGGACTGGACTAAATGATGGCATCTTTGTGGATAATGTATCCATTAATCTATAAAAGAGGTAGTCGAGAAAGAGTTGGAAGGCTGAGTCTTATCTTGTCCTTTCTCTTGATATGCAAGGTATTTCCTGGCTTGCTTGCTTCACAATCCAGGATTAAGAATCCTTTGATCCAGAATCCTTGGATAGCTATGTGGATCTTGAATACCTGTGTATGTTCTTGAATACTTGTGTATCCTTTGTTTACTATTTCCATTCAATGATTCAGCCATTGTCTTTTCACTGAGATGAAAGAACTTGATCCCATGGACTAATAAAGGGCACAAATTCAGGAATACGATATTTTTTTAAGGTTTTGTAGATACTTCTTGTTTATATACTTCAACCATTCTAACAACCCCTTCCTCTACTGAACCTTCCTTTGTAACAAAGAAAAAGTTACATAAAACCAGCTAAGACAATTTTTGAGTGGTAGCACATGTAACACTCTAAATAAGTAATCCCCCTCATCTCTTTACTGAGAGGAAAGAGTTGTGTTTTATTATCTCTTCTTCAGTACCAAGTCTGATCATTAAAATTAATGAGTTCAGATGTTTCTTAGTGATGTTTCCATTTATGCTATTTTAGTCACTACATATATTATTTTACTGGTTATGCTTCTTTCTGCATCAATTTATACAAGTCTCTCCATAATTCTCTGAAGTACTCACATTCATCATTTCTTATGGCACAACAGTGACCTATTTTATACTACAGTCTTATACCACAATTTATTGTCATTCCCCAACTGATGAACATCCACTTTTCCCCACAAAGGAGCTGCCATGAATATTTTGTTTTATATGGAATTTTTCAGATCTCATAGCACTTTCAGAATATGAAGTTTGGTGTATGTTAGCCTAAAGCTACTTTCAGGCACAGATTATATTTATAAAAGCACATACAATACAAAAACAGAGTTACAAAGTAATTGGACTAGACAAGATTTCTTGTCATCATTTTGCCCACTTATACTTTGAGATTCAGGAGGAAAATATATATAACTTCTCTTGCTAGAAAGACTTAGTAAATGAAGATAATTTTTCTGCCTATAGAGATGCTCCCATGAACCAAACTTTACTGTTCTCCCCAAAGCCATAGTAGGCACAGATATATATGTCTGAGAGATATTTGTTATGGCTGGTCATTTTAATTCTGAATTTAGTGATTTATGTATTATGCCATAGTAGACACAGATATATATGTCTAAGAGATATTTGTTATGGCTGGTCATTTTAATTCTGAATTTAGTGATTCAAAGTATAGAAGGCAGAAAGGAATTTGAGTGAACAATATAGATTCTCTTTGCCAGGAAGCCTTTACTTATCTGTTTCAATCTAACCATAGAAGGGAACATATGGAAAATTCCCTGGACTAAGAATCAAGAGGTCTGAGATCAGGTCCTAGCTTTGCCAATAATTGGGTGACCTTGCACAAGTCAACTTCTGCAGGCTGTGGCTTCCTCACCTGTAACATGAGAAGGTTGGAGTAAATGACCTTTAAGATCCCTTTTAGTGAAGAAAGGTGACTTAGCATTACCAGATTTCAAACTATATTACAAAGCAGCAATCACAAAATCATCTGGTACTGGCTAAGAAATAGTGATGGACTAATGGAATAGATTAGGCACATAAGAATCCTTTGATCCAGAATCCTTGGATTCTGTGTTCAATAATTCAAGTACTCCAACAATCCAAAAATTCAAGCTTTGGGGGCAAGATATCAGTATTTGCAGAGAATGCTGGGAAAACTGCAAAGTAGTTTTGCAGGAACTAGGCATAGACCAACATCTCACATCATATGTCAAGATAACATCAAAATGGTGTGTTGGTAACCAAAAATGGGCTCCTTAGCACTTAGTCAACAAGTGCCCTTGAACTGTTTGGCTTTTTCCCCTGAACTAACTGAATGCTGTTTGTATGTTGGATTGGAGTAAGCTTGTCGGCCCCTTCACCTTGCTTCCCTTGCTTAAGCAGATCAAAAGAACCTGTGCTTTCCCAGTCAACCCCTTCACCTTGCTTAAGCACATCAAAAGAACCTGTGCTTTCCCCGGCGTACCTTACACCCCCACAGAAGCCGGATGGTTAAAAACAGCTTCCGTTGGAGCCAGAGGCTGCTCCAGCGCCAGTGCCAGTGCCAGCTTCCTATAGGAAGATAGATTATTGTTATCCCCATTTAAAAAAGAAATATTGAGGTTCTGAGAGGATAAGTCATTTTCTCAAAGTCTTTCAGCTGATACCTGACAGAACCAATACTAAATCACAGTTCCCTTGATTTCAGGGCCTGTGTTCTTTCTACTTGACTACAGTGAAGTCTGAAACTAAGAGCTAGGAAACAGGATTTGAAATTGCCACACAAAGATCTTTGACTCTCCTTTTTGCAGTACAACCAACACCCAAAATAGGAGAACTAGAAATCCCACTAATTGCCCAAGTCCATTTAATCTTTTAGTCTAGGAACAACCTTGGGAAAATATAATTGATTAGAGATTTAAAGCAGGAAGTAATTTACAATCCTCCTCATTTTATAGATGAGGAAATTGAGGCCCAGAGATGGTAAGTGAACTGTCCGAGGTTACATATCTAGAGCCAGAATCTGAATCCATGTCATTTGACTCCAAATCCAACAATCTTTCCTTTATACCACATAGTTTTTTCAGAGTACTGCAAACTAGATAGACTAGGCAATTTCGCCCAGGGAGAGAAGAGGGGACATATTGCCAGAAACAGCTAGAATAACTGATTGCATCCAGCAGTACAGATCCTGACCCTGGAATCTGCCAAACTCTGCGATTATCCTCAGCTAGCCAACTCATGATTTAGGTATATTCAAAGGTGGCTGGTGTCTGCTTGCCCTAGAGCAGTACATTTGTCAAAAGCTCTCCCTTTGTCCTTGTATCAAGCCACCTATCAAGCCTAACTACCTCTAGGATGTTCAGAATCAGTTTGTAGTTCTGAGCAGGGATATTCTGCTGGGATTATCACTTTGCTATTTTGTCTCTTGGAACAAGATCAAAACGGACTCACAGTTGTTAGGCAGACAAACTGACCACACATCACCTCATATGCTTGCTTGTCTTTACCACTGACTAGTGTGTATACTATTAGTAAATCTCTTAAATTGTCCAACTGAGTGTGGGGCCCTATCTCTCTTCATTGAGATCCCAGACCGGAATAGCAGAGTAATACATTTGGAAAACAGAATGGAATTCCTTCCAGAGAAACCAAATTAATTCTTCTGTCATAACTCAGAACATTATACATGTAAGATCCAAATCAATCTCACATCAATAAGATAAAAGACATTTAGCTGTATCAAAAGCAAAATGATAAGAAATTTTAAATAAATTTTTATTGATACCTTTTGTTTTTATATCATCTTCCTTTTCCAGTGTACCTTTCCCTCCTCCCCTCCTAGAGGGCTATCCCTTAAAACAAAGGCTAAAAAGGAGGGAAAAAATTTATATCAACAAAATTCCAACATTACATGCAGTGTTTCACATCCATAGTTCCCACTTCTGCAAAGAAACATAGAAAGGTGCCTTCTTATATCACTTCTTTGAGGCCTACCTTGATCATCATACTCCTGCAGCTTTCGGTTTCGACTACACGTACTTTATCATAGTCATTGTGCATATTGTCTTCCTGGTTCTGTTTCCTTCACTTTGTATCAGTTCATATAAATCTTCCCATGTTTCTCTGTGTTCATCATATTTATTGCTTAGGAAATTCTATTTTATAATGGGAAATCAAAGAAAAACACAAATTTACCCCTGGCTCATATTGAAGGGAGAGGTTGACCCCATGTCTCTATGCCAGAAAGTAAGCTAAGAAGAGATCTGGATAAATCTAGAATGAACCCTTCCCCTTGCCCAGTCAGTTGTGGCTCTGGAAAACAATATATTAGAGGCAGGGTAAAGTCATTAAAGGTTAACGACTGTTTCATTTTTGTCTTTGTATTCCTAGCACCTAGCTCAACAGGATCCACTCATTGGCACATTGTAAGTACTTCTTACTGAATAGATGAAAGGTCAAGGTTCAAAGCTAGTGTGTTGTTTTACCTATAACCTCCTTACGGAGTCTGCTCTAAGTAACTGGATTTTCTCAAAAGACAAAATTAAAGAAAGCATCTTAAATTCAAGTATTTGACTCAAAAGTTCTTATGGCTTCTCAGAATCTTATGACTTTACGTACTTAGATTTGATAATTGTAGCATTAATTTTCAAACCCTAGCTTCTGCTAACAAAACACAAACTGGTAACAAGGAAACAAATGTATTTTACTACCTCTCCTCTAAATTGCTATTGCTATCATAATCTGTAATCAATTTAGCACTTAATTATACACCTTTTTCTGTTGCTTGCTGGTCTTTCATATGCCAGACTTGTCTTTCCAACTAGATAGTATCTTGAGGGCAGGGGCCATGCTATTCTCCTATGTAAGTCCACCAGCCAGAAACTATGTTGTGCAAATGGTAGGCACTAAATAATTGACTGATTGATGTGTAGTCAATCATATTCCACAATGGTTTAGACCCCCTTTGAGTTTTTGCCACCTAAAGCTTTTAAAAGAACAACCACCTGTCATGGCTGGTTTAGTCATCTTCCTCATGGATGTTGGAGAGCAGAAGGGAGAGGGACTGGATCATATGATCTCTTAAGGGCTTCCCTAGGTCTTTCCACATGCTCCAGTAAGTATGTCTCCCTTGTAAATTCACTGTGGTCATTATTGAGGTTACCCTTCATCGCTTCAAGAAATTAATGAAGCCTTGTCCTAGAACTGAGGCTCATATCACATATACTTTTCAGACAATTCAATGAAAATGTTACAGTACTTATCATACAGTAGGAGCTTAACGAAGGCTTGTTGGTTGACTGATTGAATTAAACTTGCCTACACTAACCAATATCTCTGCTAATGCTATAACAGTCTCTAATTTGAGACAGTAATATAACTGGGTTGTGAGTAGTCTCCAAAGGTCAATTTAAACCACCATTAAAATAGATTTATAAATTAATTCTGTACCTTAAACACTGTGATTAATCCCAGGCATTTTAACCTTAGTTACTGCCTCTATTTGTAAAATATTGTACTTTGGATTGAATTTCCTATAAAGTAGAACACATTCAAAACAAAGGTTACAAATCCCATGAGCTGTACTTCTAGCATTTAACAGCCTCTTAATTCCAGATGGCACAGATTTCCTGAAATTTTTTAGTCTATACATGAAAGTGGGTTAATTTTATGTGTTTTTCTCAATATTTCTTCAGTTCCAAAGCCTAGACTGATACCCAAAAAGGCAGAAGATCGCAGGTTTTCTTATCCATTTCCACTTTGGCAATTTTTCATTTTTGCAAAATGACGCTCTACCTCCTGTTTAGAAGACCTTCAAGGGGGCTCCTTCACACAACAGGTGCTCCATCCACATTACAAATGTTCTGTCAGAGATTTTTTTCCAATTGACAATCTTTCTGCTATAGATCATCCCTCAGTATTACAGATGTCATCAGTCCAGTAGCCACTTTTTCTATAGAGTGAGACACATAAATCTCATCCTCCCCTGAAAAATGTTATATCACTCAGATTATTGTATATTTATTTCTACATGATGTTGATATCTTGGAATTATATAGCTATGAAACACTTCCTATACAACTTTGATTTAAAAGTGCATGGAGACATTTAAGCATCTTTACTCATGAGATATTCTTTTAAACTTGTGATAAAACATTAATGATATGCATATTGGAGAGAACAGATATTAAGTCCACATCCACAACAAGTAAGAAGAAAAAGAATTGGTGATATAATAAAAAAAGTTAAATAAATGATAACTCACAAAATGTTTCTTCTAAAACAGAATGATATTTATAATCATAAGGGTTTTTAAAGTTATGGTTTTCTGTAATTTCAAAAGGTTTGATCAGAAAATAAGTTTAATGCTTTTAATTTTTTATAATTACCAATATCCTTAACATTCTATACGTACCAGCCATATACCTATTTCAATGTTATCTTTCTTTTTACTAATTTTTTTTCTGAGGACATTCTAACTGAAATGTTGTTTTAATGCTACTAGAAATCACATAACTTTCAAATGAACAAAGCTTCAAATCTAACACTGTCTTATCATGACTTTCTCATGTATGATTCCCCTTTTCCTCTCCATTTACCTAAGCCCTCATCGCCTCATAGCTAGATTACTATAGCTTCCTAAGCTGGTCTCCCTGCCTCAAGCACCCTTTCATTACAATGTATTATATCATAATCTGTTCTGCTAAGAGATGAAACTTCCTAAAACATGGCCTTTATCATGTCACTCCCTCCTCAAGAACCTTCAGTGGCTCCCAATTGCCTTTAAGAAGTAAAATTTTTTCTGGAAAAAATAAAGGCTTTTCATAATCTAGTTTAATTTTGTCAATCCAAATTAAGTTCTTACCCCTCAATATATGTAGATGTCCTATGCTTAAGTTAGGGTGATACCCCCACCACCAGATTCCGTGCTTATTTTGGTCTTTGTGTCACCTTGTATTGTTCTTCCTCCTAGAATTCCTTTCTTGCCCTCTGCTTATTAATATCTTAAATATCCTTCAATTTTTGTCACCTTCTTTATAACTCTATTACTCTTGCTCATAATACAGAAAGCTTTCTCTGAATACTCTCCTGTCTCTTAATTCTAGTTGTATGTATAATCAGTATAATTTGTCCTGTATTTTCTAATTTCATGTTTTAACTTTCTTTGCTCAACTAGGTTGTAGGTTCCTTGAAGATACAGCCCATTTTAAAAATTATCCTTTGTATCCTACACTTTGTCAAATAGTGTTAGGCATATGCTAGGTGCTGAATCTTTGATTACATGATTTCACTCTTCCTTTCCTCCCCACCCAGTATCATGGAAGTGACAAGTGAAATTTCCTAAACTTGTAGGATAGTAACTCTTCTTACTGGAAATATAGTTGAACTTTTATGACTTTGATAAGAATTCAACTTTTTCTTAACCTTCCACCAAAAATGATCATCATGTTATTTGCAGTTGGAAAGGACCTTGGTCAAATTCCCCTCATTTTACATATGAAGAAACTGAGGACCAGAGAGGTTAAGTGGCTTCCCCAAGATTGCACGGATCATAATTAGCGAGGCTCGACATCCAAATCTTCCAACTCTAAATCCAGGACTTGTTTGGCTTTAGATACTGATGGCTTTAGATAATGGATAAAACTCAGAAGCACAAACAAGAAAAAAAGTATTCATGAATGGGAGAATTGGAAAGAATGGAAGCACAATTAAACTATTCAACAAACATCTTTTAAGAATCCGTCATGTGCAAAGCACAGAGTTATGCACCTGGCATACAAAGGCAAAAACAAAAAAGACCTGCCATGATGTATTTTACATTTTATAAAGAGGACACACAAGCACACAGGTAAGACATGTACAAGACCATTTTATGAAGCAGAGAACATTAACAACTAGGACCACAGAAGGCTTTGTGAAATATATGTCATCTAATCTAAACCTTGAAGGTAAATATTGAAAGGAAGGAATAAATAGGGAGTACACAGCAGGGATGGGGGATAGCTTGTGGAAATGCACAGAAAGATATGTATTGAGCTCAGGAAAGAGTTAAGTAGTCCAGTATGACTGGAATGTAGAACATAAAAGGGAACAGTGAGAGATAATTAAGGATGGAAAGGTAGATGGGAGCCACATTGTCAAGGACTTTAAATGAAAGGCTGAAGAGTATGTATTTTAATCTAGGGACGGTAGAAAACCAGTAAAGAAGTGACATAGTCACATTTACGCCTAGGAAAATTATTTTGGTAGTGCGGGTAAGAGGGATAAGACAGAGGAGAGACTGGAAGACCAATTAAGAAGTTGTTTCAATTGTCCAGGCAGGTGACAAGAGCCTGAAATAGGGTGGTAGCCCTGTAACAGCAAATAACAGGTGGACACAAGAGAGATTATGGAGACAGAAATCATTAAGACTTGGGAACTTATTTAAAAACGGGTATGTAAGGAAGAAGGTCAAGAATGACTCAGAGTTTATAAACAAGAGTCATTAGGAAGATAGTAGCATTTACTCTTGACAGAAATAAGGAAATTTGGAGGAGGGATGAGTTGGGGATGAGAGAGGAAGAGAAATGCTGAGTTTGATTCTGGATATGATGAGTTTGAGATAGATCATTCAGGTAGAGACTGGGGACTCAACTGTGAGAACGCCATGTAAAGACATCAATCTATTCTAATTTTAGTATTTTTATTCTACAGCATGAAAAGACCTATGGATTATTTAAATAATACCAAAATAAGTAAATTAGAGATACCAAATATTAGTTTATTAGGAACTGGTCAGTGAAGACCAATTTATGTGTCTTTATAGAATTCTGATGTTCAATGAATGATGTTCCATAAAAAGTATTAAATTTGAAAGATAACAGGGTCTTTCAGAAACCAAAGTGAAAAATTTAAACCATTTAAATTATTCATGAAGCTACTCTCTCACTGTTCAGACTTGGAAAATGAGAATCAGAAAATGAGAAAATTGGAGCACCTATAACTAATCCAAAAGAATTTTTTCAGGAAACATGAAAATGTTGAGAGGAAACAGGACATAAAAATGGATATGTTAAAAAGTTACTGAAGAAATGAAATTCAAATTTGTGAATTTTGAATGAAAAGAAAATGAGCATTACATTTTCCCCCTTATAACTTAAAGGTCAAGCTTATAGAGCAAAGGAAATTTTCAAGTTTTGGACACTGGTAATTCAGCATATATCCCTTTCTGCAAAAGAGCAGTATATTATAGAATAAAACTTAGGAGTAGACATAGTTCTTTGTCTTCAAGTAGGTGACATTCTGAAGGAAGGTTTTTATACTAATATGCATCCACTAGGTTACCAAAAGTGAATTTTAAGAAATCATTGTCCTTTTATTTTCAGGATTTCAAAATGCTTTATTTTAGATTCTGTATTTAAATGACTCAGGTGAATAGGGAGTGAAAGCAACATCCTCAGTAGCTTTTTCGTGGCTTATAAAACTATACAGTGGTCTTTGATTGTAGTCCCAAATGGTTGAGTCTGGATGGGCTTTTTACTTTTAGGATCAAAACTGAAGAATTAAAAATCATCAGATTGCAACAATGGTGTTTTTGCATAGGCCTACAGACTACCAAAAAAAAGATTAACCCTAAATGACATTAAAGCACCCAAAGAGTTGCAGTGACCCCTAAAGGGCTTCAAGAAAATAAATTGATTACTGTATGAAAGAGGAGAACCAGACACATTGAAAATTTCAGGAACTGTTACATTTTCACTGGAAACAGGAAAACATTTAGTAACAGGTTTTTGGTTTGTTTGTTTTTTTCCATCATCCATGTGATGTTATTAATGAGCTAGGTGGAATTAAAGTAATATCTCCACTTATTCTTTAGGTCCAATTGTTTGCAATCTTAATCATCTAGAACCAAGTCATGAATCCAGGAATAAAGAGGCGGTAAAAGTTACATGATCAAAATTTCACTTTGCAGATAAGGCCTGAAGGCTTTCATTAGTACGTATTATTGACAAATTGCTAAGCCAATTTTATGACATATTCTAATAAGCTTAGTTATACTATTTCCAAGCCCATAGCAAATATGAAGGAGCAGATTAGTGGGGCAGTGAGGTACCCTGTAGAAGCAGAAACATTGACTGCAGCAAGAAATGAAAGCTGACAATTAAACAGTAGACATGAACCATTAAAAATTAACCAAAAAAAAAAAAAAACCCTGTGAAAACACAGCAGTCTGTTACTACTGAATATAAGAACAAATAGTCTTCTACAAACTTCATTAGATTTTAGGAGCAACACTCTATTATAGAATTGTACTCTAAACTGATATTCACAAAGATGATTCAGAGTTATCATGAAAAAGGTTAAACTATATCCAGCGGACTTATGTAATATACTTAAGTCTCATGCCAACAGTTGCAATAGATAAAAAATACTTTCTTTTTTTTTTTAAACTGATATAAAAAGTAGCCAGCTTACATGCCAACTGCTGTCGATTGCCAACCTCCCCTTTAGGCTTCACTGTTTCAGTGCCATTTATTTTACCTAAAAATTACCTATACATTGCCTTTGCCCAGTTCTGTGATAGGTATGATGGTTACTGAAAAATACTAACCTGACAAAGACATAAGGCCCTCTTATGTGTTCTAGATACTGAGGAAAATAGAGATAAACAGGACACAATGTCTGCCTTCAGGAAGTTTGCCATCTGGTAGGGGAAATACAACATACACACAAATATTAAGCTGAATATAGTCCTCGGCTAAAATCCTACTTGAATACTTCCTAACTGCAAAGTGATGATGGGTTTTCAAAAGCTTTAGCTGTGGAATGCAAACTCTGGTAGGACCTACCAAGCTAGAAAGACTCCAAGCCTAAGTCCAACTGCATGTTTTTCACATAAGGACCAGCCTATGTAATTTCAGAGAGGTTCATCACCAGAGTAATACATCGGCCACATTCTTTCCTTAAATTGCCTTGGGTAGGGGTGGGGAACATGCAGCCTTGAGGCCACATGAGGCCTTCTAGGTCCTTGGGTGCAGCCTTTTGACTGAGTCCCAAGTTTTACTGAACACAACCTTTTATTAAGGGGAGTTGTTCTGTGAAGTATGGATGCAAACAGACCCAGGGGGCTGCGTGTGGCTTTGAGGCAGTAGGTTCCCCACCCCTGGCCTAGGGCATGGAGTTTCAATATGCACCACATGCAGACAGCAGGCCCAATGCCCATCCACAGATGAGGGTTCAAACTGTAACTGTTACTTTCTGCAAGAACTTGGGCAAGTAAGTTAAGCGCTCTCGGGCTCAGTTCGCCTAAGATGAGGGCACTGGACTAGATAGACTCTAAGAGTCCTTTCCAACTCTAAGCTAGGATCTCAACTAACTGTTATGAGACTTCAGAAGAAAAGGTTACTTCCTGGATGGAGGCGGCGGTCAGGGAAAAGCATTATGGAAGAGGCCGCATTTAAACCAAGCTTCAATGGATGGAGAAGTCAACTCTTCCATTAGGCAGCATTAGCAAGCATGGTCTTGGCCATGCAATGCCAGGAAATCCTCTCCCACGCACTGGATGGGCTCCTCGAGTCCAACCCGTTCATTTTACAAAGGGGAAAACTGAGGCCCACAAGCTCGGGGCCTCTTCCTGCTGCACACGGTGGCCACACGCTTTCCAACGTTGTTGGCAAGGGTAGTAAATAACGGGCTCCTCCCAAGGCATTTCCTGCTAGAAGCCATTGACTTGCCCTGAGCAGTGGCGGCTCTGGTCAGGGAAGGCAGTGTGGCCTGAAGGAATAACTGGCTCTGACGTCATAGGGCCTAGCTCCGCTTTTTTTGGCGGGGGGCCTACATGAAATGTCCTTCTCCAGGTCACACGGTGAGCGGGTGGTAGGGTCCAGCGTCACACTCAGTCCTCGGCCTCAAAGTCCCCAGGCTCTGCACAGGCCTTTTTCATGGATGGCCTCCCATTATCGTGTGAAGCCCCCCAGTTTCTTCCTCTCCACGCTGCTAAGTTGGCCCAAAGGCGCCGCCCTTGACGGGGATCCGAGGTGTTGAAGGAGACTTCGACCTAGCGAGAGCGCTGCCCTCTCAAGCCCTCCATGCCCGCCAGCCACCGCCTCCGCTCCAGGCGCCGAGATCGAGCCCGGAGCGATCGATGCACAGCAAGAGACATTGACCTCTGCAGGCTAGACTAGTGGCACGTGGAGCAACTGATTCCCCCGCCCCGCCCACCCCGTCCCATCCCGTCCCGCCCCGAGCAAAGGGCGCTGAGTCCAGACTGTTAGTTTAGTTGAACGGTCCGAGTCTTTTCCCCTAACTCAGACGCCACTCTGGTGCAAGCGACATGTCTGAGGAGGAGAGGGACATTTTCCTCAGAGCCCGGGGCAGGACGCTGGACGCTTTTCCTGAAGGTATTGCTCATCCCCGGCCCCTTTCTCTCGGCCCGGGATGGGGGGGACGGGTAGGAGCCGAGGCCGCGAGCGGAACGGAACCTTCGGAGCACGGAGGCGGGGAGGGGCGCATTTCTTGCCGGCCCTCTTTGGCTGATGCTCGAGGCAGCCGTGGGGGGCGGGAATAGTTGCCGCACGGTGTCCCCTAGCAACGCAGTTCTCGCCTGCGGGAGCGCCTGCCTAGGACGCGGGAGGGTCCCGGGATCTCTATACCTTACTCCCCACAGAGGTCCACTCTGGCAGCATCTCCTAGCTTTCTACCCGGAAAACCAGCGTAGGTGGAGGGCGGTCCGAGGGGACCCATCTTCTCGGGCCCTCCTCCTCGGTTTCGGGCTATTCCTTCTTGAATTGGGGGAATTCCTAAGTCACGCGCTGCGTAAAAAAGTTCCGAAAAGGTCCACCCATCCCTGCGGGCTGTCTCCGCGGGGGGCCGGAGTTCGGGTGGCACATTACCTTGTGCTGGTCTGGGAAAAGATGTTAAAAGAGGCCCATCCAGACCCCACGTCTCCAAACGCCGCCCTCTATTAATGATTACTTGGCCCCTGGGTTTATTTCTTTTTCACCGCTGTGGCTGCTTTCCTCTTAAACTGCAAAAGCTGAAATTATTTAATTTTAAAGATGGATCGGGGGAGAAAATAGAGGATTTTGTTCCGTGTTGCTAACTCTGAAATAAAACCTTATTGGGAGTAGAATTAAATCCTGTGACAGAGCCAGCCTCATTTCTAAAGGTTTGTTAAGTTTTTCAGTTTTAAACAAAACAAAGTTTAGCTTCGTCTTACTTAAGCACCTGCCACATGCACGCACGGCACTGAAGGAAACTACTTACAAAAAAGAAATAGTCTTTCCCTCCATTGCTTATGTGGGGGGTGGGGGGGTGGGGCAGCTGCGTTACAACTTATTGACAGATAACTAAATATCAGGTACTTTGAGGAAGGAGAAAGCATTACTATCTGGGAATGTAAGCCTGGCTTTGTATTCCTAGTGGCACATTAGCTCAGTATTGAATAAAGATTCTGAGAAAGTGAACAGGTGCTCACCAACCATGGGGACAGTTTGTGTGAAGGTACTGAGATGGAAAATAAAATTATTATTGGCAACTAATTGAATATGAGGGGGAAAGGAGGGAACAGTCAAAGATGATTACTAGATTGTAAACCTGGACAATTGGAACTGTTGAGGTTTGATGTTTAGGGGTGCTTGGGACCCTAAAATACCAACACGCTGGGTCCTGCCGACTGAATTCGACCCAGGCCTTACAGCCAAAGAAAAATAAAGTTTATTAATGATTTGCCATATTGGGTAGAGTGTTAAGAAATCTCACTGTTTGTGTCGCTTCCTTTGACAACTGGGCCAGAGCTAATCGCCTGAGCTAGACTGAATCTGAGCACCTTCATGGAGGCAAGATGGTTCTTTTTTTTTTTTTTTTTGGAGGGGGGAAGGCAGGGCAATTGGGGTTAAGTGACTTGCTCAAGGTCACACAGCTAGTAAGTGTGTCAAGTGTCTGAGGCAGACTTTGAACTCTGGTCCTCCAAGGCTGGTACTCTACTCACTTCACCACCTAGCTTTCCCAAGAGGGATCTTATATACAGAAAGACTGTGGGAGGGATCAAGGGGTGATCATATTGTCTTGGGTAACTGGAGGAGGACTGCTTGGGAGGGTCTTGAGGAGGAGTCTAAGGAGGATCTTGATGGGCCTGGGGTAAGGAGAGGTCAGACTCCAGGAATGAGATTAAGGGTGGGAAATAGGTGAAGGCTACCTGGAGATGAAAGACAATGGAGGACTAGTTTTAGGGTAAGAGATTTAGTAGTAGATATTTTGATAGGATCAAGGGTGGGGAGTAGCTGGACAGTGGAGGGCTAGGCTAGGTTAAGAGTAACAGGAGATTTGGGTCTAGGGATAATGAAAGGCTTATGACCTCAGGCAAATGCCTCATCTGGTGGGAAGATTCTAGGAGAGTTCTAGGGGATTCCCAGAGCCTATACCCCATCAGAACAATGGTGGCAGCAAATAGGTAGTTTTGGATTCCTTTGTTGAGATGAAACAGGTCAGGAAAGATATGCAAAAAATGTTTTAGAACTGGAAGGGACCTTAGAGATATCTAGGTCAACCCCTCTCATTTTTAGATGAGGAAACAGGCCCAGATAAATTAAGTCTAGCACCCTCCTTAGGGCCACCCCCTCTCCAACTCCAAATTAAACTCCCAAGTTGGGTGCCCTGAAGTGTTATACCGAGAGTGAGTGAGACACTCCACAGAGTGTAAGTTTTAAATGGAGAATTTATTAGCCAGCATCCATTCAGGGATCAACCCAAATCAGAATGGCCCCAGTTTGGGGTAAAGAAGTAGTTTATATAGAAAATACAGGGTGCAGTGGTTAATTATCTCTTGAAGTTTATATATGTTATTTTGCAGACTCGGCAAGCCTGTGTTATTCCACTTTTTATGACCATAATATAATAAAAGGAACCTCCTGAATAGATTGTAAGTAAAACATATCAGATAGCTGACAAAGTGTCAACTGAAATTACAGTCCAGGATCCCTGTGTCCATCTTGGCCATAACTTCCCACAACATGGTAGGCTCAAGGTAAGGCAGAAGTCATATAATTCAAGATAATGTCTAGGGCTGAGGCTTTCATCCTTAATGGCCATAGACAGACCAAGGGATGCTCCAGCTTAGTCTGTTGACACAAAATAGAAACATCTCTGGGCCTACTCAGTGAAACAAAGGAAGACTGTTAGACATCAGGCTTTTTTCCTCTAGTTAGTTAGTTTACATTCCTTAGGACAGTCTTAGGGCCCAGGGACACTTGCTGAATGCCAAAGGGCAGAAACTAAGTCTGTTTTTCTTCTTCAAACTGGGGTTTTGAGTTAGGGGCTGGGGACAGGGTTTTTCTAGCAATAGCTGGCTGCTCAGGCATCACAAAAGGGCCCCTACTACCTTAGGTTCAAAGATGCTACACTCCTAAAACTGTAGCTTATGAGCCCCCACTAGTGTTTACCTTTAATAGTCAGTTCGCTCAAAGGCATTTACTAAGAAGGCATAATAAAAATAATAGTAACAAAATATTCATCCCATAAAGCTGGGGTTCGCTGTCCCATAAATAAACATGGTGTTAGTAAGAAGAGTGGGAATATATTTTTGTTCTTCTTTTGACTTTCAAGTGAATTGGATTTAAGTGAGGCAGTGCTGGGCAAAGTCATCAGCCTCACTCTCCTCCAAAGTCATTGGAATCCTGTGACAAGACAAAGTCAAGATGACTGTCAATGACTTTAGACTTTTTAAACTAGGTCTCAGTTTGAGGCACAACCCATTCTGTGATTTAGGGATAGGTAAGAATTGAGACAAAAGATGGTATAGTTTGCTATCACAAAAAAATCTGTCTGGGAGGGGAAGACCCTGTGAATTTCTGGCAAGAACCAAAAACTTGCTATTTACATTCACTCTGAGCCATCAAAACCCAAACAAAGAGCTTGAGAGGCTTGGACTGGGACCTATTATTGACCATTCAGTGAACGCCAGAATGATTTGGGTTTAAAGGCATAGTCAAGTAGCTTCATTTGAATCAAGGTGGAGTTTTTCAAAGCCTTTTTATTTTTCCAGACCTATAGTTCAAGAAATCATAAATTAAAAATTCCATGAGACCCAGAGGGGATCACATTTAGAACTGGAATGGGGAGGGGGGAGGAATAAACATTTATACAACAGCTACATTTATATAACTAAGTGCTTTAAAAAAAAAATCCTAGTAAAGCAGTAGCAATGTACCTACATAAGCCACAGTGGCTATATCATCTCATATCTTTGGCACTTTAGAATTTCTCTTCTTAAGGGGTTCTCATGTACCTTCCTTCATGAATATCATTTCTGCTAGGCTGGTTAGTCATCTGGCTTCCTGGGCCTGCCCTACTCTGAAGATCTACTAAGACTACTTATCTTTTAAATCCATAGTGGATTCTCTCTCTGCTGCTAGGGGTTATTCTTTAGCCAGGGCCGTTGGTGGGAAAGAAGGGAGAAGAAGGGTCACACTCCTCAAAACTGCTTCCTGTGTAACCAGTCTTTAGTTTGGATGGTAGCAAGCTGTCAGTCTCATTCCATCAGGGACAATTCCTTCAAACTCTATAATGGAGCAACACGATGACATCGTTGCACTTCATTTGACACATCAGTACTGCAGCTCTCTGCTACTTGGCTTCTTCTGTTGGGTTTTGGTTGGGTTTGAGTAAAACCAATCAGCTTCTTCCCATCCCCAAAGTAAATTGCCTAAATAACACAGGTAACAAATAACTTAGCTAGAGCTTGAACCCAGGTCTTCTGATGCCTAGTAAAGTGCTCTTGCTTTATTATACTCTTTCTCAATTTGAGAATTATCTTCCTAGAGATGATAATTGAACCCCTGGAAACTGGTGAGTTCAGGGCAATGGAGAAAAAAAAAAGCCCTTGTTAAGAATAGAGGTTTTGGAGACACGTTCATTTGGAGATGAGACATAGATGATGATTCATTAAGGGAGATTGGGAAGGAAGCGTCAGACAGGTCCTGGGAGAATTAGGACAAAGCAGGGTTAATGGAAGCCTGGAGAGTTAGGTCTTTGTGAATTGTAGTTCTATAGATCTGTAGAAAAGAGAGCTCACAATGGTGACCTTGATTTTCTCATTAAAGTAGGGAATAAGGTTCTGCTTAAGAGTGGTGTATATGGATAGTGTAGAAGGTTTTAGCAGGAAGTAAAAGGTTTGGAATAGCTGCTTCGAAGCATATTAGGGAAAAACAAGGATTTTTGCATAGCAATGAGTGCCCAATTAAAATTAGCAGGAATATATATTGGACCCTATGAGAGCAGTTGTATATCTTCTTTTAGTAATGTTCTGAAGTGTGATAGTGAGCATGAAGAAAATTGACAATGTAG
Organism: Trichosurus vulpecula; assembly: GCF_011100635.1. Lineage (NCBI taxonomy): Eukaryota > Metazoa > Chordata > Mammalia > Diprotodontia > Phalangeridae > Trichosurus > Trichosurus vulpecula. The sequence goes on along the minus strand of NC_050581.1, from coordinate 44,617,054 downwards.
ATAACCTGGGGTTGTGGTTTGCTAAGATGTGAGTGAAACTAGGATTAGAGACCAAAGGATTCAAAGGCAGTGTGTAATTAACTAGTCAATAGTAAGATTAAATCGTGAAGGAAGGAAATGGAACCCTAGAGCTAGACTGATTGAGAGAGTATGGAGTACTAGAGAGACTGGAAGTCACCATGAGGAAAAAGAATGGAACAGGATAAACAGAATTAGGAGGACCAAGGCAGAGAAAGATGGAAGGATAAGGAGTTGTGATCAAAGAAAAGAATTTCAGCACAAGATCATGGAGGTAGCACAATTATGAGTGATAGCAAGATCTAAGGTTTGACCATCCCTGTGTTTATTACGTTAAAGATATAAAGGTGTGTTTCAGCAGTCCAACTACCAGCTGCTGTGGGGATGTAAAACCAACCACAACCAGCTCACAAAATGCTGCAAGCCCAGGTTCTTTTGATCTGCTTTACTAAGGAAAGCAACGTTAAGGGGTTAACAAGATAACTTTAATCCAGCATACAAATATCATTCACTTAGTTCAGGGGGAAAAGCCAGCACCCTGAACTTCAGAGCAAATACAAACAAATTACAAACATCAATAGACAGACCTTGTCTGATTCAAATCCCAATTCATAGTTACCAGAGTTTAACAAAGTCCCAATATCGGTTTACAAGCTGGAGGGCTCTTAGCTACAGCTGCCCGCCATCGCCATATCAGCTGGACACCAAGAATGAGAGCCTTAAGCAAATAGCTCTGTCTTCCCTTTTTATGCAGCTTCAGACATCATCAAAGGTCATCTGAGCAACCAGAACTTAGGCTCCTTTGGTTGGGTCCAGTGTTAGCACCTCCCTTCTCTGGCCCCACCTGGAGCCCCACCTTAGTTACCAATTCATACCCACATAGGCTTAGCACCTAATAGGGGTTTGGGCCTGGGGCTTAGTACCTAGTAAGTCTCAATCAAAGATACTTAATCATTTTAAGACAGTAAGAAAGTCCCAACTTAATTGTTACAAGGAGGTTAATGAACTGGGAAACCAGTAAGTTCCAAGGGACATCAGTTTCTCTATTTTGTATTTAATCTTTTGAATTTAAGTTCTGAAGTTTGAAAGAAGGCCTTGGGGTAGAGAGGAGAAGAGACTGTCAGCCAGTTACTGAACTCTTTAACGATGGAAGGAGAGTGATCTGAAGGCTTGTAGAAACTGGCTCTTTTGTACCATCCAGAAATGTAAATATTGACACATAGTTTCATAGGATATCATGCCAAAGCTTGATAACTGCTGATGCAAAAATGTAAGTACAAAGAATTTAATTGAGTAGCCTCATTTGGGAAAAGGGGCATGCTTTCTTTCCCAGATCTGTCCTATGTAAAACCTCGGTGCAGACTGTCATAGGATCATAGATTTATAGGGGAAAGGCATCTCAAAGATTATCTAATACAGTCCCCTCATTCTAAAGTTGGAAAATCTGGTAACTGTACGTATTACTGATTTCTCAGACATTTAGAAGCCCTGTCTGTTGATCTGTGCTATTATTTCTGCTTGTAATTTCTGTTTGTATTTTCTCTGAAGTTCAGGGTGCTGACTTTTTCCCTGAATTAAGTGAATGATATATGTGTGTGTGTGTGTGTGTATGTATATATGTGTGTGTGTGTGTATACAGACACACACACACACACACACACACACACATATATATATACACATATATATATATATATACACATATATATATTCAATTAAATTAAGATTGTTGACCGCTTTGAAGTTGCTTTCCTTTAGAAAAGCAGATCAAAAGAACCTGTGCTAGCAGCCTTCCTGTGTGCTGGTGTTATTGGTCTTACACCTCCACAGCAGTTGCAAGTAGCATTGTTGTTAGAGTATCTTTATATTATATACATACACATATAACTTATTACCTTCCCCATCAGAATGTGAGTTAACTGTGGTTAGGGATTATTTTATTTGTATTTGTAACCCCAGTGCCTGACACATGGTAGGCACTTAATACTTTTTTATTGTTGTTAATTAAGCTCTTGCTTTGTGTCCAGTATTGTGCTGAGTACTTAAGATGAAAATACAAATCAGGACAATTCCTTCCCTCATTATAATAGAGGGAGATAACACCTATCAGGATGTGGTGGCAGGACATCACCTGGATGGTAAGTGGAACTATGTGCCTGAGGTGATAGTTGTGTCATTTTGATTACCATTCTGAAAGGGAGCATAAGAGGCAAGATGGAAAATGACCAAATGAAGATTAGAATGACTTAGCTCAGATAAAATGTGGTAATAAGTTCATAGGAGAAAGTAATAAAATATAATAAGTGCACAGGAAATGAATTGTTAAAAATATTTGAGAACTCCAAGAGAACATATTAGGGAGGAGCCACAATTAAAGAGGGCAGCATTGAGGAGACAGCATCTGAAATGAATCTTGAAGAATTGTCAGGATCTTTACAGGTAGAACTGGCAGGACAATCATTTTAGATATAGGGAAACATGTAGACAGGCAAAAACACTGAGGTGGAAAAGCATAGAATTCATTATACATGAAAATGAATAGTCCAATTTGACTTTTTTGTTGTACATAAAGGGGTATTGTATGAAATATGCCTTGAAAGGTAAGTTGGAGCCAAATTCTGGAGGGTTTTGAATACCAAACCTGGAGTGTTCTGTATTTGGTAGTCAGTGCGAAACTATTTAAAATTTTTGAGTAGAAGAACAATATGTAGTATAGACCCTGCACAAAGGATTAAGGGAAAAGAGAAACAGTTATACAGTTATGGGATGGAATTGTCATGGAAAGAAGGAAATGACACCTTAACCCACCACTTTAAGTTTGAGTAGGATCTATATATAAATAAATGTAGAGAGAATGAAGGAGAGCAATTTCAGCAAAGCCTATAGCATGAGCAAATGAGTCATTGTGTTGTAGCTGGGGGACTGTAAGGGTTGTCTTGAGGATTATGTTGAATAATAGTGAGAAAGAAGGTTCAGTGGAATTCTCTGGGTGGAGAAGGAAGAAAGAAGATATTGGGAAGTCTACATGATATAAAAACAATATGTAAAAATTTTATTTTAAAAACATTTTAAGTTAAAAAAGATCAAATAGGTAAGATGATACCTTATTTTAAAGACCTTAGAAAGCTAGGCAGGAGAGTTTCAGTGTGATTTGGTAATAATAAATTCATATTACATGATCCTTTATAGTTTACAGATTGCTTTCCTTACAACAAATCTGTGAGAAGGAGGTCAAATAATTTTTCCTGACTGTCACACTGAGTGGTAGAGCCAGGACTTGAACCAGTCAGGTGTTCTCCACTAGATTCATTTCCCTTTCACTGTAAGGAGCCATTATGAGTTCTTAAATAGAGGAACATGTTTAAAAAAATGACATTTTTTGATTCTTGGAAGAAGCCTATTAGATGATTTGAATGATCAGGAGACTAGACCCAGAAACATTGGTCTGCTATGAGTTCAGGAAAATCTAGAGACCAGAAAGATTTTGAGTAAATTTGAACCAACAGTGCGAGAAAGCATGCTATCTTCCTGGGATGTACATTTTGCATGTGATTGAGGACCTCTTGTCAGACCCGAGGGAAATTATGGAATAACTCAGATTTTTTAAAGACATGGACAAAAGAATGGAGAAGTCCTGTAAGAACAATATCAGGGAGACAATTGCAATGTGAGCTGAGACTTTGGATAAGTAATATTATGCTATTTATACAGAATTGCGTGGTGTTTTTAGACTGCAAAATGTTTTACCTAGTGATTTCATTGGAGCCTAACAACATTGTGAGGTAGGTATTCCCATCTTCGTTTTACAGATGAGGAAACTGAGGCTTAGAGAGGCTGAATGACTTTCCCACAACCACACAGCTAGTGTTGGAGACAGGCTTTAAATTCAGATTTTCCTGAATTGAAGTTCAACACTATCCACTTGTCACACTGCCTCTATAAATACCTAAGTCAACAAAATGGACTTTTTTTTTTTGCTATGCTCTTAGTAGTAAGAATACTGAAGAGCGGATATATTTTTGCTACATGTGGATAGAAACATGATAGCAAAAAGGGAACTAAACTCAAGAAAATGATCTTCAGGCTGGGAAAAATAAAACAAAAATGGTTAATAAGAATTGAAGCCTGAAATAAATAAGGAAAATAAGTGAACACATAGTTGCTTAAGTGAGTTCAGTCATTTGAAAATAGTAAGCTGTATCATAACTGTCTTTCTTCCCCAGCACCTAGCAAAGTGCTTTGCACATAATTGACACAACGTTAAATTGAACATTGAGTTGAATTGTTAGGAAGCATCAATAGACATATAGTGACCACAGCAAGGGAATTGATAGTTCTATATATTTTGCCATGATCAGGCCACATCTGGAGTTTTACGTCCACTTCTGCGTGCCGTTTTTTAAAAGGATGTTGACAAACTGGACTCTGGCCAGAGGAGAGTAACCGTGATGGTAAAGCTTTAGAAACCATGCCATATAAGAATTAGTTGAAGGAACTGGAGATGTTGAGCTTAGAGAAGATTTAAGTGGGACACAATAATCTTCAGTGAAGAATTGCTATGTGGAAAAGGCATTAGATTTGTTTTGCTTGTCCCTAGAGGTCAGGAATGAGAGCTATAGGCAAAGGTTATAGGGCAGTGGATTTTGATTCAACTTAAATAAAAATTCCTACGATTATCCAGATAATGGAATGTGCTACCTCTAGGGGGAAAGTAAATTCCCTGTCACTGGAGGACTTTAGGCAGAGTCTGGATGACCAGTTGTTTGATATATTAGTGCTATGAATCATGACTTGGGTAGAGTTAGACTAGAAGGCCTCAGAGGCCTGATCCAACCTCCTAAGATTCCCTTCTATAATTTAATTAGCAATTATTTATCCAATATCTACTATGTAGAAGGTATGGTGTTAGCCATTTGTTATATGAGATACAAAGAATAAAGGACAGATTCCTTTCTCTTAAGAAGTTTGTCACTTATATATATATATTTTTAAATTTCTAACTGTTCCTACCTTCTCAGTTACCCAGCTTACGCTCCTTTCCTTTATGCTAAAATTCCTTCAGCTGCTATAGTCAAAGCCATGCCACCAAAGCTACGCTCCAGTTTATAGTGTTTTTCAGGGGAAGGAATTGAAAGACTGTGAACGACCAGAAAGATGTCGATAAAACCAGGAAAGCCACCTGGAAATAAGTATCAGTACTTATCAAATACTATCAGTATTTGACAGATTAAAAGTAAAAACCTGGACTAGAACCCTGAGCCCCTGCTTCCAAGTGTGGTACTAATACTGTGCAGGTATGGAAGGCTCCCTAGGAACAAAGCCAGGACCTCTTTTTCTCATTCTTAAAATACTACAAATCATTTCTCTTAATTTTCTCCTTTCTGTAGGACTTCCTAAAAGTAGGAAGGTTCCATGACTTAAATGACTCTGTTACACAGCAATCCTACTCAGTATGCATCGTAAACAGTAGTATCCTTAGGTAGGGAAGGGGAAAGTTGTGTTCTGTAACAGTGCCAATACTGGTCAAACATCTAGTGGGAATCATTTTCAAACTCACTTTGAAATCTGCTTCCATTTTTGATTCTCTCACTCCATGATCCCCTTACAATTAGTCTTCTTCATTCAATTAGCTTTTTCTCCTGTTCTAGGGTGTTGTACTACCATTGGGTTCAGGATTAGGTTTTGTAGGAAATTGGCTAGAACAATCTAGAAACAATTTCTAGGAGATAGCAATAAAAGCATTTATTAAGCACCTACTCTATACTGTGCTAGACCCTGGGGTGTCTCCAGAAACCAACTAGACCTTGCCCTCAAGGAGCTTCTATTCTAAAGAGTGAGACAATGTAAATATTGACAAATATAGAAAAAATAGATACAAAGTATTATTTTTTTTTTGGAGGGGGCAAGGCAGGGCAATTGGGGTTAAGTGACTTGCCCAAGGTCACACAGCTAATAAGTGTGTATCATGTGTTTGAGGCCGCATTTGAACTCAGGTCCTCCAGATTCCAAGGCCAGTGCTCTACTCACTGCGCCACCTAGCGGCTCTGATACGAAGTATTATTAAAAGTACACGGCAGTGATGAAACATCAGCAGCTGGTGGTCCTGAAAGGCCTATCTATAGGAAGTAGTTCTTGAGCTGAGCCTTGAAGTGCATCCCAGGAAGTGGAAATCACTTATGCAGAAGCAAAGAGGAAGGAGATGACATGTTGTATATGAGGGACAGCAAGTAGGCCATTTGGGCTTATGATAAGACTACAAAGTAACCAGATTGTAAAATATCTTCAAATGCCAAACAAGTGAGGTTGTCTTTTATCCTAAAAACAATAATAAGGACTTTCTAAAGCAGGGGAGTTACATGATCAGACCAGTGTTTTAAAAATATCACTTCAGTTGCTGTGTTTGTGTGGTGGATGAATTGGAAAAGAAAGAAACTAGAGTGAGGAGATTGAGCAGGAGTCCAGGCAGGAGGTGGTGAGGGCCTGAGCTGGAGAGATGACACTATGAACAGAGAAGAAAGACTAGAACTTGGTAACTGAATTAATACATGAAATAAGGTAGAATGAGGAATTGAGAATTACCCCAACGTTGCAAAACTGGGTGACCAGAAGTTTCCTTAGGACAAAGAAAAAAATGATTGTCAGTCAAGCAAATTGTATTTCCCTTAATTCAAGCAACAAAGTAGGGTGGGAATGATATCTAAATCTATTTGAATGGTGAAGAAATACTTATTTGGTTTGGCCAACACAGATATATGTTGTATCTATTGTAAAATTTGCTCTTAAGTGAAGAATGGCAAGTAAACAAATGGATTCTTTCTCTTAATTTTATTACCACTTCCTTTTTTATTTGTATGGGCCATTTTAATGATTTGCTCAACCTTTTCTTCCAACAATGTTAAATACAAAACCTGGATACAATCATGCCCTCTTCCTATAAGATATTCTGCTAATCTCAGTTTGAAGGATATTACATAAAAAAATAAATTGTGTAAATTTCCACTGGGAGGTGTAAACTTCTAAGCTGTGTTCATATATTCACCTTAATTAGGGAAATTGGTAATTAGCTTTCCTTAACACATTTCCCAATTAAGACTGCTCTTTCATAACAAACAGTTTCCTTTTAGACAGGCTTTTAATAAGTCATGTGTGAAGAAAAGAAATGTTTTTTTAAAGATATAAATGTGAAAGAAAGAGTAAAACATTTCTAAGTATTAAAGAAATAAAAGATTTTGTTTTACATATAGGCAGTTGCTTTCTTGTCCTAAGTTATCAACTCTCTTTTTCCAGCATGCTTTATCATTCTTATTGCCGTGAGGGTAATTTTTTTTTCCTGAAGAAAAAGACTCTCTAGTGCTTTAAAAAAAAGATAATCTTCAGACATCTTAAATCTTTCCAACTTCTTCAGGTACACAGAGCATGTTTAGTGTCCCTAAAGATTCTTTTGATTTTCTCTGGGGAAATCTTCCCATGTAGTACTGAATAAATACAAGTTCCATTAAAATGACTCACTTCATCTTTTCAAGGATTTGCCTTCATCACTGTATTTCTTGTTTCCTCATCTACAAAATAAAGGTATTAAATGAACTCTGAAGTCCACTCCACTATCGGCATATTCCATGATCATCTCTCAAATCTAGAAAATTCTATGGCCACAGAAGTGGTAGAAGACTAGATTTTAAAATGCTTCTTAAAAATATAAATGAGATTATGAATAGTATTGAAAATATAATACCATGATTTAAAAAAAATCTTTAAAGGGCATGAATACATGTCTTAATAATACCAAGTGTATTTGCTGAACCATTACTAAATCAAGTATGAGAGAATTATTCATGTTTTTAAAAGTATGTTTTGTTTTGTCTTTTGACCATCTGAAATCTATCAAAATGTAGGCTAGCTCTTCACTTTTATATAGGCTTAAAGCTTACAAAGGACTTTAATCACCGTAGCCCTGTGAAGTAGCTAGTATGCGAACAGAGGATGTGACCAGGATTATGTCCGAGCAACTTAACAAGATTGAAGGACGAAGTTTTTTATTGTGTCTCTGAGAGGTACAGTGTCCTCATTGATCACCCTTTTGGTTAGGGGTGGAAAGTACCTGTGGCTTCTCTACTTTCTTACTTGGTGACTCCCATGAGTTCAATTATCATCTCTATGCAGGTGACTTCCAGAGATAGACCCAGGGCTAGCCTCTTGAGCTCTAACATCATATCACCAACCATTACATATTTCAAACTGAATTTCCCTTTGGTATCTCAGAGCCATAGAACCTGAGATTTGGAAGGGAGGTCAGTGGCAATCTAGTTCTGTTGTTCTCATTGGTCCTTCATTTAGGAAGACTAATGGCATCACAGGGTGATGTCTTGACTTTTGTGCGAATTGGATTTGTGAGGTAGAGTTGCATAAAACCATCAGTCTCACTCTTCCAGAGTCATTGAAGTCCAGTGGCAAGGCAAAAGTCAGGATGACTGGTGATAGTCCAGAATGCAGCGAATGACCTTGGCATCTTTGTTGTCTGATCAAGCTCTAAGCACTCTGCTTCAGGCACTTCCATGGCCCTTGGAATAAATTGTTCTCTTCCCCCCATTCCACCTGGGGAAGTCTTCACATGCTTGGGGTAGACACTCCCCTAACTCACCAGTGGGTTTGTGGAAGAACTGGGTGAAGTTGGACACCAAAGGTAAATAAGCAGCCCTCACACCCTAGTCCTCCCTGAATGTCCCATACACCGCCCCCCCACCTCCCGTATGAGAAAGGAATCCCTATAGTGACATGCCCAATAATTCATCCTCCATCCCATTTGAAAACCTCCAAAGTAGGAGGGTGGGGGATTGCAAGCTTCTCCACTTGTCAGCTGCCCGTTCCGTCCAGTCCTTTGGACAGCTCCAGTTATTAGGAAGTTCTTCTTGACACCAAGTGTAAATTGGCGACTTTGCAACTTCTACCCATTGCTCCTGATTCTGTCCTCTGGGGCCAAACAGTCTGTTTCCTCTTCCACATGACAGTTCTTCAGACACTTGAAGATGAGTATCAATAATCGCCCCCTTCCCCACCCTCCTCCTTCTCCAGGATAAATATGCCTACTTCCATCAACAAGTCTTCACATGTCATGGACTCAGGGTCCTTCACCATTCTGGTTGTGTTGGACACATTCAGGTTTATCAATTCCTTTTTTAAACTGTGGTGCCTAGAACTGAGCACAGTGAACTACTGTTTATGCCTATACTGGTGAGTTATAAGTTGATTTTTTTTGTATCCAAGTACAAGATTTTACATGTATCCCTATTGAATTTCATCTTACTAGACTCAGGCCACTGCTCAAGCCTATGAAGATCATTTTGGAGCCTGACTCTGTCATCTGCAAATTGATGTACATCTCATCTGTGCCTTCATCCAAGTTACTGATAAAAATATAAGTCAGCGCAAGGGCAAGCACAGATCATGTGGCCCTCCACTGGAGACTTTCTTTCCACATTGACAATGAACCATTAGTGACTTCTCTTTGAATCTAGCTGTCCAACCAGTTCTCAGTCCTTCTGATTGTATGGTCATCTATGAAAGCAGATTCATCTGAGTAAATGACAATTTTTGATACTCCTTTCAACTAATAACTTCTATCGTCCCTATTTGGTAGAATAGGAAGCTGAGGCGCAGGGAAGTTTAGCGATTTGCTTAAAGTCATTTAGCTACTTAGTGGCAGAGCCAGTAAGACTTCATATTCCTTTTGTATTCTCTTGTGAACACCCTGGCTTCCTTTAAATCCCAACTCAAGTCTTACCTTTTACAAGAAGCTTTCTCTCTTAATTCTAGTGCATTCCCTCTTTTAATTATTTCCTGTTTACCCTATATATAGCTCGCTTTGTATAGATATATTTACATGTTGTCCTCCTCCCATTAGATTATAAGCTCCTTGAGAACAGGGACTGTCTTTTTATTCTTTTTTTATCTAGTGCTTACTTAGCACGAGTCTGTTACATAGTAGGAGTTTAAGAAATATTGATTGATTTAATTGATTGGTGGGTAAAGCTCATGTTTAGGTGAATAATAGATTCTTTCAGCAAATAGAAAAGTGAAAAAGAAGAAGACATAGTTGGCACATCCAGGGAAAGGTGAAAAATTTTGAAAAGGTGATACCATCCTTTAGAGACTTTGAGAGGTATTGGGAATAGGTGATTGGGTTTTTGTTTCTTACTATGAACCAGTAATGTTGAAAGCTGCTCAGTGGGCAGAAGTATGGTTTGCCCATTTGTTTTACTGCTTCCTTGAAGAGCTGGTACTTCTGGATTTTGGGAGGGCCCCAACATTGGATTTCAGAATTTCATAGGACTCTCAAAAAGTGTATGATTAATTTGTAATCCATTCTCATGTCCCTGCGGCATGTAATTTAAAGAATATTTCTCTTGGCATAGCAGTCACAAAAATAAATTCTGACGTACTTATATGTAACTATTGTATTTAATTTGAGGCAGAGAGCTATTTTATAATAAGGGAACTTGGGTTGTCACACCTGAAAGAATTCAGAAGTAGTGAATAATATTATGACACTATTTCTACCACAAAAATGGGATTAATCCCAAGATAAGATTAGGAGTATTACTGAACACATTTTGGTTGTGATTCACTGCAGAGTACAACTGTGACAAATTGCAGAAATTTCATTTTATTGGCATTTGTTATCAAACTAAAAACTTTTCCAATCCTCCGTTAAGGTACTCATCATTCCCATTTCTAAGCAACTGAAACAACAAAGTATGATATAAAAGAAGTTAATATCTAGCCAAGTATTTTTTAAAAAGAAAACAAATATAAAATGACTTAGCTATCCTCAGCAGTCAATTCTTAGTTAACTGTGTAATAACGTCTGATTTCTAGTGGATATGTGTGGCTTCTCCAGGACTATTATCAGTGTCACCTTGAGACTGAAGAATGAACAACAGCCAGTAGATGAGATTCTTAACACTTTCTTGCAGTGAGTACATCTGAGATTTTATGGACTAGGACTAGACATAGTAATTGTCCATTATTTTAACTTTACTCCTTAAAGGAAAGTTATAGGATTAAAGAAATTACTTAAAGAAATAGGATAGAATTTCCATTTTTAAAAAGTAAGATTTAGCCTTGTTTTCAATGGTAAATTACTTGAGATTATCGATCATTTGCAGTTTTAGCACATAATAGGGACATATAGTTAAGCAGTATTTAGTCACATAGTCCCAGATGAGTGGTTAAAAACTTGATTCATTTGCTTGTAGTGGCTCTTTTATTATAGCAGGGCATTGATGAGCTGATAATAGCCAAAAGCGTCAATGAGATGTTTAAATTAGAGTGTGTAAAAAAAAAAAAGTCTACTTCGTTAACAATTAACAAACACGCCTAAAAGGTGTAATAAAAATGACAGGAAAAACTACACGTGCACAAAAAAATTCAGGGTAAGTGGATATTAGATATTAAATATATTTAGATATTAAAAGTCAGAATGGTTAGTTTGATGTCTTATAATTAGTTCAGGATATTGTAATATTAGAAATATGAAAGACAAAGAATCTGCAGTCAGTTTAGAAATTAAGCCAGTATAGAAAAAAGTTGTTGAAGCCTTATTTTTAGCATAATCTATTTCACAAATTATATATAGTTTATATCTGAGATATAATTTCTGTGAGGCTTCCCCTATGTCACGTCTGGCATGAACCAGCAAATAGGGCATCACCTGAGTTGGAAGATGTGAAAAGGATACCATTTTCCTGAAGTATGGAGGGGGAGATTAAAGATGAGAAGACAGCAAACATTATGCTAGGGCAGGCCGAGGTCAGTTAACAGATTTACCTGTGGGACACATGGTATCCAAAGGGGTAAAGACAAGCACTTTTTAGAGAATCCAGGGCAAAGGAAGAGTTAAGAAGGCACAGCACAAGACAGATTAGGAAACTGATACTTTTTTGAAACACAGACTGCCTCTTGAAAGCTTATGTCCATTTAAGTTGTAAAGGCTTGCTTTTCCTTACCTCTTGTGGTCCCAACCTAGGATCCCATTACCTCTTGCTGATCCAGCTCCAACCTGCTCTTTTCAATTGGCATACCATCCTTTCCCCTACAACATCTCCCCACACCAGGAGACCCTAGCTTGATGGGGTAACTTCCTTCAGCGGAAAGCCTCTCCTAACATTCTAAGGTGTATGCTCTGTGTACTGACACCCTTGTCCTTTCTTTGAACCCCTAGACATGCCAGTCTAATAGGCACTGGAGGCAGTAATGATACTACTATGAATTGAAAATATCCTGTGAACCTTCTTCCTTGAATATCTACTCATGGTGGGTGGGACTTGGAGGGACAGCATAGGTCAAGACCAGCCTGTTATACCAAAGATCAGTTCAGGATGTAGTGATACTGCAGTGAGGTGTCTAGAAGCAGGTCCCATGGCAGATTTACCAACTGAGTGATAGGAGGGGTCTACCAACATTTATGGCAATTTCCAGGAAGAGCTGCTGGTTATCCATGCCTGATGGCTTATGCTCCAGGGTTCCATATGAATTCAGTTCATTTTGCTTCTACAAGCCTTTATTAAGTACCTACTATATACAAGGCCCTATGCTAGACACTGGTAGTACAAGACAAAAATTAAATAGGTCTCTGCATCCAAAAAAAAAAGTTTCTTTTGGACAATATCACCTAGATAAGTAAATATGAAGTAATTTAGTGTGGTTAGAAAGCATTAGCCACTGGTAAGGAGCTTAGAAGGGTGGGGGAAGAGGGTGGAACTCAGGCCAAGCTTTTTGTAGAAGATAGTACCTGAGCTGAGCCTAGAAAGGAACTAGGGATTCTAAGAGATAGAGGTAAATGGGAAGAGAATTCCATGCCTGGGGGACAGTTTGTTCAAAAACACAGATAGAAAAACAGGAGATGGAATGAATGTTCTGTACGAAAATGGCAAGTAGGCGAGTTTGACTGGAATGTAGAATGCTGGGGGAGGAAGGAGTAATATGAACTAGTCTGCAGGAAGATAATTTGTAGCCAGGTTGTGAAGGGTGTTAAACACCAATGAGAGGAGTTGGTATTATATCCAAGAAACAGGGAGCCACTAAACTTTCTTGAGCAGTGGAGTGACTGTCACACTGGTGTTTTAGGAATAATAATTTCCAGCCACGTGGAAAATGGATTGGAAAGAGGAGAAGCTGGAAGCAGGAAAATCAATATGGAGGTTATTACAATTGTCTAAATTAGAAGTGATCCACCACTATAGTGGTTGTGGCCCTGTGAATAAAGAAAAGGCCGTGGATTTGAGAGATGTCACACACATAAAATCAACAATACTTGGCAACTGATTGGCTATGGGGAGTGAGGGAGAAGGAATAGTTATGGATGACTCCAAGACTGGAAATATGAGAATGATGATGATGCCCTTAAAAGAATTAGAGAGGGTTTTTTTTGGGGGGGGGGGGCACAGTGAGTCAGAAGGGAAAATGACAATGTTTGGTGTATGTTGAGTTTGACCTGCCTATAAAGCACCTAGGTGGAGATGTCAAGAAGGCAGAATGAAGTGGTGCTCAGCAATCTGTATTCTGCTTCAGATGCTCATGTGGTATGCCAAAGATCAGCCTCAGTAGTCTCCAGCTTTCCCATGTAGTCCATGACTAGGAGGATTGTGGTACAGATTGAATGCAAGGAGGGAATGTGGAGTTAAACTTGTTCATCTAGGAGGCCATGTTTTGGGTGGACAAGGGAACTGAGTTTTTATAACAGTGCTAAAATAGGCAATAGACTCATCATTATGGTAGACATTATGACCACAGAGATATTAAGTACTCTGTCTATGCTTCAGACACAAGTTGTATGTTATATAAAAAAGAGCAACCTTTACCTGAAGGTTGTTAATAGTTCAGGTCAGAAATGTTAGATGTGCTGGGGTTTCCAGTCAGAGGTGATCATCAGATCACCTTTGAGTGACCTTGAGCTAGAAAGGAACTTAACATCTTAACCTGTGCATTTTACACATGGAAAAAAACCAAGATCTAATGTGGTTGTTTGACCTGTCGAGGGTTACACGGAAAGCAAATCCTCTGACTCTATACCTTGTACCTTTTAGAAGAGAAGGCCATGGGGCAGCTAGGTGGTGCAGTGAGTAGAGCACCAGCCCTGGAGTCAGGAGGACCTGAGTTCAAATGTGGCCTCAGACACTTGACACACTTACTAGCTGTGTGACCTCGGGCAAGTCACTTAACCCCAGTTCCCCTGCCTTCCCCCCTGCAAAAAAAAAAAAGAGAGAGAAGGCTGTGGAAACTTAAGATTTTTTTCATGAGTAGGCAGGCAGGAATCCTTGGCCCACTGGAATCTAGTTGGGAGGTCTACAATGTGAGATAAAGTAAGCCATCTTAGGCTTAGCTCAGCACCGCCAGTATGGCTTCATGTCCCTTGAATCAAGGAAAGTCGGTGAAGAAATATAACATTACTGCCTTCCACAGTTACTAGAGGGAGGGCAGGTGTGTTGGGGGGCAGGGCGAGGGTTAAGGGTTGCTTTGGACTTAGTGTTCATGATCAAAGGCTTTTTAGGCAGGGTTATTTTAGTTTCAAAAATCAGAACCTATCATATGTAGTCATACAACAAGGAAACTGAGAATCCAAGGAAAATTGATGAGTATCCAGACAACACAAAATACTCAAACTAACAAAATAGGAAGTGGAGATATTAAAGGACCCAGCTGCACAAAAAGAAATTGAGCAAACTATAAACTGCCGAAGGAAAAGTCCCACACAGGCCAGATCACCTGACAAGTAAATTTTGCCAAACATTTGAAGAACAATTAATGTTATGCTACAAAAATTGTTCACAGAAATAGAGACAGAGAACACTGCCACAGCTCTTCTTTGAGGCAACTTTTTCTTCATTTTACCTGTGTATTTTATAGTGCTCCGTACCGTAGATTCAGATATTCTGACATCTTGTCCTGTTTTAGACTTATTTTACAGTAACTACATTTATGTTGTTCTGTTACATCAAATTTCTGCTCTACTGTAATTATAAGCCTCTTTTTTGCATTGGCAATGTTTCTATCTGAAGTTTTCCTCTTTTTGTCCGTTAAGGTCTCTTAAAAAATGTTAACACAACTATTGGTAATATGGTATGCAGCAGAGCGACACATCCTCACGCAACTATAGGCAAATGTAGACTGATGACTTAGTGACATGTTAAAGCCATCACGTAGCTCATATCCATTGAACGATTTTATAATTCATTCAATCAAATTTTACATTATTCGAACTCACATTAATTGTGACCTAGCTGTACTTTATATGTAGCCTGATTCAGATAGAATACAGTAGAATTATCACTTGCCTCTTTTTGAACAATCTGCCTGTCTTGAGACAGCTTAAGATCACATTAACTTTTTTAGTTAATATAGTGGAATTTTCAGTCCACTAAAACCCACAGATCCTTTTCATATGAACTACTGTCTTCCCATGTCTCTTCCATTTTGTGGTTGTAAAGCTCATTTTTTGAACTTGAGTATAAGACTTTACATTTGTGCCTGTTAAATTTCATCTTTTTGAATTCATGCCAGTGTTCTAGCCTGTCACGATTTTTTTTTTATCTTGACATTGTCATCCATTGTGTTAGGTAGAAGTAGCTAATGCTACTAGGTTTTTGTCATCCAGTAATATGACAAGAATGCCCTCTATGTTCTTATCTAAGTCATTGGATAAAAATGTCAAATAGGACAGAACCCAACAGATCTTCCAAGCTGACATTAAACCACCAGTGACTACTCTTAGGGTTCAGTTATTCAATCAGTTCTGAATCTATTTAACTATGAAATTGTCTACCCCACATCTCTATATCTTGTCAATGAGAATAGGATAATAGGCTTTATAGCATATTTTGCTTAAAATATATATGCACGTATATTTTAAGCAAAATATGATATGTATGTATGGATATATGGATATATCCATATATATCAATATATAATCGGTATCTATATATCTATACCTATATATGTGTGTATGTATATATGTGTGTGTGTGTATATATATATATGTATATATATATATATATGTCTGTGGCATTCTGTTTATTTACTAATCTGACAGTCCCTATCAAAAAGTAAAGTGATGTTAGTATGTCATGGTCTGTTTTTTGTTTTTCAATTGAACCATGCTAGCTTTTCATGATCACCATTTCCTTCTCTGTATATATTCACTAACTGTGCCTTTAGTAATGTATTCAAGAATTTTGCAAGGAGTCAAAGAAAGCCTCTCTAATTTATGGTTTGCAAATCCCATTTTCTTCACTTTTTGAAAAATGGGGACATTAGACTTTTTCCTGTCCTGTACTAACTCTCTCTCATTTCTCATCATCTTTCAAAAAACTGACTAGCTCCACAGTAACATCTGCTAGTTCTTTCAGTATCCTGAGGAGTAGTTCATACAGTTCTAGCAACTTGAATTCCTGAGGAACCAGTAGGTAGTCTTTTACTTATCTGCCTACTTATATTGGGTTGCAGCTTGTTATTAATCATTTTTGTTCTGTCTTCTGCAGACCAAAGATTATGCTTGGCAGAAAAAGCAGAAGCAAAATGAGTTGATTAGATCTACCTTCTGTCTATCATCTTGTACTTTTGTCTCATCCACCTGCAGCAACGGTCATTAGGAGCATATAATCAAAGATCAAGAGCTTAAAGGAGCCTTAGAAACTCTGAGTATCTTTTTTCTTCTTTCTTACAAATTCTAAGATGGAGTTGCTACTTGCTCCTTGATTTCTATCAATTCTATTCCAGTAGTCAGTTCCTTCTTGTTGGTGAAAATCAGATCAAATATGAAAATTCTCTTTCTTGGTTCTTCCTTTTGAAGATTCAGTTATCACTAAGGCGAAGTAAGGAACTTAACTGCTCTGTTTTGGACAAAGAGAAACTTTCAACATATGTCTAGAGATAATGTAAATTCACCATCACTTTTATATATGGCTCTGTGCCAGGCTTGTGATCCTGTTGATTTTCACCTAAACTCTCTCCACCATGATTCCCCCCTCTGACTTCTGGATTTTATATACATACATACACACACACACACACACACACACACACACACACACACACGCAGACATACATAAATACATGAAAGGGAAGGAGGAGAGAGAAAACTGCATATATGCACATATATGTATGTGTACATATGTATATTATGTATATAGTCAGTGTTATCTGTCTGCACATAGACGTATGTATATGCATATATATAGAGAGACATATAGGTGTGTATATACATATATATGTATACAATTTTTCCCCCTCCTTCCCTTTCAGTTTAAAGTCCTTTAGAGTAGATGTGCAAGACTCCAGGAAAGTACATTCTTCCCGGCTCTTGTTAGGTATACTCATCTCTGGCTAGGAGTGTGTCATTCCTACACTGCAAGCCATGTTTTGGAATAATGTAAAGAATTTCTTACAGAAATTGTGGCTTTCCCCCATTTTTAAACTGTATCATTCTTTCAGTTTTATCTCTTATATTCTTGAGATCATTGTTTGACTGGTGCACTTTTCCATCCACCACATCTCCCTGTTTAATGAGGCAGCACTGCTTATCGTCTTCTACCTTATTCCTCTATAAGAGCCTGAGAATGAGCTTATGCTGTAAGTGTTGTCCTTGGCTGTCATGTTTCTCTGCTTGGCCAGGAGATCAAGTGTTTGCCAACCAAAGGGATTCCTAGGCTTATTATTCCTCCTTGTTGTGCTAGTTACTTTACATTCAGCAGACTTACGTAGGAAATGGTAAATGTTCATGTTGATGTGTTTTCCTTCATCCGCTTCTCATTTTACAGTGTCAGTAGCTTAAGTTGGTCAATAGGTCCAGTTGGAACTATTCTACTTGTAAATCATATATTCTCAACTTTATTTTAATTTGGTGTTATTTTGACCTTTGCTCTATGAGTTTTCAGTCATTTCTTATTTGTTAATTTAGTCAGTTTTAAATTTTTTATGATATTACTTTGTGTTCACTATGTTCAATGTAATTCTTAGAGAAAGAATTCAGAATATATAGACATGAGGTTTCAGTGTAGTCTTAAAGCCTTATTTTCTGTTTCCCTCTTCTGTGCCCACCTTTGCATTGAAATAACAGAATACTAAAGTATTTGTAGGGTCTTACTGAGTTTTTTGTGGAAATTTATTTTTTAGAATTTTAATTTATTTATAATTTATTTCCTCATTCTCTGCAACAGATGTAATTTTCTTCATAATGGTCTTTTTGTTTGTGTCTATCATGAATACTGCAAGGCAAGATGACTAAGTGTGCCTTGAAATGATGTTTCATTTTGCCTTTGGATACATGATAAAAGTAACCAGCAATTGCTTTATTTGTGTTAGACTTGGTTGTGGCAGCCTTTACAAGTCACAATTACTCAGTGTTTTCCCTTTTGTTATTTATTATGCGGATAAAATTAGAGAATAGAAAAACTCAGCTATCATAAAGAGCTACTGTAAGGGTTGCAATAGGTAGGTCCTGTAAGGGCTAGTAAAAGGCTACTGTAAGCATTGCAATAGGTTGCAAATCTCCATGATTCTCAAAAGAACAGCACAGTGTTTTGCTTTACCTGTGGAGACTCATGGGCATCTGTGGGTCAGAGAAGCAAAGCTTGTGGTGTGTCTTTTGCAGATTGGCTGTCAGAAACACCAGGTAAAAACACTGGAGAACATGGACCCTCAACTGCATTCCCTGGGGCAGCTGGCTGACTTGTTGCCTGGTTAGCCATAAGAGGTTTGCTGTTCGGTCGTTTCAGTTATGTCTGCCTCTTTGTGACCCCATTTGGGGTTTTCTTGGCAGAGACGCTGGAGTGGTTTGCCATTTCCTTCTCCACCACTAGCAAGCAACTGAGAACCGGAAGCAGAAAGCTTTCACCTGGCATGAGAGCCAGGAACAAGATATCCCTGAGACAAATTTCCTCCTCCTTCTCTCATGAGACTTTGAAAGCAAAATGTGGGAAATGCTTACTTAAAAAGTCTACAGTATGTGCACAAAACCAGGTGCAGAAAATTAGAATTGTTGTTGGGAAAGTAGCCATACTCCTAGACTTGGCTGAATCTTGGGTTAGGCTACGGGAGCCCTCAGACCTAAGTAGATTCTTTTTGCCCATATGCAAAAGAACTTAGGATTTGGAATGACTCGTCCTGCTCACTCCTGCTTATGCTCATACCTGTACAGAAGAAGGAATTTGATGCAATTTGAAATCAAAGCCCCTTCTGGTGGGTTATTGTGGTTCCCCTTCTCCTCCCTCCCCTCTCCCCTCCCCCCCCCAGTATTTATTCTAGAACTGCTTCTGTCTCTTAGTTCCAGCATAATGCAAGTGATCCTGTGTATGGGAGTACACACCCCCGCCTCCTGCCTTTTACATATGCTGATTCATCTAGAATCTTTCAAGGAGGGAAGAATATAACTCAAACTAGCTTTTTTCTTTTCTTGCCATATTCAGATGCCAAAGAAAAAAGGGACGTAAGTTGACCCAGGCTATTTAATTTCAAAGAAGTTGCTCAAAGTCATTCAAATATCACACTATTAGGAAAAGATTTTTAAAAAGAGAAAATGCTTCATGAAAAGGAGACCAGTAAGTGGTCCAGAGGAGGATACATGAGACACGTGAAGGAGACCTGTGCCTGATCATGTGCCCTCTGGTGGCCAGCTGGGAGTTATGCAGCAGATTTCTGTCTATCTGCTGTTCTTGAAGGACCTGCGAAGGAATTCAAGTGGCAGTGGTTACAGACCAGCCAAAAGAAGGTGTAATGCGGTACTCTGAGACCAGAGATTACCCTGTATCCTTCACCAGATGTTCATAGGGAAATCCTCAACCAATGTGATCTGTGGGTACAACTGGAATACACCAGGTGTAAAGAAAAGTGACTGGGGCAAGTTGGGGTTTGGGACTAATTTGGATAGTGTTCACTTCATTGTCACTGTAGTAGTGGCTACAGAAGAGTTGAAGTTTCAGATTCTACTCAGGAACAGCCCTGCTTCTTTGTATTTCTGATCTTGTGCTTTGTTCATTTCAATTCTGCTTTAGTTAAATGCATTTTAATTATTGGATCCTTCTGGGTTAGGCAGTTTGGAGTTTGGAGAGTTTGGAATCTCTATAGGATAAAGGCTGAATCATTTGATAAATGATAAATTATTGAAAGGAATCTTAATTAACCTTTGACTAAACTGCACCCAGGCTGAAGTGCTAAAGGGAAGGATTGCTGTAGGACCTAAGTACCATATGCTTGTGCACAAAGGGACTTAGAACCATGGGTGTACTGAGGCTCAAGTGAGATAATAGGTATCAAGTACTTTGCAGACCTTGATATGTAAATGCCAATTGTTGTTAACCTACTTGTCTGGTGATTACTTCATTCTCTGAGCCTTAGAGAGCAATATAGGGCATATGCTGGTAAATGTTTAACCAAGGGAGGGGGGAATACACAGATTCTTAAGTTTATTATGCAGTATTAATACTTTTTCAAGTCTAGACAATCAAAACAATAAATCAAGACCATATTTTTAGCCATTATCATTCTGAGGTATGAACTCTTGTGCTCCCGAGTGGGTAAGAAATGTCTCCAGCACATACCTGCTCAGCACTTAGAGTGCCTTGGTCAAGCTTCTGCTGGAAGTTGTTTGATTTGGTTCAGGGCTTATAGTTTCATGTGTATATATGTGTTCACACACATACATACATATACGTATGTTTTATATATGTGTTAATATAAGTTATTTCTCAGGCTTGGCCCTGAGTAATTCCAGAAGACCTCTTAATGCCAATATAAAGCAAGTGCTCTCATAGATGATTTTACATTTTTCTCTCCAAGAAAAGCCTATAGGTCATACTTACATTTAGTTGCATTTCTTTATATCCTTTGGTTTTATTTGTTTTGGTGTTGGAAAGGTCTGGATTTTAATTGTAGTAACTATGTCAGTATTGCTATAATTCAGTTCTTCCGGTATTATTTTGACTCGGTCAAGGATCTCACATTCTGAGTGTTAACAGTTAATGTTTATAGACTGATTGATGGACAGTGCCACCTCAATGTCCCATTGTCATCTCAAATTCAGTATACCCAAAGTGGAATACTTTTCCTTCTAAAACCATCTCTCTTCCAAACATTCCTTTTTCTGTGGAGGGTGCTCTTAGTCACTCAGGATAGTAATCTTGGAGTAATCCTTGGCTTTCTCTTCTACCTTATTCCTCATATTCAATCATTTACCACATCTTATAGGTTCTACCTCTGTGTCTTTCCCTTTCTTTCCACTTGGACTATTGTAACAACTTTCTAATTGATCGCCCTGCTTCCTCTCTTTCTGCTTTTTAACCCATTCTCCACACAACTATCAAAGAATCTTCTAAAGGCAGTTTGACCATACCATTTCCCTGCTCAAAAACCTTGTTGGCTCCCTGTTGCCTCCAGAAAAGGGGTTCTTAACTTTTTTTGTGTCCCTTTAGCAGTCTGATGAAGCCTATGGACTTCCTCTCAAAATAATGTTTTTATATAAATAAAACAAAATACATAGGATTACAGGTGGAACTAGTTATGATGAAATGCAGATATCAAAAATGTTTTTTAAAGTTCACAGGCCTCAGGTTCAGATCTTTTGCTGAAGTCCAGGGCAGCGTTTCAGCTGTCATTTAAAGCCTTTCAGCCACAATCCTGACCTAACCTGCTTTTTCAGTTCAGTTTGGTAAGCATTTTAAAAGTGCCTACTATATGCAAGGAACCTGGGCTAAGCACTGAATAAAAGAAAAAATGAGGGGCCTCCATATCAGGGAACTTCTCTTTGGCTCCTCAGTTTGGGTTCAGTTATAAACCTTCAGTAACTCCATTGACAGGCAAATCGGAAGACAGCAGAATCATCGGAAGACAGCAGAATCATGGAAGTCAAAAAACAAAACATTAAGGGGATAGTCTACAGTGTCAGATGTTACATAGCCTCAAGATAGAAGACATTTGAGAAAAGGCCACACAGTTTGCCAATTAGAGATTATTGTTGCCCTTGGAAAGAGTTGTTTCAGTAGAGGGTTAGAGGCAGAAACAGAATTGCAGGGAGTTGGAAAATGAATAGGTGGAGAACAAATAGAAGTAGCAAGTGTAGACTGCTTTTCTGGAAGTTCAGAAATGAAGAGGAAGAGAAATATAGAAAGTAACTTGAGATTGTAAGGATTTTCTTCCAGAGTACAGATGATCCACTGACTCATCATTTTAGCAAGATAATTTTGCAACTAATCAAAACAACTATTTTTATTAATTCCATTTTCTCAAAACTAATATTTTGTAAAAACCTGTTCATGTATTATGTCAGTACTAAGTACTTGCCCTTCAAAAAGTTGAACTTTGATGACTCATTGCAAGAGACCTTGAGTTCTCAAAGCTAGGCCAGCACAGCATCAATGTTAACTAGAAAATCTATGTTCCCTGAAACAGACTGTTTACTGTTTGAGGACCAACCTAACTAAACAGGACCTTATCCTTTAACCACGGCAATAGCTGATTGTTTGAATAGGGCACCCAAGATGCTATCGAGGACAATTGGTCAGGGACAACTATCGCCAGGGAGTATTTACTCTCCATCTTCTAGTCAGTGTTGCCTTCTTCCCCCCTGTCTCTTCTTGGCTAGACACTGCCCTATATCTATCCCTGCCAATGCATGACAGAACACAGGATCCCCACTCTATTCAGACCAGCAGGCCCGCTCTCTACTTCCCAATGATGAGAATGAGGCCAGGCTCCTGCAGGCCCACTGCCTTGAAGAGTGGACATGGGTGCTTACCTTTACTTCTTATGAGCTGGGAGTCAACAACTATAATCCTTCAGGTAAGAAAGAGCCTTGCTTTGTGTCCTAAGGTTTTCTAAGCCTACAGCTATGCTAAGGTACTTGGATCTGATCTGTTCATCCACCACAGACACCCCTGCGTACCCCGTACACGGAGACTACCTCACTTTTTATGTTTGTATCCGTAGTACTGGGCACAGAGCTTACCACATAGTAACCACTTAAATTTTTTTTAATTCATTAATTCATAAACAAAAGAAAACTACAAAACGGTTAGCAGTCTTCTGCAGCGTACTTCTGATTCTGAAATAAGTCCTCATGGCAGAATGGTATAAAAGGAACAAGCAGAAGGTGCTAGTAGTCTCATAGTTTTCAGGTTGCCTATTCAATTCACTTCATTAAACATTAAATTCAAGGCACTAGGCTAGCTTATGAGCATACAGGAAGAAAAAGAAAAGAATCCTCACCTACAGGGAGCTTACTTTGTGCTGTGTAAGACAACATGTACACAGATCGGTAAAAAGGCAAAGGAATTTGTGGTTAGCACACAGTAGGTGCCTCTCTTCAATCTCTCCCTGACTGCTGAGTGCTTCCCTACTGCCTACAAACATACCTTCAAAACACCCTCACTTGACCATCCATCCACACTGTCATGGTATATCTCTCCTGCTGTTTGTGGCTAAACTTGAGAAGGCTGTCTGCAAACTGTCTCCATTTCCTCTCCTCTCACTCTCTTCTTAACTCTCTACAGTCTGGTTTTCCTCATCATCATTCAATTGAAACTGTTCCCTCCAAAGTGACCAGTAATCTCTTAATTGCCATTTCCTTTTCTCAGACCTCATCCTTCGTGACTTCATTGCAGCCTTTGACACTTTCAATCACCCTTTTCTTGGTGATATTCTCTTCTCTAGGTTTTTTAGGATACTACTCTCTCCTGGTTCTTTTCCTACCTGTCTAACTGTTCCTTCCCAGACTCCTTTGCTAGATCTTCATCCAGGTCATGCTTCTTAACCATGGATATCCCACATCCATGGGCTGTGTCTTGGGCCTGCTTCTCCTTTTTCCCTCTGTACTATTTCACCTGGTGATCCCCTTAGCTCCTATGGATTTAGTTGTCATCTCTGTGCAAATGATTCTCACATCTACTTATCCAGCTCTTACCTCTCTGCTGACTGCCATTCTTTCATCTCCAAATGCCTATTAGACATCTTCCCCTGGATGTTCTGTAGACATCTTAAAATTCAACTTGTCAGAAACTGAACTCCTTATCTTTTTCTCCCAATCCCTATCTCTTTCCAAACTTCCTTGTTACCATTAAGGTGCCCACCACTCTCCCAGGCTAACAACCTCGGTTTCATCCTCAACCCTTTCTCATCTCACATCCAGTCTTTTGCTAAGGCCTGTCAACTTTACCTTGGTAACATCTCAAGTACACACCCTTTCCTCTAATACAGCTACCACCCTGGTGCAGGCCTGCCCTTATATCCTCATGTAGACTATCACAATAGCCAGCTGGTTGATCTCCCTGCCTCCAGTCTCTCCTCGCTCCAGGTCATCCTCTACTCAGCCATCAGAGTGATTTTCCTAAAATACAGGTCCTATCATATCAGTCCCTACTCAATAAACTCCACTGACTTCCCATTACTTCCAAAATCTAATATAAAATCTCTATTTGGCATTCAAAACCTTTTATAACCTAGCCCCTCTCCCCACCTTTCCAATCTTCTTACACTTCACACTTCTTCACATATTTTTCAATCCAGTGACACTGATCTCCTGGCTGTTCTTCAGCCAAGAAACACCATCTCCAGGCATTTTCACACCTGTTCTTCATGCCTGGAATGCTGTCTATCATCATCTCTTCCTCCTGATTTCCCTGGCTTCCTTCAAGTCCCAGCTAAAATCTCTCCTTCTATAGGAAGTCTTTCTCAGTCCCTCTCAATTCTAGTGCCTTCTCTCTGTTGTTTAGTTCCTGTTTATTGTGTATGTAGCTTGTTTGTATATAGTTGCTTGCATGTTACCTTCCCCATTCGATTGGGAACCCTTCAAGTGCAGGGGCTATCTTTTGCCATTCTTTGTACCCCTGATGTTTAGCACAGGGCCTGGCAAATAGCAGGTGCTCAATAAATGTTGGTTGACTGACTGGCTGACATCAAAACCTGGAAAGATATCAGTGTGAGAGCTGATGTTCATGACTTCTCAACCATCCCAGGTTCATTGTGAAGAAAGTCATGCTTCTCACTTAGACATACATAGCTATGTTTCAGTGCTACCACTGTGGCAATTCTAACTATAGCACATAGAATTATAACTCTGTTTTCACCTTGACTATTGATTACACGCATCATAGTTTTATGCAGTTGTTTTTCACATGCACTTGAGATTTGATTGAAGAAATGACAGAGACAATAAATAAAATTTTATATGTGTTTTATGAAAAAGTCATAAGATGTATAGAGAACCTTATGAATGTATAAAACGAATTAGAAGAGGAGAAAAAAAGGAAATTTAATACTAGAAGTCCAGGTGGAACTGTTAGCTTACTTGATTTACCTTATTTTGATACTTCAATGTCTCCGTCACCTCATCACTGTTAATGTTCTTGCCACTGATAGAGATTGATTGCATTCTACCTTTGCATTCTCGTCCTTTGGAATTTTGTCCATGAACTTCCATGAATCTTCTCTACAGGAGCCATTCAACACACTAGAGCACTATCTCTGATTCTCTTGTTATTTTATGAATACTGCAGCAGATTGTCCTAGAAATCTGTGATCACTCAAAGGAATTTAGAATATGGATCTGAGTCACCCAAAATGGGTATTGATCTACATCATTGACATGAGCTCCTGAACTGAAGAAATCACAAAGCCATTTGAGTATTTAAGAAAATACCAGTGTGACATTCAGGCTTTCCATCTGTTTTCCATTATTCTCATTAAATGACTGGTCCACATCTTTTTCTAGTCATTCATGTCCTTGTCTGTGCCTTTTATGCTATTTCTAACTCAATCCATTCCTGGTATATATGCTGTAGCCTACTTAAACCCATAATTGTTACTTTGCTACAATGCCCATTACTGCACTATTATTACATTGCCCTTTGGGTGACTGAAATTGTATTTCTTCTGAGATTTTAGTGTTAAGTTATTTGTACCCACTTGCCAATACTGGGAGAATATCGATATTGATTGACTTCGGTGGCAAGGAGCAGTTTAGGACCATTGAAAGCAATATGCTGTTTCCCAAATGTAATACAGTCTATTTTGGTCTTCATATTCAGTTATGAACCTAGCTTACTGTACGTCTGTAGCCTGTCCAAGATGTTCATATTGATGTATTAACTCAATGAGTTTTCCGTTCAAGTGCATCTTATAATTTAGCTTTTATGCATTTTTCATCCACTTTTTTTCTCATGTGGATTACTAACCTGATTTCTTTTAAGTTATATTAACATAGCGATAGCAATAAAAATACTCATTTATAAAGTGCTTTTAATATAAAGTATTTTAAACTTTACAGCCCTATGAAATAGATCATGCAAGCAAGATTTTCCCTGTTTTGAAAGTGACACTGAGAGGTGACTTGACCATAGTCACATAACTAGTAAAGGCTTGAGACAGAATTTGAAACCAGGTCTCTTAATTCCAAATCCAGCGCTCTGTCTAGTACATTTACTAATCAGCTTTGGGATATCATTGAGGAAGCCTTGATATGGGCTATAAATTTAGAGCTGGAAGGTACCTTAAACATTAATTTCTATCTTTAGGAACACACAAAAAAATAATACATATGGAAATTTTCATGTTTTGCTATTTAACCTGCTTGAACCTTAGCTAAATAGTAATTAGGCAGAACTAAAGTTTTGATGATCTTTACCAAATATGAATAATGGAAAAGTACCACAATCCGTCTACACAGAAACTAAAGCCAAAAAAGAAATAGACATAGCAGCATTTTTTTTTTACATTTTGCTCTTTAGCCAGGATTCAACTAGGTTAAATAGAAAAACATTTAAATAACAAACAACTCCCCTCTCTATTTCCTGTTAAGGCTTTAGTTTCTAAAGGTAGACATTAATGACTCACAAAATTCAGTTCAACACAATAAGGATGCAGTAAGGAAGACTTCCCCCAGAAGTACTATTATCCCTGTGTGTATCCACATTAAACTTACAGTCTTTAAAATGTTAGCATTTTCCATGTTGACTAATTTCAAGATTTCATTATGGCACTGTATATTCAACCAGATAGTCAAATTTTCAGGTTCCAAGTTTTTTAATTAAAATGCTGTCTCATGCCTAAATAGTGCAAACAGTGACATTATGGCAAGAAGAAAAATGTTGAAGTATTTAATCTGTCTCAGAGAGCTGATATTCATGGTATTTTAAAATCTGGCTTTAAAATTTGCTACTGAAAGCTAATATCCTGTGTACAATGTTATGTTAATGCTGTGTACTTCATTTTGATTCTACAATTCTTAAACAGCCTGATTAAATTGTTTATACAAACCAAGTTTGAATAATGAATTCTGTGAAGTGGTCACATGTATTAGAGTTTGTACTATTGAAAGTTAAAATGATGTAAAATATGGTCATTGGTTCCAGCCACCTCACAGGATTCCTTCTTTGCATTAATCAGGGCCTGGCTATGTTCTTCCATATGTTTTTCTCCAGCCTTTGGGTATCAAAGTCTCTTTTATTTTTCTTAATCAGACCTGTCATTTCACTGGCCTAGGGAGCTCCTGGGAGGAACTCCTCTACAAGTACAGAACCTTGCCTTCTCTGCAACTTGGTTTTGGAGTTGCCTGGAGCATTGAGAGTTTAAGTGACTTACTTGCCCAGTTAGCCCTTTCCTGTGTGTCAGAGGTGAGACTTGAATCTAGGTCCTCCTGAATATAAGGCAACTCTCTAGCCACGTGGCTTCTCAGAATTAATATAAATCAAAATGGTCTGAGTCAGGGATTTTTAACCTGGGGTCTGCAAAACTTTATTTTTTAAAATTTTGATAAGTGCATTTTAATATCGTTTCCCTAATAATCCTATGTGTTTTATTTTGTGCATTTAAAAATATTATTCTGAAAAGGGATTGGTAGGCTTCTTCAGACTTCCAAAGGGATCTAAGACAAAAAAAAAGATTAAGAATGTCTGTGATAAGAAAATGGTGTATTTGCATAATACCTTATTAAAATGACCTACTTAATTTAAGAAAATGCTATGTTTTAACCTGGCTGCTTTCCCTGAAAGATTTTATGTTTCTTCCTTTTTCCTTTTAAGAAGAGCTTCAGTGGAAATCCCCTTTCTACTTCATCCAAGGAGCAGATCCACAATTTGGACTGATGAAAGCCTGGGCACTTGGTGACTGTGATAATTGTGGTGATGAATGGGAAGAGGAGATCAGATTAACTGAACAAGCCGTGCAAGCTATTAACAAGCTCAACCCCAAACCTAAATTCTTTGTTCTGTGTGGTGACCTCATACATGCTATGCCTGGTAAGACTTAAGCAATTAATGGTGATTTTTCTTCTTTAATGCAAAAGAAATGGTTGATCAGAAGAGAAATCTTTATTAAGCAAGTGTTCTTTGCTTCTCCTTGTGATCATTTCAGCATCATGGAACATAGGAAAATTTGTATCAGTTTTATATATAGATTTGAGGAAGATTAATCAGTAATTAGGCAAAGCAATAGTTTTTATAATTTTTATTAAATACGAATAATTGAAAGGATCACAGTCTACCTCCTTTCTTTTATTTCCAAAAGGAAAAACTTGAAGTGCTCTTAGTTGTCCATGTCTGTAAATGAGATGTTTTTATTAGTTTCCTTCCTCTTCATTTCCCACAAGCTTTTCTTTATCTCTCTCTTTTTTCGAATCTTTTTCTCCATTCCTATCCTTTTTTTCCTTCTCTTTCCTTTTTTCCATTTGTTCTGTTCTCCTTCTAACACCTTGTTACAGTATTGTTTAGGGACAAGCCCAGGTAGAAAGGTGGCAGCAAAATAAAGTGGCTATTATCTAGTGAAGGTGTGAAGGACAAGCTATACGTGGTGCCAGCCTTGCAGAACTTTGTCCCAGGGCACAAACTTTCAGAAGGACCATTTCTGCTCTTCACAGCAAGCACCACCCCCATGGTTCGATGTCCTTCATTGGAGTATGCTGCCCCCTCTGGGTGGCATCCCAGGATCATGCCCCTCCATAGACTCTCCTTCCCTTTCCCTACTCTGTTTTTCCTCTTCAGCAAGAACTGGATTGTAGAAGGGATGGACCATGCACTGCCTTCCTCTCCAATCCCCGATTATTTTTGTCTTGGCTCAAAAAATTCCTAGTTGTAGCTTTGGCTGTAGACAGTGCCCACTATCACTGGTACTTCAACAACTGCCTTTTGGTTTTTGGCGCCTTTGAGCTTAATAAAGAAGAAGAGGGGAAGGTAGGGGTAGGGAAGGCAGGAGAAGAGAAGAGGCATTTATTAAAGGAATAAGCATTTATTAAGCATCTCCAATGTGCCAGGCACTGTGCTAAACATTTTTACAAATACTAACTTATTTGACCCTCGCAGTGACCTCATGAGGTATTATTATCTGCATTTTACAGTTGAGGCAAGTAGAGGTTAAGAGACTTGCCCAGGGCCACACAGCCAGTAAGAATCTGAGGCTAGATTTGAAACTGAACTTCTTAACTCTAGGCCCAGCACTTTATCAATTACAAAATAATTTAAAGATTACGGTTTGAAAAACCAAAGCCAAAGTAGCAAGAACTCTGAATCACCTACTGACTTTAGCTTCTAAGTGAGACTTTAGGCTCATCAATTTCTGCTAAAAATTCTTAGTGCTTTAAAAGCTACATTAAAACTTTATATTTCAAGTGGCCTATTTAGAGATATAGTTATGAGAATCCAATGAAAGTCCTTTGTAAACATTATAGCCACATACAGTCTATGAGAAGGATTACTGGGATTATTATTCTATTTTTCAAATAAGGAACTAGACGCAAAGAGGTTCCGCAACTTGCCCATGGTTCTGCAAATAGTACCCTTTGTACTCTAATGTGCTGCATGAAAGTCCTCTATGCATCCTGAATTAATGACACAGACTCCATTAAAACTCAAGCAATTACTCCTCAGAGCCTATTTCCTCATACAACACAGAATTCTGACAAGCCTATTGGATTTACCATCTTAATTAGAAATTCAGAATCTTGTCAAGTTTGACTTCCATTCAGTTCAATTCAGTTCATTTCAGCCCAACAAGCATTCAAGATATTTTTAAGAGTTAGTGATGCAAAGACAAAAATAAAATATTCCCTACCCTCACGGAGTTAACATTCTAAAATGACTGTCCGTGTAATTTGGTTTATACAAATAAAGCTAATTTATTTTGCTAAGGGTTTGTAGAAAAAAAAATTCTATGGGTTTCCAGGCCTTTCTCAGATTAGAAGCCTCAAAATACACAGTTGTAAAGAAACTTCAGTAGCCAGCACTCTTAATAGTAGCTGCAGGAAGGGAAGAAAGAAAGAAAAAAACTGTAAAATAGGAGAAACTCAAAAAGCACAGCAACATGGAACTTTTGTTACTTACTGTAACAGGTCCTGATGATGATGCATTATAATGTATTACGCAACAATTTATTTTCCAGACGATGACTCTGAATCATCAAAAGGTTTTGTTGCTTACAGAGGTAAATCCTAAGTATTTCAAGAAGAATCCTGCTAGTCAAAGTTGCTTATCTACTGAAGTTTCCAGAAAATTGGAGTTTAACCACACTGTAGGGGCAGATTGAGCAGGACCAAAATATCTGGAAAACTCAATACTGGTTCCAGGGAATCTCTGAGTTAAGTAGCTTCTTTAAGCCTTGGTGGAATCTAGCTCATTATATTCTTCAATACCAAGCAGGAGAGTTCACTTAAAACACATTATGGCATACTTTGTTCTTTGCTTAGTTGATGATTTAAGGAAGATACAGTGTTCAGCATTTTTCTGTCCACTAGTTTCCTTGTTTAAAAAAAAAATCTGTGTAATGCATTTCCCAAGGTGATTATACAAAATGTTCTGATAGGTGTTTACTAGCTTGTTCTAGATTATGTTAATGTATTCTGGTATATCATTTCAAAATGGGAATTTTTTTAAGCTTTCCATGAAATAACATTGCTTCTTTAATACAATATACTGAGCAAGTAAATTGCAAAATGTATTTGCAGTGGTCATCATGGACCACTTTTGTCAAAGTATTTCCCAAATTGCACCTAGAAATTTTTGAACATCTGTCTTATTATTATTATTATGCAAGTACACAGTTTTACATAAGTAGAACCAATGTGAATGTATGAATTTCTGTTTTGAAAGTTTGTACTTATACCATTTTATGAGAATCAGTTTAAGACCCTTAAATTTTGAATATTTTAGTTTGAAATTAAATATAAAGTTTTAAAAATAAAGTAATCCATCCTTTAATATCTAACAAGGGAGAATGAGTCCTGGGCAGGCACTGTAAAACTGTTTGCTTTATTTATTAATTGGCATAGTGTCAGTAATTAAATGCTAATTGTTAATCATTTTAATAGCAAACATAATGCAGATTTTATACCCTGCAAATGACATTATCTCAGTGTAAAAAAGTTTAAAGTTCAGAATGAATAAAAATAGCTTTATAGTAATGATGTTTATTATTTAAAGTTTGTATTCTTTTCATTATAAATACTGACAATAAAATTTCGTTTAACAAAAATGAAAAGAGTTGGACCAGATAATGCCTAAAGTCCTTCCAGGTTTAACTGTAAATGAGTTTTAAATAAGGCTTATAGTAAGATTCCTGCATTTTCCTTATTTGGGACCTTTATTTCATTATGAAACAGATATTCTAATTCACTACAGTTTGTGAGATATGCCAGTATTTTCAAAAACATCTAGAGGATAAAACAAATATTAAATAATAAGTGAAAATTACCAAAATATTGAGGCAACGGGTTTTAATCTGCCACTTAAGCCTAGTGTTACTTTTCAAAAACACACTTAAATTTGGAGCATTGACCTACTTATTGTGCTCGGGAGCCTTATTAATTTTAAACAAAGACAGACATATGAGAGCTACTGATAAAATTTGAACATGAGCTTTTTCATTGAGCCCTAATAATGCTCTTGGATAATATTACAGATATATTCTTTAATAAAACCTTATATTTGAAATCTAAGCTTACTGAAAAATCAGGAGAAATTCATATGGTTTTTAGAAAATTAGAAAATGATTTAATTAGTGAATTTCCCTCGTGAAACTGTAACATGATTTGATTTTCAAAGTTACAGTTTAATATTGTTCTTGTTCTGTTTGTCCTTCTTTTTTGGAGAGGACCATGGCATCAGGGAAATGATGACATGATTTGCAGTTGACTTGACTTTGATTTGAGTGAGGGAGGGCTGTGCAGGTCACCAGCCTCACTTTCTCCTCCAGAGCCATCTGGGTCCAGTGACAAGATATTCATCAGGATGACTGGAGATGGCCCAGGATGCAATGGGAGACCCTGGCCCTTTTAGACTAAGGCCTTTTCATGTACTCACTTAGAGTGAGGTAAGGCCCATTCAGTGAATAAATAGGCCTCTTTAAAAAATGAGTCAAGAGATGGCCCCTTTAATTAGAAAAAGGAGGAAAAAATACCAAGCTGGGAAGGGAAGACCCTTAGGGTTGCTGTTCCAAAGGAAAATAGTTACCATTGACATTCACTGAACATATTAATTTTATGTGTAAAACAAGGTACAATGATTAGTTTAAGTTACCTAGGACTTGTTTGTATTGAATTTAGGGAGTTTTATGGAATTTTTTTTGGTAAGTTCAGTGTTAAAGATGTTTTCATCTGTTAAAAACCATAGTGGTAGAGGGTGGGGCCAAGATAGTGGAGTAAAGGCAGGGAATTGACTAAGCTCTCTCAAAATCCTCTCCAAATAACATAAAAATAATGCCTCAAAATGAATTCTGGAGCAGCAAAACCAACAAAAGGACAGGGTGAAACAATTTTCCAGCCCAAAACAACTTGGAAGGTAGACAGGAAAGGTCTGTCTCACTGGGCTGAGAATGGAAAGCAGTCTAGCTCAGGCCACTCCCATCTCCAACCCCACTCCTCTACAAGTCAACTGCTAAACCTCACAACCCAGCTCAAGCCAACAATGAGGTCCCATGCCCCAGGGCAAGACAGTAGCAAGCCTTGAGGGCAACTAAATTAGCAACAGCAGCTTCTGGAGCTCTTAATCCCCAAATAGTAAGGGGTTTTGACAACTGGCCAAAAGAAAATTACCTGAGATCCTTTGCTGGCACTGGCTGCAGGACTCTTGTTGCACTGACCGTATGCAGTTCTAGGTTGTAATCCCAGGGTGAGAAGGAAGACTAGCAGGAGCAGGGACCCTGGTTACAGTTACAGCACAGAAATGAGTATTTGTGGTCACTCACAGGCCAGAGATTAAGCCAGGAGAGAAATGACCGCATCTCCCTTTATATCATACCGCCTTGGAAGAAACAAAATTTACAGAACTAGCTTTGAATACAACAGCATAAAAAAAAAATACCTGAAGATTGGATGTCAAGAAAAAACCTGGAAAAATGAGCAAACATAAAAAAGAGAACCCAGCCATAAAAAGTTACTATGATGACAGGGGAGATTGCACAAACTCAGTAGAAGGCAGTAAGATCAAAGCAGCTACATGCAAAGCCTCAGAGAAAAATGCAAATTAGTCTCAGGCCCTGGAAGAGCTCAAAAAGGATTTTTAAAACCAAATAAGAGAGGCAGAGGAAATATGGGGAAAAGAAATGAAAGTGATGCAAGAAAGAGTCAACAGTTTAATAAAGGAGGCATGAAAAAATGCTGAAGAAAATAAGACTTTTAAAAAGCCAGAATAAACCAAATTTTAAAAGAGGCACAAAAATCCATTGAAAAGATTTCCTTAAAAAGTAGAATTGGCCAAATGGAAAAGGAGGTACAAAAGCTTACTGAAGAAAATAATTCCTTAAAAATTAGAATTGAGCAAGTGAAAACTAATGATTCCATGAGATATCATGAATCAATAAAACAAAATCAAAAGAAGAAAAAAAAATAGAAGAAAATGTGAACTATTTCATTGGGGGAAAAAAAAGATTGACTTAGAGAATAGATCAAGAAGAGACAATTTAAGAATTACTGGACTACCTGAAAGCTATGAGCAAAATAGAGAGCCTAGACATCATTATTTCAAGAAATTATCAAGGAAAACTGCCCTGATATCCTAGAACCAGGGAGTAAAATAGAAATTGAAAGACTGCCTTAATCACCTCCTAAAAGAAATCTCAAAATCAAACCTCGCAGGAATGTTATGGCTAAATTCCAGAGTTCTGAGGTCAAGGAGAAGATATTGCAAGCAGCTAGAATGATACAATTCAAATGTCATGAACCCACAATCAAGATAACACAAGGTTTAGATTTAGCAGCTTCTACATTTAAGGATCAGAGGGCTTGGAATATGATATTCCAGAAAGCAAAGAATAGCTCCTTTACAACCAAGGGGCATTTATCCATAAAAACTGAGTGTAATATTTCAGGGGAAAAAATGAATAATGAAATAGAGAACTTTCAACCATTCCTGATGAAAAGTCCAGAGTTGAATAGAAAATTTGACATTCAAACACAAGACTCAAGAGAAGCATAAAAAGGTAAACAGAAGAGAGAAGTCATAAAGGATTTAATAAGCTTAAACTATTTACATTCCTACATAGGAGATGATATTTGTGATAACTCCTAAGAAATTTTTCTTTTATTAGGGCAGTTAAAAGAAGTATACATAGACAGAGGGCATGGGTGTGAACTGACTATGATAAGATGATATCCAGAAAAATAAAATTAAGGGATTAAGATTAATGGAAGAGGAAATCGCACTTAAATAACCCTTTCTTAGAAAAAGAAAGTGAACTAGCCATCAGTGAGCTCCCTAAGAAAAACCCTCAGGACAAGGTGGATTCACAAACAAATTCTACCAAACATTTAAAGAATAATTAATTCTAATACTACATAAACTGTTTGGAAAAATAGGCAAAGGAGTTCTTCCAATTCCTTTTATGACACAAATATGGTGCTGATACCTAAACCAGGAAGAACAAAAACAGAGGAAGAAAGTATAGACTAATTTCCACCAAAATTTAAATAAAATACTAGCAAGGAGATTACAGAAATATATCACAAAGATCCTATACTATGACCAGGTGAGATTTATTTAATGCAGGGCTAGTTAAGTATTAGAAAAACTATCAGCATAATTTATCATATCAATAACAAAACCAACAGAAACCATATCTCAATAGATGTGGAAGAAAGCTTTTAACAAAGTACAGCATCCATTCCTATAAAAACGTAGAAAGCATAGGAATAAATGGAGCTTTCCTTAAAACGATAACTAGTATCTGCTTAAAACCATTAGCAAGTATTATCTGTAGTGGGGATAATCTAGAAACCTTCCCAATAAGATCAGGTGTGAAACAAGGATGCTATGTACACTATCACCACTGGTATTCAATATTGTACTAGAAATGCTGGCTATAACAATAAGAGAAGAAAAGGAAATTGAAGGAATTAGAACATGTGACGAGGAAACAAAACTCAATCTTTTGCAGATGATATTGATATACTTAGAGAATCAACTAAAAGACTAGTTGAAATAATTAACAACCTTAGCAAAGTTGCAGAATATAAAATAAACCCACATAAATCATCGGCATTCCTATATATTACCAACAAAGCCCAGCAGCAAAAGATAGAAATCCCATTTAAAATAATTAGACAATAGAAAATACTTGGGAGTCTACTTCCCTAAAAAATTCAGGAACTATATGAACACAGTTATAAAATACTTCTCACACAAATAAAATTAGACCTGAACAATTGGAAAAAAATATTAATTACTGATGGATAGGCTGAGCCAATATAACGAAAATGACATTTCTACCTAAATTAATTTACTTATTTAGTGTCATACCAATCAAACTATCAAAAATTATTTTATAAAGCTAGAAAAACATAATAACAAAATTCATCTGGAAGAACAAAGATCAAGAATATCAAGGAAATTAATGAAAAAAAAATGTGAAGGAATGTGACCTAGCTATACCAGACCTCGAATTGTATTATAAAGCACTAAGCATCAAAATAATCTAGTACTGATTAAGAAATAGAGTGGTGGATCATTGGAATAAATTTGGTACAAAATACACATTAGTATATGACCATAGTAACCTAGTGTTTGATAAACCCAAACATCCAGGCTTTTGAGGCTCACTATTTGACAAACTCGTTATTTAACAAAAATTGCTGGGAAAGTTGGAAAACAGTTAGGCAGGAACTAGGTATAAACCAACATCTCACACCATATACTAAGCTAAGGTCAAAATGCGTACATGATGTAAACAGTAAGGGTGATGCCATAAGCAAATTAGGAGAACATGGAAAATTTTACCTGTCAGATCTATGGAGAATGGAGAATAAAATTCAGACTTCTTAGTCTGGCATTACTGGTTCTCCAACATCTGGTGCCAGTTTCACATAATAACCTCTCATATTACTCCCTTCCAGTACACTGGGCGTTCTCTAACCAAACTGCTCTCTTGTCAATCTGCCCCCCAAACTTGGATGTGTTCTCTAATCTCCTGTCTTTATCCACCTCTTCCTTCCTCAGTGAGCTCAATGACTAGCCTACAGTCAGGACTGGAGTTCAGGAGAGAGATTAGTGCTAGACATAAAGATCTGAGAATCCTGTCTCTTCCTAGAACTGGTCATTGAGCCCAGGGGAACTGATGAGATCACCAAGGGAGAGAGTGTAGAAAGAGATGAGAGCCTTGGTGCAGACCCACACTTAGTGGACAAGATTAGGATGCTGATCCAGCAAAGCACACTGAGACCCATCAGCAAACAAGTAGGAAGGGTACTTCAGCATCACTGAAGCTAAGGGAGGAGAGTGTGTCCAATAGTGACTGTCAAAAACTGCAAAAAATTTGTTTAATAACCATGATGATAATCGCTGACATTTATATAGTGCCTGCTATGTCCCAGGCACTGTGCCAAGTGCTTTACAAATATTATCTCATTTGATCCTTACAATAACCCTGTGACATTATTTATTATCTGTGATATTATCAGCATTTTACAAGTGAAAGACTTAGAAAGGCAGAGTGACTTGCCCAGGTTCCCACAGCTACTAAGTGTCTGAGGCCAGTTTTGAACCCAGGTCTTTCTAACTCCAGACCTGGTACTCTGTCTACTGTACCATCTATTGGTAATTACATGAAGATTATTGGATTTTAGAGTTGAAGATTATATGTAGTACATTATTTCTTTAAAGATCCCTCCTACCATTAAGATTCCAATCCTTTACTTTTATTCATATTTGGAACATGGAGATGAATGCATGGAAAAGCATTTATTAAGTGTTCATTGTCTTCCAGGCAGTATGCTACTAAACTAAGCATTGGGAATGTAAATACAAAAACAAGACATTCTCTGCTCTCAAAAAACTTAGATTCTAACAGGGATACACAATGCATATAATGGAATAGTGGCCAGGAAATAAAGTGTTGAGAGTCCCTGGGATGGTGAATTGTTCAATAGGGCAATCAATTGGTATGCCCTTTCCAGAGGTGATAATGGTAGTAGGGTAGTAGAGTTGGGGAAATAGAAGGGTGGATGACAAGACACTAGGGGTGAACAGACAGATAAGATATGGAAGCACGCCCTGGTCTGGTGGTCTGGATTGTTTTAAAACATGCGTTTTGAAAAGCGTAAGCCACCATTTCATTTTGTGATTTCCCACAGAGGAGACCCTCTGATAGGGCTGAGCACTGTTTTTAGATTTTTATTTTCTTGGTTGCAGTTTTCATTTTATGTAATCACATCATTCAAGTGACAAAATAGAATGGAAATGCTTTTGTAAATATTGCAGTCTGAGCTTTGCTTTAAAAAATATCCTTTTAGTCTAGATTTATCACCACAACAATATAATTAACCATAGCCTCTTATTTCTGTGTTTGGTAGCAAGGTTCCTTAAATCTTGACCTCATATGAGAAATTCCAAAATTTAAATATAATCTACTTTCTTTTTGATACAAAGGAAGAAGGTTTTATAAATGAAGTATGTTACTTGAACTAATATTAGTTCCTTCAAATGGAGGCTGTCAGAAGAGACAGGTGATGTGCAGAATGAAGAGCAGATAACCTAGGAAGCAATCAGATGAAATGCCTGGATTTGTTACCACTTCATATCCATTACAAACGCTGTTAAAGTAGCTAAGTAATCAGTGACAATGCCTTCATAGACTGATGTTGATTAAAAGTGGTTTGGACTAATTTACCTAATATTACTAATTAGGAAACTCAGAATATTACTTGAAAAGTTGTTTTGATTAGGTATGTGATCAGAAATAGTATTTTTGCGAATAGTTATTATCGTTTATGGAAATTTTTCCTTTTCCCTCCTCTAAATCCTTGCTGTTGGTTTCCAGTGTTTGAATCCTGAACTAGAAAATTAAAAATTGATCATTTAGAGTTTGAGAGAGAAGGGAGTTGCCTTGTAAAGGATTGT
The DNA here is from genome assembly GCF_011100635.1 of Trichosurus vulpecula. NCBI lineage: Eukaryota > Metazoa > Chordata > Mammalia > Diprotodontia > Phalangeridae > Trichosurus > Trichosurus vulpecula. Next base: position 44,578,685 of record NC_050581.1, on the reverse strand, counting down.
TGCCCAGAGGGCTCTATTTTCACCTCCTGGCCATGGACTTCTTCCTCTTTGTTGTCATACTCTAATTCCTCTGTCTACTTTATGTGATCAGGTGGAATATATCATGGTAGTCTTCTACTGTCCATCTTTACTTTTAGATCTTCTTTAGAGGAAATTGCAGGTGAGAGGTAACCAAATTTGCCAGAGGACTGCAAAAACTCTGATGAATTTATATAATATAGAATAGGCCAGACTTATACATCCTGTCTTTTAACTGATTAAAATAAGCAAACCTCCTTCCCTCTATTCTCGTTCTTTGCTCTAAACACTCATTTTCTGGAAATGGTATACTTTACCTCCTTGATGGGCCAGTTTTCTGCTACTAAGTGGAAAAACTAAAAAGGTTCATGATCCCAAAGCGGCTGAATTACCAGGTAATTGGTCAAATGATAGAATGTGTGATAAAAAAAAATGAGAGGTTGGAAAATAGAACTCATTTAAATGCTAAAACTGCTGAGAACACACATCTCTATAGAGAACTAGAATTTAGAAACCCATTTAACTAGCTTGTTAATTCTTTTTTCCCACTTCCTAAGGATTTTATCAATAACTACAGTAGGCCCTATATATTACCTTTTATTTGAGTTGCATTATAAATCGATTACCTCCTTGTTTTTTTTTAAGCCATTTGTTGTGTATGTAATATGTGCATAGAGCATGCTATAGCAGCCAAGTGGTGCCATAGTGCCTGGAGCTTGGGCCTGGAGTCGGGAAGACCTGAGTTCAAATCCCACCTCAGATGCTTACCTGCTGTGGGACCCTGGCCAAGTCACTTAACCTCTGTCTGTCTCAACACCTACCTCCCAGGGTTGTTGTGAGGACCAAATGAGACAATATTTGTGAAAAATGTTTAGTACAGAACCTGGCACATAGGAGACACTATGCAAATACTTATTGCCTTCTCTTCCCTAATGCTGCTGTTACAATCCATACATTTTAGTTTATAAGTAAAGTGATTTGAAGAAACTTTACATTAACTATTATTTAATAATTTTTTTAAGAAATTCTTATGTAGTACACATTCTTCAACCTTTCTTTAAAATGTATCATCCTTTGCCCTTCCAGGTAATTAAATCTACTTAACAAATTATAGCTTGAATTAGTTGGGTAGTAGAACAACTATGACAGTAAATTAATTGAAAAAAAAAACTTCTAGTAGCTCCTGCTCTAATAAGCTATAGCTGTTAGAGGCTAAATGAAATGAATCTTGTCTAATAATGTGCATAATTGAAAAAACTGCAGAATCTGATTAAGCTCGATCTGTTAGTAATGTGATATCGGATCAGCAAGTGAATAATGTTTATGCTTGCAAAGTTTCAGATCAATGAATTTATATACGTATGCTAACTAGGAAAGATAAAAAAACATAAAAAATAAGAGTGCTATCGCACTGAAAATTCACTGACTATTTGGACTAATCTGTTTAAATGAAGAAATAAATCATTGTACAATTCATTTCAGTTCAACAGTTATTTATTTATTAAAATGCTGCTAAGTTTAAGGTACTATGTTAGGCACTCAGGGTACAGAGAAAAAATTTTAAAAATGCCATCTTCCTGACATCATAGTTATAATATCTTACAACTTATCACTTCTCCTTTTAGTTATTTGATATACCTTTTGGGTTTTGATGGTATGTTTTTTCTTTTTAATTTCTTGATTCCCCTTGATTCAAATGATCTTGAAGTTGTGGTCATTTGAGAGGCGAGGGGGAGGCAGGGCGCTAGAAAATCTTGTATTTAAATAATCTCATCTGGAGCAATAAATAACATCCCTAGTGGAATAAAAGATCAAATAGATTATTTTTTCCTTTGAAAGTAAAATTGTTAAGTTACATGTAAATTAAAGTTAACATATTATAATCCCAAAATGAGAACTCCAAAGAGCTAATTCAAACACAACTAAAATAATCTATATTTTTAGACCTCCAGAAAGAAAGAGATTAAGTTAGGTTATTAGACTGCTGTAACTACTCTTCTTATGCTGAAGTCCTACTCCCATGCCTTGTCATGGTATGGGCATGACCTTGACCGTCATTGAAGCCTCTGCCAACTAAAGCACAACTCTTATTAGGTCTAGTCAAATTGCGAAGGCTTTGAATGCATCACAGCAATCAGCCTGTTTGCCTTTTGGCCATATACCATACCCACTTAGTTTGGCCACCAAGCGTTTACAGTTTTTTGGCCCTAGTACATCAGAAAGGCTACCTTTCAAAGGACGAAGGAAGAGCAGCATCAATGGATGTTCCCACACTGAGGAAATCTTGGGCCTTTGAAAGTGAGAAGTTAAGTGGATTAGCTAATGAGCTATCTAAGTGAATATCTTAAAAATATATTTTAAACAGAATATATTGCTTGAACAGACACTGTATATCAGGGATTCTTTAACTGGGGTTTTAAGAACTTTTAAAAAATATTTTGATAACTATTTCAATATAACTGGTTTCCTTTGTAATTCTAGATATTTTATTGTATATATTTAAAAATCTTTTGAGAAGGAACCCATAGTCTACCCCAGACTGCAAGATGGGTCCATGACACCAGAAAAGGTTACTAACCCCTATAAAATGAAATGTAAATGAATTGTACAAGAGGAGAAAAGTGGCTTTTAGGAAATTTAATGAAGCCAGACTTACCCCTAAAGCACAGATCTATCTTTTTTTAAAAAAAATCACAATTCATTTAAATATCTGCAAGATTTTAAACACTACAGTCTCTGAGAACTGAAAATGAGGATTAATGAGAGGACAGTGGAAAGCAATGCCAAAAGCAAGTAGGCCTCAACACTTTACAGACAGGGAATAAAGTAAAGGATGTCATCAAAGAGTTATAAGCAAAAATAAAATGGGTTGGTCATATGGCAAGAGAGAACCTACCTGATGAATGGCTTTGGAAAGTGAGAAAGACCCTGCTGAGTTTGAGTGGACCCATTGCAGGGAATGTGAGGGAAGATATGAACAGAAGTCACCCAGGATGGGCTGGCACAGATGGAAAGGTTGTAATATACATCTTCAAAGAGGAGGGCCACACTGATGAGATCCATCTGAGTATTTTCAAGTGCTCTCTATTTTCAGAAAATACATTTGCGTTAATGATTCTTAAATCTACATCTCCTTTCAAGATTTATCCCCAGTTTTTAGTCCTACATCTCTCCCTAGAAGTCCAGCTACACTTTAAACTCGATATATCTAAAATTGATCTTTTCCCCAAAAACACAGTTCTTCTTTCCTTTTTTGTCAACGTCTGTCAATCAGTTAAAGGAAGGAAGGGGGAGGAGAGAAGGAAAGAGCCTTTATTAAGTGTTTACCATGTGCTGGGCACTGTTCTAGGAGTTTACAAACATTATCTCCTTTTATCCACAGAAAATCCCTAAGAACTAGGGGCTATTATTATCATCCCCTTTTTGCAGTTGGGGATACTGATTCAGGCAGAGGTTAAATGATTTGTTCAAGATCACATACCATCAAAACCCAAAAGGTCTATCAGATAGCTAAAAGGAGATGCCATTAAGTTGTAAAATATTATAACTATGATGATAGGAAGAAAGCACTTTTAAAAATTTTTCTCTGTATCCTGAGTGCCTAACATAGTACCTTAAACTTAGCAGCATTTTAATTAATAAATAGAAGATCTTCCCCATCCATTAATAGGCCTATGTGATCATATGTGCCACTTTTTCTCTTGGAACAGGGGCTGTAGTTTCCAGGTCTAAAGGTACACAGGTATTTCAATCACAGATGTCTTCCTGCTTTAGCTTTGGCCCTGCTCATAGCTGTGATACATCCTGACTCACAGAGAGCCCACTGCGGGAGGAACTTGCCTAAGGAGGAGCTTGCTTAGGGGGAGGCTTGCTTATAAGAAGGCTTTCACACCTTTTGGTGCTAAGCTAATTAGGCACTGAGTCAGGAGGGTTGTGATGCCTTCTGGCTCTGAGCCTATTAGCCAAAAGTGTGTATATATTCTGAGGTGAGATTTTGCTTTGGGAGTTCACTCATGAGAAGGTCCTTTTGATTCCCTGGACTAGACTGAGTAGCCATTTGTTAAGAGCCCCTGCCTTGACTACTCAGATGTTAGTGCTCCCCTGACCTAAGTAGTGTATGTAGGTGGTTGTATTCTTTGTATTACCCTGTCTGTTGAATCTCTGTGCTAATTTCTCTGCTTGTGTTTTCTGCTTATCTGTAATTAAAGTAAGATTGTTGACCCCTTTAAAAGTTGCCTTTCCTTTAGAAAAGCAGATCGAAAGAACCTGTGCTAGCAGGCCATCCTGGGTATGCCAGGGTGCTTGCTGTTACAGCTCCCTAATGCTGTTTGGCATTCAAAGTTTTTTATAACCCAGCCCCCACCCAACTTTCCAGTCTTCTTACACCTAACTCCATGCCATGTATTCTTTAATCCAGTCACACTGGCCTCCTGGCTGTTCCATAAGCAAGATATTCCATCTGTCCACTCTGAGTATTTTCTCTGGCTGTCCCCTATGCCTTGAACAACCCCCTCTTCTCTGACTACTGACCTCTCTGGCTTCCTTTAAGTCTCAACTAAAATCCCATCTTTTACTGGAAGCCTTCTAGTGCCTTCTCTCTGTTAATTATTAATTCATTCTGTATGTGGTTTGCTTTGTGTATATTTGCTTGCATGTTGCCTCCCACATTAGAGTATAAGCTCTTTGAGGGCAGGAACTGTCTTTTGCCTCTTTTTGGAACTCCCAACTATGTGCACAGTTGCTTAGCATATAGTAACATTCTAAAGGAGGACATAACATGCAAACAACTGTGTACATAAAACATACGTTGTTATTATTTTTTGAGTCACTTAAGATCGTTACTGTAGGGTTATCTTTACTCACTACATCTCCTCAAGTCACCAAAGTCTGTTGATCCTTCCTTTAAAATGTCTCTTGTATCTGTCCTTTTCTTTCCATACCCACTGCCCCATCCTAATCCTTGTCTGGACCATTGACAATAGTCTCCTAATTTCTCCCTCCCCACATTGTCTTTCAAACAATCCTTGATCAATCTTGGTAGAGTCACCACTTCGTATTCCTCATTTTGCATCATTTTGAAAGTCATTCTTTATAATTCTCTCTGATTAAAAAAAAATAGAAAAAAAAGGAAAAAACTTGCAGTGACTTTCCCATTGCCCACAGGAAACTCCTCAGATTCTTGAACTTGGTATTAAAAATCCTCTAAAAACTGTCACTGGGCAGCTTTATGTCATTCTGCTCCCCACCACAAACCTTGCAGTAAAATGACTGCATTCTGAGTTCCTAAAATATACCATCCATATTCATTCTTCCCTACTTTATCATGCTGTTTCACATTCCTGAAATGCCTTCTCCCTACTTTCCTCTTGTCAAAATCCTACCCTTCCTTCAAGGACCACCTATTTGTTTCCACCTCCTCCACAAAGTTTTCCTTACTGATCACATTTTTCTCAGTAGCCTTATAACTATTATCAGCTATTCTAGTCGTTTAGCACTTAGAATATGCTGCATTGTATTGTCAGTCATCTTTTTATGTCCAGGTCCTGTATTCCCAATGAGATTGAAACCCTCTTGAGGACACAGACTGCACCTTAGCCTTTTAGCACTCTTCCCTACATGTGATAATAGGTGCTCGGTAAATGTTTGTTGGTAGTGATGATCCACTCTCCGTGGTGCTTATTTCACAACATAATTTGCTTTGGAAATAGCTGCAGAAGGCTGAGATAGAAGGTGAAAAGGGATTTGTTTTTTCTCTCTCTAGAGCTACAGAAAAGAGTAGGAATATTTATTCAGAGCATTCTGAATAATCACTTGCATAAAATAATAGTTCACAGGAGTCCAACGGAGTATCCTGTACTTACAAAGGGAAAAGGACCCTCAGCTTCATTGACTTGTCTAAATACAAAACTAATTTTCTCTTCACTTCCCTTTGTTCCCAGAGTGTGCTTTGTTCTGAGCTAGCCCTAGATACCTAATAAGCTATTGAAAATCAACATTATAAAAACTTTTAAAATGTGAACTTAATAACTGTCAACAAAAACAATCACTCAAATAAATATACAAAACAAGGGGGTAAAAATTTTAGCCTTTAACAAACAAATTAAGGAACAGGAAACAGAAATGCTGTCCCCTTCCAAGCCTGTCTTTCCACCACCTTTGGCCCGTTTTTATTTCCCTTTTTTCTTTCTTAAAAAATAAGTATATGTTTGTGTATTTATAATTTTACAGACATACAAATACATGTTCATATACGTGTGTATAGATCTGTATGTACAACATATATGTGTGTACCTATGTGGATTTATATCCGTATCTATGTGCACGTGCGCGCGCGCGCACACACACACACACACAGATAAATAGGGTTGTAGTCAGTGTTTGTGCTGTTCTGATTTTGCTGATTTCACCCTTCATTAGAAAGGCAACATGGCACAATGGAAAGAGGGTTGGGTTTGGAATCAAAGGACGTGAGTTCAAAACCTTGGGCACCTCACACTGTGGCCCGCCCAGAGGGATTAAATGAGTGAGGGGTTTGGAAATAGATGGCCTCTAGAATCCTTTCCAGCTCTAAGTTTGTGATCCTATGTTAACTTTATTTAGGTCTTTGTATATATGCCTATATAGCTATATCATAATCCATTATATTAAGATGCCACAATTTATTCATTCATTCTCCAATTTTTTTTGGATGTGTAGGGCATATTTAAGGTTGTTTTGGTTTTTTGCTCTTTCAAATAGAAGAGGTATGAATATTTTTGCATAGACAAGTTCATTTTTCCTCTTCGTGATATTTTTGGAAGAGTCCCAGCAGTGGAATCGTTGGGTCGAAAGGTATTATTGCCACTAGACTATCAGAAATATCAGCACCTGTATGCACTCCCACCAACAGTGTCTGTTTCCCCATAGTCTTGCCAACATTGAACTTTACAGTTTTTGTTATTTCTCCCATTCTAATGTGTAAAGGTAGTCTCTTAAGGTCACTTTGATTTGTATTTCTCTATTAGGAAATTTAACCATCTTTTGCTGGTTTTCTGCATGGTTAGCTGGGTTTACTCTCGGTCACTGCCAAGGACTGTCTGTATGTCAAGCCACTCTGTGTCTTAGCTAATACAGCCTGTACCCATACAGTGCTGCTCTCTCTGTTACCTGTATAATGGGGTGGGGGGGGAAGGGGAACTCAAGAAACTCGAGATAGTTAGCATATCCATTTTCACACTATGCATCAGTTCCTTCTATAGTCTGAATGTCAGACCTTTATCTCATATATTTATCAAACATTTTCCGATTCTATTTTCATCTCATTTAAAATATATTACTTTTTGATAAGGAAAAGTCACTTTATATTTATATAACCAAGCCATTAATTTTGTCTCCAGAGATTTATTCTGTTTGATTAAAAATAGTATATTATTCCTTTTCTTTTAGTTTTAAAAAATTATTGTTAGTGTCAGCAATCTGGGTACTCTATTTTGGTGCATGGTGTGTGGTCTGGATCCAAACTTTTTTTTTTGCCTATTTTCCATGCTGTTTTTACTAAAGTGGTTCTTGTCCCAGTTTATTAAAATACAGGTATAGCCAATATCAATTTTTTATATTCAGTTGGTTATATTTCTAGATTTTCTGTTCTATTCCATTGATCTATTTTTCTGTTTTCTTTTTTAATACCAGCTAGCTTTTTTATAATTATTCATTTGACGTGCATTTTGATATCTGGCAGTACTTGTCTCTTTTCACTTTTTCATAGTTCTTGATTCTTGTCTATCTATTTTTTCCATTTGTTTTTGTTATAATTAATTCTATACTCTTGGTATTTTGGTTGGCATTTTATGAAACCTGTGTTCAAGAAGTTTTGCCATTTTTACCATGTTTTCTTGACCTAATACATCAACATTTTCTATTAACTACTTAGCTAACATTTTATTTTAGCAGGATCTGTCAACACTTGTATGAACCTAACATCTCTTTTCAAAAAGTTACCAATAAGAAAAGTTTAGTAAGTCAGCTAGAAAAAATTTAGCTTACTATATGTGTGACACCATTGCAGTTGAGGTCACAGGAGAAAGTGCTTGCATTAATGGCTGGTATAGTTAAATTGTCCCAGTATATTAGTTATCATCAATCTAATGACTGATTAGTAATTTTTAGCCTTTGCTAGCAAATGTATGAGAAGGGTGTTTAGAAAAAATATCAGTTCTCTATATTTGCACAGTTGCAAAGGAAAACCAATAAATGTTTTCACTTATATGTACATTTTCAAATACCTTGAAATCCTTTTATAATTCTGATGTTGGGGGACCCAACTCTTACTTTGTATGTTTTATAAATTGTTATCTTCATCTGGTTTTTTAACTGTTTTTTTTTAATCTTCATCTGTTTTAAGTGGGCTTACCTGATTAAAAGAAGAAAGTCAGTATAAATATGATGTGCCGTTCCTCAAAGGAGACAGATATTCTCCTTATGGTTGTTTAACTAAAACAAAATCCCAGACCAATAAATAGCTGCTATGATAGTTGTCATCAGAAAAGAGGGCTTCATCTGTGTTTTGCTTTGTATTCATCCATCTTGCCAAATTAATCTAGATAGAAATTTTTAGAATCAATATTATTTCACTAGTATTCTGATAAAGGGGCAGCTAATAATTTCTGCTGAAATGATTAGCCAGGTCATTTAGATACTGACTTTCACCTCTCCCTTATCAGCTCCTAATTATATGTTATTTTAAATATTAGACTGTTTTAAAGAAGCCTTCCCTGCTTTAACACAAACACTTATGGTATTGAATTGACAGTGGTATCTTAGGGGATTTCTTTTTATTTTTGTTTTTGCCTCCCACATTCATTTTAGGTTTTAATATTTTAAAATTGAATTCTTTTTTAAAGTATAAAACTGCGTTAAAATTTCACTTTTAATTTAATCACTTCCTTTTAATATCTTCAGCTCATGAAATTGTTAGAACCTTTCTAATCCTTCTAGAGAATTATGAATCCCAAGGTTATTTAACATATTTCACTGCCTTTCACATAAATCATTGTGTAATCTGCTAAGCCATCAGGCTAACTAATCAGGCAGTTGGCATTATTCTCATAATGCTTCTTCAAGTATTAACTAATTCACTGATTAAATTATAAAATGAAAACAATTTGGGAAACGTATGTAGTTACCTTTGGATAAATAAGATATTTATACAAGCACTTAGTACAGTGCCTGACACATAGTAGGTGCTTATATAAATGCTTGTTCCCTATACCTTTATCAATTTATATTTTTCTTTTCACCGATAACAGTAATTATAGCATTGTACTTAGTACATTTCAACTTCTTGTGTATGAACAGATCAAGAGTAGACCAACTAATTACTCAGACAGGAAAGAAGTAAAGAGTTGTGGATATTTAAAAAACTCCCTTTCCTTAAAAAGCTTTAAATCATAAATACAATGAATAGAGTTTCTTTAGTCTTCCTAATGCTAATACCGCTCATGTCCATTTGTAGTCACATCTGAATATTCTTAGTGGTTCGTAAACATGCACGTGGCCATTCACATTATTTATCAAAAGACATTTGAACAGTGATGTGTATTTTTGCCTGTTCTTAAAACATGACATGGAATCATTCTGAGTGTCTCAAAACCATTGATGAACTGCCCTTTCTAATGATTTACCAACTTTCCTCCTGCCCACAATGAAATTCTAAGTACTAGTTGACTAGCTGGCCCAGAGTGACTGTCATATTTTGTCATAATTGCCCCCCGTTATGTTGCTGCAGTAGGACATTTGCCCAGTACAGAAATGGGAATATTATGTAGTACAATTTAAGCTCCTCAAAACTACTAGCTAAATTACTTACCTGGCATGACAAATGCCTCTGGATTCCTGGCTCTTTCCTTTGTGATTAGGCCCAGGAAAGCTATATAAAAATAGACGTACAAATACACAGAAACAAATAGTTTTTGTAGACATACTGTATTCAGATGAACAAATACTTTACCATTTAATAGAATTGGAAAAATTTTCACCCACTTTACACATATCATGATTTATGTTTATAACAGAGATATTAGGATCAGGATCAGATTTTCAGAATTTTTATTTTTAACAATTTGCTAAAAGGTCAGCAGTGATGATTCTTGCCAAGATCTGCTCTTAAAGGAAACATGTTTTTATGGAACAAGTTTGCTGATGGATTTGTAACTTTGGGTGATTTTATATTTGGAGACTAGACTAGTTTATCTTCACTTTATGAACACAGTTATAATGTAATTCCTTTCTAGCATTTAGCTTGGTACTATGCACATAAAATTGCTTAACAAGCATTATCCTTACAGGTACATTAAACTAAATCTATAAATACTTTGAATAATCTTTTTGTCTTTTAGTAGGCAAGGCATTTTCCCTAAGCTTTTAGCCTTTTTTAGACAATTCCTAAAAGACTAGCATTTCTATTTTAGTATAAACTAAGTATTGTATTCATGGCCTTAGCCTGCCAGTCATGCTTTTGTGAATTGAACTAGTCAACTTAATCTTTGCTACATAGTTTTAATAATGAGTACGTTGAATTATCGACAGTGTAACACTTCAGATAAGTATTAGCAAACACTATATCTTCATACTTAGACATTCATCCTTGACCAGGAGAATAACTTTCATTATTCTAGTAAACAGAGCAGAGACCTTTGCCTCTCCCCCTCCCGCCCCCCCCCCCAAGATCACCAGGCACTTCAGCCTTACAGATAAATGTCAATCTATATGAAGTGGTTGAGTGCTTGTTTCATATAGGAGCTTGCTTTGTGATACACCAAGTTTTAAGTGTTAGAATGAAGACTCAGAAATCTTTGGTGAACAGGCAGGGTACCATTTTCAGACATGGCCTGAGGCCCCAAAGTTCCTGGTACTGGTTCTGTCCTCAATTCCCAGCTCAACCTATTTTTGCACCCTACCTCTTGGCATAGTTAATGCCAATAATTTGACAGGGTGAGGCAGCTCTCAGAGTTTTATGATGAGTTTTCTATTTCCTGAAATGTTGAAGAGTAGATAGGATGGCAGAGAAATGTAATCAGCGAGATCCATTTCAGCTCTAACATTCTGTTTCTTTGGGGGAAGCACAAAACTATTCCATGTATATAATTCTCCTTCCTTGGACCCTAGTAAAAATTTTTACCCACTTCATTTCTTCCAGTTCTGCTTCTGTTTCTGCATCTGCCTGTTCTGTGACCCAGATTCCTCTTCTCCTCTTTACCTTAACCCTACCTCAATGATAGAATCTGGAGATTAGCCAAGCCAGCTCATACTTGGCCAGAGAGGTCTTCAAAGTCAAATCTTTGGTTTTGCCTCATGTGCAGTTGCTGGCCCTTGTTTTTCTGAATCCTTGATTTATAAACATAATATTTTTTCTATAAACAATCCTCATGTAGAATCATTAGTTCTATAAAGCATCAGGCCTGTACAAGATATCTGAAAGTCAAAAAAGTGTTCCTTCTTCTATAATTCTCTCCTAAAGGCTGGCCAGAAATAGCTCAAAAATGCCACCAGCCTAGAAGGAACATATGTTGATTTCAAACCTTCGAAACCTGTTATTTTCCCCCTTTTAACCCAGTTTTCCCCCAATTCTCTCAACTTCAAATTGCAAAAAAAAAGTTTGTGTTTACAAACCTATAAATTTGTGCATCTAGGGAACTGATGTAAGATTTTTGTGTATTACCTTAATGTTCTCACCTGACAGTAGAAAACCAAAATTTGTAATCATCCTACAACTTGAGAATTGTAATGCCCAATATACCGTTGTGTATGGGAAAATGAAAATACTACAAATAAGCTGGAAGAAAAAAGTGTTTAAAGGATAATTCCAATATGGAAAATCCTTTGACTTCTGGTATCTTGGATTTGGTCAGAACTTATCAGTGATTTTTGTCTTGCTTGTGTATTTCGTGGGAACTCTGTAGACTACAAAAGGAACTTGATTATAGACATGTTCTGCTCTGACATACCGCGTAATTTGTTGATACAGCTATTTTACTAAATGATATTATAATCAGAACTAATAACTTGAAAATGTCTGTCTCACAAAACATAACTATTCCCTGGGTTTTCATCAGGTTATATTATGATACTAGGAGGCAAATGGATGCTGGACTTAATGGGGGTGGAGAAAGAGCAGAGGGAAGCAGTGCCTAAGGGAAATGTATATTTAAATATTTATTCAAATTTAGATGAAGACTACCCAAAACCTAAAGAAAACAATGTTAAGCCTGGCATGTATTCCTAAAGGGTCAGACAACACATCTTTTTTTTAACCATGCTATTGATCCATCACTTTATACAGAAATCTTAACTATGGAATTATGTTTTTAAATCTTGAACAATATATCTATCCCTAAACTTGAAAGATAGCATTTGAATACTATAGTGAATTCAATAATTTGAAAAAAAAATTGGGGGGAGGGAGAGAGTGTAATGCACAAGTAGCAATATAATGTAACTGGTTGTAGTTTGGGGGGATTTTTTAGGCTTTGAAATAAATTATTTCCTATCATAGTTAACACAGACAATACACATATACTAAATAAAACCAATACGATATTATAACCAGAAGAAAATTTGAATGTTTTTGTTACATAGTACATGACTACCCCCTGTGTATTCTCTGAGTCATCTACTTAATGACCTAATAAAAATGTGTTTTTATTATACTTGGCATTTTGGAGCTACTTAGGAATTGAATGCATCATTTTCTGTGCCCTGCATTACCAACAAAACTACCAGATACATTATAATCTGATATCTTTATTGGTCTTGATGGTTAATGATGAAGTACAAACATGAGTACAATGTGTGCTTTTTAAAAATGTCACTGAGTTTTTGGCACTCTACAGTATAGTCTAATCTTTAAATTGGCCATATAATACCAAAATATAGCCAGTCTCTGAAATCTGAATACTTGACTTATGATCCTGTCATGCAAGAGAATGGCCATCCCTACCACCAAAGCCCATACTGCCACCTGAGTTATCATTGCCCACCATGTCAGGTCAGTGTGTTGAGATATGAATCCACTGTACTCCGAGGCCCAAAGTTCACCCAAAGGAACCTGGGCTGACATGGATCTGTGTTCAAAACCGGGCAGCCTGACCTCCAAAGAAGGATATGTTTTCCTTCTATATTGTTAATATTCCCACCAGGATTCTTTCTGGAAGGTCTTTAAAACAAAAGCTCATGTCTAGAGTCTCCTTAGGTGTGGGTCATAGGATCCTCTCTCCCAAAGGCACTCATTCTCATGCAACATGGACATCAATTATGGGACAGCTTTTATTTCTTCCACCACATAAACTACATAATACACAGGAAATTCAAAGTCTTCATGAACAAGTAAAGGAAACATAGAACACTTAAGTAGGCCATTTTACTGATTATACTTCCTCCAGAAGGGAAAACCATTTTGTGGCACTGCTGGAGAGATATTTCAAATTCACTTTGGAGCTGTACTGTCTGAACAACTCACAGCAGTTATCGTGGAGAGTTGACAAGATCCCAGTGTCCTGGTCTTTCATCACGTCTTAAGATGTCCAGCTGCAGGGAAGTCCTGTTGACTGTCCTCTGAGAAGCACGTTGTTTAAAAAGCTTTCCTTTTGTCACCCCCTTTGGAACTTAGATACCTGAAAGCTCAGGATTACTCATGATGTTCTAAAGCTATAAACATCTTTTTCTTACTGCCGACCTATGTGCAGAAAAAGAAACAAAAGAAGAAGGTATCCAAGAACAAATGGGGTCTTAGGGACCCCATTCTCAGGTTATTTGGACAAGTACATTTCCCAGCTCCGTATGCTTTCACTGGAAGACTCAATTGCCGCTGAGGGGATAGGAAAAATTCCCCTACTCCTTCCTGGAAGACAAAGGGAGAATGTTTCAAAGGAGCAGAACCACTTCCTTAGCTGACTTTTCTAGGCCAGAGAATGGAAAGTTCCTCCATGAAGAGAGTCTCTCTTCCCACTTACCCCCATTCTCAGTCATCAGTAATCTTCATTATGTTCTGTGTATCTCTTAAGTCACTGGAGAGAATCAGGAATTCTTTGTCATCTCAGCAAAGATTCCCTCATTACTCAAACCCTACCAACATCCTTGGTGGTAACTTGTATTTTATTGTAGAGACGATGTTATAAATTATGACTAAGATTTACCCAATTAATTTAAAAAAAATTTAAGTGCCTTCTCTGTGCCAAGTAGTAAGGATACAAAGATAAAAGCTCCTAACCTTAAAGGGAGGAAAGGGTAAGGGAGAGAGGGACAGGACATGCAGCTAGATAGGTACATATAAAACACATATGATTAACCTTAACCTTGGGGTGGGGGGGGCGGGAACCTCATGCAAAAGGTGGCACTGGAGTGTCAAAGGAAATCAGAGATTCTAAGACACAAAGCTTGGGAGGGAGAATATTCCAGGCAAGAGGGACAGGACAAAGAAAAGAGAAACAGGAACAACTAAACCAATCATTCAATCAGTAAGCATTTATTAAGCACCTACTGTGTTTCAGGCACTTTGCTAAGTGCTCAGGATGCAAAGAGAGAGGCAAAACTAGTACCTGCCCCTAAGGAATTCACAGTCTAATGGAGGAGATAACATATGAACAGCTATGTGCACACAATAGAAATACAGGATAAATTGGAATTAATCTCAAAGAGGAGTCATAAAGGTTAAGGAGGACTAAGAAAAGCTTCTTGTGGTGATAGTATTTTGTCTGGGACACAAGGGAAGCCAGGAAGCAGAGATGAAGAGAGAGAAGATGCTAGTATTGAAAGCAGCCAGTAAGAATGTTGAGTCAGGAAGTGAGGGCCTTGATTAAGGACTAGCAGTGAGGTTCTCTAGTGTCACTGGTCACAGAGCATGCAAAGGGGAGTGAGATGTAGGAAGACTGGAAATGCAAAGTAGGGACCACTTTGTAAAGGTCCTTGAATCCCAAAATTTTTTACATTTGATCTTCAATTCCTCCCCACTCCCAGAGCGGGAAGCCATTGGAGTTTCCTGTGCTTCAGGAAAATCAATTTGACAGCCAAGTAGAGGATGACTGGAGTGGGAAGAGACTTGAGGCTAGGAGACTGGTTATTGCTGCAGTCCAGATGTGAGGTGATAAGTTGCTATGCCAGCATGAAGGCAGTGTGAGTGAAAAGAAGAAGATGAATGTGAAATATAAAATTGCAGAGATAAAAATGACAAGATTTGTCAACTGACTGGCTCTAGTCCGCTGGGTGAGTGAGAGTGAAGAGTAGAGTATAACACTAAGGCTCTTTCAGCTCCATTAGCTTAGAAGGCAAAGATATTTCCTAGTCCTTAGTACCCAGCACAAAGAAAGCACTTAATAAATGCTTGTCGATTGATTTACATTGTAAAGGGTAAAGACCAAATGGCAGGAAAGACCAAATAGGAATTGACTTTAAACAGGGAAATTAATACTGAGTAGCAAGACAATCTTAAAAAGTGTAAGCACAGATAAGCAACGGAACAAGTTGCTAATGAAGCGTTTCACTTATTCACTGAAATATAAAGTGGACTTCACAATTCCATACAAGTAATAGAGAGCAACAAAATTAATATGATGGGTGACGGGAAGGATGGTGGTGCCCTAAGTGGAAATCGGGAAGTACAGAAGAGGATGTCTTGTGTTTGAGATATCTGTGAGACATCTAATTCGAGATGTCTAGCAGACCATTGGTGATTCAGGCTTGGAAATCAGGAGAAGGACCAGAGCTGTATATATACAGATCCAAGAGTCATCTACACAGAGATGACAACTGAATCTGTGGAAGCGAATGAGATCATCAAGTGAGAGTGGAGATGGAAAAAGTAGAGGACACAGAACGGAGGCTTAGAGTACACCAACAGTTAGTTGCAGGGCAGGGGCGTAACATAAATGATCCAGCAAGGGAGACAAGAAGGACAAGGCAGAGAACTAGAGGTCAACAGGAGAAAACAGTATGACAAAAACCCAGAGAGAAAAGAATATCCAAGAGTTTCTAGAATAGGAGGTCTTTTTTCTTTATTTAAAAAAATCTTGTTGGCTTTTTCTTTTCTTTTTATTTTTTATTTTCAGTTACAAATTCTCTCCCTCCTTCCACCCCTCTCCCACTCACTGAGAAGTAATTAAATACCATACCCATCATACATATGAAGCCATGCAAAACATATTTCCACATTAGCCATGTTTGGGGGAAAAAGGCAAGAAAAGTAAAGAAAGGGAAAAAAAATGCTTCAGTCAGCACTCAGGATCCATCATTTCTCTATCTGGAGGAGAATAGCATTTTTCTTTTTTCTTAATTTTCATGCTTTTAATTTTTTCCCCCACTTAATAGTATTTTATTTTTTTTCCAATTACATGTAAAGATAATTTTCAGCATTCACTTTTATAAGATTTTGAGTTCCAAAGTTTTTTCTCCCTCCTCAAGATGGCATGCAATCTGATATAGGCTATACACGTACAATCCTATTAGACATATTTTCACATTAATCATGTTGTGCAGGAAGAATCAGAACAAAGGGGAAAAACAACAGGAAAGAAAAAAAGAGAGAAAACAGTATGCTTCAATCTGCATTCAGACTCCATAGTTCTTTCTCTGCATGTGGATAGCATTTTCCATCATGAGTCTTTTGGAATTTTCTTAGATCGTTAGCTGAGATCATTAGCTGAGAAGAGCTAAGTCTATCAAAGCTGGTCATCTCACAATATAGCTCTTACTGTGTACAGTGTTTTCTTGGTTCTGCTCACTTCACTGAGCAGTGGGTAGTATGTATCATCATGAATCCTTTGGCATTGTTGTGGATCGTTGTATTTATACAGATGAGTCCTTTTTCTTTGATCTCCACATTTTAGACCCAGTTAGGGGTATTGCTGGATTTTCACCAGCTTATAGACCTTTGGGCATAGTTCCAAATTGATCTCCACAATGGCTCAGCTAGTTCACCAACAATGCATTAGTGTCCCTGTTTTCCCACATCCACTCCAACATTTGTCACACCCAATCTGATGGGTGTGAAGTGGTATCGTAGAATTGTTTTAATTTGCAATTCTCTAATTATTACTGATTTAGAGCATGGTTTCATATGACTATCAATGGCTTTGGTTTCTTTTTCTGAAAATTGCCTGTAAAACAGTTCTTGAATTTTTTGGTGTCATGGATCCTTTTGGCAATCTGGTGAAGCCTATGGATCTCTTCTCAGAATAATGCTTTTAGATTGATAAAATACATGAGACTACAAAGAAACCAATGTTATTGAAATAAAGATATAATTTTTTTTTCCTATACGATTTCATAAACCATCTGAAATCTAACCATAGATTACTTGGGAGTCCTTTTTCTAGAGGGAAGTCAACAGAGTAAAATGTTGCAGAGACACAAAGAAGGATGAGAATTGAAATATATCTGTTAAAAAAAATTGGTAATTTTGAAGAGAACAATTTTATTTTAGTGATGATGTTGGAGGCCAGATTTCAGAGAGTTTAGGAGAAAGTAAGAAGAGAAGACGCAGAAACTCCAGATGAAACCAGCTTTTTCAAAGAAGGGATGGTAAGATCTAACAAGCAAATAATATGGAAAGGAAGGAGGGGAGACTCCATGAACAATGCAGAGGAATCCTTCCAGTCAGGAAATTCTTTCAAACCATAAACTAAAATTTCATCTTTCTTTCCCTTAGCTTTGTATGAACTGGAAGAATCATTTGGCTTGCAAGGATCATAGTCTACTTACTCCAGCATCATATTGATTTTGTTGTTCCCTGACTATTACTGGTATTGAATTGCGAAGTCAGGTCCAGATTTCAGAGAATAAATGAAAGGTTCCATTAGCAGCTCATTACATAGCTTAACTGCACTTAACAGCCGTTAAGGTCGTCTTGCCATTTCATATAAATTTTCCTGTTCAGAGTTAACTCCTGATTCATCTTTCATGCCAGCAGTGTAAATCCATCAACAAGCATTAAGTACCTACTCTGTGCCAGGCACTGTTGATAAAGTAATATCTTGGAATCCTAGGATTTAGGAGCTGGGAGTACGTCAGAGATTGTGATAGTCATTACAAAAAACTCTCTGTGGTGTTTATGGACCCCTGGGAATGAGAGGGGGAGGCACAGGCATCCTCTTTTGTGGTAGTAGACTTTCTTTTGTAAAATGCCGTCTCTGCTTCTTCGTAGAAATTGTTGGAAGCTTTCACATTCCTGTTTGTAAGCAGCAGCTGTCTCCCAGCTAGCCCCCTTCCATATCACAAGGCTATCAGAGATGAATGAACATCAAAATGTACCTGAGCAAAGCCCACCTCCTCTGACTCACAGGTGCGGAAGTGATGAAGTACCTGGGTGTGCCATCCATCAGCTAGGAAGAGTAACCAGACCTTAGCGTGTAAACTCCATGTACTAAGTTTGAGGGTGACCTCTTGCAGGATCATCACTTGTGGTAGTAGAAATATCTATTAGAATCTGCCACCAAAGGCAATGAGCATGTTCTTTTCCTTAAAAGGCATTGAAACTGTCCCCAAGACTTAATTGGCTCTAGAAACTAAGGTGTAGACATAACTTCCTGACCTCCTGAGTACAGAGAGCCTTGAGGAGCTCCGCTTAGGACCTAAGGATTGACCAGTAGACGATTGTTCAGGAAAGCTGTGTTCAACCATTGCTGTGTCCTTGGCTAAATGAATATCCATTTCCTTCTGAGATGTCCTTCCCCTGCTCAAGTTAAGCAGATATTCTTTTGTGAACTATTAGATGTACTCTGAGTGTTTTATTCTAACATCAAATTTTATGTACCAGCCCAGCCTTGTGAGTTCTGGCCTATACTGGTTTGGAATGGACCTATTGAAGTGGGAGATGGGCTAGCTGTACAGAGGAAGATGATCTCCTAGTGGTCTCTGTGCTTCTGGCGGTGATTGCCAGTTACTGTGAGGGATACCCTATTTACCTGGGGAATTATCTCTAGTAAATTGTCACCATTTTGCAACCAGAGATAAATAGGAATATGCTTGCGTCTTTAAGAACTGTCACATGAAGATAAATGGTCATTTTTTTCAATTTGCACAGTTTTTAAAATTGAGGGTAATAGTGATTGCCCAGACCCATCAAGCACCATTCTGTCCCCCAAACTGGAATTTTGAGTTTGTCTAAAAACTGTTCCAAAGAACTGCTTGGGTTTTTTCATATGGTGTTAGGGAGTCCATTGACTTTGCAGGGGCTCTTGAGAGGATAGTGCTTGGTCTTCTCCAAGAGCCTAGAGGGACTACATAAATTTAAAAAGAGAGAGCTTCCATTTTCACTCCAGAATGCTCTCACTGTGTATGTCTCTCTCCGTCTCTATTTCTGTCACTTTCTCTATCTCTCACTCCACCTCTTTGTCTCTCTGTCTCTGTCTTTGTCTCTCGCAGACTTCAGTGAAGGAAGAATGAGGGGCTTCTGTGGAACTCAGGCTCTAGGTACCCTCTCCAACTTTGCATAAATGGCACAGAGTTCACATTATCTGGTTGCCTTTTGTTCTTTCCTTCTCTTTCCCTGAGCATAAATTCCCAACCTTGACAGCAGCCACGTGAGTTCAAGAAATCCAGAGATCCTGAATCCCTTAGTCAGGGCTGACTGGCAACAGGTTAAACTTCCTATATTGGAAAAGATGACGACTAAGAGGAAGAGAAACCCTAGCTCTGGCCTGTTGGCCAAAACCCTTTGGAGTTGCCTTAGTCATCTTGTATGGCCATCCCTAACTTTATCAGTCAACACAGTGAACCAGCCAAGGTCAGTGATGACCTGCCTGTGGCACCTGTTGCACACAGCACAAGCCTGCTACCAGGGGTGTAGCTCCTAGCCTGAGCCAGTAGTGGCATTGCCTGACATAGACACAGTGACAGCACCTGCAACAAGGCTCAGGCCCTGGCACGGCAAGGGAGGACATCGCTAAGGCCTTTCACGGAGGGAAATACTGGAGCAGGATAGGCCCCAGCAGCACACACACCAGCTCCAGTGCGGGGGAGTATCAGGTAGCAGCCTATTACATCAATAAACCTTCTTCTCTCTCTTGTCATCATCCACAGACTATCCAGCACCCTTCTTCCAGTGTCTACATTTCCCCCCAAATCCCTGGGGGCCACCCTTTCTCTGGGTGACTTATGTCAGGCCTTTAAGCCTTACCTTCTTTGAGGTAAAATGTGATTAATATATAGATATATAGAATGGACTGGGACAGAGTTCATGTCATCGTTTTACAGATGAGAAAACCCAAACTTAGAGCTGGTAAGAGACTTGCCTGAAGTCTGATAACTAGTCAGTAGAATCACTGAGATTAGCACCAAGACCTTTTGACCCCCATTCTAGTACTTTCTCGTACTACATCTCACACCTCCTCCCTATTCATCTGTTTGCTCTGAAGACCATTGCTACTATGTTCATAAAAAGAGACTTCTGAGTACAATTGAAAGTAGATTGCTGTTTTTAGGGGTTGGTTTTTTTTAGTCTATTTGCAGTATCCATTATTTAGCCAACCTGGTAGCTCCTCAGTGGGAAAGGGAAAATATTTTGAAGGCCTCAAAGGTAGAAGCCAGAATATGGTTTGGAATAGTTGTTTATATGTTAAAAAAAAAATCCCATGCCTGCATATTGCAGAGAGGAGGAAGAGAGGAGAAAGCCTTTAAACAGAAAAATTAGACACATGTAGCTAGAGCCTTCACTGTTCCTTTATTGTTCAAACTTTTCTATAATTAGCCATAGACTTCCCTACTTCTCAAAGTAACAAAAAAAAAATTTTTTTAAAGCTGTGACAGTTTGTAGTTGACAGGGAAGGACTAAATCACTGAGGTATATATTTGGAGTCTTGGGTGAGATGTGCTTAAATGAAGCATAGTGATTATTTTCACAGCAGAAGGTAGAACCATAATCTGAAGAAATGGGTAGTTAAGTGGACACCCATGTAGTTGAAAAAAAGAAAAGCAGCCTGGGTTCACAATAACCAGTGTAATGTAATGCATTAAAGCACCAGGAATAACTACACTCCTGAAAGGTCACTTCATCCATTTGGGGTTTTACTATGGCGTCTGAAGTATTAGTGGCATCTTTCATTAACCATCATTATATTTACTTTTTTTTGTGTTGTTTAATCTACCGTACCATAAAATGTTTAATTATGGGATGAAATAGTTATATAAAGCATTTCTATCATAATGAGGTATATCATTTGGTTTAATTGGATTTTGGTGCGCTTGATCTAAATCAAGACTTCAGTATACCATATGTGTGGAGAATTGTCCAATTAAAAAATTTTTTTAATTAAAAAAACAAGATAGTGCTTTGACTAAGACAGGTCACTGGATGAGATTTGCACAAATAGTTTGCCGTAAAACAACTCTTCAAACAGAATCATTCATCAGTAATGAAAGAGGAAGCATAAGTTTTCATGCTTCCTTTGAGTATGGCATGGCCCAAGAAAAACAAATAAGCCTATACTTTAATGTCTTGCACGTAGTAGGCCCCTAATCAATGTTCGCTGAAACAGTGAACTTTAAATTTTTATTCAAGAACCGCATTTCATCTACCCACTGGTTAATCAAAAAGACTATTTCACAAACTCTTTCATTATTTCCTCTATCATTTGTGTATGAAGATGGCGCTAAAACCAATTATCAGTAGAACTTGTGCTTTTAACTATAGAAAGGCAGAATTACACAATGGATGATAGAATTGGAGACAGGAAGACCTAGTTTCACATCCTACTACTGGCACTTGGAAGTTTTGTGACCAAACAGGTCTAACTTATCTTAGCCTCAGTCTCCTTATCCGTAAAGTAATGTCTATACTTCCTACTTCACAGGATTGTTCTAAGAGTTTCTTAAAACCCTATATAAAATGTCAGTTATTTTTATTTTTGTTTTGAAGCCATCCAAGCTGTTGTCCGGTTCACTCTGTGACAGTGGCAGACATTTGTAAGATAAGTAGCCAAGAAAAGGTCACATCATTAAAAAATTAGAGGAAATTGAAGGTTATATCTGTGTCTAAGGCAGGCATTCTCAACCTAGGTTCCATGAACTTTAAAATAAAATTTGATAAGTGTATTTCATATAATTGGTCCCTTTTGTAATCCTATGTATCTTATTTTATGTGTTTAAAAATTCTGAGTTTCATAAGACTGCAAAAGCATTCCATTACACATAAAAAAAGGTTAAAAATGGGGGGGGGGCGGAATTCTTATTTCAACAAGAGATAGGATTATTCCTAGAAGCTAAAAGACAATTTCAGTTATGTAAAGTGAAAAAAAAATTTGCACAAACAAAATCAGTTTAGTAAGAATAAGAAGAGAAGCCTGTGATTGGGGGAAAACTTTACCTTATTTATCCCTAATATTCAAGATATATAGGAGTAGTAGTAATGATAACTAGCACATATATTATCCTCTATAAGTTTTGCAAAGCATTTTACAGGTATGATCTCATTTTATCTTTACAGTAACCCTGGAGACAGATAATAGTGTTATCTTCATTTTACATCGAGGAAGCTGAGACAGTGGTTAAGTGACTTCCCCAGGATTACACTGCTAGTTAGTATCTGATGCTGGATTTGAACTCAGGTCTTCCTGATCCAAGTCCACCAGACTATCCACTGCAATACGTAGCTGCCTTTATGTGTATTGTTTGGAGTTGATATAAATACTTAAGAATTAGAGACTTTCCCCAATAGACAATTCAAAAGATGCAAACAGGCAGTTTTCAAAAGAGCTGGAAACTTTCAACCACCATATGAAAGAATGCTAAGAATCACTCTTATAATAAGAGAAATACAAATTAAAACTACTCTCTAGTTTCACCTTACAACCATCAAATTGCCAAAAATATCTATGAAAAAGAGTGGTACACTAATGAAGTGTTGGTGGTGCTTTGATTTTTCTGTAAATGATCCAACTGACCCAATACAGTTTATGATTATACCAGAAAAGTCGTTCAACTATACACATACCTGTTGACCCAGTGATACCCCTACTAGTCATAGAGTCCAAGAAGGTCAAAGACAAGAGAAAGATCTCCTATTACCAAAATAATTTATAACCGCTCTTTTTATGACAGCCAAGAACTGGAGAGGCATCTTGTCCTAGCGGCTTAAGAGCAGGACTCAGAATCAGGACAACCGGGATTAAAATCCCACCTCCAACACATAATGGCAGAACCCTCAAAAGAACTGAACCAGAAACTCTGGACTACATGCCATGATGCTCTAAACTCCTTAGCTTAATTGTCCCAGGCAGTACTCTTAACTCTGTATCCTCTGTTAACACTGATATGGAATTTCTGGTATACGGATGAAGAAAAGTAATTTCTGTTTCTGCCATTCTGGGAGGTATTCTGTATTTTGTCTCTGACTGTAATTTTAGGAGCCGTTTGAAGGCTCTTTAACTATGAAACGTCCATTGACTTTCACCAGATCACGTATAAAGCTCCAAATGATACTGAAAAATATAGTGGCATAACTGATTCCAAATTTGATATTGCCTAAATGGAGTCTTAAAAATAAAGGCAGTCATTTGGAACATGATTTTTCTGAACACCTGGCATCCCAGAAGATCGAAATATAAATGAATTGTTCTTATTCCTTAAATTAATTACTATAAACATGAATATTTGTGGGTGCCAGAGGTGAACCTACAAAATTTCATTACTGGAAATTCTTAATTCTTTTTTCTATCACATTGAACAATAGCCTATCATTATGTATGGATAAATTTTGCAGTACTAACAAGGTTAGCTATAAATATTAATAAGAAAGGAAA
This sequence comes from Trichosurus vulpecula, assembly GCF_011100635.1. Taxonomy (NCBI): domain Eukaryota; kingdom Metazoa; phylum Chordata; class Mammalia; order Diprotodontia; family Phalangeridae; genus Trichosurus; species Trichosurus vulpecula. The sequence continues at coordinate 44,554,905 of NC_050581.1, read as the reverse complement.
AATCAGTTTATGGAAGCCCTTGGCTGATTGCAGCCAGGTTGAGGCAATAACAATCAGGCAGTTTGGGTGTTTGGTTCCTCTAATGTTTTCTTTTTCCTCTGATGAAGAAAAAATGTTTTAATGAAAATAAAAAATACTATCTGCCCTGCCCTCACTATTTCAGCAATCCAAATTAGAATCCTCATTCTCTCTTTTTTTAAAAAATTTAATTTCTAAAATGTCACTTTCCTCCTCCCTTCACCAGAGCCACTCCGATAGGAATGCTGTTAGTTAGGAAGGAAATAAAGGTAGATGGGTGGGTAGAGGAAGGAAGGAAGGGAAGGGAAGGAGGGAGGAAGGGAAAAGAAGGAAAAAAAGCTCCTAAATGATCTCCCTGTTCCAGGCTCTCTTTCTAGATCTGTCTGACACACAGTTGCTTGAGCAAACTCTTAATAGTAATTGACTTCACATTAATCCCTTACTCATAAGCCTTCTAGAGCTCCTGTTTGCCAATAAAGTTCAAATTCCTTATCTTCTACCATCTATCCCAAACCTTCTTCTCCAGTCTAATCTCTCACACATACACCTTAACATCCAGCAAAAGCAGACGAGTTGCTGTTCTCTTGCCTGTATCTTTGTTGATGTCATTTCCTCCACCCTTCTCCTACTCCACCTTTACCTCTGTGGAAGTCATGCTCACCTTTCAGAGCCCAGCTCAAACACCATCTTCTCCTTGAAGTCTTCACTAATCCCTCAGCCAGACATAATCTTACTCTCCTGAACTCCCAGAGGAAACAGAAACTTCATTTATTTTTTCCTTTTCATAAGACACTAATCACACTCTCTTTTGTATTGCCATCTCCATAGTTTTTGATACTGCCCAACTCCTCAAGCACACTTCATCTTTCCCTTCCGTTTCACTGTTGTCCCTTGTTTCTGAAATCCTTCATATCTACCTGCACTTTCTTTGTTTCCTTTGCTGGCTCATTTACCCTCTTAGCATGGATATCCCCAAAGGCAGGGGTGAGGGACCTGTGGCCTCAAGGCTACATGTGGCCCTCTAGGCCCTCAAGTAGGGCCTTTTCACTGAATCCAAACTTCACAAAACAAATCCCCTTAATAAAAGGATTTGTTCTGTAAAACCTGGGTTTGGTGGAAAGGCCTCACCCCAGGACCTAGAGGGCCACACCTGGCCACAGGTTTCACACCCCTGCCATAAGGCTTCATCCTGAGCCTCCTCCTTCTGGTTTGTATCTCCAGTGCTTTGCACATAGTAAATGCTTAGCAAATGCCTTTTAACTCATTCACTCATTACCTGGTATCTTCTCTCTGTAATCACAAACCATCTGCCAAAATAATCTTCCCACAGTACAAATCACCTTTCCTGCTCAGAAATCTTACAAGACTTCTTGTGCTTCCACAATAAAGGAAACAAACCAGTTTCCTTAAAATGATTCCTGCATCCCCCAACCTCCAGCATTTAAAAAAGTCCTAGGTTGTGTCTAAGATAAGGAAACAAACCAATTTCTTTCATATGCTCTTCCTTCTATCACTACCGAGGTCACATTTAAGCTAAAAACATAATCTCCCTGGCTGGCATTTAAGGCCATTCACAGTCTGGCCAAATATTAAAATGTATATTCCTCCCCCACACCATGCACCTATCTCTGTCTCTTTCCTTTCTGCTCTTGATACGGCATTGCGCTCAGGTCCTAGATCCTCCATGAGTTTTTTGTACTTGTTAGTTCTTCCTGAAATAGCCTTATGTTACTGACTCATCTGTGTATATGTGGTACTCTCTAGCAGGGTCCTAAAAGGCCAGGGACTATTTCATTTCATCCTTGTGCCTAGTGCCCAGTGCCCAATACAGGACTTGCACCTAGTAAGCTCTTAATAAATGTTTCATTACTGTTAATGACTTCTTTGAATGCCTTTACCATTAAATGAGCCTTTACTACTAAACTGTAAGATCTTTGAGGGTGGAGACCATGTCTTCTACCTGAATCCTTTGCAGTACCTAGCATGGTGCCTCAAACGTAGTAGAAACTTAATAAATATTTGTTGAATGGGTAAATATGTATGAAATGAATCAACTAAATCAAAAATTTTATCATAGGAAAGATGACCACTTTATGTTATTTCTCGTTAAGATCTCATAACGATTTTCATTCAGTCATTTTTCAGTCGTATCTGACTCTTAGTGATCCAATTTGGGATTTTCTTGGCAAAGATACTGGAGTGGTTTGCCCTTTCCTTTTTCAGTTCATTTTACTGATGAAGAAACTGGGCAAACAGGGTGAAATGACTTGTCCAGAGTCATACAACTATGTCTGAGGTCGAATTTGAACTCAGGAAAATGAGTCTTCCTGACTCCAGGCATTCTATCCACTGTGCCACTTAGCTGCCCTAATGATAGTAGAGACCCTTCAACTTTTGTATTCCCTGTAGAAATATAACTTCTGAAATTATATAACCCAGAAACAGTTTTATTTACCCGCAGTAAAAGTGTGTTTGCCAAACATTTATCAAGAGCACAGCCTTGGACTTATATTGTCATATGTGTGAATTGAATATTTGAAAATTTAAAAACTGGAGTGGTCTACAACCATAGTACCATGTAACCACGTTTATTGTCATTCCTTTAAGTGCTCTGTCATTTTCTTACCATTTTCTTTGTATATTTGTATTGCTAGGTCCTAGCACATAGTAGGAACTTAATAAATAGGTGATTCCTACAGATGAAAAACCAGAGTTGTACATTTTTTAATTTTGTACATCTTGAAAGTGGCCCATCTTTTAATTTATTATGTTTCTACTTATTAATATGTATTCATATGTGCTTTTCTAAACAAATTAGTTATCTTTTAGTTTTGTTTTTTTTTTTAAGATGGTACATTTGGGCATTTTTGAGTGCTAAGGAACATTTATTCCAAAATCTTATTTATCTTGCAATCAAAGGCACATCATTTAATTTATATGCCATGGCACCATAGCTGCCCATCACTAGAAATGACAATATCTAAATGTTTATTAACTGGAAATTTCTTTACTTATCTTTTCTTCTATTTTACATTATGGCTGAGCCTTCTTGGCAGTATCTCTTCTACATGCCTACATGGTAGAACATTTTGAAGAGCAGCTTGCATAAAACACAGGTAGATGAGGCAGATGGGGTGAACAGTGCTATTTCTCTAGGTCCACAGAAATGATTTCCTCTTAAAACAAAAGGAAAATTTATCAACTTCTCCCTTCTATTTCAGTTCCTACATATGGTAACAAATGTCACTCCAGATGAGTAACTTGAGTGGTAAATTGACATCCAAATTAGATAAAAATCCAAAATAAAGTCCACACGCAAAACTTACCCAAATGATTTGTTAAACTACATATTCTTTATTCATGAGAGCTGGAGACAGAGAATGTTGCAGACGCTCAGATCTGCATCTCAAGGCAGGCCTCCGTTAGCTGGGGCTGTCTGCTGACCAGTGTGTCAGGAGAATGAGGAGGGTTTGGGATAAATGGAGGGGAATAGTAAAAATGGCTTCTCGGCTTACCCTTTTTAAATAAAAGTCCCAGCTCTGATGTCTATCTGTGGTGTTTCACTAGTTTTCCTTGCTTCTCAAGAGTTCTAGAAGAGTGATTGGAGGGGTGGGGGAGGAAGAAAGGTTTTATTTCTGTCTCTGCAGCCAGATCTATACTTTGAGGTCTTTGAGCTTTGAAATTGGTTGAGGGGACATCGTAATATTTTGTCAAGAACACTGTGTGATTCACAGACCTTCATCCTAGTCCCAGCTCTGTACTGACTAGCTGTATGGCCGCAAGAAATACACAACCTCTGTGAGCCTCAACTTCCTTATCTTTAAGTGGGTTGAACTAAATGCCCAATAAAGTCCCTAGGGTTCTGAGAATTACTTAGTAATCAGAAAAACCTACATCATGGAGTCACGCTTTCTGTTTTTTTCCAGTTTCTATTTTCAGTAGTTCCCTGATTTACTAATTTCTTCTATTTCCGAAGGGCCTCATTTGGCATTTCTTAAAAATATAATTATAGTATTAAAGCTATTTGATAAAAGCTATTTGGATCTAAAGCAAATTTGGTATTGTGATCCTAAATAGATTTTGAAAACTTGAGGCAGTGGAAAAAGTTTAAAATAATTCAAATATTTTCATTAAGCTCGACTTCCTAGGTATTCTAGAATTGACTCATTCATAGAGATACAGTTCCTTTGAGAGAACTTCTAAATTCTAATCTAATAAAAAACTTTTGACATTTTATATTTCACATGTTAAGTTTTTTTCAAATTATTGGTGATATGTTTTCCCCCCAAGGAGCAGTTTTCTCTTAAAAAATAACATGTTAATCTGTGCATTGAAACTGCTTTCATTTACAATTTTTTAAATTAGTTTTCTTTTTCAAGCTTTGAATAGCCCTTTATAGTTAAATACCAGTTTTTCAACTTTCTGTTTGTAGTTATTAACTATTCAATAAGCAATAAGACTTCCTTCTTGCTGAATAGTTTTTTGAAACCCCATTATTTATGTTCCTTTAAAACAAAAAAAAATATAGATAGCTTCAAAACACATTATAGAGTGGATTTCCCTTTTTGGACTTTCCTAAGAAAGATTGTGTTTTAAGCCAAATCAAATAAGAAGAAATTTAATTGGGATAAAGTTCCTATATGGGTTCCAAAAAAATCACCCATAGAAGTATAGGATGGGGAGGCTAACAGTATGAGGAAGAAAAGAGATCTGGCCTTTTTGTTGACTACCCGCTTTATATGAGTCAACAGTGACATTGAAGAGGTTTGGGGGTAGAGGTTAGGGGTTCAGGAACCCTGAGAATGCCAAGGCAGAGACGCCTGGAATGAATTCACATACTCAATCTGTCTTTCAATCAAGAGACAGTTTATTATAACACCAAGAGAAGCGGGTGAAGTCCTTTTGGGAAATTTATACCCTACTGGGGGTGAATCTAGAACTTATATAGAAAAAAAGGTCATGAGAAAGGAATGCCAGGGATGCTAATTAGGTAATCTAAGGGGTCCAGGTGTCTTTGAGAACTATAGATGGGAAAGTACTGGAAGTATATCAGACATTGAGGGAATTATCAGAGTCATGGACCTTGTGGAAGCACCAGAGACAGGATCCTTGGGCAGGCACCCTGGGAAAGTGTCCTTGGGTCAGTATTCCTGTCTCTGTCCTGATAGGGGAGTTACAGAGTCTCAGCAAGGGAAATTTTTCTCATGGAGAGAGGGGGTAGGACTGGGTTACTTTCAGAGACATTGCCTTAGAGCTTTTGGGGGTCCAGACCCTACCAGCCCATCAATGTCATAGTTTTTTTAAAAAAACTAATAAAATGTTGTACCACATTAAGTCTAGAACAGGGCAAGATTTGTTCTGTGAAGTTTGGATTCTGTCAAAGGGCCGCACTTGAGGACCTAAAGGGCCACAGGTTCCTCACCCCTGGTCTAGAACATGAGGTGTTTTTTCTGTACTCTGGAATATGGTGATCAGTACTGAATTCCATATTTTAGAGAACAGATATTAACAAACTAAAATATAACCAGGATAGTGAACGAACTGAAGACTGCTATGTAAGGAACAGTTGTAAGAAATAGAAATGTTTAGTCTAGATCAGTGGTTCTCAAAGTGTGATCCACAGTCCCCTGGGGGTCCCTGAGAACCTGTAAGTCCTGAAAAGCCCTAAGACCTTGTCTCCGAGAGGTTAATCAAACCTATTTTCGTAATAATACTAGTGTTATTTGCCTGCTAAAATACTTCCTCCTTTTCCATCTTTGTACACAGATAAGGCTGGATTTTCTTCATATATGTCAACCAAAGCAACATATCACAACATATTAGATGCAGAAGCAGAATAAGAAACTGGAGCTTGTCAACCAGGCATTAAAGAGATTTGCAGACATGTAAATCAGTACTGCTTTTCTCACTAAATAGATATTTTTCATAAATAGGTTATTTATATGAACATGTAATAGGTTTATTATTGTTTTTAATGAATTAATATTTTTTCAAAATTATCAGTTACAACTTCTAATGTAATAAATATCAATAACTATAATTGACATAAATGAACGCTTTTGTTTAAGAGTATAAAGGGGTCCCGAGACCAAAAAATTTGAGAACTGCTGATCTAGACACTATTTGGGAGAAGGACTTAAAAATCTGTTGTCACGTATTACAGTTCAGGTCCATCTGAGATAAACTCCCTAATGATCAGAACTATCTAAAAGTGGAATGAGCTGCCTGAGGAGGCACTGGTTTCTTCTTACTGGAGGTCTTTAAGTAGGGGCTGGGGGATCAATTGTCAGAGATGGAGAAGCTGTTCCCATTAAGATAAGGGTTGGGCTGGAGGCCCTTCCCAGCTCTGAGTTTTCTGTAATTCTGTGAAGTAGTGGTTTATTTGTGACTTAAAATGGCTAAGACTAAGGTATTGCTATAGACAAATCTTTAGGTAGATGTGAAAGGCAAATCTAGAAATGAAAGAATGTTACATATCTAGTGAAATGAAGAAAACTATCATTGTTAATGTTTGTTTATTGACAGAGATTCTTCCTATACCTAAACTGTAACTAAGGAGTTTTGGGAGCCACATTAAAACTTGTTAAAAACTTCATAAAAGCAATGAGTTACTATACTAAAACCTCCAAAAGGACTTAATTTACTCACTGGGAGTTGTTTATAACAGGATAATCAGCCTCATAATATAATGTCCCATAACTGTGCCAATTACACTGTTCCTATCCCTTTAGAGTTTATCTCTTAAGAAAATTCCAGATAAGTGTAGGCTTTTGATCTTTTACAAAATTAGATAAGGAAAGAAACTTGCTATAATGAGTAGAAAATCCAAATTAACCTTAATACAAGGGAGACCAGAGTCACCCTAGCGATTTCTATCAGTCCTGTGGAAATAAAAGGAGAAAGGGATTTTAATTGAGAAAATAATCTCCACATCCACAAACATTTCACAAACAACCAATAGAACTTTAGAGTGAATTATGTAATAAATATTGTAAAGTTAAGCATAAAACCAAAGAGTAAGCAAATTTATATAAGGCAACCCTTAAACTAGAAAACCAAGTCATAGCCAAGAATAAATAAATTGACATGATAAGCACCATTTCAGCAAAAAGAAACAGTCCTGTTAGAAAATTACTTCCCTCGATGAATGGAAACTAATGCTACTTTGTCAGTGCCAGGATAAACAGAAGCTAGTCTATCTTAGGTACTTACAAGCCTGCAAGGCAGAACATAAAGGTTCAGAATCACTTCCTGAACCACATTTTATTCTTCCTATTGGGATCTAGATTGTTTAAAATTAAATGAACCCTAAGAATGTTAGTAATCAGTTCCTATAGACTTTACAGAAGGAGAAACCAAACAGGTCACTGAATTTCTAGACACTTTAGATCTAATATTAATTCCTTAATAATTAGACTATGCTATAACCTCAGTCAATTAGCATTTGTTAAGCACCTACTATGTCCCAGCCACTGTTCAAAGTGCTAATAACCATGGTATCAGCAATCTATTAACTTCCTATCTTAATTATGCATAGTATTCTTTTTTCTTTTTTCTTATGTGTATGGGCTTTTTTAATACCTTAAAGTTAATAAAATTTAAAACCTTTTGTGAATTTAATGACTGTTAACTATTATTCTTCTAGGAACTCCATGGAGAGCAAATCAAACAAAAGATTTAAAGAAAGTTCTTAAGAACATCAACAAAGAAATCCCATTGGTGTTTGTCAGTGGAAACCATGACATTGGTAATGTTCCTACGTCAGAAGCTATAGATGAGTATTGCCGTACTTGGGGAGATGACTATTTCAGCTTCTGGGTTGGAGGAGTGCTTTTTCTTGTCCTGAATTCACAATTATATGTTGATTCCTCTAAGTGCCCCAACTTGAAACACGCCCAAGACCAATGGCTTGACACACAACTAGCAGTGGCGAAACAGAGGATGTGTAAGCATGCCATTGTGTTCCAGCACATCCCTCTTTTCCTCAAAACTGCTGATGAAGAAGATGATTATTTCAACATAAGTAAGCCAATACGCCAAGAATTAGTGGACAAGTTCACCGATGCAGGTTGGTATTTACTGTACATTTATAATTTTTTTCCTTATTTTCTTCATTTTATCTTATGAATGTTATTTCTACCTTTTAAAGAAATGAATGACCTAGGGTTTGAGGTAGTGAAGTACATAGCATTGATATCCATTTTTAAAAAATAATGTAAGGGGAGGAAGTATGGTGTCTAGATGGATGGAAATCTGTAATGCTTCAGAGGAAAAAAGTCATCAAGTAAAGAACACTGGGCTTGGAGTCAAAACAACCTAGACCTCAGCTTCTTCTTACTAAAAATGAAAGGAGTAGCTTAGAAGTCTTTAAGAGCCTTCCAGTTCTTTGATTCTCTTAGATCTAAGCAGTAAGGCAAATCCTCAAGGGAAGGCACGTAGAGCCCCCCTGGGACAATCACCAGCTTAGTTTCATCCTCTGAGAAAGTAGCTGTGATAGCTTTTATCATCTGTACAAAGAGCAAGTACAGTGCAGGAATATACCTTCCCATTTCCACAGATTGCATATGTTTATATAAGGAGGTTACCTGGATAGATGAGAGTTAAGAGTAAAACTTCTTTTTAGTATCTAAGAAACATTGAATAGTGACATTAATGGGGTGGTACAAAGAAGACATTTAATAGTTTTGCTTTGATGAGGTGGACTAAGTTCTTCCCAGCATATTATAATTAATAATACATTTGACCTGAACCCTAACCTTGTGAAAATGCAGTCAGACATGATCTGCAATATTTTTGTACCAGTCCCAGTTGAGTATTTGTTTGGTAGGGAATAGTGGGTTATACCTAGAGGGCTAGCCTTACAAAGAAATTTGGTAATAATAAAGTAAAGAGATTTCAATTGCAGAAGATTGTTCCCAACATTAAGAAAGTAATTATTACTAAAAACATCCTTCCCCCCCCCCCAAAAAAAAAACTCGATAGAACCCTTATAATCTTTGTTCATCAAGTATGGTAACATTTACTTGTGAAGAATAATAAGCACTTCTCTATTTGGGGAAATTTTCACATAAAGCAAGCATAATAGGAGACATTTTTCAACTGTAGCATGGTGATGTAGTTGAGCAGCTTCGATTAGGGTCGTTGAATTTTTACTCCATGCTTGAAGTAGTGCAGAAAACCAACTCAGTGACGAATGAAGTGTCAGGGTGGCATCAAAGCCCCTTTGTTTCATTTTCGTAGAGACTTTTGCAGTAGGAAATAATGTCAGCAAGAACATTTAATTTCGCTGAAATTATTTCTTTCCTATCAAATGTTCAACCATGTAAATGTCATCGGTGTGACTGGTATTTATTTGTTAGTGCAGTATTTACTTCTGTTCCTTATTCTCGGTTTCTGTGGATCAGAATATAGGACCAAATTTCCCTGCATACCTTTGTATGCATTCTTTGCATTCTTTGTAAGCATAAACCTAATACTTACTCTTAACTTAGGAGACTGAAATTTAGGTCTGAGAGTGGCTACCTTTTCCTGTATGTACACTTTCGTATCATGATGAATTTTTAATTACTCGGAAATTTCACCTTGGAGAATCTAGAAACAGAGGACATCCTTCAAACAGGTTCCACATTAACCCCTGATTCTGACTTTGTTAGTTCAACAGACTTCCCCTTTTAGTGACTTTCTAGCCAAAAGGAAAAGACAATTGTGGGAAAAAGGAGCTTAGGGTTTCATTTTGACACTATTGTGTCAATAAGTGAATAACATGTTTGGTTTAGAAATGTAATTAGATGGGCTATGATGATAGATGAGTAAACAATTCATAAAACTCCTTGGTTAATAGCAAATTAATTTGAACCCATTTTGGAAAACAGAGGGTCAAGTGATATTTTGTAAAAATTCATTAACTTAAAGACCATGATAAAAATTATAGGTGATGATGGCAGATTGTGTTTAATATTGCCTCAGGCTTTTTCTGAGTAGAATTTTTTTTCTAATACTATTTCGGTCTCATTTTTCTAGTTGTGCTGAAATTCCAGTACTCAAAAATATGTCAAAAATTCATCAGAATATTAGGATAGCTTTTAATTATGATAATTGTGTTGTGATAAAACATCCTTTTAAAGAACAAATCCCTCCCTAAACAACCATGGAGGCCATACCTAGATCCTTTATAGCTATTTTAATGAATAATTCTGAATCATTGTGTGGGATGAATAAATGATTTAATAAGGAATACCAATAATCTTCTCACATTGTTGTATAAAGTTTTTTTTTTAAAAAATGAGAGGAGGCCTGTGAAGAGGAGGAGGAAGAAGCATACAATAGGGCAACCGAAGAATACTGAGATGAGTTCTCTTAATCAGAAAGTGTGAGCTCTTCTTGTCTACAGGTTTCCTTAGTAACAGATGCATTTGGTCTCATGAAAAACCTTCGTATGTGTACAAAATGTTATCAATAGATAGTATAAATAAACAGTTATCATGGCAGGACAGATGAAATTGCACCAGTTACATTGTATTTTTTTGCCTTGGTCAGGAATAATCAATTTCATCATATCTACAGGTATGAAAATTAGTTTTCCCTTTAATTTACTGGATACCTGTTTTGAGTTCTAAGAAACAGACCATAGACAAGAAAGTCCCCGTTATACCTCTATTTTTCTTTAGCCATTGTATTTTTTCAACATGCAGTTAATATCCTGGGCAGTTAATATATATATCAATTTTTAAAAACTAAATCCAAAAAAAATTACTTTAGATTTTCAATGAACAGGTTCCCCAATGTCCTCTGTGCTTTTTCTCTTCTCAACATAGTACTTCAAGCTGTGTTTTAAAATGTCCTCCATGCTTTTTTCTCTTCTCAACATAGCACTTTGAAGCATGTTTCAAAATGCCCCAAGCAAATTTAATAGTTATTTAAAACTCCAATGAGTTGATTTTTTTTCCTGCTAGAAGTTAATAAGGCACTTCATTAAAAATGGAGATTTTTTTTCCCCCAGTATATTTACTTTCCTTTCTAAAACAGAAGTAGAAAGTGGTACAAGGGAGAATGTTGTGGCTTACTGTGCTGGTTTTAGAATCATCAAAATTTGGAACACAAAATGCATAGATTATAGGGTCTAAAAAGTCAGGCTTCATAGTCATCTTAAGCCCACAAAAGCATCGGCCCAGATCTGGTCACCAGCTCAGACTGGGGAAATATTCTCTGCTGACCTTCAGGTGGAAAACTTCATTACCTGTGGAAATGTTTCTTATGTCAAGCCCTGAAAGTCTTAAGAAATCATGTATAGTTTCATGCCAATTAATAGGGATGCTCAAAAACTACCATTAAAGCAGTTCCCAGAATATTTCAGAGAAGATCCACTTTCCCCCTTCCTTTAAAATATCCATTGTGACTTGTGGAAGCACCACTATCCAGTTGCATTGATATACCCTACCCTGTCTATATAGAAAAGGTTCTTAGCAAGATGTACTTAGTATTCATATTCTGTCTCTGAAGGAAAAACTCCTCTGGAATTCATTCATGTATGGCACTAAACTTATATTTTCAACCTGTACAACTTTGATTGATTTATTGGTAAACAAGCTTATATGCAAATTTTGTACTGTATCCCCTACATGATGTTCATTTTTAAGCTCCTCACCTAAAAGCAAAGTTGGCAACCATATGTTGTTGTCCTTAGTTTCAAATTCATTCCTTAAGAAAATATTTCAGTGACGTTTTACCAATCTTCAAATTAAAAAATGGGAAAAGAATAACAAACAGTCCTTTTGTTAACATTTTCACAATACAAAGACTCTAGGACTAAATCCACTTCAGTAATTTTAGCCTCTTGATTTCATTTTCCAAGTTTAGATCTCATTTTGATGTGGTTAGCTACATTTTTATGTTTCAATCAATTCTGTGTAAACATCATGTTTTAGTCATTTGATGTCTGTATTTCATTCACTCTAAACCTAGATAAAAGACCAACTGCAAAAGCTACATCTGGTGTGAAGTGATGAATTGCATTTCTCACGTTGGAGGTATCCTTAACAGTTGGGCTAATTAAACTTAAAATCATGTCCTTATGATAAATATTTATAAATTGAGAATCTGGTGCTTGTGAGTGTGTACTGTTACGTTTTGAAGTTAAACAGATAACTCTTCCATGGAAAATAAATCATTTTCTTTACTATTTTGTTGTTTCCTTTCCACCTACACTCCTCCCCTGAAAAATCCAGTGATTTTTGGAAAGTGACATCTTTGTTTCAAGTGTCGCAAATAGCAAAGGACATGAAAACACTGACCAGCCCTAACTAGATCAAGATTTAGTGAAATGAAAATACAAGAGTTATTGCTTTTAGTTTATATTAACAAGAATCAGTCTAATTTTGCAATTACTAGTTGTGTTCAGCACTGAAAATTCTACTTTCTGTAATATGAATAAATATTTTCATATGCTAGGCACAATTTTTTTTTCACTCACTAGAAATTAGTTGTAGCTATAAGGGGTAGTTTTCTCTTCATCATAAGAAGAGACTTGTTGATATCCTAATTTGTGAGGCAGCATGGGGCCTTGGAGAGAGCAGACTTCTGTGTCAAAATGACCTGGGTTCAATTCCTCCTTCTGATACATGTTGGCTCTATGACTCTGAGCAAATAACTTAACCTCTATGTTTCCTAGGAAACTAACTCTCTGATACTTTAAATTGCATTTTTTTTATCCTCAGTGCCTGGCAGAGTGCCTCATATACTCTCTGAAGTGTAATGCAAAAAAAAAGGATGACAACTTCTTTCACTATATGTGTATATGTGTGTGTGTGTGTGTATACTCTGTGCATATATGTATTCAACACATATAGAATTATATATATATACACACACAATAACATTCCAGTCCTTTGAACTGACTACAAATTACCCAAAAACAATCATTTTTGGTGAATAATTTACACTATTGTGTCCACTATTAATTTCACAGATGAGTCATGTATTTATAGTCAAATATTTTGTGGCTTTCTAGGTTTAGTGACTCTGAAACTTTATAACAGCAGCTCCCTCAGTGTCCTGGAAAGTGCAGTTTTGGGCCACATTAGTGTAGCCAAGAATGAATTTTCTTAGAACTGTAGTAATAGCTATCGATCATGCTAGCTATTTAGACAGCACCTACTAGTACCAGCCTGTGCAGACACTGTGCTAAGCTCTGGAGACACAAAGAAAGCTTTAAAAAAAAAATCCCAGCTCTCAAGTTGCTCATAGAATTCTTCTTAACTATTGCCAGGGTTCCAGATTGTAAATGTATGTATCACATTAGAATTTCATTCATAGAAATCAGAATTTTAGAGCCAGAAAGGACTTTATCTCTCAGAGGAGTAACAGATAGATTGTTTGATCAACAAATTTGATCGATATTCAGTAATTCAACTGTAGGATTCTTCTTTAGCTTGGATAATTGCTTCAACCCTCCACCTCATACTGCATGTATGAAATGCACTTTCCTATACATAAATGGTGCTACTGATCTGTCCAATAGAATATGCCCTTTGAGTTGTTTCCCTTACAGAGATAATAATGGATTTGTAGTAATCTACCCACACTCATGCTTTGTTTCCTTTGGGACCAATTGCATTCGTATCAAAAAAAGCTGGCTAGAGTTGAGAGACCATCTGTGACCATGGATCCGAATAAAAATTAGCTGGTTCAATCAATAATTGAGTCTGTGGCCATGTGCTCATTGGCATGGTACTGCAATCAGCTGGCTTGAAAGTGTGAGTCACAATTTGGTAGGACAGGATTCCTGGGTAGGTACTCTGGTGAACACTTATTACCTAATTTTAAAACATGTCATGCCGCTCATTTTTCAGTAGCAAAATTAATCATTCCTACTGTTAAGTAATATTAGAGCAAAGTTCTTAGAATAAAAATTCTTATATTTTAAGGAATAAATTCACATCTGGATTTGATGCCAGCCAATTTGACCATGTTTCATATTTTGCTATGGAGCTATATACATGATACACTTCAGATAAAAAGTAGAGTTTGCATGTAGCTGGGGTATATTTTGCTTATATTATTACTTCATCTCTTCACTAAACCCATACTTCAGTGACTCATCGTGATGTGGTGAGGAGGCGACCCTGGGTTCCCAAAGGCTATGCCAGAAAACAGAAACTCTGGCTTCTCCCATCAAGTTGGTAGGGCTTCAGGTGTAAGCCCAGCAGCATATTGTGCATCTGTCATAAGAGGCCCAGCTTAACTTGTACAGACAAGCATGGCACCAGAAAACTAGCCACTATAATAGCTAGCGTTCATATGCACCTATTATGTGCCAGGTACTGAAAAGATATTCACTCATCTCATCCTTGCAACAGCCCTGAGAGATAGACGTTATTATTACCGTGTTACAGTTGAGGAAACTGAGGCAAACAGATTTAGTGACTTGCCCAAGGTCACACAGCTAGGAAGTGGCTGAGGCCAGATTTGAAGTTGGGTCTTCCTCACTCCAGACCCAGCATTTGCTCTCCAGTGCTACCCTCACTGCCTAAGTAATGAACAGGAGGCTATGGCAAATCTTAAATGATTACTAAGAGAAAAGAAAATTCGGGGCAGCTAGGTGGTGCAGTGAATAGAGCGCCAGCCTTGGAGTCAGGAGGACCTGAATTCAAATTTGGCCTCAGACACTTAATAGCTACTCAAACCTGGGCAAGTCACTTAGCCCTGATTGCCTCCAAAAGAAAATGATTACTGGGGTAAAGAAAGATTAGAATCCCCATTAATGTAGTAGCAACACTCATGAAATCATAAATCTTTTGAAGTATTGTGTGACACCCTGGATTTTTTTTGACATATAATTTTCTATCATTAAACCATATTTGTATACATGTGAATTTATACTCGCAGCATATAGAATTCTTCTGCCCATCTGATAGGATTCTTATTTTCAAAGATATGCATAACCATCTGTCATCAATGAATACTCTTACACAAGTGTAATTTCAAAATGAGACAATAAATTTACTACTTTTAACTTTTAACTCAGTTCTTTTTTTAAAAAAACTCTGGCAGCCTATTTTTCTTTATGGCTTTGTCTGTACAGAGCCAACAGCACAAATGTTTTAGTCAAAAATCTTCCTTTGGCACCCATATACACAACAGCAGCAGTGACATTTCCAGGGGCATTAAAACACTTTTATGATGGGGCCCACCTGCCTCCTGTAATGACTGGGCCCACCTGCAGTTCAGTGGTTCCACAATTCTGGGCATCTGAGTAAGTTGTGGAAGGCTTACTGCTTAAGATTAATTATGGAAAGCTCAAAAACGTTCCCATTTAGGCACTGTAGTTAAACAACTACCAATTCTTTTCACAAAGAGCATCTCAGGAATCAGCCCGCTGTCTTTGGTATGTATGCAACTGGTTACAAGGGAGAAGAAACAGTTACAAGGTTACAAACAAACAGTATAGATGGATTGGATCAGTGCAAAGAAAAGTTTTCATAGAAGGAATTGATGGTTATAAATAATAGTATATCCCAGATCTATGCCATTTGGGTTGCAAGCATGGAAGTTTCATACACCAGAGGAAATGAAAACAGTGGTCAAACTTTTCCATGTTTTTGGTTTGCATTTTAAGTATATTTTTAGTGCATTTTCAGTGACAGTATTTTGCATGCCTTCATCACTAGAACCTCACTGACTATGCTGGGGAGGTGGGAGAAGGGGTTCACCTCATTTCCAAAATGTTGCATAGTTCTTTATGTGTGGTCACTGTGCTTTCTGTCCCCATCCAAGTAGTCCCTGTTTATTGGCAAAGACTTTACTATCAGAATACAGAAATTATAAACTGTATTTGGTCCACTTTTAGAAAGGTTGTCAATTTATGCTCCTGGCACACTGCCATCTGGTCTGTAGATTGGTCTTATTGCATGCACACCGTCTATAACAAGAAGAAAATCAATTTCATGAAAGATGGAAATGATGTCAAGGAGGTTACTAAACACTGTCATTTGCTGAATACTACAACTGTGAAGATTGCTATTGAATTCTGGCTTAAAGGGAAGAGAATCATGTAGAACTTTCCAAGTGGCATGTGAACTCCATCACCCTGTAGGAGCTTCATGAATTAAGTCTTAACATGGTTCAGAAACTGAAGATCACCTGTCATTGGTTAACCCTACAATGGCAGGCATGCCATTGTGATATCCCATCCTGGTTACCCAGGTATGAATTTAGTGAGAAGAAAAGCATCACATTCATGCCTTATTTTCAGAGAAATTGCTCAAAAGCATTTTATCCCTAGCTTGTAAGTCATTTTCTGACTACTTTTATAACAGCCACATGTAATTCTTTTCTTTACTAGAATTGCATTAAATTCTGAAGCTCTCTTTCCCTTAGAGAACATGAAAAGTAGGGGGAAAGATAGACAAGACATTATAAAATTGTAGCCACAGATGTTGTACTTCTTCTTGAAGCACTATGAACCTAACCTTCATTAATATGCTAAGAACTTTATTTTGTTAGATCCCTGTGTCAGGGATCATAACATGCCTCGCAAACCTTTTTGCCTTTCGTTTTGGGAGAGAAATATTCATAACTGTAAAATCATATTTACATGAAATTCTCTTCTAAGAAGTTCATAATATGCACCCCTTGAGTCTATATAGATTTCACTTCTGGAACAAGTAACTCATCTATGCTAAGCTATACCTTAGGAGTTGCCTCCAGTTTGATACTTTAGTACTTCCAAGAGACTAAGGAAAAAAGTCCTTACAGAAATATGTGTCACCTTGTGATTTCTTTGCCTAGTTATTAAGACCAATAGCAACTTGCTTAAAGAATTCACACTTTGGTAGCTTCGGAGCTCTTCTGTTAAAGAACATTTAGCCACTCAAAAATAACACATTATCCCCCAATAAACTCCATCTTTAACATTCTAAAGAACATTTCCTTTCTGTGGCCATATAGACTGCACCTTTCCAAACCTCCCTCAAGTATTTTTGGCCCTTAATTCAAATTTCCAGTTTGATACATGAACATTCCATCAGTCAAAACAATTTTTTTTAATGAGCCTCTTGTCTTGACAGCTGTGTTTAGTATAGAACTTGGAATCTGTGTATACCCTGTAATACAAATCTAGAAAATTGTAGATTTTGGACTATAACTGTAATGGGCTCCAAGCTATACTTTATATATAAGCCAACTATCTTCTTTTTGAAATGAAGATAAATTCTGAACTGTAAAAGATTTAATATCTAACAGTAGATAAAAGATATGAATACTTACTCAATCACTTTTATGGCAGCTAGAAGCATATATACTGATTTTAGTGTAATAAAATATGCTTTCTACTTAACCTCCTCCTTTCACGTTCCGTAACAGGTTTGAATGACCAAAGCATCAGGAATAAATTAAAAATACAAATAGGTTTTGCCTAACTTAACTTGTAGCATTGGAATAAGTTAAGCCTGCAAATTACAGGAGCGTAATTAAGCAGTAAGGCAGCATAAAGGCATAGATGTTACGGCATAATCACACTCCTGAGGATGTTGATGCATGAGTAGGGCAAGGTGCTACTGTTGTGCCAGAGTGTAATTATTTCATAAGAATGCTATCCTTTTCCCTGGAGTTTGAGAACTAGTGGACTCACAAGGAATGAGAAGACAGAATTTTCTTCTAAAAGTGGAATGAGGTATTTTTGAAGGTTTAAATATTATTGTATAAACAGGAGCTTTTCACCTCAGTAGTAACTTAAAAATGAATGCACTCCTTCAGGGTGTGCATTGTACTGATGGTATCTCACAAACGGAACTCTTTCCCCCCCCCCCAACCCTTCATTTCTAGGTATTTTTCCAGGTAGTATAATTTCCACTTCTAATTAACTGAAAATAACTAAATATTCTCTTTTCTATTTCTGCTTCATGAAGAATTTGTGGCTTCCTTTTTTTCCCCATTCCCTGAAACTGAAATTGAGTAAAGCATTAAAAAAATACTTAAATAATAATATTTTTCATCATTACTACTTGGCATAGGAAAGATTAATATGGAAGTTCTTAGGCAAGAAACTTGCAAAGTTATCAGCACAAAAAGAGAAAATCTCCAAGGTTATAAAGTGTGCCAATTAAGAATCTGTGCTCTGGAATGACCCCAGGTGAAACCTTATTTCAACAACTGCTTGATTTTCTTCTGAAAAAGAGAAAAATACAAGAAATGAGAGCAGAGACTGTGATGCCTTTAGGCAGTTTGAATGTTTAGTGTCACATAGACCAAACATCTGGACAAATGACTGAATTCACTAACAAAGGGTATGAATGTTAAGATTTCCTGCAGTGACAGTTCAGGAAAAATCTGTTCCCATCAAAATGATGTACTCTTTTCATATGAACAGGGAAGCTTTATGTGCCTTCTCTGCTCAGATTTTTCAAAAAGCAGTGACTCAGTTGTTGAAATGAGGTTATGTTTCATCAAATGTTGTTCAGCAACCTAGGTGTTTGGCTGGTATACTTTATAACCCAAGAAATTTTTGTTTTAATACTATTGAAACACAAGTACTAGGTTCCCCTCACTGGAGAATGGTGCTATAAATAACTCACTATAGAGTAAACATTTTCTCCCAGGGAATGATCTCCTTTGAAATGCTTTTGGTACAGTGGGAAATTGTGTTAACTTTTTTAGGCCAGTAGGAAATTTAAGTGTATTCCTGCTCCAGTATACTTCCTGGTCGCTTTGGACCTAAAATAGTCCCAAAGTATTTGACTTCCTGGGTCTAAATGCTTTTGTTCAAATACTTCATAATTCAGAGAGCTACGACACGTAGCATGGCCTTGCTACCACCAAGTAGGCCACTTCCCACAGTTACTGTGGCCAAAAAAGTTTATCATCTTGGGGCCAGCCTGCTGATGACTCTCACAGACAGAACTCAGGCTTTTCCTTGGAGACATACTCTCCAGCAATTGGCCTGCACACCTAGCCTTTCCATTGTAGTAGGACCTGTCAGGGCTTGTGGCATTATAGCCATTGAGAATTCAGGGTTAACTTCAATGATTTGATGAGCCAGCAGAGTAGCACCTTGGTTTTCAAAATAATCATAAAGTTCTAGATTTCATGCATTTGGCATTTTCAATATTTCAGACAGCAGCTGTCAACTAGCTAAAGCTCCATTTAAATTTAAAAAAACCATTTGTTGTCTCATATGTTAATGGAAGAGAGGAAAATGTGCAAGGAGAGGGAAGGTTATTCGTAAATTCTAGACTTAGCTGAGTTAATTCCATATTGTCTTAGATGACTCATGCTTCCTTTACTATCCTAAGCCCTTGAGGAATCAAAGGGTAGAGATTTATACATGTAAATCACCTTTGCTTGTGAGACATATTTTCCCCCCAGTAATGTAAATAACAATGTTCTAAGCCATCCAGCCCTACTCTAGCCCCACTGTTGTCTGACAATGCTATTTTAAGCTGATTCTGCACTAGTCCAAGGTACTCAATTAAAGATTTTTATTGAGGAATCCCAGACAAGCCTGTTTGTTTCTGGAGCTTTGATATTGGTGAAGTGCCAAAGAGCGCAGTTTCTTCTGTACTTTGCCTTTTCGCTACTTATCAAGGTTATGCTTCTTGTCCCTTGAACACTAGTGGACAAAGCACGTTGTTGTTCCCTAGCTTTTGCTTGCCCTTGGAATGATGACTGAATATTCAGAAGTGTCCACTGATGTGTCATTTTCTCCTATTTTTCTGACTTCTTGATGAAGAACAATGCTTTCCCATTGTTCTCATGTTCACACTTTAAAGCAAAATTGATTTAGAGATCAGTTTTTTCAGTGAGCTTTGTTAGGAAAGCATACCGCAACACAGCTCACTGGAGAAAAAAATCAGCTACGCCATGCCATAATACCTACCTATTACTTCATTTGCGTCATTTCAGAAATTAGTCCAGTGAAAAATTCAGTCAAATCAGTGCCTCAATATCACTTAAGTAAACAGTCAGTTGACAGAATTGCTCCATTTTCAACTGTTATCATTGAGACATAGCCATAGATAAAGATAGGGGATAGTGTCATAGCACCTAACAGGATTATTAAACAAATGGTAGGTACTCAATAAATATTTTTTAATGGAGTGAATGAAAATAGATCTTAGATTCAGTCAAGCTTGTTTCCATACTTAGGCATCATCCGGATGATTCTAGATATACCCCCACTAAACAGAGCTTTTTAGGGTTTATGTCTCCTGATTCTACCATTGATTTACATTTTTATGAATCCAGGATCCCAAAGAGCTTTTGTTGATGCAGATTGTATATTGATATTGCCACATTAGAAATTAAAACTGATAATTTTTAAAATTATTGATTCATTTAAAATAACAGTAATAAACCCATCACATGTTGTAGGGAGTTAGTGCCGACCCCGGGGCTGCTCAGACCCTAGCGCTTGGCCTGTTTCCTGGGTAAAACCAGACAGGCTTAGTAGGAGTTGGAACGGTAGGCACCCGGAGGAAAGACTTCCATCCCTAGCAGCCCCCCTAACAGCACCCCTCTTGCTCTGATAACCATCCTTTCTCATGCAGGCAGAGTCCATCCACCTAGGACTCACAAGCCCAGTAGGAGGAACACAGCTGGCCACTATCTAATGCTCTTGAACCAGTGCCTAACACAAACATGCTTTAATTTATGGGAACTTCTTAGATACTTTACAAGGGCATCCTGCCCCGTGCCTCACATAGCTCATACAGTTCTGATAATCAGTTTGTATCCTGCCTGAGCCTTCCCAGGCCTCTTTAGATACTGTAGAACAGCACTCCCCTCCTGTTCCCAGCCTTCCCTGTCACTGTAGAATAGCACTCCCCTCCTGTTCCCATACTCCTATGGAAACCACCTTACCACAGCCCTAGTTTTCCCATACACTTGTAGGCAGCATAGTTTACAATAATCCAGATTCTTCCCACCAGATATCGCTACTAATCTAAGTGCAACAATACATTACTGAAGCACATCTCTTTTCCCATGCTTTCATCCCCTTGAATACCTGCTTCTGCTTATGTAGTGCAAAAACCTATAAATATGGATAATGGCTTCCAATAAATCGGAGTTATAACCATCATTGCTCCCGCCTCATCATTGCGTACTGAGATAGGGCAACTTGCTGGTCAAGACCCTAGCAACATGTTAACATAAATGCTAAACTAAATAATAATAAACCCATTAGGTGTTAACATACTAACCTGTTCTAATCTATAAATATAATCATTTTAATGAAAAATAACCATTTTACAAAACAAAAAAACATCAGTGTGAAGAGTGGCATTGTTTTGCATATTTTTTGCAAATTTCTTTAATGCTTGTCTTAATAGAATAAAGCTGGATTCTCATATCTGTTTCTGCATGTATTTAATGTGTCGTGATGGATGTTTTGGTTGAAGTATCTCAAGAAAATCCAGCCATATATAGTTATGTAGTTGGAAAAGGGACAAGTGTTTTAATAGGCAAATAATTTCTTAGTTATGAGAATAGTTTTGACTCTCAACCCCCCGAAAGTATTTCAAGTACTAAGGGTCTCCAGGCCATATTTTGAGAATTGCTGCTCTTAACATATCTTCCTCTGTCTCCTTTACCTGGTCCATTTATTCCTTTTGTCCCCTTTGTGTGGATGTTTACCAGAGATTTCCTGGCACTCTTTTTTCTACTCCTGTGCGGCTATCCCACTGGCATATCAAATTCAACATTCTCAAAACCAAGCTAATTTTCCTCCTCAAATCTTCTCTTCCTTTTGATTCCACTTTTTCTAACCATTCATTACAGCCTGTCATATTTATGACCTTCAGGTCTCTTACTAGACCAGGTGGGTGACCAGGTGAGCAGTGGTATGAATATTGAAAAGAACATTGGCTCTAGTCTGAAGATCTGGGTTCAGGACCTTGACATTTTTTACAAAGTTCTGGTCCTCCAGGAACCAGAAGTGTACTGAGGCAGGATACAACTATAAACAAGCTGCTTCACCACTCTGAAGCTCTGTTTCTTCCTCTACAAAATGAGGGGTTAGATCAGATAATTTCCAAGATCCCATCCAATTCTGAAAATATATGGCTGTGGACTACAGCAGATTGGTTTAGTTATTTAGAGCATAATATTAAAGAGGGTACCGATTAGCTTCCTACCGAGAAATTTGTTTCCATAATCTCAGACTAACATCTCAAGTACCAACCCCTGAGTCTAGACAAGAATATACTGAAGACTTGGTCCTAGCAATCACTAGTACCAGAAAATTTATTTAAAGAAATCCTGCTGATACTACTAAAAAGCAGCAATTTCAACTGCTGGAGCCTTTTGGAGTGTAGACAGTTGCCTCTTCTCCACCTCATATCCAGCCAGTTACTGAATCCTTCTAGTTTCACCTTTAAAACATTCCTCACCTCTATTCCCTACTTTGTATTCCCACCCCCAGCCCCCTAACACAGACGTTTATTGCCACCCATCTTAACTGTCATACCAGGCTTCAAAACCAAATTATCTTGCCTCCATTTTTATGCCACTGCCAGAGTAAAATCTTCCTCCAGCATGAATCAGGTCATATCACGCCTTTGCTCAGAAATCTTCAGTGGCTTTCTTATTGCTCGTTTGAATGAAGTTACTACTTCTCTGCCTGGTGTTCATGGCCCTCAAAAATCTGGCACCATTCTGCCCTTATTCCATATCAAAGTAGAGTCCTCTCTGACCCCTAAACATATTATTTGCTCTTCCCATCCTGAGGCCCTTGTTTATTTTGTTCCCTATGTATCAGTTCCTCATTCCCCCTCATTGGCTATGAAATCCCTACCCAAGCCTTTCCAGATCCAACCCTACCCTACTAGTAAGAATCTTCCCCTTAGAGATCACATAGTACTAAGCTTTTTACTTCTCTTATCTATTTATCATGTACCAATTGATGTGCTTTCTAGTTATCTATGTTTGTATTCTATCCCTCTATAAGACTATAATCTCTGTGAGGGTAGGGAGTGCATCTTATCTAGATTTTGAATCTTCCATAGCCACCAGCTCTGTTTTGCCTGCAGTAAGTGCTTAATAAATATTTGTTGGTGAACGGATAAATGAATCTTAGGGACAGAAATATGGAGCTATCAACATCATATGTTAATGAGTACCTACTACTGTAACTATATCTAAAGATATAGAGACATAGCAAGAATTTTGGAGTTTATTTGAAGATATCAAACATTCACATAACATAAAAATATTAATAACATCACAAAATATGATAAATGTCAAGTGAATGGCAGAAAATATCATTGCTATATAATTTTGTTGAGGTTTTAGGGGTGCTGGGGAACTCAAAATACTGATGCACTGGGTCTTGCCAAGTGAATTTGACCCAAGCCTTCTTACAGGCAAAGAAAAACAAAGTTTATTAAAGATTTGCCATATTGGGTAGATTCTTGGGGAACCTGAGCATTTCAGGCTAGATTGAATCTGAGCACCTTCATGGATCTTATGTACAAAAAGACTGTGGGCAGGATCTAGGGGCGGTTCTGGGGGATGAGAGGAGGGTTTTAGGGAGGGTCTTGAGGAGGACTCTCAGGAGGATCTTGATGGGACTAGAGGTCAGACTCCAGAAGAGGCAAATAGGAGGTTAGCAGACAATGGAGGGCTGGGCTAGTTTAACCAGATTTGGTCATAGATATTTTGATAGAGTCAGGGGTGGATAGTAGCTGAACATTGGAGGGCTAGGTTAGGTTTAGAGTAACAGATTTGGAGTAACAGTGATAATGGAAGGCTTACAGCCTCAGGCAAATACCTTATCAAGTGGGAAGATTCAAGGAGAGTTCAAGGGGGCTCCCAAAGCCTATACCGCATCAATTTCAAAGGAGATCAAGGTGAGGGTGTGGGAGAGGTTTCTCAGAAAAGGTTGCAGGGACATACTGAGCTTTGAAAGGATAGAATTTTTCCCAAGTGAAAAAGGGATGGAGAGGAAAGTAGAACAGAGAACACAGGAGCATACAATATTTAGGTGAACAGTGATTGAAAACCATTTAGAGAATTATATTGAGAAGTGGTCAACTTAATTGTAAGAAAGATTGTATAGAATTTTGAATGCCTGCCTAAGGAGTTTGGACTTCATCCTTTAGACACTGGGAGCCATTGTTGGCGTTTTAAGCTGGGATGCACAAAAAAGTTTTAATGAAGTTAATCTAGCAGTAGTTTGCAGGGCAGATTGGAGATAGAAAAGATAACAGGCCAGATGTGTGAGAGAAATTATTATTTTCTATTATAACCACTACAAAATAATGGAAAATATGCCCAGTTCTTGGTGAAATCTATGAGTGGCTAAGGCATGATTTTCTTGTTATTTATCTCTTTGAGGTTATTAGATTGACTATTCTAATTTAATTGATCAGCTACCCATCCACATTTGACTTATTTTTCCTACCCACTGAACTGACTTATTAAATTAAGTAGTATCATATTGTCTCTGTTGTCTATCATGGCCTATATTCTAGGTTAAAGATCAATTTTGCAGTGGCTAATTTAATTAATGAATAGTATATTTGGTTGATGCCCACCAGGAGTTCTGGAGCACTCTTAGGTAAGTTCATATTCACTAACATATAACATTTAGAAAACCTTGACCCAGTAGCTTTTTCTTGTGTCTAATTACATGTAGCATGTAGTTTCCTGTCCCTCTTTACCTTTGCAAGACCATTTGCTGTGTCTGGAATGTACATTTCCTCCTCACCTCCACCTTGTAGAATCCCTGGCCATATTCATGGTTCAGCTTTGGTGCCACCTCCTCTGTGAAGCCTTTCCTGAGTCTCCTGGTTGTTAGTGCTTTCTTCCTCTTCATATTGTCCTTCATTTGTACATCTGGGCACATGTTGTATCCCTCCTGCAAAATGTAAGCTTTCTGAGGTCAGAGACTTTTATTTTCTTCTTTCTGTGTTTACTACCTGGTACGGTGCTTCCACACACATTGATATTTCATCCCATGTGACTCATATCCATGTCCACCCATAAATCCTCCTCAGAATGTACTCAAAATTATGGGATCATTTCTCGAGGTTTGGTGTGTGTTTTTGTTTAGATTGTGCCGGTGGAACACATGAGCCGTCCATCAGTTATCCCTCTCGGTTTATAAAAGAAAGCCAAACTCCTTTTCCAGGCGTACTTTGGAGGAGGGGAGAAGGGAGGTGGGTAGCCTGGCACATAGTAGGATCTTTATTTTTTAAAATCATTTCCAATTACATGTAAAAACAGTTTTTAATAATCTTTTTTTAAAATTTTGAGTTGCAAATTCTCTCCATCTTTTTACCCTTACCTGAGGTGGCAAGCAATTTGATAAAGATTATACATGTACTGTAATGGAAACCTTATTTCCACATTAGTCATGTTGTAAAAAGAAAACACAGACCAAAAAAAAAAGCCTCAAGAAAAAGTTAAAAAAAAAGAGATGTTTCAATTTGCATTCAGACTCCATCAGTTTTTGCTCTGGAGGTGGACAGCATTTTTCTTTTTTTTTTTTTAATTAATTTATTTTCAGTTTTTCAACATTCAGTTCCACAAACTTTTGACTTTTAAATTTTCCCCACCTCCCTCCCTTCTCCCCTCCCCAAGACAGCATGTAATCTGATAAGTCCTTTAGAATTGTCTTAGATCATTGTACTGCCGAGAATACCTAAGTCATTCGTAATTATTATTGTACAATATGTCTGTTACTGTGTACACTGTTCTCCTGGTTCTGCTCACTTTACTTTGCATCAGTTCATGTAAATCTTTCCAAGTTTTTCTGAAAACTTCCTGCTTTATATTTATAGTACAATAGTATTCCATCACAATCATATGCCACAATTTGTTCAGCTGTTTTACAATTGATAGGCATCCCTTCAACTTCCAATCCTTTGCCGCCACAAAAAGAGCTGCTTTAAGCATTTTTGTACATCTAGGTTCTTTTCTGTTTTGTTTTTTATCTCTGTGGGATACAGTGGCATTGCTAGGTCAAAGGGTATGCATAGTTTTATAGATCTTTGGGCTCTCCAGAATGGTTGGATCAGTTTATAACTCCACCAACAGTATGGTGTCTCAGTTTTCCCACAAGCCTCCAACATTTGTCATATTCCTTTTCTGTCATGTTATCCAATCTGATAGGTGTAAGATGGTACCTTAGAGTTGTTCCAATTTGCATTTCTCTAATCAATAGTGGTTTAAAACATTTTTTATATAACTGTACATAGCTCCGATTTCTTCAATGAAAACTGCCTGTTCGTATCTTTTGATCATTTATCAATTGGAGACTTGTATTCATATAAATTTGACTCAGTTCTCTATATATTTGAGAAATGAGGCCTTTATGAGAAAAATTTGCTGTAAAAATTTTTTAGTTATGATTACTGTGTATTTCCCCTCCTTCCTTTTTTCTACCTTCCTGTTTCCCCCCTGTTTATCCTTCTGTCTGTCTCTCTTTTCAACTTATCCCTCCTCAAAGTGTTTTGCTTCTGACCATGGCCTCCCCAAATCTGCCCTCCCTTCTATCCACCCTCCCCTACCTTATCTTATCCCTTTCTCCTCCTGCTTCCTTGTAGAGTAAGATAGATTTCTATACCCAACTGAGTATGTATATTATTCCCTCTTTAAGCCAATTCTGATGAGAGTAAGGTTCGAGTTTTGTCTGTCACAACTCCTCACCATCTTCCCCACTACTGTAAAAACTCTCTTCACTCCTCTTTCATGTGAGATAATTTATCTTATTCTACCTCTCCCTTTCTCCTCCCAGTATATCCCTCTTTTCTCACACCTTAATTTTTATTTTTTTTTAGATATTATCCTATCATAGTCAGCTCGTGCTTATGTCATCCTCTGTCTATGCATCTTCCTTCTAACAGCCCTAATAATGATAAAGTTTGTGTGAGTTACAAACCTCATCTTCCCATGTAGTATTGTAAACAGTTTAACCTTACTGAATCCCTTATGATTTCTCTTTCCCATGTACCTTTCTGTGCTTCTCTTGAGTCTTGTATTTGAAAGTCATATTTTCTATTTGGTTCTGGTCTTTTCATCAAGAATGCTTAAAAGTCCTCTTTCACTGAATGCTTATTTTTTTTTCCCCTGAAGGCTTATACTCAGTTTTTCTGGGTAGGTGATTCTTGATCATAATCCTACCTTCTTTGCCTTCAAGAATATCATATTCCAAGTCGTCCAGTCTTTTTTTTTCTTTTGTAAATAGTATTTTATTTTTTCCAATTACATGTAAAATGTTTTTGAACATTCATTTTTTAATTTTTTTTTCATCTTTTATTATTTAATATTTTAGTTTTCAACATTTCCACAAGATTTAGAGTTACAAATTTTCTCCCGCTTTCTACCCTCCCTCCCACTCCAAGATGGCATATATTCTGATTGCCCCATTCCCCAGTCAGCCCTCCTTTCTGTCACCCCACTCCCCTCCCATCCCCTTTCCCCTTACTTTCTTGTAGGGCAAGATAGATTTCTATGCCCCATTCCCTATATATCTTATTTCCCAGTTGCATGCAAAAACAACTTTTTTTTTTGAGCTTCTGCTCTTAAAATTTTGAGTTCCAAATTCTCTCCCCTATTCCCTTCCCATCCACCCTCCCTAAGAAGGCAAGCAATTCAACATAGGTCACACATGTATCATTATGTAAAACACTTTCACAATAATCATGTGAAAGACTAACTATATTTCCCTCCATCCTGTCCTGTCCCCCTTTATTCAGTTTTCTCCCTTGACCCTGTCCCTTTTCAAAAGTGTTACCTCCTGATTACCTCCTCCCCCTATCTGCCCTCCCTTCTATCATCCCCCCTTTTTTATCCCCTTCCCCCTCCTTTCCTGTGGGGTAAGATAACCAGTTGAGTGTGTATGTTAATCCTTCCTCAAGTCAAATCGGATGAGAGCAAGATTCACTCATTCCTCCTCACCTACCCCCTCTTCCCTTCAAACAGAACTGCTTTTTCTTGCCACTTTTATGTGAGATAATTTACCCCATTCTATCTCTCCCTTTCTCCCTCTCTCAGTATATTCCCCTCTCACCCCTTAATTTAATTTTTTTTTAGTTATCATCCCTTCATATTCAACTCATCCTGTGCCCTCTGTCTATTTTTATATATATACATGTATATGTATATATATATGAAA
Source organism: Trichosurus vulpecula (assembly GCF_011100635.1). Taxonomy (NCBI): domain Eukaryota; kingdom Metazoa; phylum Chordata; class Mammalia; order Diprotodontia; family Phalangeridae; genus Trichosurus; species Trichosurus vulpecula. Next base: position 44,526,776 of record NC_050581.1, on the reverse strand, counting down.
GGTCTCATGAATTAAACACATCATCTTTCCATGTAGGAATGTAAACAAAACAGTTCAACTTTAGTAAGTCCCTTGTAATTTCTCTTTCTTGTTTACCTTTTCATGCTTCTCTTGATTCTTGTATTTGAAAGTCAAATTTTCTGTTCAGCTCTGGTCTTTTCATTGAGAAAGCTTGAAAGTCCTCTATTTTATTGAAAATCCATGTTTTGCCTTGAAGCATGATACTCAGTTTTGCTGGGCAGGTGATTCTTGGTTTTAATCCTAGCTCCTTTGACCTCTGGAATATCATATTCCAAGCCCCTTCAGTCTCTTAATGTAGAAGCTGCTAGATCTTGTATTATCCTGATTGTGTTTCCACTCAAATTGTTTCTTTCTGGCTGCTTGCAGTATTTTCTCCTTGACCTGGGAACTCTGGAATTTGGCTACAATATTCCTAGGAGTTTTCTTCTTGGGATCTGTTTCAAGAGGCAATCAGTGGATTCTTTCCATTTCTACCTTACCCTCTGGCTCTAAAATATCAGGGCAGTTTTCCTTGATAATTTCTTGAAAGATGATGTCTGGGCTCTTTTTTTGATCATGGCTTTCAGGTAGTCCAATGATTTTTAAATTATCTCTACTGGATCTATTCTCCAGGTCAGTGGTTTTCTTGCATCAGTCTCATTTCTCTTCCCAATTTTTCCTCTACTTCTCTTACTTGCTTTTCCAAATCCTTTTTGAGTTCTTCCATGGCCTCAGACCAATTCATATTTTTCTTGGAGGCTTTTGATGTAGGCTCTTTGACTTTGTTGACTTCTTCTGGCTATATGTTTTGATCTTCTTTGTCACCAAAAAAAGCTACAGGAGCTTCCTGCTGCTGCTGCCACCACCACCGCCACACCACCTCCGCCACCCCCAGGTCTGGGGCCAGACCAGGCTCATCCCTATCCAGCAATTTTCCCACTAACCTGCTCTGTGGTCTTTGGCGTTTGTGGGTTGAGAAGTCTGGTAACTTCCACAGCTCAGTGATGCACGGTCCTAAGGCCTGCTCAGCCCAACTCCCAGTCTGGTTGGTCCTGGTGTGGCCCACACTGGGCTGTGCTCCACTCCCAGCTCCATGCGATAGACCCTTCCCAGCAACCATCCAGGCTGTCCTGGCCTGGAGACCTGCTTCCCACTGCTATTTCATGGGTTCTGCAGCTCTAGAATTTGTTCAGAGCCATTTTTTACAGATGTTTGGAGGGATTTGGGGGAGAGCTTAAGCAAGTCCCTGTTTTCCTGCCACCATCTTGTCTCCACTGCTCCCCCCCCCCAATCTTTTAATATAGAAGCTGCTAAATCTTATGTTATCCTGACTTGTGGCTTCACAATGTCTGAATGGTTTTTTTTGGCTGCGTGCAATATTTTCTCATTGACCTGGGAACTTTGGAATTTGGCTATAATATTCCTGGGAATTTTCATTTTGGGATCTCTTTCAGGAGGTGATCTGTGGATTCTTTCCATTTCTATTTTACCATCCTGTTCTAGAATATCAAAGCAATTTTCCTTGATAATTTCTTGAAAGATAATGTCTAGACCCTTTTTTTTTGATCATTACTTTCACATATCCAACAATTATTAAATTACCTCTCCTCAATCCGTTTGCCAGGTCAGTTGTTTTTCCAATGAAATATTTTACATTTTCTTCTTTTGATTTTGTTTTATTGTTTCTTGGTGTCTCATGGAGTCATTAATTTCCACTTGACTAATTCTAAATTTTAGGGAGTTCTTTTCTTCAGTCAATTTTTGTACATCATTTTTTTCCATTTAGCCAGTTCTGCTTTTTATGGACTTCTCTTCAGTGGATTTTTTTCCTCCTTTACCGTTTGGCCTATTCTGTTTTTTAAGTTATTTTCTTAGTATTTTTTGTGCCTCCTTTACCAAGCTGTTGACTTTTTTCCGTGATTTTATTGCATCACTCTCATTTCTTTCCCCAATTTTTTTTCTACCCCTCTTATTTGATTTTTAAAATCCTTTTTGAGCGCTTCCAGGAATTCTTTTCCAGCCTGAGACCAATTCACATTTTTCTTTGAGGCTTTGGATGTAGCAGTTTTGACTTTATTTTCTTCTTCTGAGTTTGTGTTTTGATCTTCCCTGTCACCATAGTAACTTTCTGTGGTCAGGTTCTTTTTTTGTTCATTTTTTCAACCTCTTTCTTGACTTTTAACTTTACATTAAAACTAGGCTCTGCTTCAAGGGTAGCAGGGGCACTGTCCCAAGTTTCAGGATTTTTTTGCGCTGCTGTTTGCAAAGCTAGTTCTGAAGGTATATAAGTTTTCAGTCCTTCCAAGGTAGTATGATCTAAGGAGAGGTGTGGTCACTGCTCTCATGGCCTGTGCTCTGGTCTGTGAGCCCTGGAAGTATAACCAAGTTCCCTGCTATCCTGTAGCCACGTGCTTTAGTATGCTAGTGATCCTCCTTGCCCTGGGACTGCAACCTGGAACTGCATATGGGCAATGCAACCGAGTCCTGAACTAAGTGCCATAAAAGGGTCCCCTGTAATAACCTTCTTAGCAGTTGTGTGAGCCCCTTACTGTCTGTGGACTGAGAGCAGACCCTGGAGAGAACCCTGGAGCTGCCACTACCCATTCAGTTGCCAGCAAGGCATGCCGCTAGCTTGCTGGGCACAGCCTGCACTGGATTGTATTCCATTCTCACCCCAGTGAGACAGACCTTTCCTGCTGATGTTCTAAGTTGTTACGGGCTGGAAAATTGTTTCACCCCATCCTTTTGTTGGTTCTGCCACTCTAGAATTTGTTTTTAGGCATTATTTTAAAATTTTTTGGATGGGAATTTGGGAGAGTTCAGGCAAGTCCCTGCCTTTACTTTTCCGTTTTCCTAATAATATCCTCTACGCTACTTCTATGCAGTTCTTTGGTAATAAGCTGCCACCTATTTATACTCATCATGCATCTTTCCAATGCCGTTTTAGATAACCAGTAACTTTAATTATTTAAACGCTGTGATATTCCATGCTTTTCAGTTATATAGCATTAGCAGAAGAATATTCACGTTAAAAAAAAAAGATGGTCCTTTGTTTCAGGGAGAAGCTTTAGGGCTCATCAAAAGCACTACCAGTTTCCCAAATGCCATCCAGCCCCCTCCCCACCTCCTCTTCAGTTCTGGGCCCAGCTGTTATCCATAGTGTCTGTTCAAGATATGCATCCTCTCCAACTGACTCAATGATCCATACACCTAGTTGTATATCATACCCTAGACTAGGGATTTGTGCATGGGCCACATCTACCCCCACTGCCTGATTTTATACAGTCTGTGAGCTAATGATGATTTTTACCATCGGTTTCTACCGTTATCATTTCACTATTGAAATGTAAAAACAGTTCTTAGCTCATGGACTGTACACATGACAGACAGTACAAAATTAGACAGTGGACTAGATTTGACCCTCAAGCCATAGTTTACTGACCCTAGTATAGACAGCTTCATCCATCTAGTTATTCCTGTGCTAGTTAAATGAGATTCATAATTACCCATATATGATAATGGATCTTATTTAAGAAGCTTTGCAGCATCCTCAGACTTGATGCAATCAACAATGCATTTTGTAATATCTGGAGGTTTTCACCATCTATAGGGGATTCTTCCACTTAGACTCAGTACTAGAAGGCCTCTCAAGTGTATGATTCTCCATATCCTCCCCTACTTTTGGACCACTATGCTACTACATTCAGGACTGAGGGCCATTTTGTATTTGTCTTTATTTTCTAGGTTGCCATTGCCAAATAATCACCTAATCATCAGCCTATTCATGATGGCCTTCTTTAAATTTAGTTAGCCCTAAGACAACAGGCACAACATATCACTGGGCATTTGTAAGCACTTATTAAACACCTTCTGTGTTAGGAATTTTGTTAGGCATTGGGGGTATAAATACAAAGATGAAATAGTCTTTGCTCACAAGGATCTTAAATTCTATCAGGGAAACAGCATGTACATGTCTAAGCAAATATAAATATAATTTCATGTACATTTTATATATTTTTGTATATGAGCATACATATACACACACATATGTGTGTGTATATATATGTGTATGTATGTATGTGTGTATACACACACACACATATAGAGAGGGGGGGGGGTGTGATTTGGGGGTTGAGGAGAGGCACCCAATCAATGGGAATCAGGAAAGACCTCCTGTAAGAGGGGGTACTTGCACCAAGCTTTGAAAGGACCTACTTGAAGCCTTCCAGCATTAATAGCCCTGTCATAGCTTGTGTACCACTGGCGTAGGCTCCCAGAATCTCCACGTCACAAGAAGTCATCTGAGCAGGTCCCTATGCAGGGATATCATAGATATATCATAGATACTTATTAAGCTGTTTGTTCAACTGGTCTAAATTGTCAAAGCCTGTGCTGTGTTAGCATCATATTCAAGAATTCAGGCTTCTGCACCAGAGTATTATGAGTAGTGATTACAGAAATTCTACAGTAATGATCAGTGACTAATCAAAAACATGGCAGTCTTCTCAATTGTTTCTCATCTGGATTTCTTTCTAAAGTCCAAGGATAAGAACGTTAGTGCCTAATAAAAGGAAATCTTGAACCTCAGAGCAAAAGCATTTCCTCTGTGATTAAAATAACTTTTCTCTATTCAGTCACATACATCCTTACTTAGCTATTCTAGTCTGCTTATGACATCCATGGCTTAATATACTAAATGGCAAACATCTGATTCTTTAATTTAGCAAAAGACTTCTGTCTCAGTTCTTTTATTGACTTCCTGAGTAAAAGTACCTGGGGCATTATTTGAAAAAGAATGGGCAAAGCTAATAATGTGACTTCCAAAGAAAATAAAGATATTCAGTGATTTATTTAATGAAATTGCATTTATAGATTTTAATTAATAATACACATACCTTTAGTTGTTTTACTCAATTTGTTTTATCACCCAATTACTTAATAAAGAAGAGGAAAGCCCCTACTCTGCTTACCACCCTACATAGTGTAAATCCCATAAGTTCTCTGAGCTGGATAAAGAAGAAATAACCCAGCCCAACATCATATTCAGACTACCTTCAAATAGTCTCACCACACCCAGGATGGTAGAAATGACTATGATAGATTTGAGGCTTTGGAGGGTGATGGGTACAGGGAATTGAGTCTGGTAAATCAAGCTCAAAATGAACATTGATGGGTGGGAGCCGGTTTCCACCTGGTCTGGTCTCTGGTAAGGCTAAAGTTGGCCCTTTCTGAACCCCAAAAGATAAGCTCACAGTATAGTTTCTTCTAAAATCCTGGGTCCTTTACAGTACTGGTTTTTCTGTTTCCACTTTGTTTAGGCTGATATTCAGTCTGTACGGTAGCCCTAAGCCATTCTGCCATGAGTTAGAGTGACAGCTCACGTCCATTGTGATTCATTTTTAAGGGGAAATCAAACAACTTGCATTTTGCTGATATAATCTATGGCCCAGGTTGTTTGTATCAATATTCAGGTATATTGATGAACACTTAAGGGTAACGCCTTTATAAACAGGCCATCTTGACCAGTATAAACAATCCTTTGATCAGCGTAAGCAGGCACGTTCCTCATAACCGTATGACTATAAGTTCTACTCAGTCTAGTTGTTTGTGTTCTTAAGAGTTTAGAGTACATATAATCATTACAAATTCAGAATGATGTCACTCATGTAGGGTACCCCTATGACAACTTCCAGTATTAAATTTTTAAGGAAACAAAATTTACCTCAGAATTTATAAAGAGGTAGACATTTTAAAAAGAGGTATAACAATTCCATTAAGATAGAGACTACTTTCCATAAAGTAGTCCCTAATATCTTAATGGAATTGTTCTTTCAGAAACAGTTTCGTGAATGTATTCTGAAGGCCCACTTCTACTGTTCTTAGTTACAAAAATCCTGATGGATATTAGTAGGAGAGAGAAGGTTTTTTGGTTTTTATTTGTATCATTTTATTCTGTAGTTTGGATAGTAAAAAACTGGAAAAGGTCTGCCTCAGTATGAAATGGGAAAGTTTTCAATTTTCAATTGCCCATATATTTTCAAAGGCAAGAAAAATGAAAAAAATAGTTACTATTCTCTCAGAACCCAGAACTGGGACAGTTACACTTAACAATGATTGAGTTGAGTGGCACTGAGCTGTTCCAGAAATAGGAATTCTTTTGTCTAGACTAGCAAAGCGAAGAATAAGCTACCTGAGGAAAAGATAGGGACCAGATCATGTTTATTTTAATTTTTCATGCTATGATTCCTGAAATCCTGCTTTGTACAAAAATGTGTGCACTTTTGTTTTTGCCAGTGAAAAAGAAAACTAGGGGATTCCCACAACACACATTTCCTCTATGATGTAGACCCTCTTCAGGGAAAGGTCACTCTTCTATCAACAGAGAGCCCTGGCCCAATTAGAATCTCTGCTAAAAGCCTCGATTTTGGATTTCCGAGTTAGTCGTCTCCTCATATGCATGTACAGTGGAATTTCAGTTTATAAAATCACATCAGGAAGACAGAATTTAGATCTAATGTTTTAAGAAGGTTGAGAGCCTTACGGTCATCTATAATTGCTTTGCAGCTGAGATTATAGAAGTGCCAGAGGTTTGATCTACCAAGCCACTAGTGCACAAACCTTTTAGTCTCTCCATAATATAGTGCTTTGCTTGGATAACAGACATTTTTAAAATGCATATTAGTGAAATTCTGGTGAGGATGATTGTACTGGAATTCAGAGTTCCTAAACTGACAACCAAAGTGTGTTAACTTAATAAAGAGCCTCTTACTGAAAGTATCAAGTGGTATTTAAGCAAGATTTCATATTAGCAGGTTGCACCTTCAAAGCCCACTTGTTAAACATCTGTCACCTCCCTTAGGTCTCTTTGGTGTAAAAGTACTCACTTATATCTGATGAGGTAACATACCAGGCAGGGCAGACTTCATTTATATCTCCTTATATGAATATTTTATACCCAAAGTATACTTTAGTTATTTCTCTTTTTCTGTAGGATCCAATTTTTTTTAATTGATGACACTTTTCTTATCACTGAATTTATGCTTTGGATATGACTAATGATATAATAATAACAATATAATAGCATTTTCGTAGAACTTTAAGGTATCATAAGGGCAAGCAAAGTGGGACTTTTTACTGCTTTTTCTTTTGGAGTGCTTCTCAGCACTAAGGCAATCAAGTGCCTTTGATTGAATCTTGCCTTTGTAGGAAGGCCCATACCCTTTTGCTAATTAGGTCAGGAGAGATGTAAAGCCCTTGGGCCCTGAAAAAGGGTACATATACCCAGAAGATAGCCATTGAACTGAGAATCGAGAATTAAGAACTCTCACAACTACAGGAGCAGAGGTTTTGCTTTGGGGCTCACCCATTGGAAGACTGTCCTTGTGATTTAGCCAGAAGAGACTCTGGGTAGCTGTTAAGGAGCCCCCACCCCCAACTTTGAAAACCTAGATGTTGGGGCTTCTCTCTGTGGTAATTGTGTATTTATTGCTATGGTCAGACAGGTAAAAACCTGTCTCTTGATTTGTGTTAATTTTCTCTGTTTATATAATTTCTGCTTGTAATTTCAGTTTGTGTTTTCTCTGAAGTTCAGAGTGCTGGCTTTTCCCCCTGCACTAAAGGAATGAAATATGCATGTTTGATTAAAGTGAGATTGTTAACCCTTTAAAGTTGCTTTCCTTAGAAAAGCAGATCAAAGAGTCTGTGCTAGCACACAGCCATTCCTGTGTGCTGGTGTTATTGGTCTTACACAGCCACAGTAGCAGCAAGTAGCATCGTTGTTACAGGTATGCAAAGAGCTTTACAAATATTATCTCATATGTCTTGCCAGCAATGACCAAGAGAGAGACCCCACTTGTGATTGTCACAGGACAACCTATATCCCTTTCCTTTATAAGAATGGACAGTGGAAGCATACTTGAACTCTTGGGGGATAACCTCTACTTGCATTATAACCCAGAAAATCTCAGTTTTTGTATATGCAGTGGACCTCCTTCCTTATAAATCTTGGCAGGAATAGAATCTGTATCAGGTGCTTTGCCACAGGAGAGGAGCCTAATCACATTCAAAACTTCTTCTTTAATTGGAAGTTCAGCTAGATGGAGATTGACTTCAACCTGAGATATACAGTCAATGGCTTCAGCATTGATTGATTGATGATGGTCTGTTGAGAACACTGTGGAAGTGTTCAGCCCTGACAAGGGCTTTGGCAGCTTCCACACCAGAGGTACTGGTCTTCCATAAACATCCTGTACCTCAAAGGGAGGATTAAGGGAGACAGTATTCAGAAGCAAAATAGACTTTTGAGGAGGAACAAGGTTTAAAAAAGGGGAGATGAATAGAATAAAATAAGATTGAGGGTAATATATAGTTAGCAATCATAACTGTGAATGTGAATGGGATGGACTCACACATGAAATGGAAGTGGAGAGCAGAATGGTTTAGAAACCAGAATCCAACAATATATAGTTTGCAAGAAACTCACTTGAAAGAGAAAGACACACACAAAGTTAAAATAAAGGGTTGGAGCAGAATCTGTTATGCTTCAACTAAACTAAAAAAGGCATGGGTAACAATCATCTCAGACAAAGCAGAAGCAAAAATAGGCCTAATTAAAAGAGATAATCAGGGTAACTACATTTTCATTTTGCTAAAAAAAATACCATAGACAGTGAAGTAATATGAATACTAAACATATATGCACCAAAGGGCAGAGCATCCGACTTCTTATAGCAAAAGTTACATGAATTACAGGAGAAAAAATAGACAGCAAAACTTAACTAGTTGGAGAACCTCAACTTTCCCATCTTAGAACTAGCTAAATCTAACCACAAAATAAATAAGAAAAAAGTTAAGGAGACGAATAGATAATTAGATATGATAGACCTCTGGAGAAAATTGGGAATACAAAGGTGTATGCCTTTTTTCTCAGCTGTACATGGCACCACAAACATTGGCCATGTATTGAGATATAAAAGCTTTACAAATGCAGAAAAACAGAAACATTAAATGCACCCTTTTCGGACCAAAGTAAAAATTACATTCAAGAAAGGGCTGTCAAAACAGAGATTAAAAATTAGTTAGAAACTAAACAAATAATAGAAACAATTTCATTAAAGATAATAACAATAATGATATAATAGGAAGATCTGTGAGATGTAACAAAAGCAGAAATATTGAGAAAATCTTTTTATTTATTTATATCTCTTACATCAGTGAAAAAGAGCAGATCAATACAACTTTTCAAAAAAAAACCTAGCAAAAATCCCCAAATGAATGGGAAATCCCTGATTAAACACCAGATGGGAAATCCTAGTAATCAAAGGAGAAATTGATAAAACTGAAAGTAAAAAAAAAAAATTGAACAAATAAAACCATGAGTAGATTTAATAAGAAAACAATAAGGTAGATAAATCATTGGTCAATTTAATTTTTTAAAAAAGAAAAAAACCAAATTGCAGTATCAAAAATGAAAAACTAATTTAATTAAATTAAAGAAATAACTAAAGAGAACAAAAGCAGAGAAAGAAAACTATAGACCAATTTCCCTTGTGAATACTGATAACAAAATTTTTAAATAAAATACTAGCAAGGGGAGACCATAGCAATATATCACAAAGATCATACACTGTGGCCAAGTGGGCTCTATACCAGGAATGTAGGGCTAGTTCAATATCAAGAAAGCTAGAAGCAAAAATGGACATAATTGAACATATCAATAACAAAAACAAAAAAATTCATTATAGTTAATAGGTGCAGAAAAGACTTTTGACAAAATACAATACCCAGTTCTATTAAAAACACTAGAAAGCATGGGAACAAATGGAGCTTTTCTTAAAATGATCAGTAGTATCTATCTAAAGCCAAGAGCACGCATTATCTGTAATGGGCATAAACTAGAAATCTTCCTAGTAAGATCAGGGAGTAAAGCAAGAATATCCTTTATCACAATTATTATTCAGTACTTTACTAGAAATGCTAGCTATAGCAGTAAGACGAGAAAAGGAAGAAAAATAGGCAACAAGGAAACAAAACTGTCTCTTTTTGCAAATGAGATGAGGTGATGCAAATGAGACTTAGAGAAGAACCCTAGAGAATCAACTAAAAAACTAGCTGGAACAGTTAACTACTTTAGCAAATTTACAGGACTTAAAATAAACCCACATAAATCTTCAACATTTCTATAGATTACCAACAGCACCTAATAGGGAGAGATGGAGAAATTCTCTTTAAAATAACCACAGACAGTATAAAATACTTGGAAGTTTACTTGCCAAGTCACACACAGGTACTTTGTGAACACAATTAAAGAACATTTTTCCCACAAATGAAGACAGATCTAAACAACTGGAGAAATAGTAAGCCCTCATGTATAGGCTGAACTAGTATAATAAAAATGATAATCCTAAGTTGATTCACTTAATCAGTGCCTTACCAATAAAACTACCAAAGAATTATTTTGTAGAGCTATAATAAGTAATTTAAAAATTCATCTGGAAAAACAAAAGGTCAAGAATATCAAGAGAATCAATGAAAGAAAAGGAAGGCAGTCTAACTGTACCTGATTTCAAACTATATTACAAAACATTAATTATCAGAACAGTCTGGTACTGGATAAGAAATAGAGTGGTTGATCAGTGGAACAGATTAGGTACACAATATACAGAAGTAAATGTAGTAATCTAATGTTTGATAAACTCAAAGACCCAAGCTTTTGGGACCAAAACTCACTATTCAACAAAAACTGCTGGGAAAACTGGAAAACAATCTGGCAGAAGCTAGGCAAAGACCAACATGTCACACCATATGCCAAGATAAAGTCAAAATGGGTATATGATTTAGACATAAAGGGTGATATCATAAGACAATTAGGGGAACATGGAAAAATCTGTCATATCTATAGGTAAGGGAAGAGTGTATGACGAAACAAGAGCTAGAGAGGATCACAGAAGGTAATATGGATAATTTTTATTTCATTAAATTAAAAGGATTTTGTGCAAACAATCCATGCAGCCAAATTTAGAAGGAAAAAAAGAAACTGGGAGAAATGATACAGCAGATTTTTCTGATAAAGGCCACATTTCTCAAATATATAAGGAACTGAGCCAAATTTATAGACTGTTGTCTATCCACATCTCCATCCTTTGGTATTTGTGAAGTTGATTTTTTTTTAATCCAAGTGCAGACTTTATATATCATTAAGTATCATCTGATTAGAGTCGAACAGAACAGAACAAAAAGATTTGGCTCATCACTCTTCTCCTCTGACATTTTGGGATCCTTACACTGTGATTTGGGGTGGCAATCCCTCCTAACTCTGTGTCATCTTCAAATGTGATAAGCACAGCATCCACACCTTTATCAAAGTCCAATTTCTACAACATTCCCTCTAACTGCCAATTTAGTCATGTTTAAAATAGTATAGGAAGTGTCTTTAGTAAAGTATGACATTCTTCATAAAGCAATATAGCTCTTAGAAATCACCCCTTTCCTTTCCAGTTGTTTACAAACCATCTCTTCCATAATACATTCTACAGTTTAGTCAGAAATTGGAGTCAAACTTATTGACCAGTAGTATTCAGGTCCTAATCTGTCTCCATTTTTGGAAATTGGGAAAGCATTTGCTCTCAATTCCAAACACCGGTTCTTTCAGTACCCTCAGGCGCAGTCTACCTGGGCCTAATCATTTGAACTCATCAGGATCATTTAGGTGCCCTCTTGCTATCTTCCTACTTAGGAGGTTTCAGTTCTCGATTAACAATTTTTTTCTGTCCTTTCCAGTTCAAAGGACATTTTTCTTCGTAGAAAACAATCAAGAACAATTAATCTTCTTGAAAAAAAGTAGTTCTGTCTTCTCCCCATTATCCATTATCAAAATGTCATTCACCCCATGCAAGTGGCCCGATTTTTTCTTTAATCCTCTTTTTCCCCACTAATATAATTAAATAAGTCCTTTTTATTGTCCTTAGTCTTATCTCATTCAAAACATCCCTTCTTTTGGCTACAACTTCTTTGTGTGGTCCTATTTAACAAAGAAGAATGTTAATGTGGACTTGATTAATTTCCTCCACTAGTTTTTTTTTGTTATTGTACAAACACTTCATGTTTCAAGTATAAAATGATAAATTAATTTTTGCAAATTGTCTTAAAACTATATAATTCTTAGCCTCCTTTTATCCACTCCAGTGCTATTACTGTAGAAACAGGGGCACAGTATTGAAGGCAGTTTTATATTTTCATTTTTTTCACAGGTCTCTATAACCAAATAATTCATTACCTAATAAAGCCAACCTGTTGCTGATGAGCTTCCCTGCCCCTCAGTTAAGCTGATCCTCAGACAACAGACACTGTCTTTCACCAAGACCCTGCAACAGAATATAACCTTACAGAACTTGGGCTTAGCTGACATATTCTTCAGAAACCTCAGGGCACTTCCGTGTAAAGGTGAAGCATTGAAGTGTGGCATTAGTGCAGGTAAACCATAAAATACTATATTAAAGCAAATTGTTGTTGTCATACTGTAGCTGAGGAAAATAAAGTAGACAAGTAACTATGATCCAAATCAGAATAAAATGAATGCCAAAAGTCAAGTCAATAAACATTTATTAAGTGCCTACTATATGCCAGATGCTGTGCTAGGCACTAGGGATACAAAGAAGCAGAAGACAGTCCCTCTTCTCAAAGAGCTTAAAGTTGGACCAGGAGATAACATGCAAACGGCTATGTATAAACAAGATAGAGAGATACGGATCTAGATCTGTCTTTATATCTATATATAAAATATAGGAAATAGTGGAGATAATCTGAGGGAAGGCGCTAAGATTAAGGAGGAGCAGGAAGGTTTTCTTGCAGAAGGTGGGACTTTAGCTAAGACTTCAACAAAACCCATAGGCAGCAATGAGGAACAAGAGAGTTCCAGGCATGGGGGACATCCAGTGAAAATGTCCGGAACCAGGAACTTCATGTTCAAGGGTGCCAGTGTCGCTGGATCACAGAGGACATTTTGGGGAGTGGGGGTGCAGTACATCATGGAGTGAGGCAGAAGAAGACTGACAGAGCAGGAAGGGACCAGGTTAGGAAGAGCTACCAAAGTCAAGCAGGATCTTGTATTTGATCCTAGGCGTGACAGGGATCCACTGGAGTTTATTCAATAGGGGGTGACATGATCAGACTCGCACTTTAGGAAGATCAGGTTGACAGCTCAGTGGGAGATGGACCGGGGTTGTGGGGAGAGGCTTGAGGCAAGGAGACCAGCCAGCAGGCTATTGCAGTAGTCTAGGCATGCGGTGATGAAGGCCTGCACCAGGCTGATGGCACTGCCAGTGGAAAGAAGGGGGCGTGTACCAGAGACGTTAGAAAAGTAGCTTAGAGCAGTGCCTGGCACGTGGCAGGAACTTAATAAATGTTTATTGACTGGCTGAAGTAGGAAAGAAAAGGATTTGGCAACTAGTTGGATGAGGGAGGAGGTGGGGGAGGTGGGCAGTGAGAGAGAGAGAATGTGGGGATGAGGATGACACCTAGGTTGGGAGGATGTGGTACCTCAACAGTAATAGTGAAGTTAGGAATAGGGAAAGGTTTCGGAAGTAAATGTTTGGACATGTTGAGTTTTAAGACGTCTGAAATGTTCAGTGTGAGATGTCCAATAGACAATTAGAGATACAAGACTGGATGTTGGGAGAAAAGTTATTTTATCTATTTAAGGTAACAGAGGACTTCAGGAAGAAGTTCACATTCCAGCTGGGCCTTCTTAGGTGAGTAGATGAGAGAGGGGGAGGGCATTCCAAGTGGAAGAAACATGCAAAAATGTAGAGGCAAGAAAGCATTTCACACGTTCAGGAAATAGGTAAATTTGGCTAAAGAGTAAAATATGCTGTGTTGTTGAAGGAAAAGCATGGGAGAATGCAGGTTGCAGAGATTTAAAAAAAAAGATTCAAAAGGGAAACAAAAGAAATAATTCGATTCTGAAGAGGTGCTCAGGGCAGCTAAGTGTTGCAGTGGATAGAGTGCTGGGCCTGGAGTCAGGAAGACCAGAGTTCAAATGTGGCCTCAGACACTGATTAGCTGTGTGGACGCTGGGCATATCACCTAACCCTGTCTGCCTCAGTTTCTTTATCTATAAAAATGAGCTGGAGAAGGAAATGGCAAACCACCCCAGTATCTCTGACAAGAAAACCCCAAATGGGGTCACAAAGGGTCAAACACAACCAAAACAAATGAGCAACAACAACAAAGGAGATGCCTGTCAATTGGGGAATAGCTGACCAACTTATGGCATATTAATGTAATGGGATATTGTTGGACTATAAGAAATGATAAGGACATGATTGCAGAGAATCCTGGATAGCATGTACTGATGATTAGTGAAGTGAGCAGAACCAGATCACTTTATACAAGGAAAATATTACAAAAAAATAACCTTGAAAGACTTCACTCCGATCAATGCAATGAGCAGCCGTGTCTCCAGGGGACCTGTAATGCAACATGTTACTTTCCTCCTGACAGAAAAGAAGTGATAGACTCAAGATAAAAAAAGACACATGTTTCTGGACATGGCTACTTTATATGGATTCATTTTGTTTGACTATGCTTATTTGTTACAAAGTTTGGGAGTTTTTTCTTTATCTTTTTTTTTTCCATTGGAAGAGGGGTCAAGAAGGAATGGGGAATTAGCAATAGAAGCATTGAAGCACTTTTTTAAAATGCATAGAAAAGAAGGAAGTTCAGAAGGAAACACGGAGAAGCAAGAGTTTTGAAAATGTGAAGAATTTATTATAGTTTTCTTTCTAAAATGCATAAAATGGAGATTTATGTTTTCATGTACAATCTTATATGTTCTGTGCTGTGTGGAAATGCTTATTATTATCATTATTAAGTGTTTAAGTTCAAATTTTGAAAAAGAAAAGTGTTAGACTAGGAATTAGGATCACTCAGGCAGTATACAGGCATTTATTAGGCCTCTACTGTGTTCCAGGCACTGTTCTAGGCACTGAGAATACAAGTACAAAAACTAAATAGTCCTTGAGGACTTGCATATATAGGTACATATAAAGTAATTACAAAATATATTCAAAGTAAATACAAAGTGATGCATGGATGGGGTAGAGAGAAGGGGTAAGTACTAATAGCTGAGATGCTTAGAAAAGGCCTCATGTAGCATGCGAGCTGAGTTTTGAAGGAAGCCAAGGGTTCTGAAAAGCAAAATACAGGAGGGCATTCCAGGCCTGTGTGAAGGCATGGACATTAGGGGTGGAATGTTACATATGGGGACTGTCAGAAGACAGTTCTGCTGGACTGTGGGATGTGTGAAGTGGGAAGTCATGTAGCAAGTAATCAACGGGATGGAGACAAATTATTAAGGGCCTTAAATGCCAAATAGAAGAGTCTAGATTTGATTCTACAGGCGATACAGAGCCACTGGGGCTTTCTGAGCAAGAGGATGACACGGTCAGACCCGCAATTTAGGAATATCACTTTGGCAGCCATGGGAAAGATGGATTGGAGAGTGGGGAGACCCAAGGCAAGGAAATCAATGAAGGTATTTCAGGAATCCAGGAAGAAGGTGATGAAAACCCGGGCTAGGGTGGTGACCTTGTGCGTGAAGAGAAGGGGATTGTTGCAAGAGATGTGAATGTAGAGCTGACGACATACTCCAACTCCAACTGAGGCGGGGTGGGGAACAATGAGGAGCTAAGGGTCTCTGAGGTTTGCAAATCTGTCTGACTGGAGGAAT
Organism: Trichosurus vulpecula; assembly: GCF_011100635.1. NCBI lineage: Eukaryota > Metazoa > Chordata > Mammalia > Diprotodontia > Phalangeridae > Trichosurus > Trichosurus vulpecula. The sequence continues at coordinate 44,511,049 of NC_050581.1, read as the reverse complement.
GGTGGCATTTAACAGAAATACAATGTCTTGAGCAAAAAAATAAACAATTTATTTTGATCATGAAGAAGTCTAGGCTCTTACCACTGACTCTGTTTTCCTCTTCTGTAAAAATAAGAAAGGTTGGACTAAATTAATCTTTAGAGTTCCTTCCATTCTGACTTGTTGTGATTCTGTAACAGGCTGCTCTTTCCCCAATTGCACCTGAAGTTATGAGGGGCCAATGAGCCCAGACGTAGCTGAAAACAGTGTTAACAGATTTGCGGTTTCCAGTTCTCTGATATCAGGGCCAAAATGCTCATATTTTAAACTATCAGTAGCAAAAAAAAAAAAATTTATTAACAGCCCTCAAGATAAGACAGTTTCTTCTCTAGGAGAGGATGATGGGCTTTGACAGTTAGGTAAGGACTAAATTGTAAAGGAATAACAACAGTTTGAGGAATTTGGACTTTATGCGCCAAGAACTGGAGCAAGCTGCACGGTTTTTGAGCGGGTTAGGGGGAGTGGTAAGATTATGAGAAGATTCTCCCAGCAGTCACATGTAGAGTAAATTGGAAGGCAAGAAAACTGGGGGCAGGAAGAACGGTTGAAATCATGCGGGGTTGGGACTCAGAGTTTGAGAAGCGCTGAAGGGGTCTTGAGTGAAAAAAGTTAAGCCCTGGACTCTAGATGACAGTGAGCGCATCACCCTAAACAAGGCTGGTGGCAGGAGAAATGGAAAAGACAGGTGCTTAGAGGTAGCAGGTTGTCAAAAAACCACTCCCTCTTCCCTCCATGATGCTGTCCTTTGTCCATGCCAAAGGCCCACGCGTCCCCTTCGGACATGTTTTGTCCAGAGGGCAGTACTGCACATTGTAGACCATCATTACACAGTTATTTGATTTCTTTTTTTTGGCCAAAACAAAAAAAAATTGCATACTTTATTTTAGTAAGCAAGCAAGCTGCTTTGTAAGAGAAAGAACAGATTTCGAACAGAACTGATTAGATCATAGGCAGCCTCTTTCATACTTATTCCTGAAATTTTTAAGCAGCATGGCTACTCTGAGAATGTTTCTATGATTATATTTGCTGTGATTTACTATAAGCAGCATGGTACAAAACAGCATGATTTTTTAAAAAGTATACATATTGTTAAGAGCTAAAAATATCCAACTGGATTCTTTGTGAAAGCATTGCTGGTTACTTGAAAATTCACCATCAATGTACTTTTCTTTGAGAATGCCAATAAATATGGCATGAAATTGAAACATAAATGAGCTTTTACAGCTAATTATTGCTAATGTGAACTACTTTCAAAATTGCCTAACATCCTTCCAAAATAGTGTAGTTTACAACTATAAATAAAGCATAAAGAGTAAAATATCACAAATATAGTTTACTATGCAAAAAAGCCAACTGCTTGCTATGTCAGGCTTCTACAAGCTCCCTAGGGTAGGCAGGCCTAATCCTACACTACCCCATTTTCCTTCAAACATCATAGGACAAATGGTTTGGAAGTCCTGCCTAAGAATGTTATCAAAATTGTAATGAATTCCACAACTGTTAGGGTGCATATAATCAATACATATAGAATGGCCCATTCAAGCACAGTATGTATATACAAAGTAGAGGATGTGTGCAATATACATGGCATACATTTGTCCATTGACCTTCTTTGGGGTCAGAAACTACTGGTGTTATTTTCTGGGAATGAGTTGGGCTTGCAAAACTGTAGATGTCACTTAAGTAGCCTGGTCTCTTAGTGTTTATTATACCAAAAATAAAAATTTTAAGTACTCAACGATGTAGATGGTCAAGTTTTGTCTACCACAATTGTTAAAGCTTCTCTCCTCTCTCTCTCTTTTTTTTTAATTCATAGGCATTAAGGCTGTATTCTCTGGACACTACCATAGGAATGCTGGTGGATTCTGCAACGACCTCGACATGGTGGTGTCATCTGCAATAGGCTGCCAATTAGGTGAAGATACCCACGGACTCCGTGTTGTGGTGGTCACCGCTGAGAAAATTGTTCATCGCTATTACAGCTTAAATAAACTAAGCAATGAAGGCATAGAGAAAGATCTGATGGATATGATTAAGCAAGAATAACAATTTTTCTCCAGGTGCCACTAATTTTTCACTTGTATCTTTTGATTTTTCATTGAACAGCATTTCCAAGGAATACTTCACTGAAACACAGTAGCAGAGCCTTGAAGATTTGTGATTTGGTGATATGTGTGCATAAAAGTTAGCTTTGTTCTCTCCTAAATAACAAAATGAAAGCTTCCCCTCCTCTATGGAAAAGAATTCAATGAATGATAATTATGATTAGAATCTCTCTTGCTTTGCTGTTCCTGAGGGTGTGTCATATTGTCAGTGATTCCCCATTCTCCTTAACTCTAATCAGATCCAGGTCTAATCCTTGAGAACACCTCAGTCAGACTATAGTTGTGACTCTCAAGATATCAACAGTAATAAAGAAGTGTTTGGTTCTTTTAGAAGTTTTTTGTTGCTTTCTTTTCTGGTGAAAACAACTGCTTTTGTTTCTTATTAGTACAAAGAAACTTGTATAGCTCCCAAAACAGACCCAGATAACCAACCTGTAATAAGTTCTGACTATTTTATCTTCAGTGATGATGTATCAAGTAGAATATAGCTTGCACAAATTAGACCTTGAGTATGTTTGCCTTGAAGCTAGGAAAGCCATACTTTCATGTAACTTGGCTTGTACATAAAGGAGGCATCAGGAAAAAGTAGATGAGAAACCTGCCTTGCAAAGTCATCTAGCGGCCCATATGCAGTATATATGAGCACATAGTTTCATAAGGCTGAATCGCTCTATTACCCTTTGCCTCTGCATCCACAAAGGGAGTTTAGGCAGTGACCAAGAAACCAGGGAAAAATTATTTTTAGAAAAAAGCAGTATTTGTGTACTACCATTCTCCACATTGACTGATTAATTGTACTCGTTAATTGTTCAGATTTGTGGTGGCAAAATGAAAGTGTATTATTCAAAACAGGAAATTTTTATGTAGATAGTTTTCCAAATAAATGAACTTAAATTTAGTGGGAGAAGCCAGTGATTCCTGAGCAATGTATTAATTTCATCCATTCATTTCATTCTGCTGCTATGATCGATTCCTGGTTTCTCTGATACTGAATGGTAGCCTCAAGAAGTCGTTAAAAGTTACTGTCAGAGGCAGCTAGATGGCTGAGTGGGTAGAGCACTGGCCCTGGAGTCAGGGAGACCTGAGTTGGGCTTCAGACACTTACTCTCTGTGTGACCCTGGGCAAATCACTTAACGCTGATTACCTCCAAAAAAAATTATATAACATTCAGTCATTATAAAACCACAGAGAAAGCTCACCAGTTACAATTGAACTGCAAAAATCTATTACATTTACATACTTACAAGAAAGTCTTGGTCAAAGTAATAAAATCCAGGAAAATGAAAATAATTTTTATGCAAAGGTGTAAGGAATAAAAGACAAAAGAAGTAAGTTATATTTGATAGATTCGTGACAACTAACATGCCATAAGTATATTTGTGTGTTCTTTCTCTAAATAGGAAATTCTTTATTTTTTTGACTTTGCCACATACTTTCCTTATTTTGGTCAGTTTTTTCACCATTAAATAATCATGTAAGAAAGATCAAAAATAGAAGGTAAGCCATGTGTAAGATGCTTTTGAGATTTGTAGTAAGGTAGGAGAAAGCAGGTTAAATTTTCAGGATGATGAGAAGAAGCATCACTAGCCACCATACAGAAAATGGTGTTTACTTCTAGATGGGTGAACAAGGTAAAGGAGAAGCAGAAAAAAAAAATTGATAGCTCAAAGGAGTCTTTGTTTACTTTTTCTTGTGCACATTTTCATGGCATTAGGCAACTTGGATTTTCCTGACCTAGGAACTAATTACTAGTGATTAGTTTTATGTAAGTGAGAAATTGAGGGCCTCCCTAGTCTTCACTGGCTACTTAGAACTAAGTTTCAGCACCTTGGTTGGAACCTAACTCAAGTTTGTGTTTGTTCTAGGGCCCAAGGGCCATTGCTGGGAAGCCCTTATACAGTTACGGTAGGCCAGTTTTGGGAAATTGTAATAATGCAAATAAGTCCCCTGTTCAGTCTCCTTGTCTAGGAATTGTTTTGATTTAAACAAAGGAGTTAAACTGAGACTTGAAACTCATTCTTGAAGCATTTGACCGTGGGTGATAGAATTCTCCTTGTCAACCAATACTGTATAGAATCAGACTTCTCACTGCAGGTTTTACAAAACTTCAGATTATGTTCTATTCTCTAGCCAACCTGGTCCTTAAACTCTCATGTGCTTTCCCAGCTTCATTTTTGCTCATGCTCCTTCCTCTTGCATTAACTTTTTCCTGTTTCTACCTATCTCGAAAGTGTCATAAAACAAAATTAATTTTAATTTAAAAATAAAGATGTCATATATTTTTATTTGTGGAGGAAGAGGGACATGGAAGAGGCAAAAAATTTATTTTTTTCCACTTTTTAAAAAGTTTTTTAATTTCTATTTTTTTCCTCTTAACAATTATTTTATTGTTTAATATTTTAGTTTTCAACATTGATTTCCACAAGATTTTGAGTTACAAATTTTCTCCCCCTTTCTGCCCTCCCCCTACTCCAAGATAGCATATATTCTGATTGCCCCATTCCCCAGTCAGCCCTCCCTTCTGTCATCCCACTCCCCCCCATCCCCTTTCCCCTTACTTTCTTGTAGGGCAGGATAGATTTCTGTGCCCCATTCCCTATATATCTTATTTCTCAATTGCATGCAAAAACAACTTTTTTTTGAGCATCTGCTTTTAAAACTTTGAGTTCCAAATTCTCTCCCCTCTCCCCTTCCCATCTACCCTCCCTGAGAAGGGAAGCAATTCAACATAGGCCACACATGTATCATTATGTAAAACACTTCCACAATACTCATGTTGTGAAAGACTAACTATATTTCCCTCCATCCTATCCTGTCCCCCTTTATTCAGCTTTCTCCCCTGTCCCCCTTCTATCATCCCCCCTTTTTTATCCTCTTCCCCCTACTTTCCTGTGGGGTAAGATATCCAGTTGAGTGTGTATGCTATTCCCTCCTCAGGTCAAATCCGATAAGAGCAAGATTCACTCATTCCCCCTTACCTGCTCCCTCTTCTCTTCCTGCAGAACTGCTTTTTCTTGCCACTTTTATGTGAGATAATTTACCCCATTCTATCTCTCCCTTTCTCCCTCTCTCAACATATTCCTCTCTCATCCCTTAATTTGATTTTATTTTTTTAGATATCATCCCTTCATATTTAACTCATCCTGTGCCTTCTGTCTATATATATGTATATTCCCTTCAACTACCCTAATACTGAGAAAGGTCTCATGAATTACACATATCATCTTTCCATGTAGGAATGTAAACAAAACAGTTCAACTTTAGTTAAGTCCCTTATGGTTTCTCTTTTCTTGTTTATCTTTTCATGCTTTTCTTGATTCTTGTATTTGAAAGTCAGATTTTCTATTCAGCTCTGGTCTTTTCATTGAGAAAGCTTGAAAGTCCTCTATTTTATTGAAAGTCCATATTTTGCCTTGGAGCATTATACTCAGTTTTGCTGGGTAGGTGATTCTTGGTTTTACTCCTAGTTTCATTGACCTCTGGAATATCATTCCAAGCCTTTCAATCCCATAATGTAGAAGCTGCTAGATCTTATGTTAACGTGATTGTGTTTCCACAATATTCAAATTGTTTCTTTCTGGCTGCTTGCATTATTTTCTCCTTGACCTGGGAACTCTGGAATTTGGCAACAATATTCTTAGGAGTTTTCTTTTTGGAATCATTTTCAAGAGTCAAGCAGTGGATTCTTTCAATTTCTATTTTACCCTCTGGCTCTAGAATATCAAGGCAGTTTTCCATGATAATTTCTTGAAAGATGATATCTAGGCTCTTTTTTTGATCATGGCTTTCAGGTAGTCCAATAATTTTTAAATTATCTCTCCTGGATCTATTTTCCAGGTCACATTGTCTTCCATTTTTTCATTCTTTTGGTTCTGTTTTATAATATCTTGATTTCTCATAAAGTCACTAGCTTCCACTTGCTCCAGTCTAATTTTTAAGGTGGTATTTTCTTCATTGGTCTTTTGGACCTCCTTTTCCATTTGGCTAATTCTGCCTTTCAAGGCATTCTTCTCCTCATTGGCTTTTTGGAGCTCTTTTGCCATTTGAGTTAGTCTATTTTTTAAGGTGTTATTTTCTTCAGTATTTTTGGTGGTCTCCTTTAGCCAGTCATTGACTTTTCATGGTTTTCTCGCATCAATCTCATTTCTCGTCCCAATTTTTCCTCTACTTCTCTTAACTTGCTTTTCCAAATCCTTTTTGAGCTCTTCCATGGCCTCAGACCAATTCATATTTTTTTTGGAGGCTTTTGATGTAGGCTCTTTGACTTTGTTGACTTTTTTCAGCTGTATGTTTTGGTCTTCTTTGTCACCAAAAAAAGATTTTAGAGTCTGAGTTTGAGTCTGCGTCCTTTTCCACTGCCTGGCCCTGTTCCCAGCCAACTACTGGACCTTTGAGCTTTTTGTCAGGGTATGACTGCTTGTAGAGTACAGAGTGCTTTGTCCCAAGTTTCAGGGGCTGCACTTCTATTTTCAGAGCTACTTCTCCTCCACTGTCACAGCAAGCTCTGCCACAGCAGACTCCTCCTTCCCCAAGAACTTCCAAGTAGGGCAAAGCAAGCCCTGCACTCCTGCTCTGGTCTGCCCCTTGATTCTTCCCACCATGTGAGCCAGGGACTGTGGAAGCAGCTGACACTGGAGCTCCACCTCTGCCACCCCCAGGGCTGGTGCCCAGACCACTCTCTAACCGATCTAGCAGTTTACCCACTAACCTGCTCTGTGGTCTTTGGTGTTTGTGGGTTGAGAATTCTGGTAGCTGCCACAGATCAATGATTCAGGGACTTATGGCTTGCTCTGCCCGATCTCCTCAGCACCTGGTCTGTCCTGGTGTAGCCCACGCTGGGCTGTGCTCCATTCCCAGCACCATGCGATAGACCCTTCCCAGCAACCATCCAGTCTGCCTGTGCTGGAGACCTGCTTCCCTCTGCTATTTTGTCCTGCAGCTCTAGAATTTGTTCAGAGCCATTTTTACAGGTGTTTGTAAGGATTTGGGGGAGAGCTTAAGCAAGTCCCTGCTTTCCAGCCACCATTTTGACTCCGCCCGCCCCCCAAATATTTTTAATACAGTGATGGGGTGTCAACATTCCAGAGTGTGTGGAACAAATGATTGTCTTAATCCAAGTTTTCTTGACAACCTCTAATGTCACTATAATAATCTTGTTATAGAGACCAAATAATATCTCCTAAAATTATTCCATTGGCATTAAAATAGAGACAGAAAATAGTTACAGCATTAAGATTTTACCTTAAAATTTTCAATTATAGCATTACCCACTGCTAAGAGAAAGTAGGTTAAGAGGAAGTGTTGACTTCAAGCCTAAATATTATGACAGCTTTGGAGAAAATGGATTTTTTTCATAGAAAGATGCCTAGTTAACAAATCATATGTAATTGGATTTAGACATACACACACACACACACACACACACACACACACACACACATTTTTTTTTTGTCCAGATCTGAGATTTCATCAGCATGGGAAGTTTTGCCTGGGGTACCGAATGGCCAAGCAACTTGGTCACAGTTACTTAGCTGATGGGTATCAGTCAGGACAGGAACCCAATTCTTCCAAGGCTGATCCCTTAATTCATTGTGTTGTCTCCCTTATGTAGACACATACATGTAGCATAATCAATATAGTTGATGTTTTAAAGAAAAAAAATTTCATGGGAAAGGCAACAGGAGCATCAGTCACATTTATCTATATTATTCCATAAGTCGTAACTAAAATCTAAGTTTCAAAGTCTAGATATTTTATTGTATTTTTTAAAAAAATGATTTAGAAATAAACCACAATGTGTATTTTTGTTATACATACTGTTCTTCATAGAACATTTTAAATTTTACTTGCATTAGAAGAGATCTTGTGATATCTATTTTTATTCATGAATTCATTTAACATGCATTAACAACCTACTATGTATAACACAAATAACTTTTGAGATGCTACCTTATGACACTATAGATGCCCTTGGTATTAATTTTTTGTAGGAAATTGAAGGAATATTATTTTCTTAATATAATAAAGACTTGTCATCTTATTAAAAAGTCTTTGAAGGAATGAATTCTCTTTTTCCACTGATGGATTTTTGTTTTCCTTTCTTTAGTCCAGTTGGCATAGTTGTTGGTTTTTAAAGTTTTTGCTTAAAGGTTATTCTGGGTAGATAAAATTAATGGCATATAAGCAAAAATTTTACATGCCATCCTACTTTAATATTTGAACATTAAAAAGTAATTTCATTGGTAAAGGAAACTATGGCATTGTCATTTTCACACAAAGAAACCGAGAGATTACCAAAACTTGATGAACTTTAATTCAACTTTCATATTCCTTGATGCTATTAGTAAATTTTACTAAGGTATGACAAAGGAAATATTATCTTATTGGAGTTCATGATGTTTCATTCTGAAATATATTCTTAGTTATGGATTAGTAATTTTTCAGTAAAATTAAATAATTTAAATAAATTAATAAAATTAAATTTTAAAAACTAATTGATAAATATCCTATAATGCCCTTTTAACTGAAGTACTCAGTTATTTGTGGTTCATAGGAAGTAAGTATGACTTTCAGCATATTGTACCTTTTTATTGTTTGGCAAAATACAATGGCATTCCCACCATCTGTTTAGAATTAGGCACCATCTGCCTCTCACTACATCTTTATTTTCAGCTAAGCTCTACTGTATAGACCTAATTAAGAATAAATGTGGCACAGTGTATCCAAGTCTTAAAGGTCACAGTCTTTGGATCAGTCATAAAATCACAGGATTTTAGAACTGGACCTCAGGGATTAGATAGTCCACACACTAGTTTATGTATAGATGAGGGAACTGGATATAAGATTTGCCCAAGGTCATAAGAGTAGGTAATGGAAAAACTTGAACCCTAAATCTCCTGACACCTAACTCTTTCCATTACACTAGAATATATTTGCCTCGATTAAAAAAAAACCCACAGCTGACAAATAATTCCATTACACCGTATTCATTTCACTATGTGTTATATTACATATATTTTATATATGTATATATGTACTACTGCAGATTTCCTAAAAGTTGCATAAATGAGAGAAGTTAATAATGTCTCTGTCACCATTGAATCAAGTTTTAAAATATCAACTCCAGAGTATTTGGAAATTACCCGAAACAAGCCATGTGAGTAACAGTGATAACTATTTCTCAGGTAAACAATAGCTGAAAAAAAATATTGGACATATTTAAAGAAAGCATTATCTTTTTAAGTCTATAGTATGCTCAGAAACAGTGTTAGGTTACAACAGTATGTGTATAAAATTATAGTGTGCCACATTAAGTTTTGAGAATGCCACTTTTGGTACCATTATGTCAGTAACCGACCCTTTGTGTGAAAATGTAAACATTTTCATTTTCCGTAATGTTAAATGTTCTAATAGTCTTCATGTCCATAATTCTCTTTTAGAAGAAAATATTCATTATGTACTGACTTGAGTCTGTTGAGTAGTAGTCTTCAAGCTTTTCATCTCTCTCTCTCTCTCTCTCTCTCTCTCTCTCTGTCTCTCTCTCTCTCTCTTCCTCTCTCCCTCTCTCTCTCTCTCTCTCTCTCTCTCTCGTTGTCCCTCTCTGTCTCTCTGTCTCTCTCTTTGATTGTTTAATTTTGAAATTGTCTATATTATGCCCAAGAGGTTGAATTACATGGCTTTAGAAGGTAACTTCTTTTTTCAGTGCCTCTCTCAGAAGAACCTATGAGCTGCCCTTCTACCTAGCTGCACTTTATTTTTAAATACTGTTTTTATTTATCAGAGAACACTAGTTAAAGCAAAGATCAAAAACATTTTTAACTTTAATTTTTTTTTAAAATCTATTTTCGCTCCTTTCACCTCTGCCCCCCATTGAATAAGAAGGAAAAACAGAAACTTTGCAACAGATATGTATAATCAAGCAAAACAAATATATGTGTCAATCTGTGCCCTGAGTCCATTAACTCTTTGTTAAGGAAGTGGCAGCACTATTTCATCCTGGATCCACTGGAATTGGGGTTAGTAATTTCCACTGATTATAGTTCTCAAGTGTTTCAAAATCGAGCAAAAGTCAAAATTAGCACTAAACTAGAAGGAAGGATTCAAATTACATAAGAAGATGCTATATGGTGCAGTGAGTAAAGCGCCGGCCCTGGAGTCAGGAGGACCTGAGTTCAAATGTGGCCTTAGACACTTGACAGACTTATTAGTTGTGTGACCTTGGGCAGGTCACTTAACTTCAATTGCCCTGCTTTCCCCCCTGCAAAAAAAGAAAATACTACATGCAGTGACAAAAGCTCCAACCTGATTTATTCGGACAAAGAGTTTGCTCTGAAAAATAGAACCTGAATAAAACTAAAGACCTTGGCTTTGAATATTATCAATTATTAGATAAGTAGTAACCAAAATAAGGCCCAGAAACAAAAACAGCAGTAGAAAATTAAAATATCTCTTCGAAATATCTAAGATACTTCGTACATTATCTCAATTAAGCCTCCCAATAACCTTGTGAGTTAGGTCCTCCAAATATTTATCCTCATTTCACATATTAGGAAATCGGGGCTCTGAGAGGTTAAATGATCAGATAACAAGGGAGGTAGATTTTGAACTCAAGTCTTCCTTACGCCAAGCCTGGCATTCCATCTACTGTACGACAACCCATGACCAGCAAACACTTGCTCTCTGCCAAGTATAGAGCCATAGCAGCCAAAAGAATGGCAGATTACCAACAACTTTACGAAATAATAAAAATCCATGGTAAGGAAAAATGAGTCTGCAGAACACTTAGAGTGAGACCAATTCTAGTGTATCATCCTGGTAGCATTTAAAGATCAAACTGAAAAGAGGGCAAGTGGATGGAAAATAACACATTTGTCAGCACTTCTATAATGGTCTATTTTCATTGTTGGTGACAGTGAAGCCACTGCATTTGGACTCCTTAAACATTTCAGGACCCAACATGCTCTGTAACCAAGTGAAAATAGCACTTGAGCAGATGAAGTCAGGAAGAAGCATTTGACCAGAATAATAGAATGAGAAAAACTGATACCAGAGTCAGTGCAATTTTGAAGGCACTGGCATCAATTTTCAAGATTTCTTGAAGAGAAAAATGTGTCAAACAGTTGTTAAAAAAATTATTGGAATTATTACCAAAGAAGGGTGACCAAGAACCTACCAACCCATGTACCTACCATTGGAACCTACCAACTTATGTGCCTATTTTCTCATCTTTAAAAAATATTCATGAAAATGATCTCTTATGTGTATATATATATATATATGCATGTCTGTGTATATGTGTGCATATACATATATGAATATAAATTATATATGTATAAGTATGAATTTATATATATAAATAAAATGAGTATCCTTGATGAAAATATGAGAAGGGAACAGGAAGACTTTATCAATTTTCTGCAGCAGACCACATCTCATCTACAGAACTGTCTGAAATATCTAGAGAACAGAGTATCCTGCTGTGTTTATTTTTGATTGAATCCCTAAAAAGCATATGACTCATTAAAGCATAATGCCACCTCTTCTCCCACTAGGAATCTATCTCCATTATTCCATATTTCTGGACCATAGCTTAAAATTTAGAAATTAGGGACTCCATATCCAGAAGTTAGAAGAAAGGATGGATAACAGAGCAATAATTAAAATAGAAAAAGTCACAGCCTTGTGAAAAATAATGTTAAGAGCACAAAAATGCAGATGGAGAGGAAGCTGTCTAGGAATGCTAATGATAAGTATTGGGAAGAAGGGGCTAAAACTATAGAGGGATGGAATGAAAATGGAGAAAAGTTAAGACATCCATATTTTATGTCTCAGAAAGAATGACCTTTGGGCTGAAAAGGACAGAGGAAACAAAAATGATGTATGAAACCCAAGATCGATAAGTATATAGTAGGAGAGTACCTACCCTTCCCTTGATGAATTCAAGACATCAGACCCAGGTAAACTGCAACCCAGCTATTGAAAAAATGATCGGATGTTGTTGCCACTATTCTCAAAAAGCTCATGGAGAGTGGCAAAGTTTACATAGGTCTGGAATATGGCAAATAATGTCCAACTTTCCAGAAACAGAAAGAAAATGAAGTCTCTAGTAAAATAGAATGAGATTGACTTAAGTTCCTTGTAAAATTCAAGAACATTTTTAATGTTAGTCAACTAATTAGCCAATCAATTAATGATAATCAACAGAAAAGAAAACAGCAATCACAAAGAAGGAGCATAGCTGCATCAAGAACGGGTCATGCAAGATTAAACTTAGTTGCTTTTTTGAGAGGGTTAGTATACCAGTAGATGAAAGGAATGGTATAGATATGACTTACTTAGTTTTGGGGGCAAGAATTCTGACAGAACTTCTCATGCTATTCTTGTGTACAAAACAGAAAGATTTGGAATAGATGATAGTACTGTTAGGAATATTCAGAACTGGTTAAATGGCCAGACTCCAAAGTAGTCATTAATGATTCAATGTAAGCTTGAAAAGAGGTTTTCACTAGGATATCCCCCCAGGAGACATGTGCTTAGCCTTGTGCTGTTCAAAATTTTGATCAATGGCTTGGATAAACACATAGATGTCATGCTTATCAGTTTTACTGATTACTTAAGTGATGGAAAAAAAATCAGAATCCAAGAAGAATGCAACAGGCTAGAAATGTGGGACTAGATGTAATAAGATGAAATTTAATAGATACAAATGTAAAGTCTTAGACTTGGGTTCAAAAAATAAACTTCATAGTAGAAGATGGGATAGGAATGACTGGATAACGTTTCATTTTTAAAAAATCTGGGGGTTTTAGAGGACTACAAATTCAATACAACTTGAACACTCTAATATGGCAACCAAAAACATGAAATAAGATCATGGCTAAGTTGAGAGCAACATTTTCCATGAAAGGGAGTGTGTGGCAGAACTTTGTGATGACAAAATAATGTCTACCATATTTTATTCAGTTCTGGATGCCACTCTTAAAAGGACAATGATAAGCCAAAGAGTATCCAGAAAAGAGTCACCAGGATTATAAAAGGGCTCAAGTCCATTTCATATGAGAATTAACTGAAGGGACTGGAAATACTTAGTCTGGAGAAAGAAAAGACAGGGAATATAAGACCTGCCTTGGCACAGAATAGAGAACAAATTTGTTCTGCTTTTCCCTGAAGGCCAGAACTAGGAGCAATAGGTAGAAATTGAAAAGGCAAATCTTTAGTCATGATGTAAAGAAGAACCAAATAATTAGAGCTACACAAAAGCAGAATAAGCTGCCTTCTGGGGTAGTGAATTTCCCTTGCCTAGAGGTCTTTAAGCAAAGGTTGGATGCTCATTTATTGGGCATGTTGTAGAGGGAATTCTTAATTGGGTATAAGTTGGACCAGATGGAAATTGGATTCCTGACTACTCTCCAGATTTTTTCCTCCTCTTTGCTGACTTTCTTGCCACCCTTGAGAAACCTACACCCTGAAATCCACTCTTCTGATTGTTGACTGCCTGCCTGGACCACTTTCAGGAGGGACCCCAAGAATCCTCCACCTCACTCCTAACTCTACTGTCCAGAGTTCATTTCTTCCTTTTTGCCAGTACCTTTCCTTCCCCTCCTATTTTTAGCTCTCCTTTATGTGTCTGTTTTATACCATTAGAACATTAGTTCCTTAAGGACAGTCTTTTTTGCTTGTATACGTATCACCAGCGCTTAGCATGTGCCTGGCACACAGAAAGCACTTAACAAATGCTTTATCAATCTGTTTAGATGGCCTCTGTGATTCCTTCTAACTCTGAGATATGACATCATGTAAGATTCCACGAGAAATGCAGCCACAGCTACAGCTTTGTTCAATGATCCTTTAATTAGTACCGGAACTTAAATTCCACTACAAAGTAGTAATCACCAAAACAGTTTGTTTTAGAAATAGATCAATCAGTGGAGGTTAGGTATATAATTTATAGAAGTACATGAACACAGTTGTTGTGTTTGTCCTTCATTCTCAAAGAGGACTGCTATGTCTGGGAAATGATGATATGACTTGCAGTTGACTTTGATTTGAGTGAGGGAGGGCTGGGCAAGGTCACCAGCCTCACTTTCTCCTCTAGGGCCATCTGGGTCCAGTGGCCTGATATTCACCAGGATGACTGGAGATGGCCCAGGATGCATTGGGATACCCTGGCCCTTTTTGGCTAGGTAATGCCCATTCAGTGAATAAGCTTCTTTAAGAAGTTAATCAAGGGATGGTCCCTTTAATCAAAAATTTTTAAAAAAAAAAATCAAACTGGGAGAGGAAGACCCTCAGAATTCTGGCCAAAAGAGAAACAGGTACTATTTAGTATTTACATTCACTCTGTGCTAGGAGGGCATGAACACAGTAGCCTCATGTTTGATAAACCCAAAGACCTCAGCTACTCAGATAAGAACTCAGTATTTGACCAGAACTGCTAGAAAAAGGGAAATCAGTAGGCAGAAATTATGTATATACCAACAACTCACTGTATACCAAGATTAAGCTCTAGATGCATATATGATTTAGATATAAAGTTACACTTAAAGAAATAAAAACATAATTTAAATGGAAGAAAGAAGAAATTACCTTTCATATCTATGGATAGAGGAAGAATTCATGACTAGGAGATAGGATCTCAAAATAAAAATGGACAATTTTGGTTACATAAAATTAAAAAGATTTTTTCACAAACAACTAGTAAGATAACAACTAAAAGATAATTGGGAAACATCTTTACAGCAAGTTTCTCCAAGTGTCTCATTTCTGACATGTATAAGGAATTGATTCAAATTTATTAGCATAAAAGCCTTCCCCCAATTGCTAAGTCCTAAAAAGAGATGTTTGCTAAGGAAGAAATCCAAGTTATCAATAGCAACATGAAAAAAATGCTTCAAATCTCTAGTAATTTAGAAAAATGCAAATTAAAACAACTGAGGTTTCACCTCACACCCATCATTGAGCAAAAAAGGAAAATGGACAATGTTGGAGGAGCTGTAGGAAAATAGCCACATAAATATACCATTGACAGAGCTCTGAATTGCTCCAGCCATTCTGAAAAGTGATTTGGAACTAAGCCCCAAAGTTACTATGTTCATTATCTTTGACCCAGCTATACCACTAAGCCTGTACTCCAAAGAGATCAAAGAAAGAAGAAAAGTATAACCTCATATACAAAAATATTCTCTGCAGTATTGTGAAACTTGAGGGCAATGTGACTATGATACAGTCAACATAATGTCAGCCAGAAACAGGAGCTGTAACATCCATTTTTTTAAAAATTCCTCTTAAACTTTATATCCTCCATGAGAGTGCAAAATACCTTTGTCTAGCATAGGTTTCCTTGTTCCATTGAAAATGCCAAGGAATATTGTAGCCAAATTCCAAAGTTATCAGGTCAAAGAGAAGATACAGCAAGCAACCAGAAAGAAACAATTTAAATATCATGGTACCACAGTCAGGATTATTCAGGACCTTGAAGTTTTTAGATTAAAAGATTGGAGGGCTTGGGGTATGATATTCCGTAAGGCAAAAGAGCTTGGGTTACAACCAGCGAAATTAAGCATAATCTTTCAGGGGAGGAGATGGACATTCAATGAAATAGGCAATTCCCAAACCTTTCTAATGAAAAGACCAGAGCTTTACAGAAAATTTGATCTTCAAATACAAGACTCAAGAGAGGCATAAAAAGAAAAACAGGAAAGAAAAAAAAAAGCATGTTATTCAATAAGAGCAAACTGCTTACGTCCCTATAAGGGAAGAACATAATTGTAACTCTTGAGAATTGTATCTTTATTTAACATTTAGAAGGTATATACATAGACAGAGGGTGTCGGTATAAGTTAACTTTAATGTGACAAAAAATATCTAATTAAGTGT
Organism: Trichosurus vulpecula; assembly: GCF_011100635.1. Classification (NCBI taxonomy): domain Eukaryota; kingdom Metazoa; phylum Chordata; class Mammalia; order Diprotodontia; family Phalangeridae; genus Trichosurus; species Trichosurus vulpecula. The sequence goes on along the minus strand of NC_050581.1, from coordinate 44,495,029 downwards.
TGGAAAGGGATGTCCTGGGAGAAGAGGAAAGGAGGAGGCAGAAAAGGGTAAATTACAGAAGGACAAGGGCCTACTACAGTAGAAGGAAAGAAAGGAGAGAGACGAACATTGTTTGAACTTTCATCAGATTTGGCTCAAAGAGGGAATAACATACAGTATAGAAATCTAACTAACCCTATAGGAGGTAGGAGGGGAGAAAGTAAAGAGAGGGGGTGGATAGAAGAGAGGGAAGAAGTAGCATAGGAAAAGGGGAATAAAAGGGAGGGGCTGATAGAAGGGAGGGAGGCAGTGGTCAAAAGCAAAACTCTAGTGAAGAGGAGAAAGGAGAAAGAAAAGCACAAACTGGGTGGGGCAGGAAGGAATAGGATGGAGAAAGAGACACAGATAGTAATCATAACTGTAAATGTGAATGGGATGAACTCTCCCATAAAACAGAAGCAGATAGCAGAGTGGATTATCTACTAATCTGTTACCTACTATCTATCAATCCTACAATATGCTGTTTACAAGAAACACATTTGAAGCCGAGGGATACATACAAAGAGTAAAAGTAAAAGACTGGAAAGAATGTATTATGCTTCAGCTGAAGTAAAAAAAAAAGCAAGGGTAGCAATACTTTCAGACAAAGCAAAAGCAAAAATAAATCTAATTAAATGAGATAAGGAAGGAAACTACATCCATAGTACCATACACAATAGCAAAAATAAACCCAATTTAAAGAAATAATCAGGAAAACTACATTTTGCTAAAGGTTCTATAGATGATGAAATAATACTAAAAAATTATGGCAATTTTCTCTGATAAAGGCCTCATTCTCAAATTTGTAGAGTACTGAGTCAAATTCTTAAAAAAAAAATTAGCGCCATTCCCCAAATGATAAATGGCCAAAGGATAGAAACAGGAAGTTTTCGGAAGAAATCAAAGCTATCTCTAGTCATATGAAAAAATGCAGTAAATCACTATTGATTAGAAAAATTCAAATTAAAACAGTCCTGAGACACTACCTCACACCTATCAGAAATGAAAAATGCTGGAAGGGATAAGGGAAAATATGTACATTAATGAACTGGCCCAACCATTCTGGAGAACACTCTGGAACTATGCCCAAAGGGCTGTAAAACTCTGCATACTCTTTGATCCAGCAATACCAGTACTAGGTCTGTATCCTAAAGAGCTCAAAGGAAAAGGAAAAGGACATATGTGTACTTGCATATTTATGGCAGCTCTTTTTGTGGTGACAAAGAATTAGAAATGGAGGGGATGCTCATCAGTCAGGGAATGGCTGAACAAATTGTGGCTTATGATTGTGATGGAGTGCTATAGTGCTATAAGAAATGATGAGGGTGGTGGTTTCAGAAAAAAAACATGGAAAGACTTAAATGAACTGATGCAAAATGAAGTGAAAAGAACCGGGAGATCATTGTGCACAGTAATAGCGACATTGTAAGGATGATCAACTGTGAAAGACTTGGCTACTCTGATCAACACAGTAATCCAAGACAATTCCAAAGGGCTCTTGAAGGGGGGAAAATGCTATCCACTTCTAGAGAGAGAACTGATGAACTCTGAGTGCAAACAAGCATCATCTTCTTGCTTGCTTTATTTATTTATTTAATTATTCATTTATTCATTCATTAATTTATTTATTCATTCATTCATTTATTCATTCATTCATTCATTCACTCATTCATTTATTTGTGATGTGGCTAATTTGGAAATGTTCTGTATGCTTTCACATGTATAATTGATATATTGTTTGCCTTCTCAGGTGGTAAGTGAGAGGTGGAAGGAAGAGCTCATGGAATTCAAAAATGTAAAAAAGAAAAGCACATTATAAATAAATATTTAAAAGAGTCATCCTTCACCAACATGATAACAAAGAGTAAAAAAGGCCATTTATAGAATATGGATAATGAAAACCTTTTTCGTTGAGATACATACAAGCATGGCTTTGTTGTAGTGGCTGCTCTAAGCTCTTACAATTATGCTTTAATTTTCTGCTTTCCCTCTGTTTCCATCTCCATTCTTTCCTTGTTATTTCATAATAGACTGCTTGGCTTCCTTATTAGGAAAAAAGTCTGATTATACAAAGTTGTACTATTAAATTAATTAATTAACGAATTAAATTAATCAGGAAATAATAATATCTAAAATTTATAAAATGTTTTCTATGTGCCAGGCGCCATGCCAAGTGCTTTACAATTATTATCTCATTTGGTCCTCACAACCACCCTACTGGTGCTATCATTATCCCCATTTTGCAGAGGAGGAAGGGGGCAGTTAGGTGCCCCAGCAGATAGAGCACTGGCCCTGGAGTCAGGAAGATCTGAGTTCAAATCCAGCCACAGACCCTTAAAAGCTGTGTGACTCTGAACAAGTCACTTAACCCTGTTTGCCTCAGTTTCCTCATCTGTAAAACGAGCTGGAGAAAGAAATGGCAAACCACTCTAAGATCTTTGCCAAGAAAACCCCAAACGGGGTCATGAAGAGTCAGACACAACTGAAAGGACTGAACTACAACAATAACAAAGGCAGACGAGGAAACTGAGGCAAAATAGAGGTTAAGTGGCTTGTTGGATCTTTGAGTCTTTCCTGACTCCAGGCCCAGTGCTCTCTCCACTATACCACCTAACATGAAAGGAATATAGTATTCCACTTTACAATCACTTTGCCGCTTTGTAGGTTTTCTTGCTTTTTTTAGGTCTCGTAGGTTCTTTTTAACCTAAGCCTTACTCCCAATATCAACAGAAGCATGTGCATTGCTAATCATTCTTTTTGCTGTTATTTTATTTAAAATGCTTGCATTTCCAGGCCTTGCTCTTTTTAATTAAATGTGGTGAACGACATTTTTAAAAATCCAGAAAAGGAATTTGGGCATTATTATAGACTATTCCCTAAAGATCTGTTGATGTAAAATACGGCTGTGACCAAAAAGGCCAGTAAAATGCCAGACCTCATCATGAAGGATGCAGGGGAAAGCAACATAGAAAATGTTATTTTTAAATTGCACCCCCAACTTAAAAATCCCAGTAGATCCTAGTATCCTGCTACCATTTCTAAGGGGAGGGGAGTGTGACCCAATGGCAACCACAGTCTTCTCTATGTCACACACACACACACACACACACACACACACACACACACAATCATACATATATACATACAAATTTTTAAAAGTTTTGAAATTTTCTTGCTGTCTTTTGTTTTGATGTCGTTATTTTATACTTCTTTATAACCATTTTACAATATTTTTACACCATTATTTTATGATTTGTCCTTCTTCCCTTTCCCTCCCTTCCCTCACAGTGAACCATCTCTCGTAACAAAGAAGAAGAGGGGAAGAAAAGCAAAAACCAATCGATACATCAACCACCCCATGTGATAGAGTATGCAAAATTCCAGATCATAGACACCAACCCTTCCGAAAAGAGAAATGTGGGACATTTTCTCATCTCTTCTCCTGGACCAGATTTTGTCATTATAGTTACGTAGCATTCAGTCCCATTCTTCTACATGACTGCAGTCAGTGTGTATGCTGTTGAGCTGGTTCTGCATATTTTGCTTGGTATCAGTTCATATGAGTCTCCCTTTGCTTTTCTGAATTCCTCATTTGCCACAGTGCAATAATATTCCCTTATGCGCTTACACTGCAATTGGTTCAGCCATTCCCCAACTGATGGACACCCACTTTGTTTCCACTTCTCTGCTAACACAAAGTTACTATGAATATTTTGGTTAGTATGGGACTTTCCCTTCAGTCTTTGATTCCTTGGGGTATATGCCTAGTATACGCACATATTTTCCAAGAAGAGGTAATTGCATGCACTGCATTTGCCCATTCCAGCTCAAAGCACAGTGGATAATGGAAAGCTGACACGCCACTTCTGAAAATCAGACAATTACTTTCTGGGTTTTTATGCCAATCTTGAGGGTAAGGTTGTCAAATAAATAAAGGACTATATAGTCCAAGAGATATAGCACAGGATCAAATCCATTTTCATCTGAACCCCCAGTTCTTAGCGTTGCACCAGTGATTTAGTTCATAACTCCAACCAAATGGCAAGAACTTTATTGTAAGCAATGCCTCTGGAGTCTGTCTCTTCCCTTCTCTCTCCACAGTTGTCACCCTTTTGAGGCCTTCCTCAACAACTTTCTTAATGAGAATCCTTGGCTTCCATTTTCTCAACATGTCCAGTCTGTCCTGCATATCACTGCCAGATTAATGCTCACAAAAATAACATTTGTGTCATGTTACTCCCATGGCATAATGGATAGAGACTCAACCTTGAAGCCAGAAAGTCCTGGATTCAAGTCCTCTCTCTGACCCATATAGGTTTTGTGACCTTAGTGGGAAACTCCTCACATTGGAGTTCCCTATACCAATGAAATCACAGTCCTATTCATATTCCTATACTTCCATGCTCAAAACCATAATTCCCTATGAGATCAAAGCCAAATCCTTTAGCACAGTCTGGCAGTCAAGACCTTCCATGAACTCCTGTATTTTCATCAAACCTTTTCTCTCACTATTCTTGATAAATCTTGCCTTCCAATTAGGTTTCTTCTCCCCTTTCCCCTCCCCCAATCCCTACCTCTATGTTTAGACTGTTCCCTAGCCTAGAATGCTCTCCTCTCTACAAATTCAAATATGGCGTTTCTTTAAGGATTCACTACCACCACCATGAGGGTTTCCATGACTACCCTAACCCTTGCCGATCTCTCCCTCCTCTGACATCCTACACAAACTAGCTCCCAGTTATGTGTGTCTGTATGTATAGGTGGGTGTGTGGGTGGAAAAGTGGAGTTGTTTGTGTGGATGTGTTGTCCTCTTGTCCAGATAATGATCAGTAGTTTCACAGACAGCCTGTATAGTCAAGGAAATGATCCTATTAGCCAGACTATGGTATGCAGTTGAATGAACAACCTTTAGCACTCATCTATCAGTGGTATTTCTGGGACAGACACTGCAAGTGAACCATGAACTGGGCCCAGAACTGAAGAGAAGGAGCAGAGCAGATTAGATTTGCTTTTGGGGCATGGTATAATTCATTTAAGGATCTCAAGTTTCTCCTTGAAACAAAGACCCATTCTTTAAAAGCTAACAGTGATGCTGTATGGCTGTGAGTCATAGACTACCAGCATTTCCGAAGAACTGAAGCTGATGGTCACCTGAAGGACATAGTAGAGTGATATGGTGGATTGAAGCAAGCTACAATCTATAACAAAGGGAAAGTTCTACAGGAGAAATTGTATGAAGGATGATATCAGAAAAATATAACCAACAAGGGGAAAAAAACAAAGATGAGTCAGTCGTGTCTAGAGAACAAGTAACAAATGATGGACTGCTTACATGCTTCACTGGTGTCTATGTCCTGAGAATGTGAGGAAGCCCTCAGCATGTTGGGTAAAGGCCCTGTGGCAGATTTATGAGAGGACACTGAGGAGAATTGCAGAGAACGGACAGGGATGGATGGGTTGTCATCTCTATCATAGGAAAGAGTTCCCTCACTGATGAGATCATAGCTCTGTTGGAGTGTGTGTGTGTGTGTGTGTGTGTGTGTGACGAGAGAGAGAGACAGAGAGGGAGAGAGAGAGGAGAGGGAGAGACAGAATGGACGTGTGTGTAAATCAATTACCATAGTGGAAAAAATTTTTGTGTGGAAATTTCCTCCAACAGTGCTGATATTTCTCATTTTTTACTGATAGTGTTACAGAGTCCACTGGTGCATTGAGGGGTTAAGAAACTTGTCCCTCATCTGTAGAGCTAGTAAGCGTCTGAAGTGGAACCTGCTCCAGTTTTTCCTTACTCCAAAGCCAGTTTCCTCTCTACTAAATCTCAATACCCCTCTAGATAGCAATACAAGTGCATGCCAAAAACAAACAAGATTATACATATATTGTCTTTTTTTCTTCTCTCTCTGTTTTTATCCCTATCTAGTAAGCTCCTCAAGGGCAAAAAACGACCACTTTTATCATCTGCTTTAAAATATGTGTGGGATATACTTTATTATTTACCATTTATTGTTTTCGAACCTAGCTTCACGTGGCTAGAAAACTATCAAAACTTACTGTACAGATCAGGCTGATCTCAGAAATACACCAGGGAAGATGGCCATAAGGAATGCTTAGATTCCACCCAGGGCTTGTTTTGGGCCTACCCAAAGCTTAGAAAGCTACCCAAATTAGATTGATGTATCTGTTGACAAATATTTCAAACTGGCCTACTCTGGAGACTAACACTGCCTGTATGAGGTCAATCAGGCAAAGGTCCTTATGTGTTACGGGCTCCCGAAGCCTCACAACTATGCTCGGGGTTCCCCCCAAGCCCCAGGCCTTTGCCAAGGCAAAGGACCTGATCTCGCGGACAATGAACGGGGCGGGAGCCGAAAAGATGGTGAAGGACTCTGTTTATTATTTCAGCAAGCAGCACCTTTATATCTTTAGTGACGTAGGTACATTCTTTGGTTACGTGGGTGAATGACAGGTAAAATTCAATACACCTGGGTAACTAGGACCGCCCCAACTCCGCCTACTCTCCTCCCCTTCTCTTCCCGAGCTAACCCGAAGCTCCCTGCGGTCAGGCAGTCCAGGCAAAGAACCGGAAACTCCATGTGCTCTGGCAAGCCAGGCAGAGAACCGGAAGTTCCATGTGGTCAGGCAGGCCCGGGCAAAGACCTGGAATTGCCAGGGAGGCAACAAAAGCGAGACCCCTCCTCCAGGCTCCACCCACATCCCAAAGCCCTGAGTTTATCTCAGCAGGCTGCTGGGCCTGGAGGTCTGAGGAGGACGCGGCCCGCAACACTTATGCTCTTATCTGAACTCTAGATGATAACGTAAACTCACAGAGACTTGATGAGGGAGCTGCCTCTCCTTCCTGGCTCTCTCCTCTACCAAATGACCAAATAAAGTTCTTTCTAAAACAATTTCAGATTTGGGGATCTGTTCTCATGCTAATGTGTGTGTGTGTGTGTGTGTGTGTGTGTGTGTGTGTGTGTGTATTCTTCCCACCTCTCACCTCCCCTAGTGCCTACTAGTGTCAAGCTCATAGTACCATAGCAGTTGCTCAGTAAATACCTAAGGATCTCTGGTCCTCAAAACTCAAGTCCATGGTGGCCCATCTGTACTATGATTCATTCAGTGTCTCACAGATTGCTTTTCCAGAGTCATAGTGCCTTCAGTTAGGTTTTTACTAGGTTTCACCTTAGAATTTCTAGGACAAAATTCTTTTCATTAACCCTTTGAAAAAGAAATTCTAAAGTCTCATCAGTCTTTACTTGCAAACTGAAACAGTTTTATTTACTTAATCTATTTAGTTAAGCCTTTTTCCTCTAAGGAGCTCTGGTAATGGATAAGGCAACCAAAAAGATCTATAACAATGAGATTTCTGGGCAGCCTTAACTAGTTATTCAATGGGAATGGGAAGCTCCTAGCACGGATTGGGGGGAATGGTGGGGAAGGGGAAATTTAGTTGGTTTGATTTACTTCAGCGGATATAATTAGCCAATGGACTATTAATACTGCTGCCATGTCTAATTAGCAGTGGCCTGTGCCCTGTTGGTCACAACATTTCATCTTCTTTGTTTACGTAGAAGAAGAGATTCACACGAAGCTCTCTTATGAAACAGTCCACCCATGAAGACACTCTAATTATCATTTAAGAAAACAAGCTATTTGATGTTGTGTAGACATTTTGGCACTGTCCCTCCAACAGGGCTGATAATTACAACTCCTGTCGGGGGATGATTGGCTTTTCCAAGTGTGATACTGCTGAATGCTCACACTGCTGGGGAATGAGATCAATCAGAGACTCTATCCCTTGGTTCCCTCTGCACTGGACAGCTTGGTAAAATGCCCGCTAGAGGACCCACAGCTGATTGCTAGGTTTTTGAGTTGTGGGGAGGTGAGAGGTCATCTTTACACGAATATGCTAAGAATCAAGAATTCAAAGGTCAACAATAATTGTACAGCTAGCAGGTGGGATCTAATTCCAGCTAAACATAACAAAAAGAAAAGAATTCCATGGCTGGTGAATTATAGAGAAATCAGGAAATATTAATTGATGCCAGTGATAAATTTCTACAATGTCTTTGGCTTAAAAAAAAACAAACAACAGATTAATTTGAATTCCCTTATGACAGAATTCCATTGAGTTTTTGATGAGCAAAGATTTTTAACAGAGTTAATTATGCTCTGAAAATGTCAGTCTCACAGAAACAACGGCTTCCCCTCTTACTAAATGATTGGGGCCCAGAAAAATTGCTGAGATGGTAACAACACACCAGGTAAAGAGAAGGCTTAAATCCAGGTTTTATTACCATAACAAGGTCCACCTGCATTCCTAGCTGAGCACCACCTGGAACCTGATGTTCTAGAGTTTCTGGCTCATGTGTTGCTCATCTGTGAATAGAGTAGTAAACAATAATTCTTTCCTACTTTTATTCTACCGAGAATTTGTCACTTCAGTGAGTCCACAATGTGGGCCAAACAACACTACCGAAATGTACACACACCTGAAAAGCTATTTTATGCTATGACAAGACTTCTCTCCTTCTGGTGTGGCCAGGATACTATGACACAGACCTGGCAAAGATTAATTCATCTCCTCCTCCTGCTCCTCCTGCTCCTCCTCCTCCTCCTCTTCCTCTTCCTCCTCCTCTTCCTCCTTCTCCTCCTTCTCCTCCTCCTCCTCCTCCTCCTCCTCCTCCTCCTTCTCCTCCTTCTCCACTCTAGATAGATGGAACTGAAATCCAGGGGTAGGTCATACCATAAGGACTACCCTGTCTATGGGGCTTGGTCTTCTCAGAATCTAGAAAATTTCCCTATTAGCTGCTTTTACTCCTTAATAGAAGACTGAGACTCATGTTTACCTCTTAGTAAAACTGTTTACCAGTATCCTTAGGGCTATAAACCCTCTATTAGACCAGATAAGGGTCATCTCTTAGCTAGGGAATGAAAAGTCAAGTCAACAAATATCTATTAAGTATCTACTATGTGCTGGGCACTAAGCTAAGCACAAGGGATATAAAGAAAGACAAAAATAGCCCCTGTCCTCAAGAAGCTTACAGTCTAATGGGATAGACAACATACAAACAAAGAACATACAGGACAAATGGGAGATAATCTCAGAGGAAAGGCACTTGTCATTAAAGGGTACTAGAAAGAACCATTTTAAGCCCTCCTTTGGTTCCTTCCACTTTGGACAACTTGGTAAAATCATCAATATGGTAAAAGGAGTGCTGGTCTCTAATTACTTTCATGAGACAACTTGGGAAATTGGAACAAGCACTGACTCTGGGGTTCTGGAGGACTTGCATTCAAATCCACCTGACACTTACTACCTGTGAGACTTTGGGCAAATCTCTTGATCTTCCTGGGCCTCTGCATAATGATGGGAGGGTGAATGGATGAGGTTGTGCTAAATGGTCTGGGGTCCGTTCCAGCTCCTTAAGATTCTCTGAAGCATTGGAGCTGTCTAATGCCAAGAAAGTGAGACAGAAAAGGAAAGGAATTCTGAGACTCACCCACATGTATACATCAAACAGGTAGGAAGGAAACAAAGGAAAAATAATGTCGTTAAAAATCAAAGAGAAGAGAACGCCCAGGAGGAAGGGATGGTGCCAACAGCGTCAAATGCTACAGAGAGGTCAAGAATAATAGCTCACATTCATATAGCTCTTTGAGGTTTGTAAAGTACCTTATATAGATCGCCCAGATGGCACAGTGGGTAGAGAGTCAGGCTTGGAGTCAGAAAGATTTGAGATCCTGGGCAAGTTACTTAATCTGTACCTCAGTTTCTTCGTCTGTAAAATGGGGATAATAATAGCATCTACCTCACAGGATAGTTGTAAGGACCAAATGAAATAATATTTGTAAAGTACTCAGCACAGTGCCTGGCATATAGTAGGTGCTAAATAAATATTAGCTATTATAATCTCAAAGCCACTTCCCTTTGAGGTTGGTACTATTATTATCCATTTTACAGAGGAGAAAACTCCAGAGAGGGCTCAAATGACTTGTCCAATGTCACATAGAAGTGTCTGAGACAGGATTTGGACCCAGATTTACCAGACTCCAAAGCTAGCAGATGTGGCATTGAAGAGATTGTTCATAACTTTGGACAGTACAATCTCAATCTACTCGAAGAACTAAAAGCCAGGTGGTGAAAGGCTGAGAAAACAACAGGGGGGAGATGAGCCCCCAAAGGCAATTCAGCTTCAAGCTATGTCTAGGTGGTAAATGAATGAACTCCAGTCAGCAATTTATCCAAATGTCCCTTTCTCCCATAATGCCTTTAACTCCATAATGAAACTAGGATAAAGCTGTCTTCGATTTGACAGAAGTCTCTTGGGCAAAGAAGACTGTATCTTCTGTATCACAAGAAGATTCGAAAAGGACCTTAGAGGACATCTAAACATAGATGCACAGTTCTAAAGTTGGAAGGAATTTTTGTGGTCATCTAGTCCAGCCCCATGATTTGACAGCTGAGGAAACTGAGTCCCAGAGAAGTTAACTAACTTGTCCAAGGTCACACAAGTTCGTGAAGTGGCAGAGCTGGGATTTAAACCCAGGTCCATAGACATCAAGTTCAGCACTCTTTCCACTGTGTTTTACGGATGAATAATCTAAGACCCACAGGGGCATGCTGGGGTAGAAATAGTACTGGCCTCAGGGTCAGAAGACCTGGATTTGAGTCCTAGTTCTGTTACTTACTAGCTCTGTGATTGTGGCAAGACACCTCTCAAAACTTTGATTTCCTCAAATGGGAGCCATTGATTGATTGATTTCCTGCCTTATGGGGTTATTGTAAGAAAAGGAAACTAAAGCTCTTTATCAATTAACTTGCTTTTAATGCATTGAGAAAGCAGATTTGAAGAGAGAGAGAAAAAAATCACGGTGGGTATGAACGGTCAAATTATCGAGAAGTTAGCTCACACCCAAATGACAAACATAACTAGAAAAGAAAAAGGAAGGAAACAAAAAAGATTATAAGGGCACCAGATTAAGGCAAGAGACATATAAAGGATCACTCATTTGTGTGTGTGTGTGTGTGAGAGAGAGAGAGAGAGAGAGAGAGAGAGAGAGAGAGAGAGAGAGAGAGAAGTGTAAAAGGTTACAAGATAGTTGAAAAATTGTTATTGTAATTACAGGGACATCGGAAATGTCAGACTAGGTCAGACCCCTGGTCCATCCAGCCCAATATTCTGTGTCTAACATGGACATCAAAAAAGACAAGCTGTGGAAGGAAGAATATAATTAATCTTGCATAACATTACATTTCTAAAGGTTAGTAATGTACCCCTAAGACATCCCTAGATTCTTTTCCCCATCATGGATCTGTCATCCATTAATTTACCTACAATCCTTTTTAAATCTACATTCAGTCTTATCACCCTGTAGGAGGTCTATTTTTTAAAAAGTAATTTTCATGATCATCATCTAGCCACATATTCTAAACAGAAGGCATCCTTTGCTTTTCCACTGGTAATAACCTCCTGCCTCCAAGGAGATGGCCTTACAATGCTTTCATGAAGAAAAGGAAAAAGTGAGCCATTTATCACAAACTTGTAACCATTAGTTTAGGATAGCTGCACCTGGATACTGATGAATAATTTTAGGTTAATCTCTTTAATCAATCACCTCAAAGTTTGTTGGGGAAGTGGGGCTGAAAATACTGGGACATAGCATAAAAGAATATGGATGCCATTCACAAACCAGGAGAAAAAAAATACTCCTGCATAAGCCAGACTCTTGCTACAAGAAGGACATTGAGAGATCATCTTCTCCAAAGATGTCGTTTTATAGATGGGGAAACAGGTCTGGAGAAACAAAGTGGAGAAAGCAGCAGACATGGAGTAAGAAAACCTCAGGGATCAGGGGGCTTAATCCCGAAAGAGGTTTAGAGAAGAGCTCCTTCAGGCTCTCTCTCAGAACAATGCTCTTAGTCTGGGCTTCGTGAGGCATGGGATGAAATGAATCACTTAAGAATTGTTGGACAGTTAACATAAGGTGGCTGATTTTGCCCTAACACAGCAAAGATATGGAACGAGGAAACAAAGGCACTTACCTCTGCTAGACTGGAGCCACCTATCTCCATAAGGAAACAGATGTGGTCAGCAAAGCAAGACATATCATTACTTGAGTGGGCTTCAGAAATACACCTAGTTCAAGGAGTTCCACCTGACTAGGACTTTTTATGCCCTTAGACCCTTTTAGATGACCTAGAAACTGCACTAGGGAAGCCAGGACCAATCAAAACCCAAGAACAGCTTTGTTCTAGGCCTCTTCAATGTTGTCTGGGGAGCTGGGGTGAGGAAACTGCATTTAGATTAACCAGGTCCTGGGAGCAGCTTTGTTTTCAAAGGGGTGTAGCTAGAGCCAGCTCTAATGATTATTAGATTTTTCAGTGTGAACTTAGAAATCGGCCACTACAAATCAGGGCTTGCTTCATTGTTTTGTCCATTATCTAGACTTAAGAAAATGTTAATAATGTAGATTAATACTTTTTTTTTTCAGAGAACCCAGTTATTAAACATTTATCAGCACACCCCTGGGTAAAACCTACCCACATTGTGAGTGAGAGGAAAAAAGCTGAGTCAGGGAAATGCTGGTCCAGTTACGAGAGTGGAAAATAGGTCTTATAATGGAAGTTTAAAAGATTGAAGCCTATTCAGTGGAAGGATAAGGAGCAATTTCTGTTCCTGTCTTCTAATACGCATAGGTCTGATTATGTCACTCTCTTGCTGAATAAACTCCAGTGTCTTCCTTTAGAAGTAAATATAAATTCATCTGTGTGACATTTAAATCTTTACCACCTGGCCCCTCCCTGTCTTTCCAAACTTTGTATGCTTTATTACTCACTATTCTGTACAATGGGCACTCCCTGTATTCCCCATCTCTCTGTGTCTTTGCACTGGCTCTCCAACATGCCTAAAATGGACTTCCTCCTCTCTTTGGCCTCCTGGATGCTGTCACTCCTCAGCTCACCATCTGCATGAAACCCTTCCTGATCCCCCAGCACTTGGTACCTTCCATATCAAAACTACCTTATATTCATTTTGTATAAATTATGTCTGTACTTAATTATAGTTTTAACTGTACTTAATTGTTGTTTTGTCTTTGTATCCCCAGCACAGCTCATAGGTCTAGCAACATAGTAAGTGTTCACTGAAGGTTTTTGATTTATCAATTGAATAGAATAAGGAGTTGGTTGTTTTTTTTTCATGAGATGTACTTAATTCAGTTCAAGAATCCATTACTAAGCACATACTCTGTGCACAGCACTGCACCAGTAGGCTAAGAAGTTGGCTATGGAAATTTGAAGTAGAGGAAATAGGCCTACATTTAAACAGGAGAGATGGAAGGCTGGTTATATGGGAGAGCTTCTTGGCTGCCATGTTGGTAAAACCCTAGAATAAGCTAGCGAAGAAGATAGAAGAGGCTTTAGTGTTTGAGAACAGAACAGTCAACAGCCACATGGATGGTTCAGACATTCACCTTTATGGAAGCAGGAGGCTGTAAGAAACATTTTAAATTCTATGAAAAAACCAAGATCCATGTGGAATCATCTGAAATTTTAAGAGGTGACATGTGACTCAGTTTCTCAGTATTGCAGGTGAAGTCCCACAAAATCAACACAGAATTTGCTCCTTGGGTAGAGGGAAACTTATCTAGTCCAAATGACCATTATGACTACTAAACTGTTACGTGACCAATTCCTCTTTATTATACTTACAGGAATTCCTAACTTTGCAATCAAATTGAGTTCCAGTTTCCTTTATGGAAATATTGGGATGGGGGCAGGGGAGACCGAGTTATGCCATTGGGAGTTCTGAATCACTCTGTCTGGGGATGGAATCAAGAAGGGTGTATTTGGTGTGAAGGAATGCCTTTGGGACCCTACTGCAGAAGTCCTGCAGTGTGTATTGTTTTCTGCAACTGGAAATTAAGCATGGCAGGCTGACCTGAGAGCCAAGCCTCTGCTTTATGGAACAAAGACTTCAGATTGAGCCTCTCAGCCTTTAAGAGCAGAGGAAAACTGTGTAAAAGTTTTACTTTACTTTCTCCACTTTCCTCTTCCCTTCCCCTCCAAAGAAAGAAAAGAAATGCTAAACTCTCTGTTTAAGTAGTACATCGCCTGTTTTCAGCATTACATGTAAAAGTGAAATATCTCTAGGGATAAAGATAAGATAGCTCTCAGTTGCTTCTGAGTTATATATGCCTTTAATTGTGTACAGAAAGTGAAAATGGGAAAATGGTAGTAAGTATCTTGAATATACAGAATTTAACCCAGTTGGAGATCTACTCATCTGATCAAATATTAAGGATTTTCTTACCCGGAGTTTGACAAGCTTTGTGCATGAGTAAGGATCTTGTGGTACTTATTTTTAACGATAACCTGTATTCTTAAGCTCCCTAAAATAACAGAGAAAGAGATTCATGTGGATCTGATGGTCACCATCCCTAGGCTAAAACTGAGAACTCATTGTTTATCTTAAGAAGTTGCTTTAAACACAAAGCCCCAGACAAAATCATCAGGCTCGAAAGTGAACAAAAAAAAAGGGATGGGAAGGTCAATAATCAAAGAAAAGTTATTCCCTGAACTAACCCAATGGGTGCAGATTAAAACATAGTTTGGCAGAATTAGTCCTTCCTCTTCTCATTTGGGAACAGATAAAAAGAGCAAAGTACTGTTGCTCATGAGGTCCCCGAAATGAGAGGAGACAGGAGGCACAGTGTCCTGTAACAGCCATAAGGTGGTGCTGTTGGCCTAGGACAGCTTGGTTGATATCCAGATGGAGCAAATGTATACACATATATACATATACATATATATATACACATATATACATATACATACACACACACACACACACACACACACACACACACACACATATATATATATATATATATATATATATATATACTTGTTCATCAAGATGGCCAAGATAAATCACAGGAATCATGTGGTCATAGAAGGAAATGGGTTGTAGGGAAGGAGGGAGCTGAGGTGATACACTGGGTAGAATACTGGACATGGAGTCAAAAAGTCCTGACTGACCTCAGCCACTTTCTAGCTGTATGACCCTGGGAAAATCACTTAACCACTGTCTGCCTCAGTTCCTTTATCTGCAAAATGAGGAAAATAATAATATTATCTCCCAGGATTATTATTACATAGTATTTGTAAAGCACTTTGCCACCCTTAAAGCACTCCATAAATGCTACCTATTAAGAGTATATATAGGTCCCAGACTTCCAGGAGCCAAGATGGCAGAGTAAGCAGGAAATTGCCTAAACTTTGCCATATTCACCTCCAAACAACTATAAAATAGCACCCCAAAACAAATTCTGAGATGATAAAACCAGCAAAAAAACAGGGTGAAACAATCTTGTAGCCCAAGAAACTTGGAAGGTTGGCAGGAAAGGTCTGTCTCACTCTGGGGAAAGGGGAGTACAGCCCAGGACAGGAAGTGTCCCAGCAAGGCAGCAGCAGGCCCTGCCTCAGCAAGCCAGTGAGAAGCCCTAAGCCCCAGTGTGGCACCAAGTGAGAGGGCAAACACCAACACCAACCTCCCCGCCCCCCCCACACACACCACCAATGTGCCTTGGCACAGTGCTGGGCGAATAGGCAGATGCCAGCACCAGGATCCCCATATGTCTCAGTCCAACACCAGGTGAGCTGCCAGACCCCTGTGGAAGTGAGCAGCACCAGCCACCTTCACTCCCTTAGCACAGCACCAGGTGAGCCACTGGACCCCCACAGCATGAGGGTCTCTTGTGGGCCTCAAGGCAGCATCAGGCAAACAGCCAGAACCTGCAGCCCCCTGCACAAGAAGCTTAGAACAGTATTCCCCTGTGCCCAAGAAGCAGAGCTCAAATTTAAAAGTAAGAGGAAAGACTGGAAAAGAAGATCAAAAACAAACAAAAAAGAATCTGACCACAGAAAGTTTTTATAGTGACAGGGAGGATCAAGACACAAACTCAGAAGAACACAACAATGTCAAAACACCTATGTGCAAAACTCTTCCCTCCCCCTTGCCAAAAAGTGAATTGGACTCAAGCCCAAAAAGAACTCCTGGAAGAGCTCATAAAGGAATTTAAAAATCAAATAAGAGAGGTAGAAGAAAAATTGGGAAAAGAGAATGATGCAAGAGAATCATGAACAAAAGAGTCAAGAGTTTGGAAAAAGAAAACAACTCCTTAAAAAGTGGAATTGGCCAAATGGAAAAGGAAGTAAAAAAGCTAACTGAAGAAAATAACTCCTTAAAAGTTAGAATTGGACAAGTAGAAGCTAATGACTCTATGAGACATCAAGAATCAATCAAACAACATTTTTAAAAATGAAAAAAATGAAACAAAGCATAGAATACCTCATTGGAAAAACGACTGACCTGGAAAATAGATCCAGGAGAGACAATTTTACATATATACATGTATATCTATGTGTGTATACACATACATGCATATATATACACACATAAATTTTTATTTTGTTTTTCCCCCAATTACATGTTAAAACAATCTTTTAACATTTGGGGTTTTTTTTTTTAAGTTTTGAGTTCCAAATTCTATTCTTCCCTCCTTCCTTTCCCTCCTCCTTCCCTTTCCTCCCCCTTCCCTGAGATGACAAGCAATCAGATACAGGTTATACATATGCAGTCATGTAAAATATTTCCAGGAGAGACAATTTAAGAGTCATTGGACTACCTGAAAGCTATGATCAAACAGAAGACCTGGATATCATACTTCATGAAATTATCAAAGAAAACTGCCCTGATATACTAAAACCAGAGGGAAAAATAGACATTGAAAGAATCCTTCAATCACCTCCAGAAAGAGATCCCCAAATGAAAACTCCCAGTAACATTATGGACAAATTCTAGAACTCCCAGGTCAAGGAAAAAATATTGCAAGCAGCAGAAAAAAGAATTCAAATATCAGAGAGCCACAGTCAGGATTATGCAGGACTTAACAGCTTCAATATGAAAGGATCAGAGGTCAAGGAATATGATATTCTGGAAGGCAAAGGAGCTAGGACTACAATCAAGAATCACCTACCCAATGAAAATGAGCACAATCCTTCAAGGGAAAAAATGGCTATTCAATGAAATAGAAGGCTTTCAAGTTTTCATGAGAAAAAGACCAGAGCTGAACAAAAAATCTGATTCTCAATATCAAGTCTCAAGAGAAGCATAAAAAAGTAAAAAGGAAAGAGAAAATATAAGGGATTCAATAAGGCTAAACTATTTACATGTCTACATGGGAATCTGATACTTATAATTCTTAAGAACTATATCACAAACAGTGTAGTTAGAAGGAGTATACGTAGACAGAGGGTGTGGGTATAAGGTGACTGTAGGGGGATGACATAAAAAAATTAAGTGGGGAGAAAGAGGATTACAGTGGGGGCAGAAGGGAGAGGTAGAACAGGGTAAAGTATCTCACATAAGAAGTCATGAAAGACCTATGAAAAGGGTGAACTCACCACCAATGAAGAAGAAATTGAAGCAATCCTTAGGAAATATTTTGCCCAATTATATGCCAATAAATCTGACAATCTGAGCAAAATCAATGAATATTTACAAAAATATAAATTGCTCAGATTAACAGAAGAGGAAACAGAATACCTAAATTACCCCATTTTAGAAAAAGAAATTGATCAAGCCATGAATGAACTCCCTAAGAAAAAAATCCCCAGGGCCAGATGGATTCCCAAGTAAATTCTACCAAACATTTAAAGAATAATTAATCTTAATACTATATAAACTATTTGGAAAAATAGACAGAGTCCAACCAAATTCCTTTTATGACACAAATATGGTGCTGATATCTAAACCAGAAATAGTCACAGAATACCTGTGTATGTTCTGAATCTGAAGCAGGGTCCCCTCCATTACATGTCATCACATATTTCTAGATGCTGACTTCCCAAGACTCCAAGTGGGTCAGCTTCAGGAAAAGTAGATTGTGAATGCTCACAAGACTGAGCCCCTGTTAGCAAATCCCCTCAAGGAATACACCATCCACGCCTGACAATATATGGGATATTCTAATGCCTCTGGTCCCCAATCTTTCCAGTGAAAAGAGGGTAGCATACCACTTCTTCTCAGCAAACAATCTTGGTCATTATAAAGGATTCAGTTTTAAATAAAACTTTTAAAATATATGGTTTTTTTAATCTTTCTGGAATGAGACTAAGCTATAGCTGTAGTTTTAAAAATCTTTTCTGAACATCTGTGATTATCACTAACCAGATTCTTATGGAGGAGTACATGTCAGACTCATCTCCCCAGCAGAGGAGGATTGTTGAAAGGCAGGATATCTTACAACTTGCCCAATGTGGAACAATTCTAAGTGAATTGCTGTTTTCAGGTATGGTCTTTGGGGTAGTTTGACATGTTGGTCAACCCTCGCAGAGAAATCTCCACTGAAGTCTGGGATACTTTTCCCAAGAAAATCCTTTGAGGAAATATTGGTAAATATACTAGAGAATTCTATTCAGGGAACAGAGGAGGTGAACTTTACCAAGAGAATAAAGATAAAATTAGCTTCCAGAATAATAGTAATATAGATTTGAGGCAAAATGCTTGTGCAAGGAATTTTCATCCTCTTCCAATGAAATTTCATTCTTCACTTGGAAAATGGAATTTTTTCTTCCACACCGCCTCCAGAACAGCCAGTTTGGGAAAGTCATGCCTTTGAACTCCAAACTTGAGAGCAATGACAAGTTTCTTTTTAAAGTAAGGATATCACATGTAAGATCTAGAGCTACTCCCAACCCACTCATACTGGCCGGCTGCAACCTCATTAATTCAGCTACTTCTTAGCCCTCAGAGTCTAGGGATAGCCCTAGGGGTTGGGGGCTATCTTTCTAATTCTACAGCTCATGAGTTCCCACTGTTGAATTTCCCCCTATCACTATCAGTTGACATTTGCCAGATTTAATTAGCTTTTAGAAATGGGTATTTACTGTGGTGGCATGGTTGATACAAAACATCCCCCCCAAACCTCTCAGAGTTCAGGAGAAAGAAAGGCTCAACCTTAGAGCACATAGTAGTGAAAGGGGTAATTCCTATGAGTTTCTCCTTGGTCATTACAGCTTTTGCTGGTATCCTTGTAGGGTCCAAAAGCTGTCTTATCACAATTCCTGAAGCAGAGACACTAACGCCAGCTGCTACAATCCTAGAAACACTGCTAGAATGCCAATGTTAAAATACAAGTCCTTCAACCTTCCAAACTTCACAAGGTCTTTCTTCAGTCAAGGTTGAGGGAGAAGACCAAGACCAAGGCTGAGGTTTGGACTTTTCTCTGTGCCCCCACAAGCAATTCCTTCTCAGGGGTTATTGAGTTCATTTCTTAATTGGGTTTCCTACCTCCAAGCTCTCCCTACCCTGTCATAGCTCGCACAGCCATGCCAGATTAATCTTCCTGAAACATGCCTTTACGCCATCCCTTTGCTCAAGAGGAGAGACTTGCCAGTCTGGAAGGCAGGAAGATGAGTTCACATCCTGTTTTTGACACATGCTTGCTCTGTGACCCTAAGAAAATCATTTAACCTTTTGGTGTTCTAGGCAACTGTCTGCTATTTATAATAACAGAAAAAGTACCAACCTGCATTGATAGAGGGTATTTATCATTGGAATCTCCTTATGCCAATGAAAAGAACAGGCCTGCTCTGTGTGTGTGTGTGTGTGTGTGTGTATGCATATATATACATATGTATATATTCTACGACTCACAGGGCAGTTAGGTGGCACAGTGGATAGGACACTAGGCTTGGAACCAGAGAAACTCATCTTCATGAGTTCAAATCTGGCCTCAGACACTTACTAGCTGTGTGACCATGGGCAAGTCATTTAACCCTGTTTGCCTCAGTTCCTCATTTGTAAAATGAGCTGGAGATGGAAATGGCAAAGCACTCCAGTCTCTTTGCCAAGAAATCCCCAAATAGGATTATGGAGAATCAGATGTGACAGAAATAACTGAACAACGGCAACAACACTTCAACTTCCCCTTACATATACAGAGAAATGATCAATGGAGTTCCTTGATGACCTTGATGAGCTTACAGCATAGGAAGCCTCTGTTCGTATCTTACTTTGGGGGAGTAGAAAGGAGAATTCTGGGTCTGCAGAGTTCTGGGTCTCAACCATGGAGCGACATCCAAGGCTAAAAGTCTAGCTTTATTTCCAAATCATATTACTATCCAATGCAGAACTCTCTGCTGCAGTCAAAGTGGCCTGTGCATGGTTTCTCGGACATGCCACGTACATTCCAGCCTCTTTACTCTTACTCATAACATTTCGTACCCAGGAGAAGGTCTCAGGAGAGAAGGATGGGCAAGAAGCTGGAAACTGGCTGGCTAAAGAAAGAGTAAGGGTGGACAGAAAAAGTCTGAGAGCCAATGCTTGCCAATAGTTGTGCGCATTATACGACACTAAGTGACTAAGGCTACTTGAGTCATCAGGAAAGTGTTGCTCATTGTGGCATGTTATTATCTTCTGTTATAATACCATTTTCTTTGACCTATAAAAGATACCTTCTTAGGGCAGCTAGGTGGCACAGTGCCACAGGAGCACAGGCCCTGGAGATGAGAGGACCTGAGTTCAAATCCAACCTCAGACACTTGATATGTACTACTTGTGTGACCTTGGGCAAATCACTTAACCCCAATTGCCTGGCCCTCCCCCCTCCAAAAAAAAAAAGATAACCTTCTTTATTCTTTGAGTCTTACATTAGACTGGGTGGTGTTAGGCAGTTAGATTCCCAGATTATCTGAGTGTGGCCAAGAGCCAAAGGAATGAGAAAGCTTCTAGGGTGTAAACAGACCCTTCTGAGACAAGGCCTACACAGAGAATTCCAACACTCCAAGGGCTGAGTTTTTGACATGTGGATAGAATCATATCTCTTGAGGAAATGGTGTGTTTTAGGAAAAAGACATGAGACCCAGAGTCAGGAGGCCCCAGAATTTGAAGCCCAGCACTTGATACTCGTAATACCACGGACAAATGTCTGATCCTCAGTTTCCTCACCGACAAAATGGGCACGATAATGCCTGCAGTATTTACTTCACCGGGTGTTATGAATATTCCATGAGGTAATGACTGCATAGTGCTTTGTAAACCTCCAAGTGCTATATAAATGTAAACCATTGTTAAAAGTCCTACCCAAACTACAGGACCGGGCTTTCAAGATTCACACATATGAGGATCAAACTTGTAGCATTTTGTACCCACACAACAATGAATCCTTTACTACGCTGACAAATGCCACCTTGGTCTCGAGCTTCAATTAGGCTGAGGTGTCAAGAATCATTAGGATCACCCATAAACACTATACTTGAGTTTCCATGATGTTGTGGGTCTCCTGTTGTAAAGAGAAGAGGTCCCACTTAGAGGTATTTTTTCCCTCTGATTTTAGATGCTTTAAAACAAGTTGCCTCAATGTATCATCTAAGAATAAATTGTGAAGTCTTGCTTTATTATTTTTTAATTCAGAATTATGAACCTGGCACATTGTAGTTCATTGTAGTTCATTCATCTCCATGTAGGCCCACTTTCAATATAATTTAATGAACCACGACCTACCCTTTTCTTTAAAATGTCCAGAGGTTATGTCTCTAGAACCATTTTTGGACAAATAACCTAAAGACAGGTGGGTGAAGCTCAAGCAGGAAGAGGAAGTGAGCAGAGAGTGAAAAAAAAGAGAGAAGTAGAGGACGGTATAATAGAATAGAAAAACCTGTGACTTTGAAATCAAAGGAACTAGATTCAACTCTTGGTTCTGTCTCTATCTTGTGGCCTTGAGCAAGTTGCTTTGGGTCTCAGTTTCCTCACCTGTAAAATGAAGAGATTAAACTAAATGACCTCTGAGATCTACATCCAGCTCTACATCTGAGATCCTTTGGAACCGGAGAAATTGAGACGGGGAAGGGAGAGAGAAAAGAGAAAACAGGAACAAAATGCAGAGAGGGAAGAGGGAATGTGTATGTGGGTGTATGGAGAGACAATATTAAGAGTCAGAGACAGAGTCAGAGAGAGGGAGGGAGAGTTAAGGGAGAAGAAGCCCCAGAAAGAACAGATCCTGAGCAGAGCATGAGCTGACTGAGCTAGAAGCCCATGATACAGGGAGAAAAGAAAGAGAAGGAGAAGAGGAGGACACGTGCACTCTCTGTTGGTTGCTGTGACCCATTTTTGAAAGCACAGACTAATTACTTTTTAGAAGGTATTATCCAAATCCCCAGGTGTCCATTCAGCTGAAGAGACAAAAGTTTATTCAACTCTCCTTTTCATTATAATACCAATTTCCCCACCTTTTCCATGTTAAAGGACCTGTTGTTGTCCTCTCTCAAACCTTGGAACCTCCATGAAGAAATCTGGGGCTGAAGTTAATTAGAGGAATAATTTATTTTTCATTATCTCTGTTTGTGAGGACAGAAAATTATTGATAACAAAAGGCTGACTACTTCAATATGAACTCTGAGGCTAGGAAGGCAGGGACCATGTTGGTTTTCATCTTTGTGTCTTCAGCACCTAACATGGCACCAGTCGTAATTGTTTTCCTTTTTAGGTCCAGACCTGTGATTTCACCAGCGTAGGGAACTCTCCATGTGAAAAGACCCTTCACTGAAGCAGATCAGCAACTCATCTGTAATTTAAAGTCTTAGGATATGAAGAGGTAAAGCAATATCTGCCTGAGGCAGGACCTGAACCCAGGTTCTCCTTCACATTTTCATTGCTCTCTAGGTTGTGCTCCTGATTCTCCAGACTTCATCTCACCCTGGAAGATCATTCTATCCCTCTCATCCCTTGCTCTGATTGGTTAGTTCTTCCTGGAACCTCCATTTTAAGGAAAGTACATAAGCCAGCCATTTTCACTTCTTCATTCCTCTTCTGTCTTCACTCCTGAATCTCTGGATTTCTTTCTCAGCCATACCTCCTTCTGGGACCCTTAGCTTCCTTTTATGTGTTGTCTTCTCCCTTTAGAATGTATGCTCCTTGAGGGAAGGCACTGTCTTTCTTAGCACAGTGCCTGACAAATATAGTAGGTGCTCTATAAATGCTTACTCCTTTTTCCTTCCACTTTTCCTGGTAGTCTAATGGATAGAACACTAGAGTGGGAATCAGAAAGAGTGAGACAAAAACCATTACCATCTGGGTGATCCTGGGCAAGTCAGTTAACTCTCTCTGTGCCTCAGTTTCCTCATCTGTAAAGTGAGTGTGTTGGATTCAAAGTCCTCTGAGATGCTTTCTAACTCTAAATTTGTGATGCTACACTTCCTGTCTATATCCTCCTTCATAGAAGGGGTTCACCCAGCCTATTAGGAGCTATCCCCTAGACCTCAAGATAGAATGGGATAACAACGGAGCACGTGAGATGCTTGACGATGCTGTGCTCTGACCAGACTTCCTTTTCCCTTCTCACATCTTCCTTGATGATAGGCGTCAAGTCATTTCTCTTGTACAATTAGCATCACATACTCACCTCCACCATGTACATCTCCATCACTCCATTACTGGGTGACCTCCAAATGTAATTCTTCATTCTTTTGCCATTTTGTCTTCCAATCTGTAGGCACTTAATAAATATTTGTTGGATTGGATTAGAGACTGTGGTAGTTCAGCCATATATCATCACTGAATGAATATTATTGTCCAAAAGATGAGTTGTTGTTGGGTTGGATGGTTTGTTTCTGTTTTCAGGAAAAAGCCGAATTCTCTTCTTAGGAATTTAATCTACATTGAGCACATTTCCAGCTACACACATTTTATTAACTTCACATCAATGTTAAGTGTATAGCCATGACCCTTGGGCAATCCAACCAGCATGACTTCCTTTACAAGTTGCCTTTTGAAGGAATAAGTACAAAAAGTCACATTGCTTTAGAACAAAGCCAGAAGCCTAAGAAGAGAGCAACGTACCACCAACCTGTAGCCTCAATCTTAACATAACTAATATTTTTTTCCAGTTACCTCATAGGACCTCAGGAAAGAGTGGTCCTAGCTTACTGGGAGTTTTATTAGAGACTTTCAGAGGAAGACCAACCATTTGCCTGTTACTAAAACCTGATCTCACCAGACCTCAATCTGTCATGTTAACATCTTATGTCATTTCCTTAAATATTTCATTCCGAAAACTCTCTGCAAAATTGCTAATAAACATATTAAATATATGTTCTCCTGTCTAAGGAAACTTAGCATGTAAAAATCTGAGTCTACAAAAGAGAATAGAGGGTAATTACACTGTACAAGACTAAGCCACTGGCCTCTTTCACATAGCGAGATTTACTAGAGAATTTAAAATATGATTAGATTTACTCTTCCCTCCCCATTTTTGTTTAACAAACAACTTTCAGGGAACCCTTATTGTTTAAGGGTTTACATCTCTGTTTAGGGAGGCAAAAGGCAGAGTGGCCAAATTAGCCCCACCAAAGGAGGGGGCTGCTATTTGAACAACTATAGCTTTCTTTGATTTTTCTCAAAATGAAAAGGATAATTGATCCTTTTCTCAGATCCATTTTAATCATTTCATTTGCTAGCAATTGTATCTCCAAATAAGAGATTTGGAGCAAATGAGGGACCACACAAAGAAAGGAAAAGGAAAAAAATTCATGTACAAAACAGGTGGTCCAAATGAGACCTTCTGAAGGATGTTGTGTATAAACCCACGAAGGCCTCAGGAGAGGTGGAGAAGGGATGGTGAAAATGCTCCAAATCTCCAAGTCTGCATCCAACACAACTGAGTTGGAGTGAGAGAAGGAAGAAAGGGGAAAGGCAGCGTAGAACTTCCAAAGATGGCTTCCCAGCTTTCCCCTTTTGTACAGGAAAAGTCCTATCTCTGATGTGTGTTAAGGATGCTCCTTTTCTTCAACTAGTTCCTAAGGCAATGAAATCATAATGGTAAAAACAGGAGAATTTTTCAGTTAGATTTAAAGGTATAAAGCAAAAAAACCCCAAAAACCTGAGTCCTAATTAAGACTCTATAGATGTGCAGGAAAATAAATAATTGGGATGGGCAAAGTATCCCCAGGGGCTTTCTCTGTCTCTAAATCTCTAGGTCGGTGCTGGGAGAAGGGCCTCAGCCTGTTTTCTCAAGTGAAGGGGCAAAGACTTTTGGATGAAGGTGTTTTTGTACCTTTCCACTAGATAAACTATTGAGAATAGGGCATAAACTTCCAGCACACATGGATTCTAATATCACGGGAAAGAGGTTTCCATTATTAATATATCTTCATATAAATATATGCATGCATGAACATATACTCTAGTATGCAACATCAATTCATTTCTGTTCCTAGAGGATGAATGGAACTTAGTTACAATACTTCCAAATAGCAAATGCATCCTTCTACACATAAAATATGATAGCTAATATTTATATATCAAAAGGCAGCTAGACGGCTCAGTGAACAGAACTCTGGGTCTGGAGTCAGGAAAACCTGTGTTCAAATTTGGCCTCAGACACTCATTAACTGTGTGACCCTGGGCAAGTCGCCTAACCTCTGTTTTGTCTTAGAGCCAGCTAGGTGGCTCAGTGGATGGAGCACTGGGCCTGGAGGCAGGAAGACCTGTATTCAGATCTGGCCTCAGATACTTATTAACTGTGTGACCCTGGGCAAGTTCACTTAAACTCTGTTCGCCCCTGCTGGAGAAGGAAATGGCAAACCACTCCAGGATCCTCGCCAAGAAAATGGACAGTATTGGCATGTTTTGTCCATGGCGTCACAAAGAGTCAGACACAACTCACTTTATAAATGTTATCTCATTTTATCCTTATAACAACTCTTCCCATTTCACAGATGAGGAAACTGAGGCCCAGAAGTTAAATGACTTGCCCAGAGTCACACTGTGTGTTTGAATTCGGATTTGAACTCAGGACTTTGAGACTCCAAGACCAATTATGCTACTTAGCCAACTTGCTAAGTTATTATAAGAAGGGTCTTAGCAACCATACAGTGAAATGAACTAAGGCAATCAGTTTAGCAGTCCCATAACCCTTGGAGTTGGCGTATCTGGTTTCAGGTCCTGACTCTCATACATCAGAATGCAAGTTTTAAATCTATGATCTCTTCCAAATCTATCCTGGTCCTATGATTGCTTCATCAGCCTCAATTCCTAAACTCAAGGATTCCTCTGGCTTAAGCTCTCTGTCTTTGAGACTCTCAATCTTGGAGAGTCTGCTCCCTGTACCTGGAATGGAAAAGGACAAATGAAAAGACCATGGACTAAGGCTTGTTCTCGGGACCATGTGGCCTTGGGGCGATACATTTGTAGAAAAGACCCTAAGGCTTTACCCCCTCACCTTTCCTCTCCTTTAGGTCCACCAGAATTTATTCAAGAGAGAGAAGAAGGCTCTCTCTGTCTCTCCTTTCATCATCTTCTTCACTACTCCAAAGTCCAGATCTTCAAAAAACTGAGGACTCATTATAGGACAAGATTTATGCCCATGACCTTGTTTGATAGGACATTTCTAGCACTAACCTTCTTTCTGAGAAGGAAGATTCTACTGTCCCCCAAGAACCCATGGCTCCTTCATACTCTAAGGGGCGGGGAACCTATGGAGGATTTGTTCTGTGAAGCTTGGATTCAGTCAAAGGAACACACTTAAGGACCTAGAAGGCCACACACAGCCTCTGTATCTAACCCATGCTACACTCTTGAGACAGGAAGTGCTCCAAAAATCAATCCTGTTTTGACTAAGCATCTAGCATATGCCAATACAGGGCTAAGTATGCAGGGAGAACAAGAAAATGAGAACCACCCTGTCCTCAGGGAGCTTACAGTTTTAGGGGAGAGACAAGATCAACACAGAACAACACACAAAAGTCACTCATTGGCACGGCTCAGACTTCAATTACTCAAAGAATTAGTATAAGGAGCATAGTCAGAAAAAGGAACAACAACATTAGTACCTGACGTTTATACAACGCTATAAAATTACATAGGACTTTACTTCTATTATATCATTTTGAGCTTTGCAGGGACCCTGCAAGGAAGGTTAAACCTATAGCTGTCATCATCCGCATTTCTCAGATAAGGAAACTGAAGCTCAGAAAAGCTAAACGACTCAGCCATCATGTGACAGCATATAAAGGGTCAGAGGCAGGCAGGGATCCGCTGGTAAATGTTTAACAATCAGCTGCCCAGGAAGGGGGGGATGTCTATATAACATACTTTCAAGTTTAATTCACATTATTAACATTTTCCCTATCACTGGTCTAGGCAATCAACAAAACAATAAACCAAGCCCCCATCTGTAGTGTTCACTGATTTCCAAGGTGTAAATGTTCACACTGAAAATTTAACAATTAGTTTGAGAGCCGGCTGTACTCCTGCACACCCCAGGAGGTGAGATTCAAACCCGAATCTTCTTGACTCGGCTTAAAGGAATGGGTAGGACCCAGATAACTACAGCAACAACAGTAGTGGTAGCTAGCATTGACATGTTAGCTTGACTCGCCATGAAGGAATGCACAGGATTTGGATAATAACATAACAATAATGATGATATTGCTATTATATTTTTATATATAGTCCTCATTTTATAGATAAACAAACCGAGGTAGACAGAGGTTAGGCGCTTTGCCTAGAGTCGCACAATTAATATCTGAGGACAGATTTGAACTTGGGTCTTCCTGATTCCAGGCCCAGCTCTCTATCCACCAGGGGAGAGGAGTCGTCATTCATATACCTTCACAGCTGACCTGCTATAGCATTACTAGGTTGGCATATTTAGATCAGTAAGGGTTTAAAAGTCTGTGATGGGCACCAGTAGTGGTGTCCCTCAAGCTGTATTTAACTCATTTTCCCTTAACTAAACAAATTTCACTTTAAACACATGGAAATGAGGGTCCCTTATGTTTGTGGTACAACAGTACACAAAGCAATATATAGATGGCGTGTTAGCCCAGGGGCCCGACTGTCAGGCTTTAAAAAATAATTTTCCTTCCTCTATCAAGAGGTGTGGTTTTTTAAGGCCAAAAGTATTTATTCTTCTGAGCCTTCCTAAATGACTCAGCCATCATGAGACAGCAAATAAAGGGTCAGAGGCAGGCAGAAATCGGCTGGTAAATGTTTAACAATCAGCTGTCCAGGAAGGGCAGAGGGTAAATGTATATACAACATACTTTCAAGTTGAATTTGCATTATTAATATTTTTCCATCACTGCCTTAAGTCTAGGCAATCAGCAAAACAATAAACCAAGCCCCAACCTGTAGTGTTCACTGATTTTCAAGGTGTAGAATCTAGTAGTAGGGAAGAGTCTAATTTCAAAATCAGGCAGAGTTATTTATGGAACTCTAATCACCAAAATATAGATTGTATAGGAAAGCAGCTATATGAATCTAATACATGAATCAAAGAAAGTCCTGGCTAAGGACTGAAATCACCTTAGTAGTGAGAGCCAAACGAAGGGAACAGTGGTGTGAGTTTTCACAATGTCAATTTATCTTAAGAACTTTCCAAAACACTCAAATTTGGAATAGGGAAAAAATACGAAAGAAAGTAAGAAAATATACACGTATGTTGGGTCAGATTAAATGATGAGATACTCGGGAGAATGGAACAGAGCAAAGCAGAGGAGAAAGAAGTCAGGACTGCTTATGCCCCTCATTCAACATGGGACCTTGGGGAAGTCACTTGATCTTGTATCCTGGCAAAATTAAAAGATTTCTGGAGACAAAAAAAACAAAAAACAAAAAAACCCAACTGTGTTTGACTCTCCTTGCTGCTGCTTACTCTCTGTAAGGTCTTGAGATACTTCCCCTTTCTGGGCCTCAGTTTCTTTTTCTGTAAAATGAGGGAGTTGGCCTATATATACTCAAGGCCCCATATAAGTCTAAAGCCTATGATCTGTATAAAATGGGAAACTAATTGGTGCCCACTCTAAGTGGGGGAAGAATAGGGGACAGAAGAAACATTTAATAGCATCTATTTCATTCCAGGCATTGTGCTAGATGCTGTTTACAATTATCCCATTTGTCATAACAACTCTGGGAGGTAGATATTGTTCTTATCCCCATTTTGCAGTTGAGGAAACTGAGGAAAACAGAAATTAACTGACTCGCCCAGGGTCACACAGCTAGTAAGTAAGGTCAAATTTGAACTCAGGTCTTTCTGAATCCAGGCCCAGTGCATCTATCCACAGTGCCATTTAGCTTTCTTATGATAAGAAGTATCATAATAATAGCCCTATTATTATTAGCCCCTACAAAACACCCTCACAGGATTTTTGTTAATTTTTTTGTTAAAAACTAATAGCTCCTACAAAAACCAAGAAATAACATCTATATGGTGCTTTGCAAAGTTTAAAGTGCCGTAAAATGCTAGTTGTTATCATCATAACCACCACCACCCCACCACCACCACCATCATCATCATAATTGTTATATTGCAAGAATGATTACATAGTCTCAATTTCCAAGAGCCAAGTTGTATGGTAGAAGAATGTCGGACTTAGAATCTGGAAAAACCTTGACTCAAATCTCATTTCCAGCCCTTACACTGATTTGGAGTCAGGAAGACTTGTATTCAAATCCAGTCTCAGGCACTATCTCTATGAATATTGGTAAGTCACTCATCCTCTCTAAGCCTCTGTTTTCTGATCTATAAAATGAAGATTATAGTAACATTTATCTCATTGTGTTGTTGTGAGGACCAAATGAGATGAAATATATGCAAAATGCCTTGCACACCTTGAAGTTATATATGTGTCAGCTATTATGAACTAATTCAAGTTTTGCCAGGCATGGTAGTGTACACCTAGGATCTCTGCTGCTGGGGACTCTGAGGCTGGTGGATTACTTGAGCTCAGGAGTTCTGAGCTACAGTAGAGCTGCAGCTGATTTGGTATTGGTGCTAAATCAAGCCCCCAATAATGGTGAGACCTGTAATGGTAATTAGGGTGGGACTTTTTTCTTTTTTACTATTTTCTCTTTTAGAATGCTAAAGTAATCAAGTGCCTTTGATTAAGTCTTTCTAGGTGCAAAGCCCCAGGCCCCCACCCTTTTGCTAACTAGGTGTGAAGCCTCAGACCCACACCCTTTTATTAGCTAGGTGTGAAGCCCCAGGTCCACACCCTTTTGCTGATTAGGTGTGAAGGCTTCAGGCCCTAAGAAGGGTATATATACTTGAAGGTTAGCATTTTGCTTTGGGATTCTCACCCACTGGAAGAGTGTTGTATGATTTGACCAGAGGAGACTCTGGGTAGCCATTGTTAAGTGCTCCCTGGCTTTGAAAACTCAGATGTTGGTGTTCCTCTTTTTGGCAACTATATATGTGATGTCTTGATCAGACAAAGCCTGTCTGTTGAATTGTGTTATTTGCTCTGTTTATATTTTCTCTGTAATTTCTGTTTGTATTTGCTCTGAAGTTCAGGGTGCTGGCTTTTCCTCCTGAAATAAGTGAATGGTATATGTGTGTTTGATTAAAGTGAGATTGTAAACCCCTTAAAGTTGCTTTCCTTAGAAAAGCAGATCAAAGGATCTGTGCTGGCAGTCCTATGTGCTGGTGTTGTTGGTCTTACACAGCCACAGTAGCAACAAGCAGCATTGTTGTTACAAGACCCCAGGAGCAAGGGGCTTCCAGGCTGCCTAAGGAGGCACAAACTAGCCCAAACCAGAAACAGAGCAGGTCAAGGCTTCCAGCTTGTGAGTGACCACTGAACTTCCAGTCTAGGTGAGAGAGAGAAGCTCAGTCTCAAAAAAGAAAAGAAAAATTAAAGTTTGAAGAACTTAATTACACAATCTCTTTTCTGATAAAAAAGCTATTAGCCTTTTGAATTAGCAACCAAGTCAGGCTGCAGAACCTTTGTCTTTAAAAAAATTATTCTCATCCATCTGGAACAACAGGCAGAGGTAAGAACAAGTAGACCTTCTACCCTCAGGCTTCTATTATTGTATGGCCCGAGGAACAGGTGGCAGCTCAGTTTTGCTTAGAGCTAACGTTTCCTACCTTAGCTAAGACTTTCTCAATGCCACGATTCATTTTCTGTCCAGCTTCCCCTCTCTGTACGATGATTACAACATCTTCTTACAAACGAGAGCTTTTTTCTGCTTTGAATGTCTGCCTTATTAACCTGGGCATGAGCTGGACTGCCCATCACAGTTCACTTTCTATCACTAACAGAGCTTATTAGGTCCCTGATTGAAGAAAAAAAAACCCTGTCTTCTCCTCAATTAAATGAAATGTCACTTGGAAAAGAAAAGTAGACATCCTCGAATGAGGGTATTACTCTCTGGGCAGAAGCAAAACTAAGGCTTTAGGAAGAATCAAAAGTGAAGACTGATTATTTGGGCAGCACAGACTGAGGCACCTCCTTCGATGGCCCCTGAATGAGGAAACTTAGTACTGCAGAAAGAGCCCTGGTTTTAGAGCCAGAAGATCTGGGTTCAAATCATCTCCTATTTTTGAAAATAATTTCTTATTGATATATTTTGTTTTCACAGTGCCTAAATTTCTCCCTGCAGCCTTCTCAATCCCGCTACCAGCAAATGATCCTATACAATGAAGAAAATTTCTCAACAAAAAAGAAAAAAAAACCCAATTATCCAAATGGATCAATACAGCCAAAAAAAAAAATCCGGGAATATACACAAGGTTCCACACCTATGGACCCCTCATCTCTGCCAAGGGGTGTACTTGTGTGTGGGTGTCATTTTGGGGGAGAGAGAGAAAGGAGGGCATCTTCACATACCTCTTCTCTAGGGCTAGGCTTGTTTTTTTGTCCTTTTGCAACGTTCACTATGATTGTTTTGTGTTTATTTTTTCCATTCGCATTGTCATAATCCCTGTCTATAATGGCCCTGCGTACCTCAGTCTGCATCAGTTCATGGAAGCTCTCCAGACTTCATCATATTCATTATTTCTTGAAGCATAGTAACAATCCATTATATTTCTATACCACAGTTTGTTTAGCTCTTCCCCAAGCGATGGGTATCTACTTTGTTTCCAGATCTCCACTACCACAAAAAGCATTATTGTTAATGTCTTGTTGTATTTAAGGATTTTCTCCTTTTCAATGACCTCTAACTCCACCTCTGTCAACTACTGTCTGTATAACATTGGACAAGTCACTTTAACCACTCTGTGCCTCAGTTTCCTTACCTGAAAAATGAGGAGGGCTGGGCTTGATGGCCTCTGAGGTCTCTTCCAGTTCTAGTTCTATGATCCCATGTGGGGCTGGCTAATAGGATGCTCTGGAATCCTTCCCAACCTATCAGCATATGGTTCTGGGGCTCTCTGCTATCTATAGACTATATATAACTATGCTTTCTCGCTTAACCACCAATAGCCAATTGGGGAATGCTCAGCTTCCAAGAACCACTTAGGGACATTCAAGATGAGCCTGCAACACAGGCTGACTGAAGCAAGTTAGCAATTGTATTATTGACTTCGGCTGAACACAACAACAAACCCATTAGTGGAACCTATTAACATAGATGAGGCTTGAAAACTTTGCTATAATTAAACTACCAATTTACAGAGAATTTTCATATGACATTAGATAACAAAATGTTTTATATACTTTGTATATAGTACATAATAATAGCTTTTTCTAAAGGAGAAAGAGAATATAAGAAGAGGGAAAGCCTGTTCTGGTGGGAAGAACCCTGAACTCTGAAGCAGGAAACCTAGGTTCTAGTTCACTTTCATGGGATCAAAGAGCTAGAGTTGGCAAGAACCTTAGGGGAAAGGGAATGAGTTTTTATATGGCACCTACTGTGTACTTTGTAATTATTAGTTCATTTGATCCTTATTCAGTCATTTTTTCAATTTTGTCCTACTCCTCATGACCCTATTTGGGGTTTTCTTGGCAAGGATACTGGAGTAATTTGCCATTTTCTTCTCCACCTCATTTTACAGATGAGGAAACTGAGGCAAACAAGGTCATAGCTAGGAAGTGTTAAGGACGGATTGAAAATGAGTCTTCCTGACTCCAGACTTGGCATTCTATCCACTGTGCCACTTAGCTGTGCTTATGAGGTAGATGCTATGATTATCTGTGCTTTACCATTGGAGGAAATTAGGGTAAACAGAGGTGAAGTGATTTGCCTGAGGCCAGATTTGCACTCAGGTCTTCCTGATTCTAGGCTCAGCACTCTATTTACTGAGAAACCAGCTGCCTCTAAGATGAGCTTAGAGGTCATCTAGTCCAGCCCCCTCACTTTATATATGAGGAAACTTAGATCCAAAGAGAGGATTGAATTTTCCCAAGATCAAACAAGTAGTAAGACATGCAAGTCTTGAGAAATGAGCTTAGGTTTTTGATGCTGAATCTGGTGCTCTCTCCACAACACAACATCGCTTATTAACTTATTAACACTTATTAGTGCTAGAAACTTGGATAAGTAACAATGTCTCTGGACCTCATTTGTAAATTGAGAATAAAAACAAACTGACCTGGAAAGGAGTTGGGGCTGAACCAGATGTTCCCTTGTAGTTCTTAGGTCTAGGATTTTTTTTAACCTTAAAAGGCAGAAATAGATAATGGTGGGAGATAGTACTTGGTACTTGGGTGGTGATGGAGGAGGAAGTGATAAGCTAGACAAAGACAAGGGTGCCCTGGAAAGGGAGGCAAAGAAAAAGGTACATTTTGCAATGTGAGCTTCTACTTACCTTTAGAGGCAAGCTTGGTATAGTGGAAACACCACTGGGTTTGGAACCAGGAGACGTGGATTTGATTCCAAGCTCCATCACCTCTTATTGCCTATTTACCTCTTTGTAACGTAATAAAATTGCAGAGAAGTAATAAGGAAGCACTTCCTCTTGGGAGAGCAGTGGAGACTGTGGTAGTGGAATGTGGTTGACTCTGACAGACATGGCTGTTTTGTCAGTGGACCTTACTTAACTGTTGTTCTTTGTTGTTATGAGGAAGGCTTAGTTTGGGTGAGGATTGGGTGCAGTTTAGAAAAAATTATAACTGGTATAAAAAACAAAAGGCAACAGTAAGACTCCAAAAAATAACGAGTAAATTGGACTAGGGAGACAGTGAAGTTTTATGGAAAGTGCATTGGCTTCAATGTCAAAAGACCTACGTTCAAATCCCTTCTCTGATGATCATGGGCTCTGGGGAATTCATTTAATTTCCCTGGGACTCAGTTTCCTCCTCTGTAAAATGAGATTAGATGACCTCTAAGGGCCCTTCCAGCACTAAAGTCCTATGATTCTATACAATTTTTTAAAAACACACTTTAGAAAAAAATTAGAAGAGTGGCATTTGGCCCAAATATCCGTAATTAATATTTTTTCATCCATATATTTCAGTATCTCCCACATTCGCATCCCAGTTGAGCTGCACAAAGGTGTTTTACATAATTCATGTATAAAATGAAAGACTAAATCATGGAAATTAATGTAAAATGGAAAGTTCACCATCCTGTAGCAAAGTGAACTCATGACTAGCCATGAAATCTGTGCCATATGCCTGAAAATGCTGGTGTGACCGAGCCCTGAAGATGTTGGTAAACATTGTTAAACATTCATTAAACTTCAGAAGCAGAGTGCTGTGTAAATTCAAATTAAAAAGAGATATTACAAAACCTT
The DNA here is from genome assembly GCF_011100635.1 of Trichosurus vulpecula. NCBI lineage: Eukaryota > Metazoa > Chordata > Mammalia > Diprotodontia > Phalangeridae > Trichosurus > Trichosurus vulpecula. The sequence goes on along the minus strand of NC_050581.1, from coordinate 44,460,484 downwards.
CCTAGCAACGTCTGAATATTCCTGAGAAGAAATATAAATGTGAAAACTCTCAGTAAATCTAGTTCTGATGCATTCCCTCTGTCTCCAGAGAGCTGGAGAGACAAAATGAATGAAGACAATAACAACAGCTAACATTTTTCTGAGGTCTGAGGTTTCTAAAGCACTTTACCAATATTTTCTCATTTTACGGGAGCATGGGGACTATTGTCATCCCCATTTTACCAACAAGGAAATTGAGGCACACACCAAGGTCAAGTGACTTTCCCAAGGTCACACATATAGTAAGCAGCTGACGTCGTATTTGAACTCGGGCCCTGTCCTCTATCCACTGCACCACCTAGCTGCCTCTGGCTGATGTGCTAGACCTAGAGTCAGGAAGACTATGGCTCAACTCCTTTCTTTGCTATTTACTATCTGTGTAATCACAGAAAAGTCAAAGTCTCTGAATTTCAATTTCTTCATCTGTAAAATAGGGTGGTTGAATTAGATTAACTCCAAGGTCCCTTCAAATTCTAAATAAGGTCTCTAGGAATTAAAATGAGATGACAGATACACAAAATTCATTGCAAACCTTAAAGTGTTATATAAATCTATTATCATAATATTATAACAAATGCTATTAGTAATAATCAATCTATGATGCTTGATTCTACTTTGAGAAAGGATCCATTATATAGAAGTTATTCTAAGGACATTTGGGGAAAGGGAATTATCAAGGATCCCCTGTCCTTACATCTCATGCCAGGAGTCTAAAGGGCATTCCCTACAATCTGTTTCATATTTTCAAGGGATGTGGCTCTCCTGCCTCCTCTTTCTGGTCGTTTTCCTTTCCTTGTCTGGGAGTTTGTTTTTCTTGTAATTTTCAATATGAGTCATAGAATCATAGAGAATTAGGTTGGAAGAGGACCTTAGAAATTACCTACTCATCACATCGGAGATCTGAAGCCTGAAAGGAAACCTAGCTGTCAATTAGTCCAAACTCATTATGCGTCGGATAAAGAAATTGAGGCCACAACCACGAATGCAAACGGCAGAGCTGGGACTCAAGCCCAGGTTCCCTGGTTTCCAGTCCAGTGCTTTTCTCTTTAATAAGGGACAAAACAGAACTTCTCTTTTCAAAGAAACGCTCCTGTTGCTACGCTATGTTAAAAGCGGAATTTTGGGAAATGGATACTAAAAAGGCCCTCCTGCTATTACAGGAACAATTAAAGGGACAGCGTGTAACCTCGGAAACACTGTGAACACGAAGTTCACGGCATTACGCGAGGCCTCATTCACTACTGGAGAAAGAGCACCCGGCCTGAAGTTAGGAAAAGCAGGGACCAAGTCCCAGAGCTGCAAATGAAAAACAGCACCAATAGTAATAACTAGAATTTATATAATGCTTTAAGGTTTGCAAAGCGCTGTATAGAAGAACCCTGTGAGTAGAGACTGAGGTGGAGACAAGTAATAGCAGAGACAGGAGTTGAACTCTGATCTTCCTGACTCAAAGTTCTGTGCTCTTACCCAGATATGTCTGCTTCAGCAGAGGAATAAAGGTCTTTGCAACCCAGGCCTGGGAAATGGCCTCTCAGCCTTCTCCAACAGACCTTGATCACCTTCATCAGCAGGCAGTCTATAGGCATTCAATAGTAACTGAACATCAGCCATGTGTTCCCAGCAAAGGTGTGCTGGGATTAAAATATAATTGGGAAATATTTAACAAAATAAACAAAAATGCAACAGAACACAAATAATGTTAATATGTGGTTTTCTTTCTTTTTTTTTTTTAGAGGCAGTCAGGGTTGGGTGACTCACCCAGGGTCACACAGCTAATAAGTATCTGATTTGAGCTCAGGTCCCCCTGACTCCAGGAGAGGTGCTCTACCCACTGCACCACCCAGCTGCCCCTTAATACGTGGCTTTCTAAGTCAACGTGCAATGCAGGAATCTTCATGTACAGTTTAATGGTTCCTTTTCTATTTGAGTTTGACACCATTCCTATCCTCTTATCACTCAACTGACTTGTCACAAATCATCTATCTTCCCTGGAACTTGATTTCCTCATCTATAAATTGAATGGAGGAGTGTGAGGGGTAGCCTAGATAATCTGTAAAATCCCTTCTGGCTCTAGGAGTCTATGAATTCTGTTATATCTAGTATCTGGCTTCAGCAATCATCCTCTTTCTTTTTATGCATCATCACTCTTCTTTTGCCTGCAAATGTGTTCAGGTTACCCAACTCCTAAAATAAAAATTAATAGATCTCCCCGTCTGCCTTCTCGACCAATTTCGTTTATTCTCTTTAGCTTCCAAACCTTAAGAAAAATTGTCTATACCTGACACCACCACTCACTCATGACCCATTCCTTCTTCAACCGCTTATATGGTACCTTCTGCCCTGTCGTTCCACTCCTATTCTCTCAAAGGTCACCAGTGGCTTCCTAATCACAACATTCAATGACTTTTCTGTGGCTCTCATCTTCCTTTACTCTGTAACATTTAATGCTGTTGACCTCCCCCCTTTCTGGATATTTGCTTCTCCCTTGCTCTGAGACAATAGCTCTTTGTCTCCTTCTTCCAGTTAGATGATACAGCAGATAGAGTGCTAGACCTGGAGTCAGGAAGGGCTGAGTTCAAGGCCAGTCTCAGATACTAGCAGCATCACCCCTAGGTAAGGCCTTTGACCCATGCCTCAGTTTCCTTATCTGTAAAATAATATTAGCTCCTATCTTTCAGGGTAGTTGTAAGGATAAGATGAGGTATTTGTGAGGTACTTTGCAAATATTAAAGAACTATAGAATGTTATTATTATTATTAATTATAATTATTTATTATTATAATTATATTTAACATAATATAATAATATGATTATTATATAATTACTTATCTTGCCCTGAGTTTTCTTATTCATAAAATGATGATCTCTAAAATCCCTTTCTTTCCACTCCAGTCCTACAGCCAAGACAGCAGGGACGGGAGCAGAAACCAGACTCTGGTTGGTAGAGAGCCGATTACCAGCTTTGACTGTACCCTTAGCACACCTTTGCTGGGAACACACGGCTAATGTTCGATTACTATTGAATGACTACAGACTTCCTGCTGATGAAGGTGATCAAGGTCTGTTGGAGAAGGCTGAGAGGCCATTTCCCAGGCCTGGGTTGCAACGACCTTTATTCCTCTGCTGAAGTAGTCATCAAGGACACCTCTCTCTCTTTAGTTTGGACCTGAAGGCTGCTTCGCATCAAACCAAATTGAGGTCACCAACTCAATCTCCCCTTTCCATCTCCCCTCCCTTGCTCCAAAGAGCCCACGGCAGATGGTAGCTGTTTTCAATCACTACCCTCTATCTTCTTCCTAATTAAGATGCCTATTCTTTTACCAGGGACTCTCAGCAGATGGCAAATTGTTACCTGAGTTAGTTGTCAAATAATCCTTAAAGGGTAATGGAAAACAGGCTTCAAGGTGTGGTCTTTTCCACTCTCTGTGCCAAGGCTGAACACACAAGGAAGGAGACATTGGAAGAAATATTCTGCTGAGCTGACTTGCATGGGGAGTCCTAAAACAGTCATTTCAAAAAATGCGTATGGAAAACAAACTTGTAGTGGAAGACCCCTCCCACACGCTATGCTCACACTTAGGTCTTGACATATAGCTGACCACCAGCCCTTTTGCATTCAAATTGGTATTGATTTATGAGATGGCTTTAGGATTCTGGGTCCTATTGGAGTTTTCTGGTTGGAGTTAAATGATAGCAAAAAAAACCCAATTAATAAACACTTATTAAACATCTACTATATGCTAGGCACTGTTTTTAGTGCTAGGGGAACAAAGCAAAATGAAACAGTGCCTGCTTACAAGGAGCTTACATTCAAGCAGGGGAGACAACATCTACATATATAAATGTATATGACATGTATAAAAAATAAGCCCAAGTTCAGTAGGGAGGGAGAAAGAGAGGCACCAGCAGCTAGGAAATGTGTCAAGTAAGGCTTTTCAGCAGAGCAAAACATAGAGAGGGCACAGAGTGGCATCATAGGAGCTGGGTTCACCTTTGGCACTTCTTACCTTTGTGATCTTGGACAAGTGATTTCACTGCCCTGGGCCTCAGTTTCCCAATCTGACAAATGAATAGGTTAGACTAGATGGCTTCTGAAAACCTTTCCAGTTCTAGATCTAAGATCTCAGGCAAAAGGTGGTGTTTGAGCTGAGCTTTAGAAGGAAGCTAGGGACTCTTTCAATCTTTTGCAGTAGGCTTCCTCCACACTGCTAGCCTGTTAATCCCTCACATCTTCTCTTCTTTGCAGAATATTAGGCTGCGGTCCTCACCCTGCCGCTCCCATCCCAACACAAACACATGCTGAATTGTAGAGGCCCATAGATGCCAAACACATGTTCTCACCCTCACCTTTTGTAACAACAGTGTTGCTAGCAGATGTTGTGGGGGTGAAAGACCAACAACAAAATCACACAGGAGAGCTGCTAGCACAGGTCCTTTGATCCACTTTTCTAAGGAAAGCAAGTTAAGTGGTTAACAATCTTACTTTAATTAAACATACATATATCATTCACTTAGTTCAGGAGGAAGAGGCCAGCACCCAGAACTTCAGAGAGAATACAAACAGAAATTACAAGCATACATTATATAAATAGAGCAAATAAACATGAATCAGCACAGGCTTCTAGCTGTCTGTTCAAACAATACACCAACAGTTACCAGAGAGAGAAGCACCAACATCTGGGTTTTCAAAGCCGGGGGAGCTACTTCAACGGCTACCCAGAGTCTCGTCACCAACACTCTTTCAATGAGTGTGCCCCCAAAGGTAAAATGCTTACCTCTGAGTTTTTATACACTTCTTCAGGGTCAAAGGGCGTCACAACTATGCGATTCAAACCCATGTGACTTAGGCCTTCCCTTGATGTAAGCAGGTCATCAAAGACTCCTGATTCAATCAAAGATTCCTTAGTGCTGAGAAGCGCTCCAAAACAAATACAACAAAGAGTCCACTTTGCTTGCCATTACATTTGAAAGGAAAGACTCATCAAAAATACTTGGTTATCTCAGCATTCCAAAAGAGAAAACAGTAAAAAAAAGTCCCACCCTAATTACCATAAAACCTTTCTTCTGGGTTGTGGTTCTGCTCTCACCATTAAACTTCAGGGATAAGGAAGGATAGAGGGTATTCTCATTGTCCCTCTATATTTGTAACCTGAATAAACATACTGGTAGGAGCTTTTCGTTTTTATCTTTTTCTGGTGCCAGAAACCACTTTTAGAGTTTAAAATTTTCACCTACATAACTGCTAACGGGGCAACATGGCATTTAGTACATAGAAAGCTGGTCTTAGAGTCAGAAAGACTTGGGTTCAAGTCTTGCATTTGACACATAACATGTGAATCATTTAATTTCTCAGTACCCCTCAGGCAACATTGTCTAAGACTCTACTTTGCAGAAAAAAGTGCCCATCTGCATTGGTATAGGGAGTTGCTCTCCAGGAACCCTGTACTAATGATTTTTTTTTTCTAAAGGCAAATATGTACAGTCAACTCTCAACTAATTTATGGGGCTGACAAAAAAGGCAAAAGAAGGGGAGTAGGGGATCATGCCAACCAAACTCTCATCTTTTTTTTTTCAAATCCTCATCTTAAAGAGGAAGAAACTTGGCCTAGAAAGGTGAAATAACTTACCCAAGGTCTCACAGCTAGTTCCAAAACAAAATAATCCAACAGTCATTTAAACTTGGATTTGAATCACCCTATATCATCTTCTTCTTTTTTTATGTTTGGCTTAGTCTGACATTAAAGTGAATTTGCTTTCCCTGAACACACACCAGCTGTTGTTAGGGAAAGGCAGCCCAACTGTGTATTAGATGGCAGGGAGAATCCCCCAGCCTGGGACTAAACATTTTCTGTGGATAAATTACTATGTCTTGAATAGCAGCAACATCAGGGTTGACTTAGCCTGTGCTACAGTGTAGTAGAAAAGGGGGAGGGGAGCTTTCTCTAGGACACCTAGGGATCTAAAGCACACACAATGTCCAAATCTTCCCCTTTCCTGGCCAGGTGTGACATGGAGTCTCTTCATTTTGCTAACCTTTGCTCTCATTAGAGAGCATACTTTGAAGAGTTGTGTGCATCTCTGTAATGTTAATGGAATAGGAATATCTTCCCTATCCATTAATAGGCCTATGTGACCACATGTGTTCATTCACAGTTGTGATACATCCTGAGTCACATAGAGCCCATTGGGGGAGGAACTTGCTTAAGGGAAGCTTGCTTGAAAGAAGGCTTTCACACCTTTTGGTACTAGGCTAATTAAGCACTGAGTCACAAGAGTTGTGATGCCTTCTGGCTCTAAGAAGTGTATACATGTTCCAAGGTTGGTAGTTTGCTTTGGGGGTTCGCTTATGAGAAGGACCTTTCGATTCTCTAGATGGGACTCGGAGTACCTGTTTGTTTAGAGCCCTCTGACTACTCGGATGTATCTGTGCTCCCCCAATCCAGCGGTGTATGTAGGTGGTTGTATTACTTTATTCAGACAGTTGGAGCCCTGTCTGTTGATCTCTGTGCTAATTTCTCTGCTTGTATTTTCTGCAGTTTCCCCTTGTATCAGTAAGGCAATGATAACAATGTAGATGATAATTGTCAAAATGTCTATGTAATTCTGTATTGCAAAGTATACGAGACTCTCCACAGGGAAGGTAGAAAAAGTAAAACATTTATTGAGACACCAGAGAACCCTATCCGACAAGCCATTTATCCAATCTATCGGAGCAGTAAGATGTTCCATACACAATATCACAACTTGGAGACTTGCCAAAACCTTTCTGACCCCTCGCTGGGGAATTCCCAAAAACAAAGTCACAGTACAGCTAAGTCAGCCTGTTCAGTTCTAACAAACATGACGGCGGCCATTGGTAGCCATTGGCAGCCATGACTGCTCTCCCTCTCTCTCTCTCTCTCAGCATTTCCTGTGACATAACTTCCTTTTCCTGTCAGGAAGCTCCTCCCACCACATGTGACTTGGGCCTCCTGTGACATAAGCATGGCATGTGGAAAAGATCTTCAAATCTAAATTGCTACTATACCCCTGAACTAGACAATGTAATTAAAAGAAGACTGTTGACCCCTTTAAAAAGTTGTCTTTCCTTTAAAAGCAGATCAAAGAACCTGTGCTAACAGGCCATCCTGGGTGTGTCAGGGTGCTTGCTGTTACAATCCCTCAAGTGGAAAGGTCACACAACCCTTAGCTTAGTTACACCACCTAAGGTTAAACCCAGTGAGGCTGCTGCATGCTTCATTTCCCACAATCTGCCCTCCTTATACTGGATTCCACCATGATCCTCTCCCAGGAAACTCATTATCCTATCAGATTTCATCAGCTTTGGTCCGCTTGCCTCATCAGCATCCTCACCTGTGGCTCCAAGAAGCTGTAGCATGCACAGTAGCCACACCCAGGTAAAACCATCTCAGCAGATGGGCTAAACCAGGGTGAGGGTAATCAATGGGCCTCAAACCTGTCAGTGAATTAGTGATGTGTCTACCCCAGGCGTGTGAAGACTTTCCTCTGCAGAATGGGTGGATGAGAACAATTTGTTCCAATGGCCATACCATGGAGCGCTTAGAGCTTGGTCAGACATGGAAGATGCCAAAGTCATCCACTACAGCCTGATCCACCGCCAGCCATCTGGCTTTTGTCTTGCCACTGGACTCCAAAGACTCTGAAAGAGAGAGGCTAATGACTCACTTAAATCCAGTTCCTGCACAAGCGAAGACATCACCCTGCGATGTCATTGGTCCTCTTCGAAAGGAAGGACAAACAACACCCTGTGCACCTCTGACTAAAGGAATGGAAGACAACACAAAGAATGCCTCCCAAAGACTCCATTTAAAGAGGGCAACCAGACCAGCTAACTTCTTTTCCCACCAGCTGCACTCTTTAGACTAGGCACCATCGTGCCCCCATACTGGGTATCTTCTCCCCCTTCCCTTTTTAGCTTGCTTTTGTGTGTTAGCTTTCCCCCATTAGATTGTAAGCTCCTTGAGGGCAAAGAATGTCTTTCTTGTCTCATTTGTATCTGTCTTATTTTGTATTTGTATTTGTCTTATTTGTATCCCCAGCACTTAGCACAGTGTCTGGATCGTAGTAGGCACTTAATAAGTATTTATTAGCTGACTACAGTAGATCTCCCAGGACTCAGGGGTGGGGAACCTGCAGCCTCAACGCCATATGTGGCCTTCTAGGTCCTTGGGTGTGGCTTTTTGACTGAGTCCAAGTTTTATAGAATAAATCCTTTTATTAAGGGGATTTGTTCTACGGAATTTGGATTTAAAGGTCTGCAACTTGAGGACCTAGAGGGCGGCATGAAGCCTCAAGGCTATAGGTTCCCCACCCCTGCTGCCTAGCTTTTCTGTGTAAGGGATTTCTTCCCCCTTCTTTCTTATATTGAAATATTGAAAATATTCTTATATATTATATACTTCTGACACATACTGGCTCTATCACCCAGGGCAAATAACCCAATCTCTCAATTCCCCAAGCAACTATAACTTACAAGACCATAAGGTGCCACCCAGCATTGATAAAGGGAGTTTCCTCACCTGGGAATTCCCTATACTGATGAAATCACAGGTCTAGGCTTCCTCAGTCCCTTTCCTATCCTCTCATGCTGGTCTTAAAGAAAAGATGGAGACATGTAGGGTCAGAACGACATATGATTAAGGAGACTCAGAATTAATTGAATGGCCAAAATCAAAAGCCCTGCCCAAAAGCCTGGGTTGATTGGTTTTTTTTTTTTGACTGATCTAATATCTGTTAAATTAAGTGGTATAAATAAAACGCTAACTGTCCTCTTGTACTCATTAATGACCCAATGTCAACTTGGAAAAAGATATCCGATAAAGCACCTCAGGGATCTGTCACCGGCTCTGTGTTGTTTAATAAATTTGTCAATGACCTGATTAAAATCCTTGGAAGCCTCCCTCAACCTGCCTTTCCAGCCTTGTTTCATGTTACTGCCCTCTCTCTGCACACAGTGTGTCTACAGCCAGCCCTACCTTCTTGCTCTTTCTCATCTATAATATCTCATCTCTTGTCTCCATTTCTTTGCATCGATCGTCCCCTCATGCCTAGAATGCACTCCTTCTCCACTCTTCTCCTTAGCTTGCTTAGTCTCCTTCAAGGCTCAGCTCAAGGACCGCCTTCTTTCTTTCTATACCACCTTCTGGTATAGCGGCTGAGGACTTTGTTGATCCCACCAGCTGCTAGTGCATTCCCCTCCCGCCAAATCATCTTGTACCTATTTCTCATCTCCCCTGAGAAAACTAAGTTCCTTGAGGGTATAGAAGCTATTTTCACTTTTGTTTTCGCATCTTCAGGGCCTGACATGGTACCTGGCGTATGGTAACAATTGGCCAAATGCTTATCGATTATAAAATTAAAAACTAGTACTTACATAGCTCTTAAATGCTTAATAAAGCACTTAATAAATATTATCTCACTTTATCATCACAACAACCCTGAAAGGTAGGTTCTATTATTATCCTCATTTTACTGACAAGGAGACTGAGACACAAAGAGGTTAAGTGACCTACCCAGAGTCACACAGCTAACAGGTGTCTGAGGTTAAGATTTGAACTCAGGTCTTTTTGATTCCAAGTCCAGCACTCTATCCATGCTACCATCTATTTCAGTTTCTTCATCTACAAAATGAAGGTAATATCGCCTACCTCACAGGCTTCTTGTAAGGATCCAATAAGATGATGTCTGTAAAGCACCTTGCAAACCTTAAATGGGCAGTATTTACTTGACAGGATTGTTGTAGGGATCAAACAAATTAATGTATGTAAAGTGTTTTGTGTATTTGAAAGCTGTATGTAAATGTCAGTGATTATTATCATCACACATCAAGCTGGAGTAAAGGGAGAGGTCAGCAGGCGCTAAATTTGAGGGTCGAAGCTGAGCTAACCGAGCCTCGTCCAAGGTAGGTCCTCTGGAAGACTGTCTCCTATTCCCTTCCTTCTCCCACTGTGACCTGAAGTCCAGTTTACTCAGAGTCCCAAGGACCACCCTGGTCATATGCTTTCTTATTATCTTCATTCCCTGTTGCTCCTGACCCCGAGTGTTTAGCTTTTGCCTCTGAGTAATACACAATAGGCTTTTATTAGAATATATCTCACACATACAGTAATAATAGCCTATTGCCTTATGCAGTACTAATCTGCCTGATTCTTTTGTGAAACCCACTCTGACTTTAACTGACAACCACAAACCCCCCAAATCCTCCTAAGGAAACTCTTCAGTCTGTTCAAAATAAATCAGGCTGGAAAAGTAGTCACTATCAATAATTTTTCCCTGGACCCAAAGTCAACATGCTTTCCTCCTTTATCCTTGCAACCTTTCTCCGACAGAATGGACTGGACCTGTTTTTCTTCTAGGATATTATGATTGGCCCATCAATTATCTCCCTGGGGATTATTTCCTTTATCCATTACCTGTGGTATATTTAAAAATCAGAGGCTTATTTCCCTCCTATCACACAGCATGAGCCCAGGCTACCTTTCCCTAATGGAAGTTGGTTGCATTCCCAGAAAAAAACAAATTGGTCTGCTTTTTCTGGGGAAAAGATAAATACAACATAATGCATTTCAAAGTTAAGAAGGTAGATTTTTGGATTACCCATCGGCGTTTGAATTATCTATACTATTGCTCCCCTCTATTGACACGAATCAGAGTTGACTGTATAATTTTTATTCCAATTATAATGGAATATTCCAATTATAAAGGCAATTTGAATGGAGATATGTACAGGACCTGAGATTTCATCAGTATGGGAGTTCTCTTCACTTATACAAATTGGAATCTATCTATAATTCATAGTTTTTGAGAGCTATCTGAGGCTCAGATAATTTAAGCAACTTGTCCACTGTCATATAATTAGTAAGGGTCAGAGGTAAGAGAGACTTGACTCCCTGACTCCAAGCCTAGGACTCTATCCACCCTACCGCACTATCTCCCTCCAAACAGATATGACCACATATTGTTTTTGTTGTTCAGACATTTTAGCTGCATCTGACTCTCTGTGATGGCATTTGGAGTTTTCTAGACAAAGATTCTGGAGTGGTTCGCCACTTCCTTCTCCAGCTCATTTTACAGATGAGGAAACTGAGGCATACAGGGTTAAGTGACTCGCCCAGGGTCACACAGCTAGTAAGTGTCTGAGGTTGAACTTTAACTCAGGTGTTCCTGACTTCAGACCCGGCACTCTGTCCACTGCGCCACCTAACGGCCCCTATGACCAAATATACTTAAATCAAATTATCTTCCCATCCCCTCAAGCATGATTAGGTAGAACAAAAGCCTATAAGAACATAGCCCATAGAGTGGGTTTAGTGTTATAATACCAGCATCATGAATCAGGCATCACATTTAGAGCAGAAGGAAATTTCAATGCTGAGATAAGCAGCTTCCAGTAGTTAAATCTTGCCTTTAGAAACAAACAAAATAGACAGAAATGGACAAAATAGAGTGTTGGCCCAGTGTGGGAGAACGCACTCAGTTGGGAGCCAAGAGGACTGCAAGCCACATGACCCTCATGGTCACTTGTCTAGTAATTTAATAGATGACATAAGAAATGGCAACTGAGAATAAGAAGTAGTCAGAATCCTGGGAGTTCCCTTCTCTCTTCTGGGTGGCACCTTCCTCTATTCTCAATTTTCAGAATCATAGGCCCCTGGGAGTTGCCTCTGCCAGAGGTCAAGTCCAACAGGAAGGAACTGACCTCTCTTGAGGCCAGGTAGAATGTTTGGCCTTGGCCTGACTTCATGTCTCCATTTCTCACATAGCCCTCAGGGAATGAAGTCTAGGTGTCCAGCGAGTTCCATCTGTTTTCCAAGGTACTGAAAGTTCCCAGATAGGGTTCAGGTTGTTTTCACCATTCTGCTGAGGACCCCCTCTACCCACTTCTCCTCTTTCTAACTAAGAATTATGCATGCATCGGATAGCATTCCTCACTTTGAGCAAATCCTAGGACATGAAAACCCAGATTTGCACAAAATAAATTAACAGAGGATTACTCACTTCACAAAAGGATTCAACATAGGATATCCTTAAAAGAGAACAACCCCTAAGGCATTAAAAATTATTTCATTAAAGGGACAGAGTCGAAGGAGAAAATTGAATAAAGGGGGACAGGATAGGGTGGAGGGAAATATAGTTAGTCTTTCACAACATGACTATTATGGAAGTGTTTTGCATAATGATACATATATAACCTACATTGAATTGCTTGCCTTCTCAAGGAGGGTGGGTGGGGAGGGAAGAAGGGAGAGAATTTGGAATTCAAAGTTCTAAAAACAAATGCTAAAAAAATTGTTTGTACATGCAACTGGGAAATAAGATATACAGGCAATGGGGTATAGAAATCTATTTTGCCCTACAAGAAAGTAAGGGGAAAGAGGATGGGGGGGGTGGAGTGGGGAAAGGGGCAATTAGAATACATGACATCTTGGGGTGGGGCGGGGAGAGTAGAGATAGGGAGAAAATTTGTAACTCATAATCTTGTGGAAATGAATGTTGAAAACTAAAAATAAATTTTTAAAAAAGAAAAAAGTATTTCATTTACAAAACCATGTGTTTCTGAAAAACTGGATTGGCACAGTGCTATCTATGTATACTCAATAAATACTTGCTAATTGATTGAATCACCTACTCAAAAATAGTAATAATATAAAAAATAATAATAGGTGACCTTTATATAGTGCCTCGAGGTCTGTGAAATGCTTTACATATGCTGATTTGAACCTCACAATAACCTTGTTAGGCCACATCTTTTTTTTTTTTTTATTCATGCATAAATTGGATTTAAGTGAGGCATAGTTGCTCAAAGTTGTCAGCCTCACTCTCTCTTCCAGAGTCATTGGAGTTCAGTGGCAGGACAAAAGTCAAGATGACTGCAGATGGCCCAGGATATGGTGGATGACCTTGGCTTCTTCAGTTCTGCCACCTTCACGGTCTGGTGGAATAAATTGTTCACATCTACCTATTCCTTCAGGGAAGTCTTCATAGGATTGGGGTAGACACCCCCTAACTCACTGATGGGTTTGAGGCCTCTTGGTTACTCTCAACCTGATTTAGCCTGTTTGCTGAAATAGTTTTACCAGGTGTGGCCGCTGCACATACTATAGCATCTTGGAGCCACAGGTGAGAGTTGGGTGGCAGGTAGATACCAAAGGTAGATGAATAGCCCTATAAGGGGGTTGGTAAGCTCTCGCACCACAGGTTCTAGTCTTCCCTTCATACCCCTTAATCCCCCACCTTAAGAGGTGAAGTCTGGGGTGTTATCACCCCCATTTTGCAGAGGAGAAAACCAAAGCTCAGAGATGATGTCAGTTGATTTGCCCAAGGTCACACAGAGTTAGGATTTGCACCCAGGCTTTTTTGCTTTTAAGTCCAGCTTATTTATCACACTGCCGCTGAATAAAGCAAAGCACGCATGTAGAATGAGTGCCTCTTGAACTGTTTCCATGGCACATGGGCTAATGCCACCACGTGAGCACAGAGTAGTACAAATCAGGTGTTATGAGGTTATCGAGCGTGTGCTTCGTTCGCAGGGTGAGCTACAAAGAAACTTCTATTGTTTCCCCCATAAGATCATGAACTCCTTGAGGGCAGGGACTGTCTTTTGACTTTTTTTTATATCCCTAGCAAGTGCACAATGGCTAGCACACAGTAGTCGCTTAATAAATGTTTATTGATTGACTAATCAGCCTAAACTTATTTTATTAACTTGTTATTATAAATAAAATATTTTTGAGTGATTTCCATCCCACCTCACCCCTTCTTGAAATAATCATTCGGTGGGAGTCTAATGCTTCTTAGGCAGGAAATGTGTGAGATTTAATGGGAACTCGGCACTGGGCCCCTTCTCCAGGTGGCTCTGTTACAGATGACATTGGTTCAGATTCCAACTCTGACATTTACTGGCTGTGTGACCTTGGGCAAATCACCTGATGTGAGAGGAACAATGTTGCCATGGTAACAGAGGAGGAGAATGTTAAGAGCCTAATCTCAAGCAGCCTGTTGTATATAGTAGAAGGGGCACAGAACTGAGAGTCAGACCCAGGTTCTAGCCCTGGCTCAGTTCCTAACTAAACTGGGAGGGGTTGGGCAAATCACATCATTTCCTCGGCCCTCAGTTTCTTCATCTGTAAGATAAGGTCACTGGACTAAATGATCTTTACAATCTTTTGCTGCTCTAAAATTCTGTTCAATTCAGCAAATGTTTATTAAGCCTCCACTATGTGCAAGATTCGACACTAGGGAAGTTATTTAATCTCTCAGTATCCGAGGCAATTCCCTAACACTAAGTTGTTGTGTAGATGTTGGCTAAGCTTCCGCTGGTAGAAGGAATTTCTCATCAGGGATACTCCCACACGATGAAATACAAGTCCATTAAAATAAATAAATCCATGTAAGGTACCATGGTAGGGGTGCAAAGACAAAATGAAACAAATTTTACCCTTACATTCTATTAGGGAATATACAACATATATAAATAAATAAAAGAAGTGCATTAAGTCTGTAGTCATTTCCAAAGGGGAAGAGCGCAAATAACTGGGGAGGGGGGTGGGAAAGGCTTTTTGTAGGAGGTGACACCTGGGCTGTGCATGGAAGGCAGCTAGGGACTGTCAAAGGCCAAGGAAGGGAGGAAATGACCTCCAGACATAGACTACAGCTGTGCAAAGGCACATGGCTGGCCAATGGAATTTCATGTACGGAGAACAGATGCTAGATAAGTCTGACAAGAGTACAGAAAAGGAAATAATAGAGAATACAACTGGGAAGGCAGGGTTGTAGGGATCATATTGTAGAGCTAATCCATTCATGTTTTCCCCTAGAAGAAAAAGGGCACCATCGAAGATTGGGGGTGGAGATTGTTGCAGTTTAGGGGTACTGGGAACCCTAAAATGCAAGGGTACAAGGTGGGGGTCTGCCTCAAAAGAATTTGACCACTCAAGCCTTCTTTCCATCCAAGCAGCAAGTTTATTAAGATATGGGTTGGGGGGGCCAGACTCCTAGTGAGTCTGCAGTATCTGTGATACCAATACAAACAGGCCAGATTTTAAGAATCTGCGTATTTGATGAGGATGGGACTGATATTTTTACATACAAAGACTGTAGGAAGATCTGGATGGGATCTAGGAATGGCAAGTAGCCTGGGGTGGTCCAGAGGCAACAGAAAAAGGGCCTAGATGGGTTTAAGGAGTGTCAAGTAAGCTAGTTAAGTGATCAAGATGGGCTGGGGTAGGCCAGATGCCTTGGGCAGAGGCACCAGTGATGGGAAAATTCAGGAGTGGGCTGCTTTCAAAGACACAATCTTCTTCTTTTAGGGGTTCAGGTACCCATCCCCATCAGAGATGACATAGTCATATATGTATTTTAAGCACAGCAACTTGATAGTTGTCTGGAGGATGTATGGGAGAGGGATAAGGCTGGAGGCAGTAGAGGCCACTTGGAAGGCTGTTACAATAACCCAAGCGAGAGGTGATGAGGGCTTGTATGAGTGGAGAGGAGTCAGATGTGAAAGATGTTGTAGAAGCTGGAGCAATAAGACTTAGCAATCAATCAGATAATGGGTCCAGGGGAAAGGGAAGCGTCGAGGATGATTTCAAGGAAAAGTAGTTCTAGGAGGCTAATGAACTCATTTGAGCCAAAATATTAATGGTCTCTTGCTGAGCCAAGGGTCCTAAATACAAGGGATTTTTTTTTAAACATTTACCTACAGGATTTTCCCATGGATCAGACCAGAGTGATCTTCAAGGTATCCCATGTAATGGGACAAATTTTCCCCCAGGCCACCCTTTACTTCACTGAAAACAATCCACTATTAGATAATGTGGAGGGATTTCATCAGGAGCTCAGAGCTTTTGGTACTGTACCTCTTTAGCGGGAAGATTGCTAACCACCAGGTTTACTGGCTCCATCAGGGCCAAGAGACCATGGAGGAATATGCGGGTTCATTTTCTGGATGCCTTGGCTTTGGGATGAATGAAATCAGGAGGACATTGTGACTGACCTATCTGTGTTTATACTACAAGGTGTTTGTGTCAAGCCGCAGATTTAACTGAAATCAAAATTTGTTGGAAACTCCTACGCTCTCCCACACAGTCATTGGGAGCTGACATGACAGGGGAAGAGCCAGTTGCACTCAGGGAAGACTGTTCCCAGCTCATTGCCACTGCTGAGCACAGAGCTCCACCTAATCAAGGAGCTAGCTAACTACAGAACAACCTTTATGAATGAGGGACTCCCTAGACTTTCTTTTCTCATTTCCCACTTAATGGCCAACCTATTTATGACCCTTGAGATAGAGCTGCCACATCCCCACATATGTAGTATGGCCAAGATAGAAAATCAGCCCCCATGATGTAATGTTTGACTGTGTGAAGAACGGGGTTTTATTCCTTGGCCAGTCCAAAGGGGGTGTCTTTGTGGGAGTTCTTGGAGCAAGACCAGAGGGGGAAAAATGTTTATCTGGCATTCAACCTCCACTGACAGAACTCTAATATATCTTGTTAATTAATGAAAATACTAGAATGAAAACATTAAGTGCCTACTATGTGCTAAGCATTAAGAATACATAGAAAAACAAAACAGTCCTTGCCTACAATGAACTCAAATTCTAAGCGGGAGAGAGAATGTTTATAGAAGAGTTTAGGCATACAGTAGATGGAAAAGTATGGTGCTCCACCTGGAAGGTGGATGGCAAGGCTTAGGGGTCATTAAGTATTCCCTCCCCTCCCCTGCCATCCCCTCCCCTCCCTTCTCCTCCCTTCACCCCCTCCCTTCCCTCCCTTCCACTCTCCTCCCCTCCCCTTTCTTTCCCTCTGATACATAGTGGCTATGTGACCCTGGGCAAATCATTTAACTTGGTGCTCTAGGCAGCTCCTTATGGCTATAAGTGGCAGAGAAATTCCTTGGGAGTTCCAGAGGCCAATGAAATCACAGGTCCTACCCCCCTCTCTCTATCTCTATTGCCTTTATTTTCAGACATTGCAATTAGCTGGAAGGTGAGTTATTATACAAACCTGAATTTGGACAGTTGACAGATGAATCATCCCAAGATGCTCTTCTCTGGATTTTGCAAACACTAATCCTTAACCAGAGCTATTAGAATTCATCTGCCAACAGCAGGTGCAGAATCCCTATGCTTAGGCCCCAGTTGTCTACCTAGGCTTCCTTCCAGGCCAATGCTTCATCCCTGTCATTATAACCTAGCAGTCGTCTACTGGGCTTGTTAAAATTTTATACTCCATTACCTGTAACTCTTAGAGGCTGGGAGGGCAATATGATGCCTGTAGACATCTAATGACAGGAAGTATATGGTCTGTCTACTGTCCACTGGGACAATCAGTCAATCAATAATAAACATTAATTAAGCACCTACTATATGCCAGGCACTGTGCTAAGCACTGGGAATACAGAAAGAGGCAAAAGACATTCTCTGCCTTCAAGGAGCACACAGTCTTAATGGGAAAGAGAACAAACACACATACAAATTGGTTATATACATGATAAATAGGAAATAACAAAGGGAAGGCACTAAAATTAAGAAGTATGATATATAGGAAATAATTAACAAAGGGAAGGCACTAAAATTAAGAAGTATTGAGAAGGATTCCTATAAAAGATAGGATTTTGGGGGTAGCTCGGTGGCGTAGTCAGTAGAGCACCGGCCCTGCAGTCAGGAGGACCTGAGTTCAAATCCATCCTCAGACACTTGACACACTTACTAGTTGTATTACCTTGGACAAGTCACTTAACCCCAATTGTCCTGTCTTTTCCCCCCTCAAAAAGAAAAGCTATGATTTTAGTCTAGACTTTAAGGAAGTCAGGGAAGCCTGGTGGCAGAGATAGGAAAGTATATGGGACAGCCAGAAAAAAATGCCCAGATCTGAGAGATGGAGTATCTTGCTCATGGAACAGCCAGGAGGCCAGAGACACTGGATCAAAGCGTACATATCAGGGAGTAAGATGTGAGAAGACCATGAGAAGATGAAGATTGATCCTGTATCACTTTCTTATTAATCACATTTAAAAGTAATTGATTTTGTTCTGTAACTGCTTTTCTTCCTGTATCTGCTTAAGTCATGGTTCTTTGTCTCTGAACTTAGTTGGTCACCTGGCCTCTAACAGGTCAAGTTTAGAAATCCATCTCTCCTGCTAATCACTTATCGACTCTCGCCTCAAGGAATTTTGCTATCCTTAGGGAATGTGTGTGAAAGAAAAGGAAATCTTTGCTCCACCAAGCCATCCTTCAAGGATGTCTGGTTCACTGTCCAAAACTGGGCTGCTGTCTCACACCTGGACTCAAACAATGAACACTTCTTAGTCTCATGAGAAGGAAGGGGTCGTGGCTAGCCCCCATTACCAAATTTCTAACCAATCATGTTGTTCCTTGCACCTCAGCTCTGTCACCAGTCGTGTTGTCCTTGCCGCCATGATGTCACCTACCCTGTTCTATTCTCTCAAGACTATAAAAGTGGAACTATCCTTTTGCATGGGGTCTTTGGAATAGATGGAGGCAATGCTTTGACCCATCTATTGTCAGATACCATGCCCCTGCTAATAAATGTTACGCTGCTCCGAAATCTGCCTCAGTTTACTCTTTTGTTAAAATCTCAAACACGATAACTGGAAATGTAGTTGGGGGATAGATTTTGAAGGGCTTTGAATTCCAAGCAGAGGATTTCATTTTGATTCTGGAGGTGATCAGGAGCCACTGAAATTTATTAAGCAGCCCCTCCCAAACTCCTCCATTTCTGGGTAGTGGTAACATTAGAGTTCATCATATACTTGCCCTCCTTGTGGGGATATAATGCCATCTTGGTGGTAGTCAATAGCCTGACCAAGATGATTCATTGCTTCCCCTGCACAGAACTTTTCACCATGGCTGAGGACACACATCCATTTCTCCAATTTCACAGCCTTCCCTCTTACATGATTTCTGATTAGGACCTTAATCCATCACCCTTTGCATACAGCCAGCTGTCAAGTCTAACGAACACCAGTGTTACAATAATTCTTTCACGCATCCTCTATTTTCTTCTCCCACAGCCACCAGCCTAGCACCAACCTTCATTACCACCTGCCTGGGCTATTCCAGCAGATCAGTCTATCAGGTCTTCCCACTCAACCCTTTCCCATCAAGTTCATCCCTCATATTGCTGATGGAATAAGCTTTCTTCTGCTTAGATCTGGCTGGCAACTATTGTGCTCAAAAAAAAAATTTAGTGACTCTTGACTGCCTACAAAGAAAAAAAATCAATTCCTTTACTTTTATTTCAAGAGCACCTAAGGTCTCTTCTGGCTCTGAATTTAAGATCTCGTGCTCTACCTGGCACCATCCTACCTTTCCAGTATTATCTCATTTTACTCCTCTGCATACACTCCAGCCAAACTCAACTAGCCTCTTGCCCCTGAACATGCCATATACTTTACAGAGTCTGTGACTATGCTCACACTGTGGGTTTTTTTTTAATGTTTGGCTTGTCTTTCCTACCCTTCTTTATCTGTTGAGTACTTATCTATCCTTTAAATACCAGCACAGATGTCACTTCCTTCATGAAGCTTTTTCTGATCCCCTCTCAGTAACAATCTTGCCTCTTATACCTCCCATAGCACTTTGTGATAAGTGTATTGTGTGTAATTGTGTAAGTGTGATAAGGACTTGTAACAGTGACTAACATAGCCATGTGTATTTATGTCTTATCCCACTACTAGATTATAAACTTTATGAAGACAAAGACTCAATTTTGTGTCTCCCTTAGGATCTAACACAGTGCTTTGTACACCTTAGAAGTTTGATAAATGTTCACTGAATTGAATATAATCATTTTTTGTATTCACAGCATAAGGCCCCATTTAAGAATACTAGACCAGAGACATTAGATCTCGCTGTATTTTCTGTATGTAGCCTTATGGGCAGCTAGCTGGCACAGTGGATAGAGTGCCAGATCTGGAGTTAGGAAGACTCATCTTCCTGAATTAAAATCTGGCTTCAGAAACTTCCTAGCTGTGTGACCCTGGTCAAGTCACTTACCCCTGTTTGCCTCAGTTTCCTCATTTGTAAGATGAGCTGGAGGAGGAAATGTCAAACCACTCCAGTATCTTTGCTAAGAAAACCCAAGATGGGGTCCCAAATTGTCTAACATGACTGAAATGACTGAACAGGGACAAAAAGGCAGCCTTACAATCAAAGGAAAGCTCTGCCCTCACTGGATGTGTGACCCTGGTCCTCGAGTTCCATTGGAGGTGATGGCCCACAAGGCCCCTTCTAATTCAAAACCTGTGATCATACAATCTCATGGTTATGCCATTATGAAGGCTAGGTACGCGTGGACATCATCACCTTTCTCAGAAAACTTCTGTAATTGAAAGGGAGTGAGGAGATAAGGAGGAGCCTCCACAGGGAGGAAGTAATTTTAAAAGGGAATCCTCTTGATCCAGTTCAAATCACATTTTTGGGCAGGATATTGTTTCTTCCATCAAATGAGATAACGAAAATATACTTTGCAAGCATTAAAGTGATAGATACATTACTGATATTTACTGTTATGCAGTATTAGGCTCCCCTCAATTCTATGCAAGTTCTTATTATCTTCAAGTGAGATAGATAAGCTTATCTATCCAGGGATGATGAATTTCTTTTTATTTTTTTGTAGGGGGGAAGGCAGGGCAATTGGGATTAAGTGACTTGCCCAAGGTCACACAGCTAGCAAGTGTGTCACAGTGTCTGAGGCTGGATTTGAACTGACTCCAGAGCTGGTGCCCTACTCACTGTGCCACCCAGCTGCCCCAGGATGATGAATTTCAAGCTGGACAGGACCTCCGAGGCCGTGTCATCCAATCCTCTTATTTCATAAACAGGGAAATCAAGGCCCAAAGAAATGAGGTGATTTGCCCAGGGTCACACAGATAGTGAGTGACAGAGTCAGCTTTCAAATCCAGCTCCTCTGACTCCAAAGCCAGCATTCTTTCCACTGTACTATGTCACCTTCTCCCTATTAATGACTCGATTCCAGAATGTTCACATTTAAAACCTTGCAGATTAGTTTCTCCCACATTTGCCAAACCAAGATCTCATGCCCACATTGGCTGCTCACTTATTTGGATGTGTTTTCCCTTCTCAAAGTAATTTCATTGAGGGAAGGAAGGGAGAGTGTAATTTGGGCCTGCACATCCACTCTCCCTATTTTAATGCGCTTTCTGGCAGCTTCTGAGGAGAGAGGAAAAGAGAAGGAGAAAAAAAAAGTAGCCAAGAGCTTTAATTACTAGACTGTTAGGACCTGCTTGATTGGAATCCTCTCAAGTTAAAGCCCCTTAAAAAAAGAGAAAAGAATAGAAAGTCAATACAAACAACAAAGCATTCAGAGCTCAGTTTTCAATTAGCAAATGATATATTCTCTCATGCAATTATCTCAGTGGCACAATTCGGCACTAACCCAGAGCTAGCTCACTGCGTGGAAACAGCAAAGAGCTGAAGTCAACAGACCCATCAGGGTAACTTTCCCCCTGGATTTAAGGACATAATAAAAATAGGCCACACATGACAGGGGAGAGAGTGAGTGCAAGTTTCAAAGTCAAGAACACCTGGGTTCGAGTTCTCCATCAGCAATAGTGGCTGGGTGACCTCAGACAACTCACCTAGCTTCTCACTGCCCCCAGGCAGATCTCTAAGACTACAAATTGTAGAAAAGGCATAGACCTGTTTTGGTAGGGAAAGCTTTATACCAACGAAATCACAGGTCTGGTCCCTCCCCCACTCAAAAAACCCTTAATTACTTAGATGTATTCAGCTGTTCCCAAGGGAAGCACCATATTCCCAAAGGAATGTGAACTCCTAGGGGGTAGAGACTATGCCTTTCTTTTCTTTTGTCTTCAGCATCTATCAGAATGTCTGACACATCTACAGAGGCTTAGCACACATAGTAAATGGGGATTGCACTCATTTACCCTTCAACAGAAATAATAATAATAACCAGCACTTTATGTATCACCTTAGTGTTTGCAAGGTATTTTACAAAGACCCCATTTTATCTTCAAAACAACTCTATGAGATAGATGCTATTATCATCCTCACTTTACAGGTGGCGAACGTGAGGCTGACAGAGGCTAAGTGATGTCCCAAACATTACAGAGCACTGTGCAGATAGGAATGTTTACAGGAGACACATTCCCTGTCCTCATGGATGTAAGACTCAGTACAGACAACTCTAAAGCATGATAATATATGATAAGTGAGTTAGACAAGTCTAAAATAAAAGTGCTGATTTTATAAAATAATTAAAAGAGTTACAAAAGAAATGAGTTCTGAAGTTGAAGGTTTTAACAGAAGCTAAAGGAGAAAGTGGTTAAGATTGATGAAGGATTTATGAAGGAGATGGCATTTGTGTTGGAATTTAAAAGATAGCTAAGGCTTGGCTAAAGACAAATTTAAAAGATAGCTGAGGTTTAATGGGCCAAGACAGAGAGAACATTCACTCCAATCCAATCCAATGCAATTCAATTCAAAAAGCATTCATGAAACATCTACTTTGTAGGTGTCAGGCACTCTGATAGGTGCTAGAGGAGAAAGAAAGAAAGAAGGAAAGAAAGAAAGAAAGAAAGAAAGAAAGAAAGAAAGGAAGGAAGGAAGGAGGGAAGGAAGGAAGGAAGAAAGGAAGGAGGAAGGAAGGAAGAAAGAAAGAAAGAAAAGAAGGAAGGAAGGAAGGAAGGAAGGAAGGAAGGAAGAAAGAAAGAAAGAAAAGAAGGAAGGAAGGAAAGAAGGAAGGAAGGAGGGAAGGAAGGAAGGAAGGGAGGAAGAAAGGGAGGAAGGAAGGAAGAAAGAGTCTCTACTCCCAAGGAGCTACCATTCCTTTGGGAAGGAAATAACCTGAACATATTACAAATAAATACAAAATATAAAAAACCAAAATAAATACACGAATAAATACAAAAGAACATAGATACAAAATAATTTAGTGAGTAGAACACTGGAAACTAAAGGGACCCAGGAAGGCCTGAGAAGGAGTCAGCATCTGAACTTAAACTTGAAGAAAGCTAGGGATTCTGAGAGGCAGAGATGAAGAGGAAGATCATTCCTGTTCAAGACCCTGGAGATGGGGAAATGGGTTGTTGTGGCCTGGAAACAGCAAGCTGGCCAATTTAGCTGGAATGCAAGTTGGGTGAAGGAGAGCAATGATGGGCAGTAAAACAATCCAGTGATAGGGAATAGCATAATCAAGGCACAAAGGTGGGAGAGCACAGAGCATAGCTGGAAGACAGAGTGTACCCTAAGTTTGAATGGAAGACAACATGCAAGGGAGAGAGATTTATGAGATAAGGTTAGGATGGTGCCAAGATTATTGGGAGGTCATCGGTTCTAATTCTCCTTTACAACATAACTAATGTGAAAATATGTTTAATATAAATGGAAATATTTATAGAGCCTATATCAGATTGCATGCCATCTTGGGGTGGGGAGAGGGGAGGGAGGGGGAGAAAATTTGGAACTCAAAATCTTATGGAAGTGAATGATGAAAACTAAAAACAAATTAATAATTAGGAAAAAAAAGATGAGAAGGGGATGTTTTGAATGCCAGGCAGGGAGTTTGAACTTTACTTGGGAAGCAATAAGGGGCCACTACATGTTCTTGAACAAAAGAGTGCTTAAGGAAGATTATCCTTGCAGTATGAAGGATGGATTGGAGGGAGTGTGGAGGTAGGAAGACCTTTCAGGTGTCCCCTTCAGTACTCCATGAAGGTAGAAGATCGTTAGCAGTGGGAGTGGAGAGCATGGATTGGATGTGAAGAAACTTGTGGAGGGGGAAAAACGGGACTTGAAATGTCCACTGTGCATGCCCATCGCTAACACACACACACACACACACACACACACACACACACACACACACACTCTTAAATTTACTCTAGGTATAAGAATTCCTAGTTCTAGCTTTGTGTGACCTATTTTGTAACAGCAAACATTGGGGGAGTGGAGGGTCAAATGACCCGGTGGCTTCCACCAGAGTGATCTGTCTCTGTGAAAAATCTTAATCAGGCTGACGTTTAGAAGCTGATCATATTTCTCTCTGTCTTTGACTTTCAGAAACAAGACAACTTTCTTCCTGTCACTGCTGGTTTTTTAATTGCACGGTGGCACCTAAGCGAATTACACTATTTATGTACTTGCTGTTCTGTATCCGCAGCCTTGATTTCCCTCATTACCAACACAGCACAGAGCAAACCTTAACAGGTCTAACGCTTCTGATGAATTGACTTCCCCTGACAGAAGATAGTGATTGGTGAGGCCTGGAATACTGATGCTGGGATACTGCAGACGAGTATATTAGAAACTGCGAAATGGCACCATCATCTCCTGGATTCTTTAACACCAACCCTGTTCTCTCTGCCTAGCTGCTTCTTTCCTTATGTACCAGGTCCCAGGAAGGATGCAACTACTCCCAGAATGCAATGGGATAAAACCTGCGGGCCTGTGGGATAGCCTGGGTATTTGGCACTTGTGTAGGAGAGGGAAATGGTGAGGGAGCATTTGCAAATATTTGCAAACATTATCTAAAATTTAGCCTGTGAGATAGATACTATAATAATGATTATTATTCTTTTAAAAATATATATTGTTTATTTTATTTTTAGTTTGCAACACTCAGTTCACAAGTTTTTGAGTTCCAGATTTTCTCCTCCCCTCCTCCCCCTCCCCCTCTCCAAGACCATATGTGATCTGATAGAGGTTCTACATATACCTTCACAATAATTATTATTCTTATTCTGTTTCTTTACAGATTAGGAAACTGAGGCTGGGATGTTAAGATATTAGGCTATGGTTACAGACCTAGTAAATATCAGACGTCGTATTCGAACCCAGGTCTTGATGGGTCTAAGCCCAGCATTCAATCCCCTACAATGTACTGCATTTCTTTCTGAGTCCTTTGAGAATATGCCTCACTTGTTTAATGATAATAATCAAACTCTGGCTTTGTGTCCTCCACAGGAGCTTTAGAAACAGAACTAAAAAAACTGAACAGATACATGGTATAGTAAAAAGTCAGTCAATAAGTCAGTCAACAAACATTTAAGTGCCTACAATATAACTGAGTACTATGATAAGTCCTGGGGATGCAAAGAAAGGCAAAAAAAAAAAAAAAAGACAGTCCCTGCTCTCAAGAAGCTCACAATCTTCAAAATGTGATCATTTTAATTTCTTCGTTACCATGTGTATTACCTCAATTTTTTTCTTGTATTTTAATATAGCTAACACTTATAGAATTATATTAAATAATGGTGGTGACAGTGAATATGCTTGCTTTATTCCTCATTTTATTGAAAAGTTCTTAAGTATTTCTTTGTTATAGATAATGCTGCTGGCTTTAGATTAAATATTATTTACCATGTTAAGAAAAAGCCAATCTATTCTTATGTTTTTGAATGCTTTTTTCATAAAATTGTGTGTTGGATTTTGTCAAAAAAGATATTCAGTATCTATTTATAATATGCAATATTTATCTTATCATTAATTTGGTCTGTTATATTTATAGTTTTTCCTGATATTGAACCAACCTTGCATTTTTCGTATAAATCCACTCTGGTCGTAGTGGTCATAACATTTTAAAAATGTTGTTGAAGACTTTGCTAATATTTTATTTAATATTTTTGCATAGATGCTCATTAGAGATAATGGTCTATAGTTCTCTTTCACTGTTTTATCTCTCCCTGTTTTATGAAACAGAAATATATTCGTTTCCTGGAAGGAGTTTGATAGGATCCCTTCTTTCTCTATTTTTGTAAATAATTTATATAATGTTAGAATTAATCGTTCTTTGAATGTTTGATATGATATTCTTGTACATTCATTTGAGTATTTTTGTTTTGTTTTTTTTTTGAGCGGTAATTATCATTAGTCGAATTCCTTTTTCTAAGCTTTCTCCAATTCTTGTTCTTTTCATCTAGGCATTTATATTTTTGTAAATATTCATCTATTCATTTAAATTATTAATGTTTCTGTGCAATTGAACAAAATTGTTTTAGTACTTTCCTTTATTTCTTCTCTATTTTGAATTCTTTTTTTTCACTTTTGAGTAATGGTAATTTGGTTTTCCTTTTAATATCAAAGTAGTTAAGAGTCTGACTATTTTATTAGTTGCTTCAAAATTTAAAAAAGCCTCTAGTTTACTTTATTGACCGAAGTTTTTGTTCACAATTTGTTTGTATTTTGATTTTCAGAATTTCTAGTTTTGTGTTGAACTGGACTTTTTATTTGTTACTTTTCTAGTTTCTTTAGTTGCATACACAGTTTGATTATCTGTTCTTTTTTTCTCTACATCCAGGAATGCTTTGTATGTTATCTTATTGACATTTTCTTTTATGAAATTATCTTTTATTTCTTTGATTTGTTATTTAACTCATATTTTTTAGGATTATATTAGTCTCCATTTAAGTTTAAATATTATCTTCAAATAATTTTAATTATAATTGTGTTGGTCAGCAAAACATTTTTATATTTAATCATCTCTGAATTTGTTTATGTAATTTTTACTCACAATTTTTGTAAAGGTGCCTGATACTATAGAGAAACATATATCTGTGTATATATATACGTATATATATGCGTAAGTGTGCGTGCGTGCTGCATGCATGTGTGTGTGTGTGTGTGTGTGTGTGTGTGTGTGTGTGTGTGTGTGTATTTCTACTCAGCAATCAGTAGAGTTCTTTAAGATCTAACTTCCCTAAAATTCTATTCAGGTCCCTAATTTCTTTCTTGTTTATCTTTTTGTTCACTTTGTATCTGAAAAAAGGTGGATTAAATTCTCAAAGTACTATAGTTTTGCTATTTCTCTCTAAAATTTGATTAACTTTTCTTTTAGGTCCTTAAATTTTATGCCATTTGGTGTGTATTTAGTAAGTATTGACATTATCTCATTATCTATGCCTTTAAGCATCTTCTTATCTGTTTATCTCTTTTTATCATGTTTCTTTTTACAGATACCTTGGCAGAAATCATGATATTCATCCTTGATATTAAAAATTCTCATAAGTTTTGACCCTTAATTTTAACTGTGTTAATTTTTATGTTTCAAGAAAAGTACATATTGTTGGATTCTTCTTTCTGATCCATTCTGCTAACCTACTTTGTTTTATAGGTGAATTCATCTCATTCATATTAATGATTATGGCTATTAATTGTGTTTTTCTTTTGATCATACCTTATACTTTTTTCCTCTTTGTCCCTTGTCCTGATCTTTACAAAGAAGGAGGTGGGAGAAAGAAAAGGAACACTAAAAAACTATAATTAAAGTGATCCAATCCCATTCTTCTGCCCCATCCCACTCTCTTCACCTAGTTCAGACTGCCATCACTGAATTTTAATTTTATTTTTCTCTTTTTAATTTCCGATGTAAGATCTACCCTCCAAAGCTGAAATTTGTTTTGCTTCTAACTATTCCTTACATGCTCTGCCCTTTCTCTTAACACCCTCATTTGTTTGTCTATTAAAGTTGCATATTTTTATTACACCACGCATATATCTCATGAACCTCGCTCTTGTCTTAGCCATGCTTTCTCCTCTCAAATTCTTCTCTCTTTTATAGTGTTTGTGTTTCAAAGATTCTACTCTTCTCTTGTCTTCTCGTCAGGAATACTTAAAAGGCCTCTAATCTAGTAAAGATCTATTTTCTCCCTCATAGGATTATATTCACTTTTGCAGAACAAGGTATTCTTGGTGGTAATTCTTTTTCTTTTGTCTTTTAGTAGATCATATTCCAAGATTTTCTTTCTTTTATTGTAGCTGTACCATAGCTATATCTGATTCTGACTACGGTTCTTTGGTGTTTGAACTCTTTCTTTCTGGTTGCATGAAATAACTTTTCTTCAACCTAGCTCTGGATTTTGGTTACAACATTCCCTCACGTTTTCAATTTGGAGTTTCTTTCAATAGGTGACATATACATTCTTTCTATTTTCACTTTTCTCTCTATTTTTAGATGAAAGTTTCTTTTGTGGCTCTTAAAATGTGGTATACTGGTTTTTATTTGGTTTTATTTTTTTGGTAATCTGATGATTCTTAAATGATCTCTCCTTGACCTGTTTTCCAGGTCAGTCAAACATGTGTGTTTGTATATGTGTATATACACATATATGTATATGTATATGCATGTGTATGTATACATGTATATGTATGTATATGTATGCATATGTATGTACATGTATACACACGATTGCTTAATATCATTCTAATTTTTCAGTTCTTTGACTTTGTTCTAATATTTTTTGTTGTTTCTTGGAATTGTTGAATTTGAGTTCTGTTTGTTCCATTCTATTTTTTAAGAAAGTCCACTTTCTACTTTCTGTTCAAAGCTATTTATTAGCTTTCCATTTTCTTGCCCTTTATGAGCTCTAATTTCATTTGTAATTTTATTTTTTTTAATCACCTGACTCATTTCTTCCAGCCACCACTGGAATGGCCAACCCATTCTCTTCTCTGAGGCTGTCCTTGTGCTTACTGTAGAGTATTTATCCTCTTCTAGATTTGCTTCTTGGGCTTCTCTGAATCTAGAATACTTCTTCATTTTATTTGGAGTTTTCTTCTGTTTATTCAGATCTCCAACCTCAGTGCCTAGGTCTGTGCTAGGGTCAGCTTCCTCCCCCTCCCATAGTCTTGGATTGGGTGGAGAGACCCTCTGTGGTCCTGACCTCTCTATAGGAAGGAAACCACTGTTGGTGCAGTTCTTCCCATACTAGTCCCTGCCCTCCGCTGTAGACCCTGGTTTTTATCTCTATCTGCAGGTGGCATCATGTGGCCACTGGTCTTGGCCCTGGATTTCTTTCCTTCCCCATAACAATACCCAACCAGGACTTGGATCTACCTTCTGCTGTGGTTTTTCATCAAATGTCAAATATCATTCTGGTCTTAGGTCTCTTGGAAGTCCCCTTGGGGTGCAGATTACCCTGGTACTGTGCTAGCCCTGCCTCCTCATGTGTCTCCAGCAGAAGTACTGCCTTGAGCTTCAAGACATATGTATACTACCTGGCCCTATCTCTCTGCCAAGGGTCCTATGGAGGGCTAATTCTATACTCCACTCCTAGCTGATAGGCTAGGGCTTACATCCCAGTTTAAGCCCCATTTACTGGAGATTATGCTACCTTTCACGTCCTCTTCTTATGCACCTACAAAATTCTGGTTGTCTTCTTGTGCAGTCATGGACTAGATGGAGGAACTCACTCTTCTCAATCATCATTCCATTTGATGCTCTTTGCTGGGGGCATTTGAGGGCAAGTTAGGCTCCTATAGGATCTTTAACACCACCATTTTAACCACTGCTCTTTTTAATTGCCATCTGATGATGTCTCCTCTAGACTCTAGAGTATGGACTGTCTCAAGTACTATTAAACAACCAGCTGGCTTCATTTGGGGTTTTTGTTTTCCTAATCCATACAGATTGGGACAGTGGTAAAAAGCACAAACGCCTACACTACTCAATATGTAACCAGGATAATACAAACATTTTCTTCTCATACACAATGTGCTCAGAGACAGCTCATCGATGCTCCCCAGGGATAGGGCCCTTTGACTCTATTCCCTGATTCATTCCTACTTACTTCATACTCCCACATCTCTAGGCAAGGCATAGTGTAGCAGCCAGAGATGCAAATTTATTGGGGGGTTTGGTTGGTGATGTTATTTTCACACAAAGCATTTTCATTGAAGCTCAGTGACCCAGGCTCAAGATATTTCCCTGTGTTTATATTTGGGGAGAACCGCGAGTCTTAGTTGTAAGGGAAGAGAGGCATAATGACTCACCTGGTTCCCTGCCCCCAAATGTGTCCATCTTGAACAACTTTGGGATCAATCCAGGTCTTAGGTAATAGAAATAGAAAGACTCTTGGTTTCAATTTGATTCAATTCAAAGAGCTTTTTTTTTTAACCATCTATCCTGTGATAGGCACCATGCTAGGTGCTGGAGACACAAAGATTGTTCCTACCCTTGAGGAGTTTTACATTCTACTTGGTTCCATAGAATTACTCTTAGAGCTGGATATTATAGAATATAGATATTATAGAATCCAACTGCCCCATTTTAAAAATGTGAAAACTAAGACCCAGCAAGGTTGACTTGTCTAAGTTTACACAGGTGGTCAGTGGTCAAACTAAGCTTTGAATCTTCATCCTCTGACTCTGAACATAGTGTTTTGTCTTTTGCATTATGCTTGATGGTTTGGCATTTTTTTTTAATGATTCTTGCATTGGCCTAGGCAAGAGCCTGGACAAGAGTCTGGTATGGGTGAGGGAACCATATGCTGATTGACCCTACCCATTCTCTAGTCTTTGGAAATAAAGCAAATAGGGAATTCCAACCCAGATAGAAGTGGGAATGTGATACAACCCATTGATTCCAACAATAGTAAGCATTTATTGAATGCCTCCTATAAATGGCTGGATTAGCTGAGCCTTAAAAGGACTTTCCAGCTCTAAATCGGTGTTCCTATGATCATATGTGCTAGGCATTGTGCTAGTCCTTTGAAGACAAAGATAAAATTGAAACAGTCCCTGACCTAAAAGAATTTTTATTCTACTGGGACAGGACTTTTATTCTTCTGGGGCCACAAATTGGCTCAGTGAAAAGAATCAGTGGTAGGAGGTGAAATCAGGGCTGGAAGCAGGATATAAAGCAAGAGGCAGCAAGAAGGGAGATGCTGAGAGGCAACATGTGGATGTCGGGCTGTAAAAATTCTATTCTAGGAGACAAACAAGGGGTCAAACTAGAGGAAAAAAATAAGGATTTGATCGGATATATCCAAAGTTTGCACAGATTAAGCAAGTTTTAAGCCTGGCCATTTGTTCACACACCCATTCTCTCAGATCCAACGAAGTGTTGCCAGCTCTTGTTGCCTTTGTTGATTTCCTGGGTATCTACCAGGAAGTGGGCTTCCTCACACCCCTGTAATAGAGAATAGCCTCTAAGAAAGGATGTGTCAGGGCCAGCTCAAACCAGCTCCCAAAGCCCATTGCTAAGTTTTCAGTTCAAGAGTTTATACCTTGGAAATATGCAATGTTGTGTTTCTGGGCATGATTTATTGCTTTGTGGATTTCTAAAGTC